>NW_025727759.1:608206-1216412 GCF_021461385.2 Schistocerca piceifrons
TGTCGACTGCAACAACTTAGATGCTTATATTACGTACAGATTGGTGCGCCCGCAAGGCTCATCACGTCACTTTAACTGCCAGAAGATAAATGTAAACGTTTCCGAGAGAAATGCGTCCATTGTGACGATTTGCAGTTACGTCATTTAGAAACCAAATGTAATTAACGTAAGATTTTCTGCGGTTTCTTCTACACATTACCACTTCACGGTTTTTCTTGTGTAATGTGGCTGCCAGAGCTCGGTTCGTGCCAAATTTTAAGGTCCTAGGTCAACTAGAAGGCAGCAAAAGCGGCCAAAAATCGAGTTTTCAAAAACTAAAACTTGACTTGCTGTGCTCCTTACTTGTCGACTGCAACAACTTAGATGCTTATATTACGTACAGAGTGGTGCGCCCGCAAGGCTCATCACGCCACTTTAACTGCCAGAAGATAAATGTAAACGTTTCCGAGAGAAATGCGTCCATTGTGACGATTTGCAGTTACGTCATTTCGAAAACAAATGAATTAAACGTAAGATTTTCTGCGGTTTTTTCTACACATTACCTCTTCTCGCTTCTTCTTGTGTAATGTGGCTGCCAGACCTCTGTTCGTGCCATATCTTAAGGTCCTAGGTCAACTACAAGGCAGCAAAAGCGGCCAAAAATTGAGTTTTCGAAATTTAAAATTTGACCTGCTGTGCTCCTTACTTGTCAACTGCAACAACTTAGATGCTTATATTACGTACAGAGTGGTGCGCCCGCATGGCTCATCACGCCACTTTAACTGCCGAAAGATAAATGTAAACGTTTCCGAGAGAAATGCGTCCATTGTGACGATTTGTAGTTACGTTATTTCGAAAACAAATGTATTTAACGAAAGATTTTCTGCGGTTTTTTCTACACATTACCACTTCTCGCTTTTTCTTGTGTAATGTTGCTGCAAGAGCTCGGCTCGTGCCAAATATTAAGGTCCTAGGTCAACTACAAGGCAGCAAAAGCGGCCAAAAATTGAGTTTTCGAAATTTAAAATTTGACCTGCTGTGCTCCTTACTTTGAAACTTCCCCTTTGAACAATTTATACAGGACTGTGCTTAACCTGACACACAATATTTTTAGCGCAACGCAATCTGACTTTCAAAATTCCCTACAAAAGAATGGCCCTGACTAACATTAAACTATACCTTTCACAAATCACTTACCTCACAAAAATCTTCGCTGCTCAAGCTACTGCAATACAGCGAGCGCCACTACTGCCAGCTAAATAAAAGATTCAAACTATGGAAGGCACTAACTACTGATAGGGATAGTTAGCAAATGAAAGATATTAATAGAGAACAAACAATGTATTTACCTTGATATCATCATATATAAATATACCAGTTCATGAAAAATTACAAAACTCCGCCATCTCTCTCCACACATCCACCACTGCTGGCGGCTCACCTCCAACTGCGCAACGCCACGCGCTGTTCACAGCCAGCTGCCTAACACTATAATGGCGAGTATTACAACAATGCAAAGCAGCCACAGACTGCACACAGCACAGCCAGTGATTGTCATACAGAGGTGGCGTTACCAATAAAAAACCTAAACAGCCTACTTACATAGAGAAAACATAAACAGCCTACTTACATAGCCCCCATGCTCCCCACAAAAATTTTTACAAATGGTGTTGGGCACTGGCCAATACAGATTTGACAAAAATTTTTCACAATTACAGTAACAAAGAAATCAAATGCACACACTTATTGATACAATGTTGGTCAAAAGCTAAAATTTTCTCACAGTTTATAAAGACAGTCCTGATCATTCATTACGGTAATCACAGGTTTTTTTTCACAAAGTCTCATTAGTAAAAGAAATTGCACACAGAAGTAGTGGATTTCCATGCAGTCTTGAAGAAGTAGTGTTGTCCTTCCAACGGAAAGACAGTGCTGGCTCTTGACATGCTGACAGGTAATGGGCCACAATGGAGCAAACCCACAGCAGAGTCATTCGAAGTTTTGAAGAGTATTGGTAGGTAAGTCATCACAGAGCAGACCCACTGTACTCCTGGTAGAGATTACGGTATTGGTGGGCCACCAGAGGTGCAGACCCACTGCAGTCCTTGTAGAAATAATGGTATTCATGGATCATCAAAGATGTAGACCCACTGTTGTCCTTGAAGAGATGGCCAGCAGCCATCTGTTGTGACTGTGCAGGTGCACAATCACCATTGAAGAGTCTTGCGGATAATATAGCAAGTCCATAAACCACCACTTGTGCACTCACAAAGTTTTTGAAATTGTCCTTAGAACCAGCAATGCTGTTATCCAGTCCCTTGCTGAGTTATTAACACACGTGCAAACACTAACAGTCCCTACTTCTCACATATTGTCCACATACTATGACCAACAGAAACGTGTGCAGTGAAATGTAACTAACAAGTTAATAATGTCATGAACTGGTGACAATTACAATTTTATAACATAAGAATACAATTACAAAGGTACAAAATACATCATTAAAAACATAACAATACAGATAACATTTGTAGTAAAACAGGCGTTACAAAAGAATAGAAATAAACATATACATCAGTGTTACAAAAATAGTGACATAAGTACATACATAAAATAATGAGAATAGTTTTCGGAACATTAATTTCACACAGGAACATTGAAACAGAACAGAATTGTAAACAACTTTACAAAGAAAATAACATATTATTAATGCAACTTATATTTGAGGATAACAGTATTCCTCCTCATAGTGAATATAGCTTAGTATTAGAAGAGAAAAAAATTCTATGAAACAGTACACAGAGACAGGAAGAAAACAAATACTCAAGGGTACACAAACACATAGTGGGATAACACCAATAGGAAAGGACATGGTTCGTTTTCAGTGGAACATTTGGTACTGCAGTCCAACCCAAAACTTCATATATCTTTCCTCTTATTTCATCCTTTGTTTCCACCAAAAAAAATTCTATCTAAGCATGCTTTCTGTATTTATATGTTCACACATTTCTTACCTCAACATTTATTTCCAAGAAAATCCTACCTAAACCTGTTTTCTCAATGCATTTCTTCCAATTCATCGCAACTCATTCTCTTAGAGGCTACCCCCTCTTAAGCTAACTTAAATCTACTGAGCTCAGATGCTAAACTAAGGGACGAGGCAATGCAGCATCACATAACAAATCAACACAAACAGCAATGAAAAAAAATGCAAATTGGCAAAGCTAGCAGCATAAATGAGCAAAAGTCAAATTCAATAACACTATGCCTGGCAAACACCAGCAACTTATACCTAAACATGACATAGCGCAAGCAGAAAAAATATTACACTAAACAACAATGCAGATAAGGGAAATGTATATTCACATCTTAATGTCTATGTAATTAAAGTGGTGCACCACAACAACTTATTGTAAAAGAAATATTACCATGTACTTGAAAAGAATATTATGTATGCAGTTACTAGTTCCTTCTTATTGTTCTTTCCTTTCCAAGTGCTCCTTTTTTAAAGAATGTGGATCATAAAATAATTATTTAATAGATCTGTTGACAGAAAGTGTTCACATTAGCAAATGCATTTTATTTTATAAAAGCAATGCTGCAACACAGCTGAAAAACAGGTATCAAATGAAATAAGCAATTACACAAACCAAAGCATAAAAATATCATTCAATAGTCATGTGACATTTCATAAGTTAGTAGAAATTCTCTCAACTCTCGTAGAAAGACGCTTGTCATAATCAGGTGTGCAGATGTAAAAATATTTCCAAGGATAATGGCCTCCCCTTTTTTTTTGTTCTATCTTCCTGTGCTCTGAAAGGCACGCGCTAATGACTTTTTCTCCAGGCGTCTGACACAGCTGGGTGCCCGCGACGCATTATGTGTAGGTGGTCACTTAACTTTCTTACGGAAATATTTATGACAGCAGTTTCCGCTACAGTGGCAGTCTCATATAAAAATATTTCACAGGTCAAGAATTAGCGTTGCAAATCTGTAGAAACAAAATCCTATAAATATAAGTGTCCAAAAAAAATATTCGTCAGCATTGTGATACAGTCACACATTTCATAACTCTTAAACTACGTTTCTTGGTTTCCAACATCCTTTTCATAAATCAGAGTCCCTAAACACTACTCATTATTCCTTACCTCATTATACATATACATATTCGTCGACACTTCTTCAATATTTCATCCTGAGAAACATGTAGCATAATCAAATTCCTCATATACGGTATCATCATCTTATTGATCATAAACATACCTCAACAGCATAATACACATCGTCGTCGTAATAATAACATCATAACACCTCAGTCAAATCTCAAAAACGTCGTAGCTTTCTGCAATAATATCAAAACGTAAAAAAAATTCTCTGCTCATTTCAACAGTGTCATCTACCTCAAACGTACTTTAAAATCATGATCCCATACCAAATATCTCAAAGCTCTCATAGTATCACAATGAATCCGAAAAAATATGAACATTTCACAAAGTACAGACAAAATACAGTTTCATAAGTGTGAAGTTATCCAACTGTAATTGCGTAAACATCTGTCACTGACGTAGTAAAAAGAATGTTTGTTTCTCTGTCAAATGATCAGATAGCTGTGTAATTCTGTGTTAGAGAAATATGGTACCGACGTGTAAAGTTGTATAAGCAAATACCATATTAGCTAGGGTTCCTTGTGGTTGCCACACACATGGTACACAAAGTAAGCGCGTACCCCCCTGAGGATTAATGTAATTATACCCTCAGGTGTTACAGATTACACCAATGGAATGAAATATATCACGGAAAACTTTCTTTGTAATTCAAAAATCTTTAAAAATAAATGTTTTAAGTATAAAATTGATCACTGAAATGCGTGTCCTGTAGCGCTAAATGTGCATCTTGTTGTAAGATAATCTCTGTGGAAGTGTCGTAGTTATTTTCCTCCGAAAGCTAAGTTCTGCAGAAGCCAATGTACTTACCTCATGATAAATAAAAGTGAAATGCTTTGCGTATAGATATCGTAGTTATTATACTTATTGGCGTGATGAAGAAAGCACTGTACAGTAACGTAATGTTGTGCCACGAAAAAGGCTGTCTCATTGTTGCTATACCACAAAAGTTACTACTAAAACATGTTTTTCTTTCCAGAAGAATTCAGAAAACTGTGCAGATATAAAACAGAAACACCGCAAAATCAACATTGTAAATTGTCACTCATTAGTAGCGTCGTGATAAAATCGTGTAGCTGTCACATAAACTAACCTCTGTGTCATCTGGTATCTCTCAGAAAGCACTTTAAATTCAGAATGTATTTTCAAATAAACCAAAATGTTGCATTAAAATCTCATTAGCAGTACTGGTAAATGTTCTAAGTATGTGAGCCTTATAGTCGTTACGTAATCGTGCAACAAACAAGCAAGAATGTACACACACAATAACACTGTGACGTCTGTTCACTATAACAATGCATTCGTCATTTCTGTTTAAATAAGTTCTCTTGGTTCTTGACTGGATATTTCACTTCAAACATTGTTACATGTTAACAGTTTCTAAAGCATACTAGTAACGTGAAGTGAAACGTTTTATGGCAAAGACAAAGTTAAAAGGCAGATTATCTCTCAATAAATGGTTTTACATGTGAAATGTGGTGTAAACCTTTATTCTTCCTAGTACGCAGAGTTTCAACTTCAACGCAATTGTCATGCGGTATACGTCGTTAAAGAATACTGGAATTTTTCTTAATGTTAGTGTCTATGTTATTTTTTCCTGAGCCAGCCGGCGCAGGTGGCTGCCTGCGGCGCGAGTCATTGTCTGCCTCTTTGTTGGCGCGCGTCGTTATTGGGATTAGGAGACCTAACTTCTACAAATTCGCCTTGCCGAGAGGGCCCAGCTCTGTTAGAGTCCCGCCAGTTCTGATGAAATTCACGTCTATCGTTATGATTATATCGTCTGTCGTCATGTCGGTAGTTCCTGTAGTTTCTTTCTTGTCGGTCATGTGGTGGAGAATTTCTCCCTGAATCGTAACTGCGCGCTGGACCGTTGCGTCTGAAATTATTCTGTCTCCCTTGATAATAACAGTTCTGGTTACCATATTGTCTGTTTCTATGATTGTCTCTGTCATATTCATTACTACGGAAATGTGATCTTTCTTTGTAACTATTATTACTCTGCCAGTGGTTGTCATATGGGTGGTGTCTGTTTTGGTCACGATTTGCATTGTAAGAATAGCCTTGTCGTGTCCAGTTATTGTTTCTGTCATCGCGGAATTGTGACGTATGTAACCTGTAGTGATTGTTTTCCTGTTTTCGCATCCCACGACGGTCTGTGTCAATTTCCAGTTCTTGTAACAGTCCCTGAAATGCTTCAATGTCGTCTTTGCAACGTCCTGCTAAAATAATGTGTCGTAAATGTTCAGGCAATTTGAGTAAGCAAATGCGGATGAGTTCTGAGGGGCTGTATGGGTTTGAAAAATATTGATTCTTATGCAACATGTCTTCAAAATATTTGACAAGACTGGAAAATTCAGATTGTTTAAAGTGTTTCATCATCATGATGCTATGTTTTACATGGTCTTGTGTAGCTTGAGACCAATATGCTGAGAGGAAGGCATGGTAAAACTCTCCTTCACTGTGGCAATCGTGAATTACCGATCGCATTCTTACAGCTGGTTCATTCTCCAAGTAGCCACACATAAATTCTAATCTGTGTTCCAACGACCAGTTGGGAGGAAAACAATGAGAGAATTGATGGAGCCATGCTTGTGGATGAATGTCGTTGCCAGAATTCTTAAATGTTTTGAATTTACGTGTAGTAATGAACAGCTTATAGTCAAAATCATCATGTCGGCGAGTCGCATATCGGTCATTGTTAGGTCGTGTCGGCCGTTCCATCTCAAAATTCGGTGCACATTCCCAATTTCTTTCATTACTTCCGAAATGCCCTGTGTTATTATTTTGCAGCTTTTCCGTGTTTCTAAGTCCCTCTTCCCGTGTTGGAGCGCGAGTGTTCTCTGAAATACGTAATTCTTGTATTACCTGTGTCAGCTGATCTTGTACTTCCCGGATTTCTCTTTGGTGTTGTGTATTAATTCGATTCTGATTTTGTTTGAATTTCCTAATTTGTTCATACTCTTCTGTGTCAGTGAAGGCTACAGGTGTTGTGTCATTCAGATCATCATCTACCTTTGTAGATAAGTTAGTGAACTGATCTGAAAGTTCGGCTACTTTATCCGATAGTGTACTTATTTCCTCAGTGTGTTTTTCTGAACCAAGTTTCAGAGTGTCCATTTGTGTTGCAATCGTATCTACTGTGTCTTTTAAGTTTTCTTGACTTTTTGCAAGTTGCGTAACCGAATCGGTAGATGCAACTGCGTCAATTTTAGCTTGCAAGGTGTTGTGATTTTCATGAACAATAGTTTGCAGTTCTTTTATGGCTGCTTCGTGATTCTGTAATGCATTTTCATGACGCGAAAAAATACGTTGAAAATGCTCACAAATTTGAGTTTTTACGTCATTACAGACTTTTTGACATTTCGATTCAATGTGATGTAACTCAGCAGTTAAATCCTCACGTGTTTGTTCGAGAGTTTGTTCCAATGAGTCTAACTTTTTGAGATTTTGTTCCACTGTGTCTAACTGTTGCTGTGTTTGTCTCTGGTGTTGTTCCATTGTGTCTAGCTTTTTAAGATTTTGTTCCACTGTGTCTAACTTTTGAAGCTTTTGCTGTGTCTGTCCCATTTGTTGTATTAATTGTAATAACAATGCATTAGTGTCTGGAATCTGTTCCTCTACTCTTTTCGGCAGTGCATTTGCACCGGCAACATTCACATTTTGACAAGCTGAAAATGTGTCTTGACTTATTTGAGAAAACGGTGAGGATCCAAAACCTGAATCTACAGTATTTGCGAGATCGTGTCGTGTCATTTCGGCTTCCTGAGGCGAGCTATTGCCGACCGGTCGATCGATAATGCTTCCCTCTTCACTAATTGTTTCACTGTCCACGCCATTGTTTGACGCCCGCTCCATTTCCCTGTGCACAGTTACCAAATTACTACTTTGAACATTAGTAAATTCATTACTCGGCGGCGCTGATAAGCTACGCTCGTCATCACTATTATTTCTCAGTTTAGTTTGGAGCCTAGTGTTACGTTTTTCACACGCCATTATTGTCACAGTATTTCACACGACAACACAGAAAAACACAATTTGAAGATCAAAAATAAGAGAACACATTAACATAGCACTAAAATAATATCTAGTTAATTGCAAGCGCAGCTGCGAAATACTTGGTGCAAATCTACATGCATGCCACAACTGTTTTACTATACAACAATGAAAGACTGCAACTACAAAGGAAATTCTCTCTACAATTACGCGCTAGCAATAAACAAAAGCTACACTACACTAAATACACAAACTACAAGAAAAAATCAGAAGATTCCAGTGAGGTATCCTAGGCTAAGGGTCGACATATGAAACGTCCCCTTTGAACAATTTATACAGGACTGACCTTAACCTGACACACAATATTTTTAGCGCAACGCAATCTGACTTTCAAAATTCCCTACAAAAGAATGGCCCTGACTAACATTAAACTATACCTTTCACAAATCACTTACCTCACAAAAATCTTCGCTGCTCAAGCTACTGCAATACAGCGAGCGCCACTACTGCCAGCTAAATAAAAGATTCAAACTATGGAAGGCACTAACTACTGATAGGGATAGTTAGCAAATGAAAGATATTAATAGAGAACAAACAATGTATTTACCTTGATATCATCATATATAAATATACCAGTTCATGAAAAATTACAAAACTCCGCCATCTCTCTCCACACATCCACCACTGCTGGCGGCTCACCTCCAACTGCGCAACGCTACGCGCTGTTCACAGCCAGCTGCCTAACACTATAATGGCGAGTATTACAACAATGCAAAGCAGCCACAGACTGCACACAGCACAGCCAGTGATTGTCATACAGAGGTGGCGTTACCAATAAAAAACCTAAACAGCCTACTTACATAGAGAAAACATAAACAGCCTACTTACAACTTGTCAACTGCAACAACTTAGATGCTTATATTACGTACAGAGTGGTGCGCTCGCAAGGCTCATCACGCCACTTTAACTGCCAGAAGATAAATGTAAACGTTTCCGAGAGAAATGCGTCCATCGTGACGATTTGCAGTTACGTCATTTCGAAACCAAATGTATTAAACGTAAGATTTTCTGCGGTTTTTTCTACACATTACCTCTTCTCGCTTCTTCTTGTGTAATGTGGCTGATAGAACTCGGTTCGTGCCAAACCTTAAGGTCCTAGGTCAACTTAAAGGCAGCAGAAGCGGCCAAAAAATTGAGTTTTCAAAAACTAAATCTTGACTTGCTGTGCTCCTTACTTGTCGACTGCAACAACTTAGATGCTTATATTACGTACAGAGTGGTGCGCCCGCAAGGCTCATCATGCCGCTTTAACTGCCAGAAGATAAATGTAAACGTTTCCGGGAGAAATGCGTCCATTGTGACGATTTTCAGTTACATCATTTCGAAAACAAATGTATTAAACGTAAGATTTTCTGCGGTTTTTTCTACACATTACCAGCTCTCGCTTTTTCTTGTGTAATGTGGCTGCCAGAACTCGGTTCGTGCCAAACCTTAAGGTCCTAGGTCATATTAAAGGCAGCAAAAGCGTCCAAAAATCGAGTTTTCAAAAACTAAAACTTGACTTACTGTGCTCCTTACTTGTCGACTGCAACAACTTAGATGCTTATATTACGTACAGAGTGGTGCGCCCGCAAGGCTCATCACGCCACTTTAACTGCCAGAAGATAAATGTAAACGTTTTTGAGAGAAATGCGTCCATTGTGACGATTTGCAGTTACGTCATTTCGAAAACAAATGTATTAAACGTAAGATTTTCTGCGGTTTTTTCTACACATTACCTCTTCTCGCTTCTTCTTGTGTAATGTGGCTGCCAGACCTCTGTTCGTGCCAAATCTTAAGGTCCTAGGTCAACTACAAGGCAGCAAAAGCGGCCAAAAATTGAGTTTTCGAAATTTAAAATTTGACCTGCTGTGCTCCTTACTTGTCAACTGCAACAACTTAGATGCTTATATTACGTACAGAGTGGTGCGCCCGCATGGCTCATCACGCCACTTTAACTGCCGAAAGATAAATGTAAACGTTTCCGAGAGAAATGCGTCCATTGTGACGATTTGTAGTTACGTTATTTCGAAAACAAATGTATTAAACGTAAGATTTTCTGCGGCTTTTTCTACACATTACCTCCTCTCGCTTCTTCTTGTGTTGTGGCTGATAGAACTCGGTTCGTGCCAAACCTTAAGGTCCTAGGTCAACTTAAAGGCAGCAAAAGCGGCCAAAAATTGAGTTTTCAAAAACTAAAACTTGACTTGCTGTGCTGCTTACTTGTCGACTGCAACAACTTAGATGCTTATATTTCGTACAGAGTGGTGCGACCGCAAGGCTCATCATGCCGCTTTAACTGCCAGAAGATAAATGTAAACGTTTCCGAGGGAAATGCGTCCATTGTGACGATTTTCAGTTACATCATTTCGAAAACAAATGTATGAAACGTAAGATTTTCTGCGGTTTTTTCTACACATTACCTTTTCTCGCTTCTTCTTGTGTAATGTGGCTGATAGAACTCGGTTCGTGCCAAACCTTAAGGTCCTAGGTCAACTTATAGGCAGCAAAAGCGGCCAAAAATCGAGTTTTCTAAAACTAAAACTTGACTTGCTGTGCTCCTTACTTGTCGACTGCAACAACTTAGATGCTTATATTTCGTACAGAGTGGTGCGCCCGCAAGGCTCATCACGCCACTTTAACTGCGAGAAGATAAATGTAAACCTTTTTGAGAGAAATGCGTCCATTGTGACGATTTGCAGTTACGTTATTTCGAAAACAAATGTATTAAACGTAAGATTTTCTGCGGTTTTTTCTACACATTACCTTTTCTCGCTTCTTCTTGTGTAATGTGGCTGATAGAACTCGGTTCGTGCCAAACCTTAAGGTCCTAGGTGAACTTATAGGCAGCAAAAGCGGCCAAAAATCGAGTTTTCTAAAACTAAAACTTGACTTGCTGTGCTCCTTACTTGTCGACTGCAACAACTTAGATGCTTATATTTCGTACAGAGTGGTGCGCCCGCAAGGCTCATCACGCCACTTTAACTGCGAGAAGATAAATGTAAACGTTTTTGAGAGAAATGCGTCCATTGTGACGATTTGCAGTTACGTTATTTCGAAAACAAATGTATTAAACGTAAGATTTTCTGCGGTTTTTTCTACACATTACCTTTTCTCGCTTCTTCTTGTGTAATGTGGCTGATAGAACTCGGTTCGTGCCAAACCTTAAGGTCCTAGGTCAACTTATAGGCAGCAAAAGCGGCCAAAAATCGAGTTTTCTAAAACTAAAACTTGACTTGCTGTGCTCCTTACTTGTCGACTGCAACAACTTAGATGCTTATATTTCGTACAGAGTGGTGCGCCCGCAAGGCTCATCACGCCACTTTAACTGCGAGAAGATAAATGTAAACGTTTTTGAGAGAAATGCGTCCATTGTGACGATTTGCAGTTACGTTATTTCGAAAACAAATGTATTAAACGTAAGATTTTCTGCGGTTTTTTCTACACATTACCTTTTCTCGCTTCTTCTTGTGTAATGTGGCTGATAGAACTCGGTTCGTGCCAAACCTTAAGGTCCTAGGTCAACTTATAGGCAGCAAAAGCGGCCAAAAATCGAGTTTTCTAAAACTAAAACTTGACTTGCTGTGCTCCTTACTTGTCGACTGCAACAACTTAGATGCTTATATTTCGTACAGAGTGGTGCGCCCGCAAGGCTCATCACGCCACTTTAACTGCGAGAAGATAAATGTAAACGTTTTTGAGAGAAATGCGTCCATTGTGACGATTTGCAGTTACGTTATTTCGAAAACAAATGTATTAAACGTAAGATTTTCTGCGGTTTTTTCTACACATTACCTTTTCTCGCTTCTTCTTGTGTAATGTGGCTGATAGAACTCGGTTCGTGCCAAACCTTAAGGTCCTAGGTCAACTTATAGGCAGCAAAAGCGGCCAAAAATCGAGTTTTCTAAAACTAAAACTTGACTTGCTGTGCTCCTTACTTGTCGACTGCAACAACTTAGATGCTTATATTTCGTACAGAGTGGTGCGCCCGCAAGGCTCATCACGCCACTTTAACTGCGAGAAGATAAATGTAAACGTTTTTGAGAGAAATGCGTCCATTGTGACGATTTGCAGTTACGTTATTTCGAAAACAAATGTATTAAACGTAAGATTTTCTGCGGTTTTTTCTACACATTACCTTTTCTCGCTTCTTCTTGTGTAATGTGGCTGATAGAACTCGGTTCGTGCCAAACCTTAAGGTCCTAGGTCAACTTATAGGCAGCAAAAGCGGCCAAAAATCGAGTTTTCTAAAACTAAAACTTGACTTGCTGTGCTCCTTACTTGTCGACTGCAACAACTTAGATGCTTATATTTCGTACAGAGTGGTGCGCCCGCAAGGCTCATCACGCCACTTTAACTGCGAGAAGATAAATGTAAACGTTTTTGAGAGAAATGCGTCCATTGTGACGATTTGCAGTTACGTTATTTCGAAACCAAATGTATTAAACGTAAGATTTTCTGCGGTTTTTTCTACACATTACCTCTTCTCGCTTCTTCTTGTGTAATGTGGCTGATAGAACTCGGTTCGTGCCAAACCTTAAGGTCCTAGGTCAACTTAAAGGCAGCAGAAGCGGCCAAAAAATTGAGTTTTCAAAAACTAAATCTTGACTTGCTGTGCTCCTTACTTGTCGACTGCAACAACTTAGATGCTTATATTACGTACAGAGTGGTGCGCCCGCAAGGCTCATCATGCCGCTTTAACTGCCAGAAGATAAATGTAAACGTTTCCGGGAGAAATGCGTCCATTGTGACGATTTTCAGTTACATCATTTCGAAAACAAATGTATTAAACGTAAGATTTTCTGCGGTTTTTTCTACACATTACCAGCTCTCGCTTTTTCTTGTGTAATGTGGCTGCCAGAACTCGGTTCGTGCCAAACCTTAAGGTCCTAGGTCATATTAAAGGCAGCAAAAGCGTCCAAAAATCGAGTTTTCAAAAACTAAAACTTGACTTACTGTGCTCCTTACTTGTCGACTGCAACAACTTAGATGCTTATATTACGTACAGAGTGGTGCGCCCGCAAGGCTCATCACGCCACTTTAACTGCCAGAAGATAAATGTAAACGTTTTTGAGAGAAATGCGTCCATTGTGACGATTTGCAGTTACGTCATTTCGAAAACAAATGTATTAAACGTAAGATTTTCTGCGGTTTTTTCTACACATTACCTCTTCTCGCTTCTTCTTGTGTAATGTGGCTGCCAGACCTCTGTTCGTGCCAAATCTTAAGGTCCTAGGTCAACTACAAGGCAGCAAAAGCGGCCAAAAATTGAGTTTTCGAAATTTAAAATTTGACCTGCTGTGCTCCTTACTTGTCAACTGCAACAACTTAGATGCTTATATTACGTACAGAGTGGTGCGCCCGCATGGCTCATCACGCCACTTTAACTGCCGAAAGATAAATGTAAACGTTTCCGAGAGAAATGCGTCCATTGTGACGATTTGTAGTTACGTTATTTCGAAAACAAATGTATTAAACGTAAGATTTTCTGCGGCTTTTTCTACACATTACCTCCTCTCGCTTCTTCTTGTGTTGTGGCTGATAGAACTCGGTTCGTGCCAAACCTTAAGGTCCTAGGTCAACTTAAAGGCAGCAAAAGCGGCCAAAAATTGAGTTTTCAAAAACTAAAACTTGACTTGCTGTGCTGCTTACTTGTCGACTGCAACAACTTAGATGCTTATATTTCGTACAGAGTGGTGCGACCGCAAGGCTCATCATGCCGCTTTAACTGCCAGAAGATAAATGTAAACGTTTCCGAGGGAAATGCGTCCATTGTGACGATTTTCAGTTACATCATTTCGAAAACAAATGTATGAAACGTAAGATTTTCTGCGGTTTTTTCTACACATTACCTTTTCTCGCTTCTTCTTGTGTAATGTGGCTGATAGAACTCGGTTCGTGCCAAACCTTAAGGTCCTAGGTCAACTTATAGGCAGCAAAAGCGGCCAAAAATCGAGTTTTCTAAAACTAAAACTTGACTTGCTGTGCTCCTTACTTGTCGACTGCAACAACTTAGATGCTTATATTTCGTACAGAGTGGTGCGCCCGCAAGGCTCATCACGCCACTTTAACTGCGAGAAGATAAATGTAAACGTTTTTGAGAGAAATGCGTCCATTGTGACGATTTGCAGTTACGTTATTTCGAAAACAAATGTATTAAACGTAAGATTTTCTGCGGTTTTTTCTACACATTACCTTTTCTCGCTTCTTCTTGTGTAATGTGGCTGATAGAACTCGGTTCGTGCCAAACCTTAAGGTCCTAGGTGAACTTATAGGCAGCAAAAGCGGCCAAAAATCGAGTTTTCTAAAACTAAAACTTGACTTGCTGTGCTCCTTACTTGTCGACTGCAACAACTTAGATGCTTATATTTCGTACAGAGTGGTGCGCCCGCAAGGCTCATCACGCCACTTTAACTGCGAGAAGATAAATGTAAACGTTTTTGAGAGAAATGCGTCCATTGTGACGATTTGCAGTTACGTTATTTCGAAAACAAATGTATTAAACGTAAGATTTTCTGCGGTTTTTTCTACACATTACCTTTTCTCGCTTCTTCTTGTGTAATGTGGCTGATAGAACTCGGTTCGTGCCAAACCTTAAGGTCCTAGGTCAACTTATAGGCAGCAAAAGCGGCCAAAAATCGAGTTTTCTAAAACTAAAACTTGACTTGCTGTGCTCCTTACTTGTCGACTGCAACAACTTAGATGCTTATATTTCGTACAGAGTGGTGCGCCCGCAAGGCTCATCACGCCACTTTAACTGCGAGAAGATAAATGTAAACGTTTTTGAGAGAAATGCGTCCATTGTGACGATTTGCAGTTACGTTATTTCGAAAACAAATGTATTAAACGTAAGATTTTCTGCGGTTTTTTCTACACATTACCTTTTCTCGCTTCTTCTTGTGTAATGTGGCTGATAGAACTCGGTTCGTGCCAAACCTTAAGGTCCTAGGTGAACTTATAGGCAGCAAAAGCGGCCAAAAATCGAGTTTTCTAAAACTAAAACTTGACTTGCTGTGCTCCTTACTTGTCGACTGCAACAACTTAGATGCTTATATTTCGTACAGAGTGGTGCGCCCGCAAGGCTCATCACGCCACTTTAACTGCGAGAAGATAAATGTAAACGTTTTTGAGAGAAATGCGTCCATTGTGACGATTTGCAGTTACGTTATTTCGAAAACAAATGTATTAAACGTAAGATTTTCTGCGGTTTTTTCTACACATTACCTTTTCTCGCTTCTTCTTGTGTAATGTGGCTGATAGAACTCGGTTCGTGCCAAACCTTAAGGTCCTAGGTCAACTTATAGGCAGCAAAAGCGGCCAAAAATCGAGTTTTCTAAAACTAAAACTTGACTTGCTGTGCTCCTTACTTGTCGACTGCAACAACTTAGATGCTTATATTTCGTACAGAGTGGTGCGCCCGCAAGGCTCATCACGCCACTTTAACTGCGAGAAGATAAATGTAAACGTTTTTGAGAGAAATGCGTCCATTGTGACGATTTGCAGTTACGTCATTTCGAAAACAAATGTATTAAACGTAAGATTTTCTGCGGTTTTTTCTACACATTACCTCTTCTCGCTTCTTCTTGTGTAATGTGGCTGCCAGACCTCTGTTCGTGCCAAATCTTAAGGTCCTAGGTCAACTACAAGGCAGCAAAAGCGGCCAAAAATTGAGTTTTCGAAATTTAAAATTTGACCTGCTGTGCTCCTTACTTGTCAACTGCAACAACTTAGATGCTTATATTACGTACAGAGTGGTGCGCCCGCATGGCTCATCACGCCACTTTAACTGCCGAAAGATAAATGTAAACGTTTCCGAGAGAAATGCGTCCATTGTGACGATTTGTAGTTACGTTATTTCGAAAACAAATGTATTAAACGTAAGATTTTCTGCGGCTTTTTCTACACATTACCTCCTCTCGCTTCTTCTTGTGTTGTGGCTGATAGAACTCGGTTCGTGCCAAACCTTAAGGTCCTAGGTCAACTTAAAGGCAGCAAAAGCGGCCAAAAATTGAGTTTTCAAAAACTAAAACTTGACTTGCTGTGCTGCTTACTTGTCGACTGCAACAACTTAGATGCTTATATTTCGTACAGAGTGGTGCGACCGCAAGGCTCATCATGCCGCTTTAACTGCCAGAAGATAAATGTAAACGTTTCCGAGGGAAATGCGTCCATTGTGACGATTGTCAGTTACATCATTTCGAAAACAAATGTATGAAACGTAAGATTTTCTGCGGTTTTTTCTACACATTACCTTTTCTCGCTTCTTCTTGTGTAATGTGGCTGATAGAACTCGGTTCGTGCCAAACCTTAAGGTCCTAGGTCAACTTATAGGCAGCAAAAGCGGCCAAAAATCGAGTTTTCTAAAACTAAAACTTGACTTGCTGTGCTCCTTACTTGTCGACTGCAACAACTTAGATGCTTATATTTCGTACAGAGTGGTGCGCCCGCAAGGCTCATCACGCCACTTTAACTGCGAGAAGATAAATGTAAACGTTTTTGAGAGAAATGCGTCCATTGTGACGATTTGCAGTTACGTTATTTCGAAAACAAATGTATTAAACGTAAGATTTTCTGCGGTTTTTTCTACACATTACCTTTTCTCGCTTCTTCTTGTGTAATGTGGCTGATAGAACTCGGTTCGTGCCAAACCTTAAGGTCCTAGGTCAACTTATAGGCAGCAAAAGCGGCCAAAAATCGAGTTTTCTAAAACTAAAACTTGACTTGCTGTGCTCCTTACTTGTCGACTGCAACAACTTAGATGCTTATATTTCGTACAGAGTGGTGCGCCCGCAAGGCTCATCACGCCACTTTAACTGCGAGAAGATAAATGTAAACGTTTTTGAGAGAAATGCGTCCATTGTGACGATTTGCAGTTACGTTATTTCGAAAACAAATGTATTAAACGTAAGATTTTCTGCGGTTTTTTCTACACATTACCTTTTCTCGCTTCTTCTTGTGTAATGTGGCTGATAGAACTCGGTTCGTGCCAAACCTTAAGGTCCTAGGTCAACTTATAGGCAGCAAAAGCGGCCAAAAATCGAGTTTTCTAAAACTAAAACTTGACTTGCTGTGCTCCTTACTTGTCGACTGCAACAACTTAGATGCTTATATTTCGTACAGAGTGGTGCGCCCGCAAGGCTCATCACGCCACTTTAACTGCGAGAAGATAAATGTAAACGTTTTTGAGAGAAATGCGTCCATTGTGACGATTTGCAGTTACGTTATTTCGAAAACAAATGTATTAAACGTAAGATTTTCTGCGGTTTTTTCTACACATTACCTTTTCTCGCTTCTTCTTGTGTAATGTGGCTGATAGAACTCGGTTCGTGCCAAACCTTAAGGTCCTAGGTCAACTTATAGGCAGCAAAAGCGGCCAAAAATCGAGTTTTCTAAAACTAAAACTTGACTTGCTGTGCTATTTACTTGTCGACTGCAACAACTTAGATGCTTATATTTCGTACAGAGTGGTGCGCCCGCAAGGCTCATCACGCCACTTTAACTGCGAGAAGATAAATGTAAACGTTTTTGAGAGAAATGCGTCCATTGTGACGATTTGCAGTTACGTTATTTCGAAAACAAATGTATTAAACGTAAGATTTTCTGCGGTTTTTTCTACACATTACCTTTTCTCGCTTCTTCTTGTGTAATGTGGCTGATAGAACTCGGTTCGTGCCAAACCTTAAGGTCCTAGGTCAACTTATAGGCAGCAAAAGCGGCCAAAAATCGAGTTTTCTAAAACTAAAACTTGACTTGCTGTGCTCCTTACTTGTCGACTGCAACAACTTAGATGCTTATATTTCGTACAGAGTGGTGCGACCGCAAGGCTCATCATGCCGCTTTAACTGCCAGAAGATAAATGTAAACGTTTCCGAGAGAAATGCGTCCATTGTGACGATTTTCAGTTACATCATTTCGAAAACAAATGTATTAAACGTAAGATTTTCTGCGGTTTTTTCTACACATTACCTTTTCTCGCTTCTTCTTGTGTAATGTGGCTGATAGAACTCGGTTCGTGCCAAACCTTAAGGTCCTAGGTCAACTTATAGGCAGCAAAAGCGGCCAAAAATCGAGTTTTCTAAAACTAAAACTTGACTTGCTGTGCTCCTTACTTGTCGACTGCAACAACTTAGATGCTTATATTTCGTACAGAGTGGTGCGACCGCAAGGCTCATCATGCCGCTTTAACTGCCAGAAGATAAATGTAATCGTTTCCGAGAGAAATGCGTCCATTGTGACGATTTTCAGTTACATCATTTCGAAAACAAATGTATTAAACGTAAGATTTTCTGCGGTTTTTTCTACACATTACCTTTTCTCGCTTCTTCTTGTGTAATGTGGCTGATAGAACTCGGTTCGTGCCAAACCTTAAGGTCCTAGGTCAACTTATAGGCAGCAAAAGCGGCCAAAAATCGAGTTTTCTAAAACTAAAACTTGACTTGCTGTGCTCCTTACTTGTCGACTGCAACAACTTAGATGCTTATATTTCGTACAGAGTGGTGCGCCCGCAAGGCTCATCACGCCACTTTAACTGCGAGAAGATAAATGTAAACGTTTTTGAGAGAAATGCGTCCATTGTGACGATTTGCAGTTACATCATTTCGAAAACAAATGTATTAAACGTAAGATTTTCTGCGGTTTTTTCTACACATTACCTTTTCTCGCTTCTTCTTGTGTAATGTGGCTGATAGAACTCGGTTCGTGCCAAACCTTAAGGTCCTAGGTCAACTTATAGGCAGCAAAAGCGGCCAAAAATCGAGTTTTCTAAAACTAAAACTTGACTTGCTGTGCTCCTTACTTGTCGACTGCAACAACTTAGATGCTTATATTTCGTACAGAGTGGTGCGACCGCAAGGCTCATCATGCCGCTTTAACTGCGAGAAGATAAATGTAAACGTTTCCGAGAGAAATGCGTCCATTGTGACGATTTTCAGTTACATCATTTCGAAAACAAATGTATTAAACGTAAGATTTTCTGCGGTTTTTTCTACACATTACCTTTTCTCGCTTCTTCTTGTGTAATGTGGCTGATAGAACTCGGTTCGTGCCAAACCTTAAGGTCCTAGGTCAACTTATAGGCAGCAAAAGCGGCCAAAAATCGAGTTTTCTAAAACTAAAACTTGACTTGCTGTGCTCCTTACTTGTCGACTGCAACAACTTAGATGCTTATATTTCGTACAGAGTGGTGCGACCGCAAGGCTCATCATGCCGCTTTAACTGCCAGAAGATAAATGTAAACGTTTCCGAGAGAAATGCGTCCATTGTGACGATTTTCAGTTACATCATTTCGAAAACAAATGTATTAAACGTAAGATTTTCTGCGGTTTTTTCTACACATTACCTTTTCTCGCTTCTTCTTGTGTAATGTGGCTGATAGAACTCGGTTCGTGCCAAACCTTAAGGTCCTAGGTCAACTTATAGGCAGCAAAAGCGGCCAAAAATCGAAATTTCTAAAACTAAAACTTGACTTGCTGTGCTCCTTACTTGTCGACTGCAACAACTTAGATGCTTATATTTCGTACAGAGTGGTGCGCCCGTAAGGCTCATCATGCCGCTTTAACTGCGAGAAGATAAATGTAAACGTTTCCGAGAGAAATGCGTCCATTGTGACGATTTTCAGTTACATCATTTCGAAAACAAATGTATTAAACGTAAGATTTTCTGCGGTTTTTTCTACACATTACCTTTTCTCGCTTCTTCTTGTGTAATGTGGCTGATAGAACTCGGTTCGTGCCAAACCTTAAGGTCCTAGGTCAACTTATAGGCAGCAAAAGCGGCCAATAATCGAGTTTTCTAAAACTGAAACTTGACTTGCTGTGCTCCTTACTTGTCGACTGCTACAACTTAGATGCTTATATTTCGTACAGAGTGGTGCGACCGCAAGGCTCATCATGCCGCTTTAACTGCCAGAAGATAAATGTAAACGTTTCCGAGAGAAATGCGTCCATTGTGACGATTTTCAGTTACATCATTTCGAAAACAAATGTATTAAACGTAAGATTTTCTGCGGTTTTTTCTACACATTACCTTTTCTCGCTTCTTCTTGTGTAATGTGGCTGATAGAACTCGGTTCGTGCCAAACCTTAAGGTCCAAGGTCAACTTATAGGCAGCAAAAGCGGCCAAAAATCGAGTTTTCTAAAACTAAAACTTGACTTGCTGTGCTCCTTACTTGTCGACTGCAACAACTTAGATGCTTATATTTCGTACAGAGTGGTGCGCCCGCAAGGCTCATCACGCCACTTTAACTGCGAGAAGATAAATGTAAACGTTTCCGAGAGAAATGCGTCCATTGTGACGATTTTCAGTTACATCATTTCGAAAACAAATGTATTAAACGTAAGATTTTCTGCGGTTTTTTCTACACATTACCTTTTCTCGCTTCTTCTTGTGTAATGTGGCTGATAGAACTCGGTTCGTGCCAAACCTTAAGGTCCTAGGTCAACTTATAGGCAGCAAAAGCGGCCAAAAATCGAGTTTTCTAAAACTAAAACTTGACTTGCTGTGCTCCTTACTTGTCGACTGCAACAACTTAGATGCTTATATTTCGCACAGAGTGGTGCGCCCGCAAGGCTCATCACGCCACTTTAACTGCGAGAAGATAAATGTAAACGTTTTTGAGAGAAATGCGTCCATTGTGACGATTTGCAGTTACGTTATTTCGAAAACAAATGTATTAAACGTAAGATTTTCTGCGGTTTTTTCTACACATTACCTTTTCTCGCTTCTTCTTGTGTAATGTGGCTGATAGAACTCGGTTCGTGCCAAACCTTAAGGTCCTAGGTCAACTTATAGGCAGCAAAAGCGGCCAAAAATCGAGTTTTCTAAAACTAAAACTTGACTTGCTGTGCTCCTTACCTGTCGACTGCAACAACTTAGATGCTTATATTTCGTACAGAGTGGTGCGACCGCAAGGCTCATCATGCCGCTTTAACTGCCAGAAGATAAATGTAAACGTTTCCGAGAGAAATGCGTCCATTGTGACGATTTTCAGTTACATCATTTCGAAAACAAATGTATTAAACGTAAGATTTTCTGCGGTTTTTTCTACACATTACCTTTTCTCGCTTCTTCTTGTGTAATGTGGTTGATAGAACTCGGTTCGTGCCAAACCTTAAGGTCCTAGGTCAACTTATAGGCAGCAAAAGCGGCCAAAAATCGAGTTTTCTAAAACTAAAACTTGACTTGCTGTGCTCCTTACTTGTCGACTGCAACAACTTAGATGCTTATATTTCGTACAGAGTGGTGCGACCGCAAGGCTCATCATGCCGCTTTAACTGCCAGAAGATAAATGTAAACGTTTCCGAGAGAAATGCGTCCATTGTGACGATTTTCAGTTACATCATTTCGAAAACAAATGTATTAAACGTAAGATTTTCTGCGGTTTTTTCTACACATTACCTTTTCTCGCTTCTTCTTGTGTAATGTGGCTGATAGAACTCGGTTCGTGCCAAACCTTAAGGTCCTAGGTCAACTTATAGGCAGCAAAAGCGGCCAAAAATCGAGTTTTCTAAAACTAAAACTTGACTTGCTGTGCTCCTTACTTGTCGACTGCAACAACTTAGATGCTTATATTTCGTACAGAGTGGTGCGACCGCAAGGCTCATCATGCCGCTTTAACTGCCAGAAGATAAATGTAAACGTTTCCGAGAGAAATGCGTCCATTGTGACGATTTTCAGTTACATCATTTCGAAAACAAATGTATTAAACGTAAGATTTTCTGCGGTTTTTTCTACACATTACCTTTTCTCGCTTCTTTTTGTGTAATGTGGCTGATAGAACTCGGTTCGTGCCAAACCTTAAGGTCCTAGGTCAACTTATAGGCAGCAAAAGCGGCCAAAAATCGAGTTTTCTAAAACTAAAACTTGACTTGCTGTGCTCCTTACTTGTCGACTGCAACAACTTAGATGCTTATATTTCGTACAGAGTGGTGCGACCGCAAGGCTCATCATGCCGCTTTAACTGCCAGAAGATAAATGTAAACGTTTCCGAGAGAAATGCGTCCATTGTGACGATTTTCAGTTACATCATTTCGAAAACAAATGTATTAAACGTAAGATTTTCTGCGGTTTTTTCTACACATTACCTTTTCTCGCTTCTTTTTGTGTAATGTGGCTGATAGAACTCGGTTCGTGCCAAACCTTAAGGTCCTAGGTCAACTTATAGGCAGCAAAAGCGGCCAAAAATCGAGTTTTCTAAAACTAAAACTTGACTTGCTGTGCTCCTTACTTGTCGACTGCAACAACTTAGATGCTTATATTTCGTACAGAGTGGTGCGACCGCAAGGCTCATCATGCCGCTTTAACTGCCAGAAGATAAATGTAAACGTTTCCGAGAGAAATGCGTCCATTGTGACGATTTTCAGTTACATCATTTCGAAAACAAATGTATTAAACGTAAGATTTTCTGCGGTTTTTTCTACACATTACCTTTTCTCGCTTCTTTTTGTGTAATGTGGCTGATAGAACTCGGTTCGTGCCAAACCTTAAGGTCCTAGGTCAACTTATAGGCAGCAAAAGCGGCCAAAAATCGAGTTTTCTAAAACTAAAACTTGACTTGCTGTGCTCCTTACTTGTCGACTGCAACAACTTAGATGCTTATATTTCGTACAGAGTGGTGCGACCGCAAGGCTCATCATGCCGCTTTAACTGCCAGAAGATAAATGTAAACGTTTCCGAGAGAAATGCGTCCATTGTGACGATTTTCAGTTACATCATTTCGAAAACAAATGTATTAAACGTAAGATTTTCTGCGGTTTTTTCTACACATTACCTTTTCTCGCTTCTTTTTGTGTAATGTGGCTGATAGAACTCGGTTCGTGCCAAACCTTAAGGTCCTAGGTCAACTTATAGGCAGCAAAAGCGGCCAAAAATCGAGTTTTCTAAAACTAAAACTTGACTTGCTGTGCTCCTTACTTGTCGACTGCAACAACTTAGATGCTTATATTTCGTACAGAGTGGTGCGACCGCAAGTCTCATCATGCCGCTTTAACTGCCAGAAGATAAATGTAAACGTTTCCGAGAGAAATGCGTCCATTGTGACGATTTTCAGTTACATCATTTCGAAAACAAATGTATTAAACGTAAGACTTTCTGCGGTTTTTTCTACACATTACCTTTTCTCGCTTCTTTTTGTGTAATGTGGCTGATAGAACTCGGTTCGTGCCAAACCTTAAGGTCCTAGGTCAACTTATAGGCAGCAAAAGCGGCCAAAAATCGAGTTTTCTAAAACTAAAACTTGACTTGCTGTGCTCCTTACTTGTCGACTGCAACAACTTAGATGCTTATATTTCGTACAGAGTGGTGCGCCCGCAAGGCTCATCACGCCACTTTAACTGCGAGAAGATAAATGTAAACGTTTCCGAGAGAAATGCGTCCATTGTGACGATTTTCAGTTACATCATTTCGAAAACAAATGTATTAAACGTAAGATTTTCTGCGGTTTTTTCTACACATTACCTTTTCTCGCTTCTTCTTGTGTAATGTGGCTGATAGAACTCGGTTCGTGCCAAACCTTAAGGTCCTAGGTCAACTTATAGGCAGCAAAAGCGGCCAAAAATCGAGTTTTCTAAAACTAAAACTTGACTTGCTGTGCTCCTTACTTGTCGACTGCAACAACTTAGATGCTTATATTTCGTACAGAGTGGTGCGACCGCAAGGCTCATCACGCCACTTTAACTGCGAGAAGATAAATGTAAACGTTTCCGAGAGAAATGCGTCCATTGTGACGATTTTCAGTTACATCATTTCGAAAACAAATGTATTAAACGTAAGATTTTCTGCGGTTTTTTCTACACATTACCTTTTCTCGCTTCTTCTTGTGTAATGTGGCTGATAGAACTCGGTTCGTGCCAAACCTTAAGGTCCTAGGTCAACTTATAGGCAGCAAAAGCGGCCAAAAATCGAGTTTTCTAAAACTAAAACTTGACTTGCTGTGCTCCTTACTTGTCGACTGCAACAACTTAGATGCTTATATTTCGTACAGAGTGGTGCGCCCGCAAGGCTCATCACGCCACTTTAACTGCGAGAAGATAAATGTAAACGTTTCCGAGAGAAATGCGTCCATTGTGACGATTTTCAGTTACATCATTTCGAAAACAAATGTATTAAACGTAAGATTTTCTGCGGTTTTTTCTACACATTACCTTTTCTCGCTTCTTCTTGTGTAATGTGGCTGATAGAACTCGGTTCGTGCCAAACCTTAAGGTCCTAGGTCAACTTATAGGCAGCAAAAGCGGCCAAAAATCGAGTTTTCTAAAACTAAAACTTGACTTGCTGTGCTCCTTACTTGTCGACTGCAACAACTTAGATGCTTATATTTCGTACAGAGTGGTGCGACCGCAAGGCTCATCATGCCGCTTTAACTGCCAGAAGATAAATGTAAACGTTTCCGAGAGAAATGCGTCCATTGTGACGATTTTCAGTTACATCATTTCGAAAACAAATGTATTAAACGTAAGATTTTCTGCGGTTTTTTCTACACATTACCTTTTCTCGCTTCTTCTTGTGTAAAGTGGCTGATAGAACTCGGTTCGTGCCAAACCTTAAGGTCCTAGGTCAACTTATAGGCAGCAAAAGCGGCCAAAAATCGAGTTTTCTAAAACTAAAACTTGACTTGCTGTGCTCCTTACTTGTCGACTGCAACAACTTAGATGCTTATATTTCGTACAGAGTGGTGCGACCGCAAGGCTCATCATGCCGCTTTAACTGCCAGAAGATAAATGTAAACGTTTCCGAGAGAAATGCGTCCATTGTGACGATTTTCAGTTACATCATTTCGAAAACAAATGTATTAAACGTAAGATTTTCTGCGGTTTTTTCTACACATTACCTTTTCTCGCTTCTTCTTGTGTAATGTGGCTGATAGAACTCGGTTCGTGCCAAACCTTAAGGTCCTAGGTCAACTTATAGGCAGCAAAAGCGGCCAAAAATCGAGTTTTCTAAAACTAAAACTTGACTTGCTGTGCTCCTTACTTGTCGACTGCAACAACTTAGATGCTTATATTTCGTACAGAGTGGTGCGCCCGCAAGGCTCATCACGCCACTTTAACTGCGAGAAGATAAATGTAAACGTTTTTGAGAGAAATGCGTCCATTGTGGCGATTTGCAGTTACATCATTTCGAAAACAAATGTATTAAACGTAAGATTTTCTGCGGTTTTTTCTACACATTACATTTTCTCGCTTCTTCTTGTGTAATGTGGCTGATAGAACTCGGTTCGTGCCAAACCTTAAGGTCCTAGGTCAACTTATAGGCAGCAAAAGCGGCCAAAAATCGAGTTTTCTAAAACTAAAACTTGACTTGCTGTGCTCCTTACTTGTCGACTGCAACAACTTAGATGCTTATATTTCGTACAGAGTGGTGCGACCGCAAGGCTCATCATGCCGCTTTAACTGCCAGAAGATAAATGTAAACGTTTCCGAGAGAAATGCGTCCATTGTGACGATTTTCAGTTACGTCATTTCGAAAACAAATGTATTAAACGTAAGATTTTCTGCGGTTTTTTCTACACATTACCTTTTCTCGCTTCTTCTTGTGTAATGTGGCTGATAGAACTCGGTTCGTGCCAAACCTTAAGGTCCTAGGTCAACTTATAGGCAGCAAAAGCGGCCAAAAATCGAGTTTTCTAAAACTAAAACTTGACTTGCTGTGCTCCTTACTTGTCGACTGCAACAACTTAGATGCTTATATTTCGTACAGAGTGGTGCGCCCGCAAGGCTCATCATGCCGCTTTAACCGCCAGAAGATAAACGTAAACGTTTCCGAGAGAAATGCGTCCATTGTGACGATTTTCAGTTACGTCATTTCGAAAACAAATGTATTAAACGTAAGATTTTCTGAGGTTTTTTCTACACATTACCAATTCTCGCTTTTTCTTGTGTAATGTGGCTGCCAGAACTCGGTTCGTGCCAAACCTTAAGGTCCTAGGTCAACTTAAAGGCAGCAAAAGCGGCCAAACATCGAGTTTTCAAAAACTAAAACTTGACTTGCTGTGCTCCTTACTTGTCGACTGCAACAACTTAGATGCTTATATTACGTACAGAGTGGTGCGCCCGCAAGGCTCATCACGCCACTTTAACTGCCAGAAGATAAATGTAAACGTTTCCGAGAGAAATGCGTCCATCGTGACGATTTGCAGTTACGTCATTTCGAAAACAAATGTATTAAACGTAAGATTTTCTGCGGTTTCTTCTACACATTAACACTTTTCGCTTTTTCTTGTGTAATGTGGCTGCCAGACCTCTGTTCGTGCCAAATCTTAAGGTCCTAGGTCAACTACAAGGCAGCAAAAGCGGCCAAAAATTGAGTTTTCAAAAACTAAAACTTGACTTGCTGTGCTCCTTACTTGTCGACTGCAACAACTTAGATGCTTATATTACGTACAGAGTGGTGCGCCCGCAAGGCTCATCACGCCACTTTAACTGCCAGAAGATAAATGTAAACGTTTCCGAGAGAAATGCGTCCATTGTGACGATTTGCAGTTACGTCATTTCGAAAACAAATGTATTAAAAGTAAGATTTTCTGCGGTTTTTTCTACACATTACCTCTTCTCGCTTCTTCTTGTGTAATGTGGCAGCCAGAACTTGGTTCGTATCAAACCTTAAGGTCCTAGGTCAACTTAAAGGCAGCAAAAGCGGCCAAAAATCGAGTTTTCAAAAACTAAAACTTGACTTGCTGTGCTCCTTACTTGTCGACTGCAACAACTTAGATGCTTATATTACGTACAGAGTGGTGCGCCCGCAAGGCTCATCACGCCACTTTAACCGCCAGAAGATAAATGTAAACGTTTCCGAGAGAAATGCGTCCATTGTGACGATTTGCAGTTACGTCATTTCGAAAACAAATGAATTAAACGTAAGATTTTCTGCGGTTTTTTCTACACATTACCTCTTCTCGCCTTTTCTTGTGTAATGTGGCTGCCAGAGCTCGGTTCGTGCCAAATCTTAAGGTCCTAGGTCAACTTAAAGGCAGCAAAAGCGGTCAGAAATTGAGTTTTCAAAAACTAAAACTTGAATTTCTGTACTCCTTGCTTGTCGACTGCAGCACCTTAGATGCTTATATTACGTACAGAGTGGTGCGCCCGCAAGGCTCATCACGCCACTTTAACCGCCAGAAGGTAAATGTAAACGTTTCCGAGAGAAATGCGTCATTTGTGACGATTTGCAGTTACGTCATTTCGAAAACAAATGTATTAAACGTAAGATTTTCTGCGGTTTTTTCTACACATTACCTCTTCTCGCTTCTTCTTGTGTAATGTGGCTTCCAGAACTCGGCTCGTGCCAAACCTTAAGGTCCTAGGTCAACTACAAGGCAGCAAAAGCGGCCAAAAATTGAGTTTTCAAAAACTAAAACTTGACTTGCTGTGCTCCCTACTTGTCGACTGCAACAACTTAGATGCTTATATTACGTACAGAGTGGTGCGCCCGCAAGGCTCATCACGCCACTTTAACCGCCAGAAGATAAATGTAAACGTTTCCGAGAGAAATGCGTCCATTGTGACGATTTACAGTTACGTCATTTCGAAAACAAATGTATTAAACGTAAGATTTTCTGCGGTTTTTTCTACACATTACCTCTTCTCGCTTCTTCTTGTGTAATGTGGCTGCCAGAACTCGGCTCGTGCCAAACCTTAAGGTCCTAGGTCAACTTAAAGGCAGCAAAAGCGGCCAAAAATCGAGTTTTCAAAAACTAAAACTTGACTTGCTGTACTCCTTGCTTGTCGACTGCAACAACTTAGATGCTTATATTACGTACAGAGTGGTGCGCCCGCAAGGCTCATCACGCCACTTTAACTGCCAGAAGATAAATGTAAACGTTTCCGAGAGAAATGCGTCCATTGTGACGATTTGCAGTTACGTCATTTCGAAAACAAATGTATTAAAAGTAAGATTTTCTGCGGTTTTTTCTACACATTACCTCTTCTCGCTTCTTCTTGTGTAATGTGGCAGCCAGAACTTGGTTCGTATCAAACCTTAAGGTCCTAGGTCAACTTAAAGGCAGCAAAAGCGGCCAAAAATCGAGTTTTCAAAAACTAAAACTTGACTTGCTGTGCTCCTTACTTGTCGACTGCAACAACTTAGATGCTTATATTACGTACAGAGTGGCGCGCCCGCAAGGCTCATCACGCCACTTTAACCGCCAGAAGATAAATGTAAACGTTTCCGAGAGAAATGCGTCCATTGTGACGATTTGCAGTTACGTCATTTCGAAAACAAATGAATTAAACGTAAGATTTTCTGCGGTTTTTTCTACACATTACCTCTTCTCGCCTTTTCTTGTGTAATGTGGCTGCCAGAGCTCGGTTCGT
This sequence comes from Schistocerca piceifrons, assembly GCF_021461385.2. Taxonomy (NCBI): domain Eukaryota; kingdom Metazoa; phylum Arthropoda; class Insecta; order Orthoptera; family Acrididae; genus Schistocerca; species Schistocerca piceifrons. Next base: position 636,685 of record NW_025727759.1, read on the forward strand.
GCCAAATCTTAAGGTCCTAGGTCAACTTAAAGGCAGCAAAAGCGGTCAGAAATTGAGTTTTCAAAAACTAAAACTTGAATTTCTGTACTCCTTGCTTGTCGACTGCAGCACCTTAGATGCTTATATTACGTACAGAGTGGTGCGCCCGCAAGGCTCATCACGCCACTTTAACCGCCAGAAGATAAATGTAAACGTTTCCGAGAGAAATGCGTCCATTGTGACGATTTGCAGTTACGTCATTTCGATAACAAATGTATTAAACGTAAGATTTTCTGCGGTTTTTTCTACACATTACCTCTTCTCGCTTCTTCTTGTGTAATGTGGCAGCCAGAACTTGGTTCGTATCAAACCTTAAGGTCCTAGGTCAACTTAAAGGCAGCAAAAGCGGCCAAAAATCGAGCTTTCAAAAACTAAAACTTGACTTGCTGTGCTCCTTACTTGTCGACTGCAACAACATAGATGCTTATATTACGTACAGAGTGGTGCGCCCGCAAGGCTCATCGCGCCACTTTAACCGCCAGAAGGTAAATGTAAACGTTTCCGAGAGAAATGCGTCATTTGTGACGATTTGCAGTTACGTCATTTCGAAAACAAATGTATTAAACGTAAGATTTTCTGCGGTTTCTTCTACACATTAACACTTTTCGCTTTTTCTTGTGTAATGTGGCTGCCAGACCTCTGTTCGTGCCAAATCTTAAGGTCCTAGGTCAACTACAAGGCAGCAAAAGCGGCCAAAAATTGAGTTTTCAAAAACTAAAACTTGACTTGCTGTGCTCCTTACTTGTCGACTGCAACAACTTAGATGCTTATATTACGTACAGAGTGGTGCGCCCGCAAGGCTCATCACGCCACTTTAACTGCCAGAAGATAAATGTAAACGTTTCCGAGAGAAATGCGTCCATTGTGACGATTTGCAGTTACGTCATTTCGAAAACAAATGTATTAAAAGTAAGATTTTCTGCGGTTTTTTCTACACATTACCTCTTCTCGCTTCTTCTTGTGTAATGTGGCAGCCAGAACTTGGTTCGTATCAAACCTTAAGGTCCTAGGTCAACTTAAAGGCAGCAAAAGCGGCCAAAAATCGAGTTTTCAAAAACTAAAACTTGACTTGCTGTACTCCTTACTTGTCGACTGCAACAACTTAGATGCATATATTACGTACAGAGTGGTGCGCCCGCAGGGCTCATCACTCGATTTTAACTGCCAGAAGATAAATGTAAACGTTTCCGAGAGAAATGCGTCCATTGTGACGATTTGCAGTTACGTCATTTCGAAAACAAATGAATTAAACGTAAGATTTTCTGCGGTTTTTTCTACACATTACCTCTTCTCGCCTTTTCTTGTGTAATGTGGCTGCCAGAGCTCGGCTCGTGCCAAACCTTAAGGTCCTAGGTCAACTTAAAGGCAGCAAAAGCGGTCAGAAATTGAGTTTTCAAAAACTAAAACTTGAATTTCTGTACTCCTTGCTTGTCGACTGCAGCACCTTAGATGCTTATATTACGTACAGAGTGGTGCGCCCGCAAGGCTCATCACGCCACTTTAACCGCCAGAAGATAAATGTAAACGTTTCCGAGAGAAATGCGTCCATTGTGACGATTTGCAGTTACGTCATTTCGAAAACAAATGTATTAAACGTAAGATTTTCTGCGGTTTTTTCTACACATTACCTCTTCTCGCTTCTTCTTGTGTAATGTGGCTGCCAGAACTCGGCTCGTGCCAAACCTTAAGGTCCTAGGTCAACTTAAAGGCAGCAAAAGCGGCCAAAAATCGAGTTTTCAAAAACTAAAACTTGACTTGCTGTACTCCTTGCTTGTCGACTGCAACAACTTAGATGCTTATATTGCGTACAGAGTGGTGCGCCCGGTAGGCTCATCACGCCACTTTAACCGCCAGAAGATAAATGTAAACGTTTCCGAGAGAAATGCGTCCATTGTGACGATTTGCAGTTACGTCATTTCGAAAACAAATGTATTAAACGTAAGATTTTCTGCGGTTTTTTCTACACATTACCTCTTCTCGCTTCTTCTTGTGTAATGTGGCTGCCAGAACTCGGCTCGTGCCAAACCTTAAGGTCCTAGGTCAACTTAAAGGCAGCAAAAGCGGCCAAAAATCGAGTTTTCAAAAACTAAAACTTGACTTGCTCTACTCCTTGCTTGTCGACTGCAACAACTTAGATGCTTATATTGCGTACAGAGTGGTGCGCCCGCAAGGCTCATCACGCCACTTTAACCGCCAGAAGATAAATGTAAACGTTTCCGAGAGAAATGCGTCCATTGTGACGATTTGCAGTTACGTCATTTCGAAAACAAATGTATTAAACGTAAGATTTTCTGCGGTTTTTTCTACACATTACCTCTTCTCGCTTCTTCTTGTGTAATGTGGCTGCCAGAACTCGGCTCGTGCCAAACCTTAAGGTCCTAGGTCAACTTAAAGGCAGCAAAAGCGGCCAAAAATCGAGTTTTCAAAAACTAAAACTTGACTTGCTGTACTCCTTGCTTGTCGACTGCAACAACTTAGATGCTTATATTGCGTACAGAGTGGTGCGCCCGCAAGGCTCATCACGCCACTTTAACCGCCAGAAGATAAATGTAAACGTTTCCGAGAGAAATGCGTCCATTGTGACGATTTGCAGTTACGTCATTTCGAAAACAAATGTATTAAACGTAAGATTTACTGCGGTTTTTTCTACACATTACCTCTTCTCGCTTCTTCTTGTGTAATGTGGCTGCCAGAACTCGGCTCGTGCCAAACCTTAAGGTCCTAGGTCAACTACAAGGCAGCAAAAGCGGCCAAAAATTGAGTTTTCAAAAACTAAAACTTGACTTGCTGTACTCCTTACTTGTCGACTGCAACAACTTAGATGCTTATATTACGTACAGGGTGGTGCGCCCGCAAGGCTCATCACGCCACTTTAGCTGCCAGAAGATAAATGTAAACGTTTCCGAGAGAAATGCGTCCATCGTGATGATTTGCAGTTACGTCATTTCGAAAACAAATGTATTAGACGTAAGATTTTCTGCGGTTTCTTCTACACATTACCACTTTTCGCTATTTCTTGTGTAATGTGGCTGCCAGACCTCTGTTCGTGCCAAATCTTAAGGTCCTAGATCAACTTAAAGGCAGCAAAAGCGGTCAAAAATTGAGTTTTCAAAAACTAAAACTTGACTTGCTGTACTCCTTACTTGTCGACTGCAACAACTTAGATGCTTATATTACGTACAGAGTGGTGCGCCCGCAAGGCTCATCACGCCATTTTAACTGCCAGAAGATAAATGTAAACGTTTCCGAGAGAAATGCGTCCATTGTGACGATTTGCAGTTACGTCATTTCGATAACAAATGTATTAAACGTAAGATTTTCTGCGGTTTTTTCTACACATTACCTCTTCTCGCTTCTTCTTGTGTAATGTGGCTGCCAGAACTCGGTTCGTGCCAAACCTTAAGGTCCTAGGTCAACTTAAAGGCAGCAAAAGCGGCCCAAAATCGAGTTTTCAAAAACTAAAACTTGACTTGCTGTGCTCCTTACTTGTCGACTGCAACAACTTAGATGCTTATATTACGTACAGAGTGGTGCGCCCGCAAGGCTCATCACGCCACTTTAACCGCCAGAAGATAAATGTAAACGTCTCCGAGAGAAATGCGTCCATTGTGACGATTTGCAGTTACGTCATTTCGAAAACAAATGTATTAAACGTAAGATTTTCTGCGGTTTTTTCTACACATTACCTCTTCTCGCTTCTTCTTGTGTGATGTGGCTGCCAGAACTCGGTTCGTGCCAAACCTTAAGGTCCTAGGTCAACTACAAGGCAGCAAAAGCGTTAAAAAATTAAGTTTTCAAAAACTAAAACTTGACTTGCTGTGCTCCTTACTTGTCGACTGCAACAACTTAGATGCTTATATTACGTACAGAGTGGTGCGCCCGCAAGGCTCATCACGCCACTTTAACTGCCAGAAGATAAATGTAAACGTTTCCGAGAGAAATGCGTCCATTGTGACGATTTGCAGTTACGTCATTTCGAAAACAAATGTATTAAACGTAAGATTTTCTGCGGTTTTTTCTACACATTACCTCTTCTCGCTTCTTCTTGTGTAATGTGGCTGCCAGACCTCTGTTCGTGCCAAATCTTAAGGTCCTAGGTCAACTACAAGGCAGCAAAAGCGTTAAAAAATTAAGTTTTCAAAAACTAAAACTTGACTTGCTGTGCTCCTTACTTGTCGACTGCAACAACTTAGATGCTTATATTACGTACAGAGTGGTGCGCCCGCAAGGCTCATCACGCCACTTTAACTGCCAGAAGATAAATGTAAACGTTTCCGAGAGAAATGCGTCCATCGTGATGATTTGCAGTTACGTCATTTCGAAAACAAATGTATTAAACGTAAGATTTTCTGCGGTTTCTTCTACACATTACCACTTTTCGCTATTTCTTGTGTAATGTGGCTGCCAGACCTCTGTTCGTGCCAAATCTTAAGGTCCTAGATCAACTTAAAGGCAGCAAAAGCGGTCAAAAATTGAGTTTTCAAAAACTAAAACTTGACTTGCTGTACTCCTTGCTTGTCGACTGCAACAACTTACATGCTTATATTACGTACAGAGTGGTGCGCCCGCAAGGCTCATCACGCCACTTTAACCGCCAGAAGATAAATGTAAACGTTTCCGAGAGAAATGCGTCCATTGTGACGATTTGCAGTTACGTCATTTCGATAACAAATGTATTAAACGTAAGATTTTCTGCGGTTTTTTCTACATATTACCTCTTCTCGCTTCTTCTTGTGTAATGTGGCTGCCAGACCTCTGTTCGTGCCAAATCTTAAGGTCCTAGGTCATCTACAAAAGGCAGCAAAAGCGTTAAAAAATTAAGTTTTCAAAAACTAAAACTTGACTTGCTGTGCTCCTTACTTGTCGACTGCAACAACTTAGATGCTTATATTACGTACAGAGTGGTGCGCCCGCAAGGCTCATCACGCCACTTTAACTGCCAGAAGATAAATGTAAACGTTTCCGAGAGAAATGCGTCCATTGTGACGATTTGCAGTTACGTCATTTCGAAAACAAATGTATTAAACGTAAGATTTTCTGCGGTTTTTTCTACACATTACCTCTTCTCGCTTCTTCTTGTGTAATGTGGCTGCCAGACCTCTGTTCGTGCCAAATCTTAAGGTCCTAGGTCAACTACAAGGCAGCAAAAGCGGCCAAAAATTGAGTTTTCAAAAACTAAAACTTGACTTGCTGTACTCCTTACTTGTCGACTGCAACAACTTAGATGCTTATATTACGTACAGAGTGGTGCGCCCGCAAGGCTCATCACGCCACTTTAACTGCCAGAAGATAAATGTAAACGTTTCCGAGAGAAATGCGTCCATCGTGATGATTTGCAGTTACGTCATTTCGAAAACAAATGTATTAAACGTAAGATTTTCTGCGGTTTCTTCTACACATTACCACTTTTCGCTATTTCTTGTGTAATGTGGCTGCCAGACCTCTGTTCGTGCCAAATCTTAAGGTCCTAGATCAACTTAAAGGCAGCAAAAGCGGTCAAAAATTGAGTTTTCAAAAACTAAAACTTGACTTGCTGTACTCCTTGCTTGTCGACTGCAACAACTTACATGCTTATATTACGTACAGAGTGGTGCGCCCGCAAGGCTCATCACGCCACTTTAACCGCCAGAAGATAAATGTAAACGTTTCCGAGAGAAATGCGTCCATTGTGACGATTTGCAGTTACGTCATTTCGATAACAAATGTATTAAACGTAAGATTTTCTGCGGTTTTTTCTACACATTACCTCTTCTCGCTTCTTCTTGTGTAATGTGGCTGCCAAAACTCGGTTCGTGCCAAACCTTAAGGTCCTAGGTCAACTTAAAGGCAGCAAAAGCGGCCCAAAATCGAGTTTTCAAAAACTAAAACTTGACTTGCTGTGCTCCTTACTTGTCGACTGCAACAACATAGATGCTTATATTACGTACAGAGTGGTGCGCCCGCAAGGCTCATCACGCCACTTTAACTGCCAGAAGATAAATGTAAACGTTTCCGAGAGAAATGCGTCCATCGTGATGATTTGCAGTTACGTCATTTCGAAAACAAATGTATTAAACGTAAGATTTTCTGCGGTTTCTTCTACACATTACCACTTTTCGCTATTTCTTGTGTAATGTGGCTGCCAGAGCTCGGTTCGTGCCAAATCTTAAGGTCCTAGGTCAACTACAAGGCAGCAAAAGCGGTCAAAAATTGAGTTTTCAAAAACTAAAACTTGACTTGCTGTACTCCTTGCTTGTCGACTGCAACAACTTAGATGCTTATATTACGTACAGAGTGGTGCGCCCGCAAGGCTCATCACGCCACTTTAACTGCCAGAAGATAAATGTAAACGTTTCCGAGAGAAATGCGTCCATTGTGACGATTTGCAGTTACGTCATTTCGAAAACAAATGTATGAAACGTAAGATTTTCTGCGGTTTTTTCTACACATTACCTCTTCTCGCTTCTTCTTGTGTAATGTGGCTGCCAGAACTCGGTTCGTGCCAAACCTTAAGGTCCTAGGTCAACTTAAAGGCAGCAAAAGTGGCCCAAAATCGAGTTTTCAAAAACTAAAACTTGACTTGCTGTGCTCCTTACTTGTCGACTGCAACAACATAGATGCTTATATTACGTACAGAGTGGTGCGCCCGCAAGGCTCGTCACGCCACTTTAACTGCCAGAAGATAAATGTAAACGTTTCCGAGAGAAATGCGTCCATTGTGACGATTTGCAGTTACGTCATTTCGAAAACAAATGTATGAAACGTAAGATTTTCTGCGGTTTTTTCTACACATTACCTCTTCTCGCTTCTTCTTGTGTAATGTGGCTGCCAGACCTCTGTTCGTGCCAAATCTGAAGGTCCTAGGTCAACTACAAGGCAGCAAAAGCGGCCAAAAATTAAGTTTTCAAAAACTAAAACTTGACTTGCTATACTCCTTACTTGTCGACTGCAACAACTTAGATGCTTATATTACGTACAGAGTGGTGCGCCCGCAAGGCACATCACGCCACTTTAACCGCCAGAAGATAAATGTAAACGTTTCCGAGAGAAATGCATCCATCGTGATGATTTGCAGTTACGTCATTTCGAAAACAAATGTATTAAACGTAAGATTTTCTGCGGTTTCTTCTACACATTACCACTTTTCGCTATTTCTTGTGTAATGTGGCTGCCAGACCTCTGTTCGTGCCAAATCTTAAGGTCCTAGATCAACTTAAAGGCAGCAAAAGCGGTCAAAAATTGAGTTTTCAAAAACTAAAACTTGACTTGCTGTACTCCTTGCTTGTCGACTGCAACAACTTACATGCTTATATTACGTACAGAGTGGTGCGCCCGCAAGGCTCATCACGCCACTTTAACCGCCAGAAGATAAATGTAAACGTTTCCGAGAGAAATGCGTCCATTGTGACGATTTGCAGTTACGTCATTTCGAAAACAAATGTATTAAACGTAAGATTTTCTGCGGTTTTTTCTACACATTACCACTTCTCGCCTTTTCTTGTGTAATGTGGCTGCCAGAGCTCGGTTCGTCCCAAATCTTAAGGTCCCAGGTCAACTACACGGCAGCAAAAGCGGTCAAAAATTGAGTTTTCAAAAACTAAAACTTGACTTGCTGTACTCCTTGCTTGTCGACTGCAACAACTTACATGCTTATATTACGTACAGAGTGGTGCGCCCGCAAGGCACATCACGCCACTTTAACCGCCAGAAGATAAATGTAAACGTTTCCGAGAGAAATGCATCCATCGTGATGATTTGCAGTTACGTCATTTCGAAAACAAATGTATTAAACGTAAGATTTTCTGCGGTTTCTTCTACACATTACCACTTTTCGCTATTTCTTTTGTAATGTGGCTGCCAGACCTCTGTTCGTGCCAAATCTTAAGGTCCTAGATCAACTTAAAGGCAGCAAAAGCGGTCAAAAATTGAGTTTTCAAAAACTAAAACTTGACTTGCTGTACTCCTTGCTTGTCGACTGCAACAACTTACATGCTTATATTACGTGCAGAGTGGTGCGCCCGCAAGGCTCATCACGCCACTTTAACCGCCAGAAGATAAATGTAAACGTTTCCGAGAGAAATGCGTCCATTGTGACGATTTGCAGTTACGTCATTTCGAAAACAAATGTATTAAACGTAAGATTTTCTGCGGTTTTTTCTACACATTACCACTTCTCGCCTTTTCTTGTGTAATGTGGCTGCCAGAGCTCGGTTCGTCCCAAATCTTAAGGTCCCAGGTCAACTACACGGCAGCAAAAGCGGTCAAAAATTGAGTTTTCAAAAACTAAAACTTGACTTGCTGTACTCCTTGCTTGTCGACTGCAACAACTTAGATGCTTATATTACGTACAGAGTGGTGCGCCTGCAAGGCTCATCACGCCACTTTAACCGCCAGAAGATAAATGTAAACATTTCCGAGAGAAATGCGTCCATTGTGACGATTTGCAGTTACGTCATTTCGAAAACAAATGTATTAAACGTAAGATTTTCTGCGGTTTTTTCTGCACATTACCTCTTCTCGCTTCTTCTTGTGTAATGGGGCTGCGAGACCTCGGTTCGTGCCAAATCTTAAGGTCCTAGATCAACTACAAGGCAGCAAAAGCGGTCAAAAATTGAGTTTTCTAAAACTAAAACTTGACTTGATGTACTCCTTGCTTGTCGACTGCAACAACTTAGATGCTTATATTACGTACAGAGTGGTGCGCCCGCAAGGCTCATCACGCCACTTTAACCGCCAGAAGATAAGTGTAAACGTTTCCGAGAGAAATGCGTCCATTGTGACGATTTGCAGTTACGTCATTTCGAAAACAAATGTATTAAACGTAAGATTTTCTGCGGTTTCTTCTACACATTACCACTTCTCGCCTTTTCTTGTGTAATGTGGCTGCCAGAGCTCGGTTCGTGCCAAATCTTAAGGTCCTAGGTCAACTACAAGGCAGCAAAGGCGGTCAAAAATTGAGTTTTCAAAAACTAAAACTTGACTTGCTGTACTCCTTGCTTGTCGACTGCAACAACTTAGATGCTTATATTACGTACAGAGTGGTGCGCCCGCAAGGCTCATCACGCCACTTTAACTGCCAGAAGATAAATGTAAACGTTTCCGAGAGAAATGCGTCCATTGTGACGATTTGCAGTTACGTCATTTCGAAAACAAATGTATTAAACGTAAGATTTTCTGCGGTTTTTTCTACACATTACCACTTCTCGCTTCTTCTTATGTAATGTGGCTGCCATACCTCTGTTCGTGCCATATCTTAAGGTCCTAGGTCAACTACAAGACAGCAAAAGCGGTCAAAAATTGAGTTTTCAAAAACTAAAACTTGACTTGCTGTACTCCTTGCTTGTCGACTGCAACAACTTAGATGCTTATATAACGTACAGAGTGGTGCGCCCGCAAGGCTCATCACGCCACTTTAACTGCCAGAAGATAAATGTAAACGTTTCCGAGAGAAATGCGTCCATTGTGACGATTTGCAGTTACGTCATTTCGAAAACAAATGTATTAAACGTAAGATTTTCTGCGGTTTTTTCTACACATTACCTCTTCTCGCTTCTTCTTATGTAATGTGGCTGCCATACCTCTGTTCGTGCCATATCTTAAGGTCCTAGGTCAACTACAAGACAGCAAAAGCGGTCAAATATTGAGTTTTCAAAAACTAAAACTTGACTTGCTGTACTCCTTGCTTGTCGACTGCAACAACTTAGATGCTTATATTGCGTACAGAGTGGTGCGCCCGCAAGGCTCATCACGCCACTTTAACTGCCAGAAGATAAATGTAAACGTTTCCGAGAGAAATGCGCCCATTGTGACGATTTGCAGTTACGTCATTTCGAAAACAAATGTATTAAACGTAAGATTTTCTGCGGTTTTTTCTACACATTACCACTCGTCGCCTTTTCTTGTGTAATGTGGCTGCCAGAACTCGGTTCGTGCCACACCTTAAGGTCCTAGGTCAACGACAAGGCAGCAAAGGCGGCCAAAAATTGATTTCTCAAAAACAAAAACTAGATTTGCTGTGCTCCTTACTTGTCGACTGCAACAACTTAGATGCTTATATTACGTATAGAGTGAAGCGCCCGCAAGGCTCATCACGCCACTTTAACTGCCAGAAGATAAATGTAAACGTTTCCGAGAGAAATGCGTCCATTGTGGCGATTTGCAGTTACGTCATTTCGAAAACAAATGTATTAAACGTAAGATTTTCTGCGGTTTTTTCTACACATTACCACTTCTCGCCTTTTCTTGTGTAATGTGGCTGCCAGAGCTCGGTGCGTGCCAAATCTTAAGGTCCTAGGTCAACTACAAGGCAGCAAAAGCGGTCAAAAATTGAGTTTTCAAAAACTAAAACTTGACTTGCTATACTCCTTGCTTGTCGACTGCAACAACTTAGATGCTTATATAACGTACAGAGTGGTGCGCCCGCAAGGCTCATCACGCCACTTTAACTGCCAGAAGATAAATGTAAACGTTTCCGAGAGAAATGCGTCCATTGTGACGATTTGCAGTTACGTCATTTCGAAAACAAATGTATTAAACGTAAGATTTTCTGCGGTTTTTTCTACACATTACCTCTTCTCGCTTCTTCTTATGTAATGTGGCTGCCATACCTCTGTTCGTGCCATATCTTAAGGTCCTAGGTCAACTACAAGACAGCAAAAGCGGTCAAAAATTGAGTTTTCAAAAACTAAAACTTGACTTGCTGTACTCCTTGCTTGTCGACTGCAACAACTTAGATGCTTATATAACGTACAGAGTGGTGCGCCCGCAAGGCTCATCACGCCACTTTAACTGCCAGAAGATAAATGTAAACGTTTCCGAGAGAAATGCGCCCATTGTGACGATTTGCAGTTACGTCATTTCGAAAACAAATGTATTAAACGTAAGATTTTCTGCGGTTTTTTCTACACATTACCACTCGTCGCCTTTTCTTGTGTAATGTGGCTGCCAGAACTCGGTTCGTGCCACACCTTAAGGTCCTAGGTCAACGACAAGGCAGCAAAGGCGGCCAAAAATTGATTTCTCAAAAACAAAAACTAGATTTGCTGTGCTCCTTACTTGTCGACTGCAACAACTTAGATGCTTATATTACGTATAGAGTGAAGCGCCCGCAAGGCTCATCACGCCACTTTAACTGCCAGAAGATAAATGTAAACGTTTCCGAGAGAAATGCGTCCATTGTGGCGATTTGCAGTTACGTCATTTCGAAAACAAATGTATTAAACGTAAGATTTTCTGCGGTTTTTTCTACACATTACCACTTCTCGCCTTTTCTTGTGTAATGTGGCTGCCAGAGCACGGTGCGTGCCAAATCTTAAGGTCCTAGGTCAACTACAAGGCAGCAAAAGCGGTCAAAAATTGAGTTTTCAAAAACTAAAACTTGACTTGCTGTACTCCTTGCTTGTCGACTGCAACAACTTAGATGCTTATATAACGTACAGAGTGGTGCGCCCGCAAGGCTCATCACGCCACTTTAACTGCCAGAAGATAAATGTAAACGTTTCCGAGAGAAATGCGCCCATTGTGACGATTTGCAGTTACGTCATTTCGAAAACAAATGTATTAAACGTAAGATTTTCTGCGGTTTTTTCTACACATTACCTCTTCTCGCTTCTTCTTATGTAATGTGGCTGCCATACCTCTGTTCGTGCCATATCTTAAGGTCCTAGGTCAACTACAAGACAGCAAAAGCGGTCAAAAATTGAGTTTTCAAAAACTAAAACTTGACTTGCTGTACTCCTTGCTTGTCGACTGCAACAACTTAGATGCTTATATAACGTACAGAGTGGTGCGCCCGCAAGGCTCATCACGCCACTTTAACTGCCAGAAGATAAATGTAAACGTTTCCGAGAGAAATGCGCCCATTGTGACGATTTGCAGTTACGTCATTTCGAAAACAAATGTATTAAACGTAAGATTTTCTGCGGTTTTTTCTACACATTACCTCTTCTCGCTTCTTCTGATGTAATGTGGCTGCCATACCTCTGTTCGTGCCATATCTTAAGGTCCTAGGTCAACTACAAGACAGCAAAAGCGGTCAAAAATTGAGTTTTCAAAAACTAAAACTTGACTTTCTGTACTCCTTGCTTGTCGACTGCAACAACTTAGATGCTTATATAACGTACAGAGTGGTGCGCCCGCAAGGCTCATCACGCCACTTTAACTGCCAGAAGATAAATGTAAACGTTTCCGAGAGAAATGCGTCCATCGTGACGATTTGCAGTTACGTCATTTCGAAAACAAATGTATTAAACGTAAGATTTTCTGCGGTTTTTTCTACACATTACCACTTCTCGCCTTTTCTTGTGTAATGTGGCTGCCAGAACTCGGTTCGTGCCACACCTTAAGGTCCTAGGTCAACGACAAGGCAGCAAAGGCGGCCAAAAATTGATTTCTCACAAACAAAAACTAGATTTGCTGTGCTCCTTACTTGTCGACTGCAACAACTTAGATGCTTATATTACGTATAGAGTGAAGCGCCCGCAAGGCTCATCACGCCACTTTAACTGCCAGAAGATAAATGTAAACGTTTCCGAGAGAAATGCGTCCATTGTGGCGATTTGCAGTTACGTCATTTCGAAAACAAATGTATTAAACGTAAGATTTTCTGCGGTTTTTTCTACACATTACCACTTCTCGCCTTTTCTTGTGTAATGTGGCTGCCAGAGCTCGGTGCGTGCCAAATCTTAAGGTCCTAGGTCAACTACAAGTTAGCAAAAGCGGTCAAAAATTGAGTTTTCAAAATCTAAAACTTGACTTGCTGTACTCCTTTCTTGTCGACTGCAACAATTTAGATGCTTATATTACGTACAGAGGGGTGCGCCCGCAAGGCTCATCACGCCACTTTAACCGCCAGAAGATAAATGTAAACGTTTCCGAGAGAAATGCGTCCATCGTGACGATTTGCTGTTACGTCATTTCGAAAACAAATGTATTAAACGTAAGATTTTCTGCGGTTTTTTCTACACATTACCACTTCTCGCCTTTTCTTGTGTAATGTGGCTGCCAGAGCTCGGTTCGTGCCAAATCTTAAGGTCCTAGGTCAACTACAAGGCAGCAAAAGCGGTCAAAAATTGAGTTTTCAAAAACTAAAACTTGACTTGCTGTACTCCTTGCTTGTCGACTGCAACAACTTAGATGCTTATATTACGTACAGAGTGGTGCGCCCGCAAGGCTCATCACGCCACTTTAACTGCCAGAAGATAAATGTAAACGTTTCCGAGAGAAATGCGTCCATTGTGACAATTTGCAGTTACGTCATTTCGAACACAAATGTATTAAACGTAAGATTTTCTGCGGTTTCCTCTACACACTACCTCTTCTCGCTTCTTCTTGTGTAATGTGGCTGCCAGACCTCTGTTCGTGCCAAATCTTAAGGTCCTAGGTCATCTACAAAAGGCAGCAAAAGCGGCCAAAAATTGAGTTTTCAAAAACTAAAACTTGACTTGCTGTACTCCTTGCTTGTCGACTGCAACAACTTAGATGCTTATATTACGTACAGAGTGGTGCGCCTGCAAGGCTCATCACGCCACTTTAACCGCCAGAAGATAAATGTAAACATTTCCGAGAGAAATGCGTCCATTGTGACGATTTGCAGTTACGTCATTTCGAAAACAAATGTATTAAACGTAAGATTTTCTGCGGTTTTTTCTACACATTACCACTTCTCGCCTTTTCTTGTGTAATGTGGCTGCCAGAGCTCGGTTAGTGCCAAATCTTAAGGTCCTAGGTCAACTACAAGGCAGCAAAGGCGGTCAAAAATTGAGTTTTCAAAAACTAAAACTTGACTTGCTGTACTCCTTGCTTGTCGACTGCAACAACTTAGATGCTTATATTACGTACAGAGTGGTGCGCCCGCAAGGCTCATCACGCCACTTTAACCGCCAGAAGATAAATGTAAACGTTTCCGAGAGAAATGCGTCCATTGTGACGATTTGCAGTTACGTCATTTCGAAAACAAATGTATTAAACGTAAGATTTTCTGCGGTTTTTTCTACACATTACCTCTTCTCGCTTCTTCTTATGTAATGTGGCTGCCAGACCTCTGTTCGTGCCATATCTTAAGGTCCTAGGTCAACTACAAGACAGCAAAAGCGGTCAAAAATTGAGTTTTCAAAAACTAAAACTTGACTTGCTGTACTCCTTGCTTGTCGACTGCAACAACTTAGATGCTTATATAACGTACAGAGTGGTGCGCCCGCAAGGCTCATCACGCCACTTTAACTGCCAGAAGATAAATGTAAACGTTTCCGAGAGAAATGCGTCCATTGTGACGATTTGCAGTTACGTCATTTCGAAAACAAATGTATTAAACGTAAGATTTTCTGCGGTTTTTTCTACACATTACCACTTCTCGCCTTTTCTTGTGTAATGTGGCTGCCAGAACTCGGTTCGTGCCACACCTTAAGGTCCTAGGTCAACGACAAGGCAGCAAAGGCGGCCAAAAATTGATTTCTCAAAAACAAAAACTAGATTTGCTGTGCTCCTTACTTGTCGACTGCAACAACTTAGATGCTTATATTACGTATAGAGTGAAGCGCCCGCAAGGCTCATCACGCCACTTTAACTGCCAGAAGATAAATGTAAACGATTCCGAGAGAAATGCGTCCATTGTGGCGATTTGCAGTTACGTCATTTCGAAAACAAATGTATTAAACGTAAGATTTTCTGCGGTTTTTTCTACACATTACCACTTCTCGCCTTTTCTTGTGTAATGTGGCTGCCAGAGCTCGGTGCGTGCCAAATCTTAAGGTCCTAGGTCAACTACAAGGCAGCAAAAGCGGTCAAAAATTGAGTTTTCAAAAACTAAAACTTGACTTGCTGTACTCCTTACTTGTCGACTGCAACAACTTACATGCTTATATTACGTACAGAGTGGTGCGCCCGCAAGACTCATCACGCCACTTTAACTGCCAGAAGATAAATGTAAACGTTTCCGAGAGAAATGCGTCCATTGTGACGATTTGGAGTTACGTCATTTCGAAAACAAATGTATTAAACGTAAGATTTTCTGCGGTTTTTTCTACACATTACCACTTCTCGCCTTTTCTTGTGTAATGTGGCTGCCAGAGCTCGGTTCGTGCCAAATCTTAAGGTACTAAGTCAACTACAAGGCAGCAAAAGCGGTCAAAAATTGAGTTTTCAAAATCTAAAACTTGACTTGCTGTACTCCTTTCTTGTCGACTGCAACAATTTAGATGCTTATATTACGTACAGAGGGGTGCGCCCGCAAGGCTCATCACGCCACTTTAACCGCCAGAAGATAAATGTAAACGTTTCCGAGAGAAATGCGTCCATTGTGACGATTTGCAGTTACGTCATTTCGAAAACAAATGTATTAAACGTAAGATTTTCTGCGGTTTTTTCTACACATTACCACTTCTCGCCTTTTCTTGTGTAATGTGGCTGCCAGAGCTCGGTTCGTGCCAAATCTTAAGGTACTAGGTCAACTACAAGGCAGCAAAAGCGGTCAAAAATTGAGTTTTCAAAATCTAAAACTTGACTTGCTGTACTCCTTTCTTGTCGACTGCAACAACTTACATGCTTATATTACGTACAGAGTGGTGCGCCCGCAAGGCTCATCACGCCACTTTAACCGCCAGAAGATAAATGTAAACATTTCCGAGAGAAATGCGTCCATTGTGACGATTTGCAGTTACGTCATTTCGAAAACAAATGTATTAAACGTACGATTTTCTGCGGTTTTTTCTACACATTACCACTTCTCGCCTTTTCTTGTGTAATGAGGCTGCCAGAGCTCGGTTCGTGCCAAATCTTAAGGTCCCAGGTCAACTACACGGCAGCAAAAGCGGTCAAAAATTAAGTTTTCAAAAACTAAAACTTGACTTGCTGTACTCCTTGCTTGTCGACTGCTACAACTTAGATGCTTATATTACGTACAGAGTGGTGCGCCCGCAAGGCTCATCACGCCACTTTAACCGCCAGAAGATAAGTGTAAACGTTTCCGAGAGAAATGCGTCCATTGTGACGATTTGCAGTTACGTCATTTCGAAAACAAATGTATTAAACGTAAGATTTTCTGCGGTTTTTTCTACACATTACCACTTCTCGCCTTTTCTTGTGTAATGTGGCTGCCAGAGCTCGGTTAGTGCCAAATCTTAAGGTCCTAGGTCAACTACAAGGCAGCAAAGGCGGTCAAAAATTGAGTTTTCAAAAACTAAAACTTGACTTGCTGTACTCCTTGCTTGTCGACTGCAACAACTTAGATGCTTATATTACGTACAGAGTGGTGCGCCCGCAAGGCTCATCACGCCACTTTAACCGCCAGAAGATAAATGTAAACGTTTCCGAGAGAAATGCGTCCATTGTGACGATTTGCAGTTACGTCATTTCGAAAACAAATGTATTAAACGTAAGATTTTCTGCGGTTTTTTCTGCACATTACCTCTTCTCGCTTCTTCTTGTGTAATGGGGCTGCGAGACCTCGGTTCGTGCCAAATCTTAAGGTCCTAGGTCAACTACAAGGCAGCAAAAGCGGTCAAAAATTGAGTTTTCTAAAACTAAAACTTGACTTGCTGTACTCCTTGCTTGTCGACTGCAACAACTTAGATGCTTATATTACGTACAGAGTGGTGCGCCCGCAAGGCTCATCACGCCACTTTAACTGCCAGAAGATAAATGTAAACGTTTCCGAGAGAAATGCGTCCATTGTGACGATTTGCAGTTACGTCATTTCGAAAACAAATGTATTAAACGTAAGATTTTCTGCGGTTTTTTCTACACATTACCACTTCTCGCCTTTTCTTGTGTAATGTGGCTGCCAGAGCTCGGTTCGTGCCAAATCTTAAGGTACTAAGTCAACTACAAGGCAGCAAAAGCGGTCAAAAATTGAGTTTTCAAAATCTAAAACTTGACTTGCTGTACTCCTTTCTTGTCGACTGCAACAATTTAGATGCTTATATTACGTACAGAGGGGTGCGCCCGCAAGGCTCATCACGCCACTTTAACCGCCAGAAGATAAATGTAAACGTTTCCGAGAGAAATGCGTCCATTGTGACGATTTGCAGTTACGTCATTTCGAAAACAAATGTATTAAACGTAAGATTTTCTGCGGTTTTTTCTACACATTACCACTTCTCGCCTTTTCTTGTGTAATGTGGCTGCCAGAGCTCGGTTCGTGCCAAATCTTAAGGTACTAGGTCAACTACAAGGCAGCAAAAGCGGTCAAAAATTGAGTTTTCAAAATCTAAAACTTGACTTGCTGTACTCCTTTCTTGTCGACTGCAACAACTTACATGCTTATATTACGTACAGAGTGGTGCGCCCGCAAGGCTCATCACGCCACTTTAACCGCCAGAAGATAAATGTAAACATTTCCGAGAGAAATGCGTCCATTGTGACGATTTGCAGTTACGTCATTTCGAAAACAAATGTATTAAACGTACGATTTTCTGCGGTTTTTTCTACACATTACCACTTCTCGCCTTTTCTTGTGTAATGAGGCTGCCAGAGCTCGGTTCGTGCCAAATCTTAAGGTCCCAGGTCAACTACACGGCAGCAAAAGCGGTCAAAAATTAAGTTTTCAAAAACTAAAACTTGACTTGCTGTACTCCTTGCTTGTCGACTGCTACAACTTAGATGCTTATATTACGTACAGAGTGGTGCGCCCGCAAGGCTCATCACGCCACTTTAACCGCCAGAAGATAAGTGTAAACGTTTCCGAGAGAAATGCGTCCATTGTGACGATTTGCAGTTACGTCATTTCGAAAACAAATGTATTAAACGTAAGATTTTCTGCGGTTTTTTCTACACATTACCACTTCTCGCCTTTTCTTGTGTAATGTGGCTGCCAGAGCTCGGTTAGTGCCAAATCTTAAGGTCCTAGGTCAACTACAAGGCAGCAAAGGCGGTCAAAAATTGAGTTTTCAAAAACTAAAACTTGACTTGCTGTACTCCTTGCTTGTCGACTGCAACAACTTAGATGCTTATATTACGTACAGAGTGGTGCGCCCGCAAGGCTCATCACGCCACTTTAACCGCCAGAAGATAAATGTAAACGTTTCCGAGAGAAATGCGTCCATTGTGACGATTTGCAGTTACGTCATTTCGAAAACAAATGTATTAAACGTAAGATTTTCTGCGGTTTTTTCTACACATTACCTCTTCTCGCTTCTTCTTATGTAATGTGGCTGCCAGACCTCTGTTCGTGCCATATCTTAAGGTCCTAGGTCAACTACAAGACAGCAAAAGCGGTCAAAAATTGAGTTTTCAAAAACTAAAACTTGACTTGCTGTACTCCTTGCTTGTCGACTGCAACAACTTAGATGCTTATATAACGTACAGAGTGGTGCGCCCGCAAGGCTCATCACGCCACTTTAACTGCCAGAAGATAAATGTAAACGTTTCCGAGAGAAATGCGTCCATTGTGACGATTTGCAGTTACGTCATTTCGAAAACAAATGTATTAAACGTAAGATTTTCTGCGGTTTTTTCTACACATTACCACTTCTCGCCTTTTCTTGTGTAATGTGGCTGCCAGAACTCGGTTCGTGCCACACCTTAAGGTCCTAGGTCAACGACAAGGCAGCAAAGGCGGCCAAAAATTGATTTCTCAAAAACAAAAACTAGATTTGCTGTGCTCCTTACTTGTCGACTGCAACAACTTAGATGCTTATATTACGTATAGAGTGAAGCGCCCGCAAGGCTCATCACGCCACTTTAACTGCCAGAAGATAAATGTAAACGATTCCGAGAGAAATGCGTCCATTGTGGCGATTTGCAGTTACGTCATTTCGAAAACAAATGTATTAAACGTAAGATTTTCTGCGGTTTTTTCTACACATTACCACTTCTCGCCTTTTCTTGTGTAATGTGGCTGCCAGAGCTCGGTGCGTGCCAAATCTTAAGGTCCTAGGTCAACTACAAGGCAGCAAAAGCGGTCAAAAATTGAGTTTTCAAAAACTAAAACTTGACTTGCTGTACTCCTTACTTGTCGACTGCAACAACTTACATGCTTATATTACGTACAGAGTGGTGCGCCCGCAAGACTCATCACGCCACTTTAACTGCCAGAAGATAAATGTAAACGTTTCCGAGAGAAATGCGTCCATTGTGACGATTTGGAGTTACGTCATTTCGAAAACAAATGTATTAAACGTAAGATTTTCTGCGGTTTTTTCTACACATTACCACTTCTCTCCTTTTCTTGTGTAATGTGGCTGCCAGAGCTCGGTTCGTGCCAAATCTTAAGGTACTAGGTCAACTACAAGGCAGCAAAAGCGGTCAAAAATTGAGTTTTCAAAATCTAAAACTTGACTTGCTGTACTCCTTTCTTGTCGACTGCAACAATTTAGATGCTTATATTACGTACAGAGGGGTGCGCCCGCAAGGCTCATCACGCCACTTTAACTGCCAGAAGATAAATGTAAACGTTTCCGAGAGAAATGCGTCCATTGTGACGATTTGCAGTTACGTCATTTCGAAAACAAATGTATTAAACGTAAGATTTTCTGCGGTTTCTTCTACACATTACCACTTCTCGCCTTTTCTTGTGTAATGTGGCTGCCAGAACTCGGTTCGTGCCAAATCTTAAGGTCCTAGGTCAACTACAAGGCAGCAAAAGCGGTCAAAAATTGAGTTTTCAAAAACTAAAACTTGACTTGCTGTACTCCTTGCTTGTCGACTGCAACAACTTAGATGCTTATATTACGTACAGAGGGGTGCGCCCGCAAGGCTCATCACGCCACTTTAACTGCCAGAAGATAAATGTAAACGTTTCCGAGAGAAATGCGTCCATTGTGACGATTTGCAGTTACGTCATTTCGAAAACAAATGTATTAAACGTAAGATTTTCTGCGGTTTCTTCTACACATTACCACTTCTCGCCTTTTCTTGTGTAATGTGGCTGCCAGAGCTCGGTTCGTGCCAAATCTTAAGGTCCTAGGTCAACTACAAGGCAGCAAAAGCGGTCAAAAATTGAGTTTTCAAAAACTAAAACTTGACTTGCTGTACTCCTTGCTTGTCGACTGCAACAACTTAGATGCTTATATTACGTACAGAGGGGTGCGCCCGCAAGGCTCATCACGCCACTTTAACTGCCAGAAGATAAATGTAAACGTTTCCGAGAGAAATGCGTCCATTGTGACGATTTGCAGTTACGTCATTTCGAAAACAAATGTATTAAACGTAAGATTTTCTGCGGTTTTTTCTACACATTACCAATTCTCGCTTTTTCTTGTGTAATGTGGCTGCCAGAACTCGGTTCGTGCTAAATCGTAGGGTCCTAGGTCAATTACAAGGCAGCAAAAGCGGCCAAAAATTGAGTTTTCAAAAATTAAAACCTGACCTGCTGTGCTCCTTACTTGTCGACAGCAACAACTAAGATGCTTATATTACGTACAGAGTGGTGCGCCCGCAAGGCTCATCACGCCACTTTAACTGCCAGAAGATAAATGTAAACGTTTCCGAGAGAAATGCGTCCATTGTGACGATTTGGAGTTACGTCATTTCGAAAACAAATGTATTAAACGTAAGATTTTCTGCGGTTTTTTCTACACATTACCACTTCTCGCCTTTTCTTGTGTAATGTGGCTGCCAGAGCTCGGTTCGTGCCAAATCGTAAGGTCCTAGGTCAACTACAAGGCAGCAAAAGCGGCTCAAATGTGGGTTTTCAAAAACTAAAATTTGACCAGCTGTGCTCCTTACTTGTCGACTGCAAAAACTTAGATGGTTATATTACGTACAGAGTGGTGCGCCCGCAAGGCTCATCACGCCACTTTAACTGCCAGAAGATAAATGTAAACGTTTCCGAGAGAAATGCGTCCATTGTGACGATTTGCAGTTACGTCATTTCGAAAACAAATGTATTAAACGTAAGATTTTCTGCGGTTTTTTCTACACATTACCACTTCTCGCCTTTTCTTGTGTAATGTGGCTGCCAGAGCTCGGTTCGTGCCAAATCTTAAGGTCCTAGGTCAACTACAAGGCAGCAAAAGCGGTCAAAAATTGAGTTTTCAAAAACTAAAACTTGACTTGCTGTACTCCTTGCTTGTCGACTGCAACAACTTAGATGCTTATATTACGTACAGAGGGGTGCGCCCGCAAGGCTCATCACGCCACTTTAACTGCCAGAAGATAAATGTAAACGTTTCCGAGAGAAATGCGTCCATTGTGACGATTTGCAGTTACGTCATTTCGAAAACAAATGTATTAAACGTAAGATTTTCTGCGGTTTTTTCTACACATTACCAATTCTCGCTTTTTCTTGTGTAATGTGGCTGCCAGAACTCGGTTCGTGCTAAATCGTAGGGTCCTAGGTCAATTACAAGGCAGCAAAAGGGGCCAAAAATTGAGTTTTCAAAAATTAAAACCTGACCTGCTGTGCTCCTTACTTGTCGACAGCAACAACTAAGATGCTTGTATTACGTACAGAGTGGCGCGCCCGCAAGGCTCATCACGTCACTTTAACTGCCAGAAGAGAAATGTAAACGTTTCCGAGAGAAATGCGTCCATTGTGACGATTTGCAGTTACGTCATTTCGAAAACAAATGTATTAAATGTAAGATTTTCTGCGCTTTTTTCTACACATTACCACTTCTCGCTTTTTCTTGTGTAATGTGGCTGCCAGACCTCTGTTCGTGCCAAATCTTAAGGTCCTAGGTCATCTCCAAAAGGCAGCAAAAGCGGCCAAAAATTGAGTTTTCAAAAACTAAAACTTGACTTGCTGTACTCCTTACTTGTCGACTGAAACAACTTAGATGCTTATATTACGTACAGGGTGGTGCGCCCGCAAGGCTCATCACGCCACTTTAACTGCCAGAAGATAAATGTAAACGTTTCCGAGAGAAATGCGTCCATCGTGACGATTTGGAGTTACGTCATTTCGAAAACAAATGTATTAAACGTAAGATTTTCTGCGGTTTCTTCTACACATTAAAACTTTTCGCTTTTTCTTGTGTAATGTGGCTGCCAGACCTCTGTTCGTGCCAAATCTTAAGGTCCTAGATCAACTTAAAGGCAGCAAAAGCGGTCAAAAATTGAGTTTTCAAAAACTAAAACTTGACCAGCTGTGCTCCTTACTTGTCGACTGCAACAACTTAGATGCTTATATTACGTACAGAGTGGTGCGCCCGCAAGGCTCATCACGCCACTTTAACTGCCAGAAGATAAATGTAAACGTTTCCGAGAGAAATGCGTCCATTGTGACAATTTGCAGTTACGTCATTTCGAACACAAATGTATTAAACGTAAGATTTTCTGCGGTTTTCTCTACACATTACCTCTTCTCGCTTCTTCTTGTGTAATGTGGCTGCCAGACCTCTGTTCGTGCCAAATCTTAAGGTCCTAGGTCATCTACAAAAGGCAGCAAAAGCGGCCAAAAATTGAGTTTTCAAAAACTAAAACTTGACTTGCTGTACTCCTTACTTGTCGACTGCAACAACTTAGATGCTTATATTACGTACAGGGTGGTGCGCCCGCAAGGCTCATCACGCCACTTTAACTGCCAGAAGATAAATGTAAACGTTTCCGAGAGAAATGCGTCCATCGTGACGATTTGGAGTTACGTCATTTCGAAAACAAATGTATTAAACGTAAGATTTTCTGCGGTTTTTTCTACACATTACCACTTCTCGCCTTTTCTTGTGTAATGTGGCTGCCAGAGCTCGGTTCGTGCCAAATCGTAAGGTCCTAGGTCAACTACAAGGCAGCAAAAGCGGCTCAAATGTGGGTTTTCAAAAACTAAAATTTGACCAGCTGTGCTCCTTACTTGTCGACTGCAAAAACTTAGATGGTTATATTACGTACAGAGTGGTGCGCCCGCAAGGCTCATCACGCCACTTTAACTGCCAGAAGATAAATGTAAACGTTTCCGAGAGAAATGCGTCCATTGTGACGATTTGCAGTTACGTCATTTCGAAAACAAATGTATTAAACGTAAGATTTTCTGCGGTTTTTTCTACACATTACCACTTCTCGCCTTTTCTTGTGTAATGTGGCTGCCAGAGCTCGGTTCGTGCCAAATCGTAAGGTCCTAGGTCAACTACAAGGCAGCAAAAGCGGCTCAAATGTGGGTTTTCAAAAACTAAAATTTGACCAGCTGTGCTCCTTACTTGTCGACTGCAAAAACTTAGATGGTTATATTACGTACAGAGTGGTGCGCCCGCAAGGCTCATCACGCCACTTTAACTGCCAGAAGATAAATGTAAACGTTTCCGAGAGAAATGCGTCCATTGTGACGATTTGCAGTTACGTCATTTCGAAAACAAATGTATTAAACGTAAGATTTTCTGCGGTTTTTTCTACACATTACCACTTCTCGCCTTTTCTTGTGTAATGTGGCTGCCAGAGCTCGGTTCGTGCCAAATCGTAAGGTCCTAGGTCAACTACAAGGCAGCAAAAGCGGCTCAAATGTGGGTTTTCAAAAACTAAAATTTGACCAGCTGTGCTCCTTACTTGTCGACTGCAAAAACTTAGATGGTTATATTACGTACAGAGTGGTGCGCCCGCAAGGCTCATCACGCCACTTTAACTGCCAGAAGATAAATGTAAACGTTTCCGAGAGAAATGCGTCCATTGTGACGATTTGCAGTTACGTCATTTCGAAAACAAATGTATTAAACGTAAGATTTTCTGCGGTTTTTTCTACACATTACCACTTCTCGCCTTTTCTTGTGTAATGTGGCTGCCAGAGCTCGGTTCGTGCCAAATCGTAAGGTCCTAGGTCAACTACAAGGCAGCAAAAGCGGCTCAAATGTGGGTTTTCAAAAACTAAAATTTGACCAGCTGTGCTCCTTACTTGTCGACTGCAAAAACTTAGATGGTTATATTACGTACAGAGTGGTGCGCCCGCAAGGCTCATCACGCCACTTTAACTGCCAGAAGATAAATGTAAACGTTTCCGAGAGAAATGCGTCCATTGTGACGATTTGCAGTTACGTCATTTCGAAAACAAATGTATTAAACGTAAGATTTTCTGCGGTTTTTTCTACACATTACCAATTCTCGCTTTTTCTTGTGTAATGTGGCTGCCAGAACTCGGTTCGTGCTAAATCGTAGGGTCCTAGGTCAATTACAAGGCAGCAAAAGCGGCCAAAAATTGAGTTTTCAAAAATTAAAACCTGACCTGCTGTGCTCCTTACTTGTCGACAGCAACAACTAAGATGCTTATATTACGTACAGAGTGGCGCGCCCGCAAGGCTCATCACGTCACTTTAACTGCCAGAAGAGAAATGTAAACGTTTCCGAGAGAAATGCGTCCATTGTGACGATTTGCAGTTACGTCATTTCGAAAACAAATGTATTAAATGTAAGATTTTCTGCGCTTTTTTCTACACATTACCACTTCTCGCTTTTTCTTGTGTAATGTGGCTGCCAGAGCTTGGTTCGTGCCAAATCGTAAGGTCCTAGGTCAACTACAAGGCAGCAAAAGCGGCTCAAATTTGAGTTTTCAAAAACTAAAACTTGACCAGCTGTGCTCCTTACTTGTCGACTGCAACAACTTAGATGCTTATATTACGTACAGAGTGGTGCGCCCGCAAGGCTCATCACGCCACTTTAACTGCCAGAAGATAAATGTAAACGTTTCCGAGAGAAATGCGTCCATTGTGACAATTTGCAGTTACGTCATTTCGAACACAAATGTATTAAACGTAAGATTTTCTGCGGTTTTCTCTACACATTACCTCTTCTCGCTTCTTCTTGTGTAATGTGGCTGCCAGACCTCTGTTCGTGCCAAATCTTAAGGTCCTAGGTCATCTACAAAAGGCAGCAAAAGCGTCCAAAAATCGAGTTTTCAAAAACTAAAACTTGACTTACTGTGCTCCTTACTTGTCGACTGCAACAACTTAGATGCTTATATTACGTACAGAGTGGTGCGCCCGCAAGGCTCATCACGCCACTTTAACTGCCAGAAGATAAATGTAAACGTTTCCGAGAGAAATGCGTCCATCGTGACGATTTGCTGTTACGTCATTTCGAAAACAAATGTATTAAACGTAAGATTTTCTGCGGTTTCTTCTACACATTAAAACTTTTCGCTTTTTCTTGTGTAATGTGGCTGCCAGACCTCTGTTCGTGCCAAATCTTAAGGTCCTAGATCAACTTAAAGGCAGCAAAAGCGGTCAAAAATTGAGTTTTCAAAAACTAAAACTTGACTTGCTGAACTCCTTGCTTGTCGACTGCAATAACTTAGATGCTTATATTACGTACAGAGTGGTGCGCCCGCAAGGCTCATCACGCCACTTTAACTGCCAGAAGATAAATGTAAACGTTTCCGAGAGAAATGCGTCCATTGTGACAATTTGCAGTTACGTCATTTCGAACACAAATGTATTAAACGTAAGATTTTCTGCGGTTTTCTCTACACATTACCTCTTCTCGCTTCTTCTTGTGTAATGTGGCTGCCAGACCTCTGTTCGTGCCAAATCTTAAGGTCCTAGGTCATCTACAAAAGGCAGCAAAAGCGGCCAAAAATTGAGTTTTCAAAAACTAAAACTTGACTTGCTGTACTCCTTACTTGTCGACTGCAACAACTTAGATGCTTATATTACGTACAGGGTGGTGCGCCCGCAAGGCTCATCACGCCACTTTAACTGCCAGAAGATAAATGTAAACGTTTCCGAGAGAAATGCGTCCATCGTGACGATTTGCAGTTACGTCATTTCGAAAACAAATGTATTAAACGTAAGATTTTCTGCGGTTTCTTCTACACATTAAAACTTTTCGCTTTTTCTTGTGTAATGTGGCTGCCAGACCTCTGTTCGTGCCAAATCTTAAGGTCCTAGATCAACTTAAAGGCAGCAAAAGCGGTCAAAAATTGAGTTTTCAAAAACTAAAACTTGACTTGCTGAACTCCTTGCTTGTCGACTGCAATAACTTAGATGCTTATATTAGGTACAGAGTGGTGCGCCCGCAAGGCTCATCACGCCACTTTAACTGCCAGAAGATAAATGTAAACGTTTCCGAGAGAAATGCGTCCATTGTGACGATTTGCAGTTATGTCATTTCGAAAACAAATGTATTAAACGTAAGATTTTCTGCGGTTTCTTCTACACATTACCACTTCTCGCCTTTTCTTGTGTAATGTGGCTGCCAGAGCTCGGTTCGTGCCAAATCTTAAGGTCCTAGGTCAACTACAAGGCAGCAAAAGCGGTCAAAAATTGAGTTTTCAAAAACTAAAACTTGACTTGCTGTACTCCTTGCTTGTCGACTGCAACAACTTAGATGCTTATATTACGTACAGAGGGGTGCGCCCGCAAGGCTCATCACGCCACTTTAACTGCCAGAAGATAAATGTAAACGTTTCCGAGAGAAATGCGTCCATTGTGACAATTTGCAGTTACGTCATTTCGAACACAAATGTATTAAACGTAAGATTTTCTGCGGTTTTCTCTACACATTACCTCTTCTCGCTTCTTCTTGTGTAATGTGGCTGCCAGACCTCTGTTCGTGCCAAATCTTAAGGTCCTAGGTCATCTACAAAAGGCAGCAAAAGCGGCCAAAAATTGAGTTTTCAAAAACTAAAACTTGACTTGCTGTACTCCTTACTTGTCGACTGCAACAACTTAGATGCTTATATTACGTACAGAGTGGTGCGCCCGCAAGGCTCATCACGCCACTTTAACTGCCAGAAGATAAATGTAAACGTTTCCGAGAGAAATGCGTCCATCGTGACGATTTGCTGTTACGTCATTTCGAAAACAAATGTATTAAACGTAAGATTTTCTGCGGTTTTCTCTACACATTACCTCTTCTCGCTTCTTCTTGTGTAATGTGGCTGCCAGACCTCTGTTCGCGCCAAATCTTAAGGTCCTAGGTCATCTACAAAAGGCAGCAAAAGCGGCCAAAAATTGAGTTTTCAAAAACTAAAACTTGACTTGCTGTACTCCTTACTTGTCGACTGCAACAACTTAGATGCTTATATTACGTACAGAGTGGTGCGCCCGCAAGGCTCATCACGCCACTTTAACTGCCAGAAGATAAATGTAAACGTTTCCGAGAGAAATGCGTCCATTGTGACGATTTGCAGTTACGTCATTTCGAAAACAAATGTATTAAATGTAAGATTTTCTGCGCTTTTTTCTACACATTACCACTTCTCGCTTTTTCTTGTGTAATGTGGCTGCCAGAGCTTGGTTCGTGCAAAATCGTAAGGTCCTAGGTCAACTACAAGGCAGCAAAAGCGGCTCAAATTTGAGTTTTCAAAAACTAAAACTTGACCAGCTGTGCTCCTTACTTGTCGACTGCAACAACTTAGATGCTTATATTACGTACAGAGTGGTGCGCCCGCAAGGCTCATCACGCCACTTTAACTGCCAGAAGATAAATGTAAACGTCTCCGAGAGAAATGCGTCCATTGTGACAATTTGCAGTTACGTCATTTCGAACACAAATGTATTAAACGTAAGATTTTCTGCGGTTTTCTCTACACATTACCTCTTCTCGCTTCTTCTTGTGTAATGTGGCTGCCAGACCTCTGTTCGTGCCAAATCTTAAGGTCCTAGGTCATCTACAAAAGGCAGCAAAAGCGGCCAAAAATTGAGTTTTCAAAAACTAAAACTTGACTTGCTGTACTCCTTACTTGTCGACTGCAACAACTTAGATGCTTATATTACGTACAGAGTGGTGCGCCCGCAAGGCTCATCACGCCACTTTAACTGCCAGAAGATAAATGTAAACGTTTCCGAGAGAAATGCGTCCATTGTGACAATTTGCAGTTACGTCATTTCGAACACAAATGTATTAAACGTAAGATTTTCTGCGGTTTTCTCTACACATTACCTCTTCTCGCTTCTTCTTGTGTAATGTGGCTGCCAGACCTCTGTTCGTGCCAAATCTTAAGGTCCTAGGTCATCTACAAAAGGCAGCAAAAGCGGCCAAAAATTGAGTTTTCAAAAACTAAAACTTGACCAGCTGTGCTCCTTACTTGTCGACTGCAACAACTTAGATGCTTATATTACGTACAGAGTGGTGCGCCCGCAAGGCTCATCACGCCACTTTAACTGCCAGAAGATAAATGTAAACGTTTCCGAGAGAAATGCGTCCATTGTGACAATTTGCAGTTACGTCATTTCGAACACAAATGTATTAAACGTAAGATTTTCTGCGGTTTTCTCTACACATTACCTCTTCTCGCTTCTTCTTGTGTAATGTGGCTGCCAGACCTCTGTTCGCGCCAAATCTTAAGGTCCTAGGTCATCTACAAAAGGCAGCAAAAGCGGCCAAAAATTGAGTTTTCAAAAACTAAAACTTGACTTGCTGTACTCCTTACTTGTCGACTGCAACAACTTAGATGCTTATATTACGTACAGAGTGGTGCGCCCGCAAGGCTCATCACGCCACTTTAACTGCCAGAAGATAAATGTAAACGTTTCCGAGAGAAATGCGTCCATTGTGACGATTTGCAGTTACGTCATTTCGAAAACAAATGTATTAAATGTAAGATTTTCTGCGCTTTTTTCTACACATTACCACTTCTCGCTTTTTCTTGTGTAATGTGGCTGCCAGAGCTTGGTTCGTGCAAAATCGTAAGGTCCTAGGTCAACTACAAGGCAGCAAAAGCGGCTCAAATTTGAGTTTTCAAAAACTAAAACTTGACCAGCTGTGCTCCTTACTTGTCGACTGCAACAACTTAGATGCTTATATTACGTACAGAGTGGTGCGCCCGCAAGGCTCATCACGCCACTTTAACTGCCAGAAGATAAATGTAAACGTCTCCGAGAGAAATGCGTCCATTGTGACAATTTGCAGTTACGTCATTTCGAACACAAATGTATTAAACGTAAGATTTTCTGCGGTTTTCTCTACACATTACCTCTTCTCGCTTCTTCTTGTGTAATGTGGCTGCCAGACCTCTGTTCGTGCCAAATCTTAAGGTCCTAGGTCATCTACAAAAGGCAGCAAAAGCGGCCAAAAATTGAGTTTTCAAAAACTAAAACTTGACTTGCTGTACTCCTTACTTGTCGACTGCAACAACTTAGATGCTTATATTACGTACAGAGTGGTGCGCCCGCAAGGCTCATCACGCCACTTTAACTGCCAGAAGATAAATGTAAACGTTTCCGAGAGAAATGCGTCCATTGTGACAATTTGCAGTTACGTCATTTCGAACACAAATGTATTAAACGTAAGATTTTCTGCGGTTTTCTCTACACATTACCTCTTCTCGCTTCTTCTTGTGTAATGTGGCTGCCAGACCTCTGTTCGTGCCAAATCTTAAGGTCCTAGGTCATCTACAAAAGGCAGCAAAAGCGGCCAAAAATTGAGTTTTCAAAAACTAAAACTTGACTTGCTGTACTCCTTACTTGTCGACTGCAACAACTTAGATGGTTATATTACGTACAGAGTGGTGCGCCCGCAAGGCTCATCACGCCACTTTAACTGCCAGAAGATAAATGTAAACGTTTCCGAGAGAAATGCGTCCATTGTGACAATTTGCAGTTACGTCATTTCGAACACAAATGTATTAAACGTAAGATTTTCTGCGGTTTTCTCTACACATTACCTCTTCTCGCTTCTTCTTGTGTAATGTGGCTGCCAGACCTCTGTTCGTGCCAAATCTTAAGGTCCTAGGTCATCTACAAAAGGCAGCAAAAGCGGCCAAAAATTGAGTTTTCAAAAACTAAAACTTGACCAGCTGTGCTCCTTACTTGTCGACTGCAACAACTTAGATGCTTATATTACGTACAGAGTGGTGCGCCCGCAAGGCTCATCACGCCACTTTAACTGCCAGAAGATAAATGTAAACGTTTCCGAGAGAAATGCGTCCATCGTGACGATTTGCTGTTACGTCATTTCGAAAACAAATGTATTAAACGTAAGATTTTCTGCGGTTTCTTCTACACATTAAAACTTTTCGCTTTTTCTTGTGTAATGTGGCTGCCAGACCTCTGTTCGTGCCAAATCTTAAGGTCCTAGATCAACTTAAAGGCAGCAAAAGCGGTCAAAAATTGAGTTTTCAAAAACTAAAACTTGACTTGCTGAACTCCTTGCTTGTCGACTGCAATAACTTAGATGCTTATATTACGTACAGAGTGGTGCGCCCGCAAGGCTCATCACGCCACTTTAACTGCCAGAAGATAAATGTAAACGTTTCCGAGAGAAATGCGTCCATTGTGACGATTTGCAGTTACGTCATTTCGAAAACAAATGTATTAAACGTAAGATTTTCTGCGGTTTTTTCTACACATTACCAATTCTCGCTTTTTCTTGTGTAATGTGGCTGCCAGAACTCGGTTCGTGCTAAATCGTAGGGTCCTAGGTCAATTACAAGGCAGCAAAAGCGGCCAAAAATTGAGTTTTCAAAAATTAAAACCTGACCTGCTGTGCTCCTTACTTGTCGACAGCAACAACTAAGATGCTTATATTACGTACAGAGTGGCGCGCCCGCAAGGCTCATCACGTCACTTTAACTGCCAGAAGAGAAATGTAAACGTTTCCGAGAGAAATGCGTCCATTGTGACGATTTGCAGTTACGTCATTTCGAAAACAAATGTATTAAATGTAAGATTTTCTGCGCTTTTTTCTACACATTACCACTTCTCGCTTTTTCTTGTGTAATGTGGCTGCCAGAGCTTGGTTCGTGCCAAATCGTAAGGTCCTAGGTCAACTACAAGGCAGCAAAAGCGGCTCAAATTTGAGTTTTCAAAAACTAAAACTTGACCAGCTGTGCTCCTTACTTGTCGACTGCAACAACTTAGATGCTTATATTACGTACAGAGTGGTGCGCCCGCAAGGCTCATCACGCCACTTTAACTGCCAGAAGATAAATGTAAACGTCTCCGAGAGAAATGCGTCCATTGTGACAATTTGCAGTTACGTCATTTCGAACACAAATGTATTAAACGTAAGATTTTCTGCGGTTTTCTCTACACATTACCTCTTCTCGCTTCTTCTTGTGTAATGTGGCTGCCAGACCTCTGTTCGTGCCAAATCTTAAGGTCCTAGGTCATCTACAAAAGGCAGCAAAAGCGGCCAAAAATTGAGTTTTCAAAAACTAAAACTTGACCAGCTGTGCTCCTTACTTGTCGACTGCAACAACTTAGATGCTTATATTACGTACAGAGTGGTGCGCCCGCAAGGCTCATCACGCCACTTTAACTGCCAGAAGATAAATGTAAACGTCTCCGAGAGAAATGCGTCCATTGTGACAATTTGCAGTTACGTCATTTCGAACACAAATGTATTAAACGTAAGATTTTCTGCGGTTTTCTCTACACATTACCTCTTCTCGCTTCTTCTTGTGTAATGTGGCTGCCAGACCTCTGTTCGTGCCAAATCTTAAGGTCCTAGGTCATCTACAAAAGGCAGCAAAAGCGGCCAAAAATTGAGTTTTCAAAAACTAAAACTTGACTTGCTGTACTCCTTACTTGTCGACTGCAACAACTTAGATGCTTATATTACGTACAGAGTGGTGCGCCCGCAAGGCTCATCACGCCACTTTAACTGCCAGAAGATAAATGTAAACGTTTCCGAGAGAAATGCGTCCATTGTGACAATTTGCAGTTACGTCATTTCGAACACAAATGTATTAAACGTAAGATTTTCTGCGGTTTTCTCTACACATTACCTCTTCTCGCTTCTTCTTGTGTAATGTGGCTGCCAGACCTCTGTTCGTGCCAAATCTTAAGGTCCTAGGTCATCTACAAAAGGCAGCAAAAGCGGCCAAAAATTGAGTTTTCAAAAACTAAAACTTGACCAGCTGTGCTCCTTACTTGTCGACTGCAACAACTTAGATGCTTATATTACGTACAGAGTGGTGCGCCCGCAAGGCTCATCACGCCACTTTAACTGCCAGAAGATAAATGTAAACGTTTCCGAGAGAAATGCGTCCATCGTGACGATTTGCTGTTACGTCATTTCGAAAACAAATGTATTAAACGTAAGATTTTCTGCGGTTTCTTCTACACATTAAAACTTTTCGCTTTTTCTTGTGTAATGTGGCTGCCAGACCTCTGTTCGTGCCAAATCTTAAGGTCCTAGATCAACTTAAAGGCAGCAAAAGCGGTCAAAAATTGAGTTTTCAAAAACTAAAACTTGACTTGCTGAACTCCTTGCTTGTCGACTGCAATAACTTAGATGCTTATATTACGTACAGAGTGGTGCGCCCGCAAGGCTCATCACGCCACTTTAACTGCCAGAAGATAAATGTAAACGTTTCCGAGAGAAATGCGTCCATTGTGACAATTTGCAGTTACGTCATTTCGAACACAAATGTATTAAACGTAAGATTTTCTGCGGTTTTCTCTACACATTACCTCTTCTCGCTTCTTCTTGTGTAATGTGGCTGCCAGACCTCTGTTCGTGCCAAATCTTAAGGTCCTAGGTCATCTACAAAAGGCAGCAAAAGCGGCCAAAAATTGAGTTTTCAAAAACTAAAACTTGACTTGCTGTACTCCTTACTTGTCGACTGCAACAACTTAGATGCTTATATTACGTACAGAGGGGTGCGCCCGCAAGGCTCATCACGCCACTTTAACTGCCAGAAGATAAATGTAAACGTTTCCGAGAGAAATGCGTCCATTGTGACGATTTGCAGTTACGTCATTTCGAAAACAAATGTATTAAACGTAAGATTTTCTGCGGTTTCTTCTACACATTAAAACTTTTCGCTTTTTCTTGTGTAATGTGGCTGCCAGACCTCTGTTCGTGCCAAATCTTAAGGTCCTAGATCAACTTAAAGGCAGCAAAAGCGGTCAAAAATTGAGTTTTCAAAAACTAAAACTTGACTTGCTGAACTCCTTGCTTGTCGACTGCAATAACTTAGATGCTTATATTACGTACAGAGTGGTGCGCCCGCAAGGCTCATCACGCCACTTTAACTGCCAGAAGATAAATGTAAACGTTTCCGAGAGAAATGCGTCCATCGTGACGATTTGCTGTTACGTCATTTCGAAAACAAATGTATTAAACGTAAGATTTTCTGCGGTTTTCTCTACACATTACCTCTTCTCGCTTCTTCTTGTGTAATGTGGCTGCCAGACCTCTGTTCGTGCCAAATCTTAAGGTCCTAGGTCATCTACAAAAGGCAGCAAAAGCGGCCAAAAATTGAGTTTTCAAAAACTAAAACTTGACTTGCTGTACTCCTTACTTGTCGACTGCAACAACTTAGATGCTTATATTACGTACAGAGTGGTGCGCCCGCAAGGCTCATCACGCCACTTTAACTGCCAGAAGATAAATGTAAACGTTTCCGAGAGAAATGCGTCCATTGTGACGATTTGCAGTTACGTCATTTCGAAAACAAATGTATTAAATACAAGATTTTCTGCGCTTTTTTCTACACATTACCACTTCTCGCTTTTTCTTGTGTAATGTGGCTGCCAGAGCTTGGTTCGTGCCAAATCGTAAGGTCCTAGGTCAACTACAAGGCAGCAAAAGCGGCTCAAATTTGAGTTTTCAAAAACTAAAACTTGACCAGCTGTGCTCCTTACTTGTCGACTGCAACAACTTAGATGCT
The DNA here is from genome assembly GCF_021461385.2 of Schistocerca piceifrons. NCBI lineage: Eukaryota > Metazoa > Arthropoda > Insecta > Orthoptera > Acrididae > Schistocerca > Schistocerca piceifrons. Next base: position 670,115 of record NW_025727759.1, read on the forward strand.
TATATTACGTACAGAGTGGTGCGCCCGCAAGGCTCATCACGCCACTTTAACTGCCAGAAGATAAATGTAAACGTTTCCGAGAGAAATGCGTCCATTGTGACAATTTGCAGTTACGTCATTTCGAACACAAATGTATTAAACGTAAGATTTTCTGCGGTTTTCTCTACACATTACCTCTTCTCGCTTCTTCTTGTGTAATGTGGCTGCCAGACCTCTGTTCGTGCCAAATCTTAAGGTCCTAGGTCATCTACAAAAGGCAGCAAAAGCGGCCAAAAATTGAGTTTTCAAAAACTAAAACTTGACTTGCTGTACTCCTTACTTGTCGACTGCAACAACGTAGATGCTTATATTACGTACAGAGTCGTGCGCCCGCAAGGCTCATCACGCCACTTTAACTGCCAGAAGATAAATGTAAACGTTTCCGAGAGAAATGCGTCCATTGTGACAATTTGCAGTTACGTCATTTCGAACACAAATGTATTAAACGTAAGATTTTCTGCGGTTTTCTCTACACATTACCTCTTCTCGCTTCTTCTTGTGTAATGTGGCTGCCAGAGCTTGGTTCGTGCCAAATCGTAAGGTCCTAGGTCAACTACAAGGCAGCAAAAGCGGCTCAAATTTGAGTTTTCAAAAACTAAAACTTGACTTGCTGTACTGGTTACTTGTCGACTGCAACAACTTAGATGCTTATATTACGTACAGGGTGGTGCGCCCGCAAGGCTCATCACGCCACTTTAACTGCCAGAAGATAAATGTAAACGTTTCCGAGAGAAATGCGTCCATCGTGACGATTTGCTGTTACGTCATTTCGAAAACAAATGTATTAAACGTAAGATTTTCTGCGTTTTCTTCTACACATTAAAACTTTTCGCTTTTTCTTGTGTAATGTGGCTGCCAGACCTCTGTTCGTGCCAAATCTTAAGGTCCTAGATAAACTTAAAGGCAGCAAAAGCGGTCAAAAATTGAGTTTTCAAAAACTAAAACTTGACTTGCTGAACTCCTTGCTTGTCGACTGCAATAACTTAGATGCTTATATTACGTACAGAGTGGTGCGCCCGCAAGGCTCATCACGCCACTTTAACTGCCAGAAGATAAATGTAAACGTTTCCGAGAGAAATGCGTCCATTGTGACAATTTGCAGTTACGTCATTTCGAACACAAATGTATTAAACGTAAGATTTTCTGCGGTTTTCTCTACACATTACCTCTTCTCGCTTCTTCTTGTGTAATGTGGCTGCCAGACCTCTGTTCGTGCCAAATCTTAAGGTCCTAGGTCATCTACAAAAGGCAGCAAAAGCGGCCAAAAATTGAGTTTTCAAAAACTAAAACTTGACTTGCTGTACTCCTTACTTGTCGACTGCAACAACTTAGATGCTTATATTACGTACAGGGTGGTGCGCCCGCAAGGCTCATCACGCCACTTTAACTGCCAGAAGATAAATGTAAACGTTTCCGAGAGAAATGCGTCCATCGTGACGATTTGCAGTTACGTCATTTCGAAAACAAATGTATTAAACGTAAGATTTTCTGCGGTTTCTTCTACACATTAAAACTTTTCGCTTTTTCTTGTGTAATGTGGCTGCCAGACCTCTGTTCGTGCCAAATCTTAAGGTCCTAGATCAACTTAAAGGCAGCAAAAGCGGTCAAAAATTGAGTTTTCAAAAACTAAAACTTGACTTGCTGAACTCCTTGCTTGTCGACTGCAATAACTTAGATGCTTATATTACGTACAGAGTGGTGCGCCCGCAAGGCTCATCACGCCACTTTAACTGCCAGAAGATAAATGTAAACGTTTCCGAGAGAAATGCGTCCATTGTGACGATTTGCAGTTATGTCATTTCGAAAACAAATGTATTAAACGTAAGATTTTCTGCGGTTTCTTCTACACATTACCACTTCTCGCCTTTTCTTGTGTAATGTGGCTGCCAGAGCTCGGTTCGTGCCAAATCTTAAGGTCCTAGGTCAACTACAAGGCAGCAAAAGCGCTCAAAAATTGAGTTTTCAAAAACTAAAACTTGACTTGCTGTACTCCTTGCTTGTCGACTGCAACAACTTAGATGCTTATATTACGTACAGAGTGGTGCGCCCGCAAGGCTCATCACGCCACTTTAACCGCCAGAAGATAAATGTAAACGTTTCCGAGAGAAATGCGTCCATTGTGTCGACTTGCAGTTACGTCATTTCGAAAACAAGTGTATTAAACGTAAGATTTTCTGCGGTTTTTTCTACACATTATCACTTCTCGCCTTTTCTTGTGTGATGTGGCTGCCAGAGCTCCGTTCGTGCCAAATCTTAAGGTCCTAGGTCAACTACAAGGCAGCAAAAGCGGTCAAAAATTGAGTTTTCAAAAACTAAAACTTGACTTGCTGTACTCCTTGCTTGTCGACTGCAGCAACTTAGATGCTTATATTACGTACAGAGTGGTGCGCCCGCAAGGCTCATCACGCCACTTTAACCGCCAGAGGATAAATGTAAACGTTTCCGAGAGAAATGCGTCCATTGGGACGATTTGCAGTTACGTCATTTCGAAAACAAATGTATTAAACGTAAGATTTTCTACGGTTTTTTCTACACATTATCTCTTCTCGCTTCTTCTTGTGTAATGTGGCTGCCAGACCTCTGTTCTGCCAAATCTTAAGGTCCTAGGTCAACTACAAGGCAGCAAAAGTGGTCAAAAATTGAGTTTTCAAAAACTAAAACTTGACTTGCTGTACTCCTTGCTTGTCGACTGCAACAACTTAGATGCTTATATTACGTACAGAGTGTTGCGCCCGCAAGGCTCATCACGCCACTTTAACTGCCAGAAGATAAATGTAAACGTTTCCGAGAGAAATGCGTCCATTGTGTCGATTTGCAGTTACGTCATTTCGAAAACAAATGTATTAAACGTAAGATTTTCTGCGGTTTTTTCTACACATTACCTCTTCTCGCTTCTTCTTGTGTTATGTGGCTGCCAGACCTCTGTTCTGCCAAATCTTAAGGTCCTAGGTCAACTACAAGGCAGCAAAAGTGGTCAAAAATTGAGTTTTCAAAAACTAAAACTTGACTTGCTGTACTCCTTGCTTGTCGACTGCAACAACTTAGATGCTTATATTACGTACAGAGTGGTGCGCCCGCAAGGCTCATCACGCCACTTTAACCGCCAGAAGATAAATGTAAACGTTTCCGAGAGAAATGCGTCCATTGTGTCGACTTGCAGTTACGTCATTTCGAAAACAAGTGTATTAAACGTAAGATTTTCTGCGGTTTTTTCTACACATTATCACTTCTCGCCTTTTCTTGTGTGATGTGGCTGCCAGAGCTCCGTTCGTGCCAAATCTTAAGGTCCTAGGTCAACTACAAGGCAGCAAAAGCGGTCAAAAATTGAGTTTTCAAAAACTAAAACTTGACTTGCTGTACTCCTTGCTTGTCGACTGCAGCAACTTAGATGCTTATATTACGTACAGAGTGGTGCGCCCGCAAGGCTCATCACGCCACTTTAACCGCCAGAGGATAAATGTAAACGTTTCCGAGAGAAATGCGTCCATTGGGACGATTTGCAGTTACGTCATTTCGAAAACAAATGTATTAAACGTAAGATTTTCTACGGTTTTTTCTACACATTATCTCTTCTCGCTTCTTCTTGTGTAATGTGGCTGCCAGACCTCTGTTCTGCCAAATCTTAAGGTCCTACGTCAACTACAAGGCAGCAAAAGTGGTCAAAAATTGAGTTTTCAAAAACTAAAACTTGACTTGCTGTACTCCTTGCTTGTCGACTGCAGCAACTTAGATGCTTATATTACGTACAGAGTGGTGCGCCCGCAAGGCTCATCACGCCACTTTAACTGCCAGAAGATAAATGTAAACGTTTCAGAGAGAAATGCGTCCATTGTGACGATTTGCAGTTACGTCATTTCGAAAACAAATGTATTAAACGTAAGATTTTCTACGGTTTTTTCTACACATTACCTCTTCTCGCTTCTTCTTGTGTTATGTGGCTGCCAGACCTCTGTTCTGCCAAATCTTAAGGTCCTAGGTCAACTACAAGGCAGCAAAAGTGGTCAAAAATTGAGTTTTCAAAAACTAAAACTTGACTTGCTGTACTCCTTGCTTGTCGACTGCAACAACTTAGATGCTTATATTACGTACAGAGTGTTGCGCCCGCAAGGCTCATCACGCCACTTTAACTGCCAGAAGATAAATGTAAACGTTTCCGAGAGAAATGCGTCCATTGTGTCGATTTGCAGTTACGTCATTTCGAAAACAAATGTATTAAACGTAAGATTTTCTGCGGTTTTTTCTACACATTATCACTTCTCGCCTTTTCTTGTGTGATGTGGCTGCCAGAGCTCCGTTCGTGCCAAATCTTAAGGTCCTAGGTCAACTACAAGGCAGCAAAAGCGGTCAAAAATTGAGTTTTCAAAAACTAAAACTTGACTTGCTGTACTCCTTGCTTGTCGACTGCAGCAACTTAGATGCTTATATTACGTACAGAGTGGTGCGCCCGCAAGGCTCATCACGTCACTTTAACTGCCAGAAGATAAATGTAAACGTTTCAGAGAGAAATGCGTCCATTGTGACGATTTGCAGTTACGTCATTTCGAAAACAAATGTATTAAACGTAAGATTTTCTGCGGTTTTTTCTACACATTACCACTTCTCGCTTTTTCTTGTGTAATGTGGCTGCCAGAGCTTGGTTCGTGCCAAATCGTAAGGTCCTAGGTCAACTACAAGGCAGCAAAAGCGGCTCAAATTTGAGTTTTCAAAAACTAAAACTTGACCAGCTGTGCTCCTTACTTGTCGACTGCAACAACTTAGATGCTTATATTACGTACAGAGTGGTGCGCCCGCAAGGCTCATCACGCCACTTTAACTGCCAGAAGATAAATGTAAACGTTTCCGAGAGAAATGCGTCCATTGTGACAATTTGCAGTTACGTCATTTCGAAAACAAATGTATTAAACGTAAGATTTTCTGCGGTTTTCTCTACACATTACCTCTTCTCGCTTCTTCTTGTGTAATGTGGCTGCCAGACCTCTGTTCGTGCCAAATCTTAAGGTCCTAGGTCAACTACAAAAGGCAGCAAAAGCGGCCAAAAATTGAGTTTTCAAAAACTAAAACTTGACTTGCTGTACTCCTTACTTGTCGACTGCAACAACTTAGATGCTTATATTACGTACAGAGTGGTGCGCCCGCAAGGCTCATCACGCCACTTTAACTGCCAGAAGATAAATGTAAACGTTTCCGAGAGAAATGCGTCCATTGTGACGATTTGCAGTTATGTCATTTCGAAAACAAATGTATTAAACGTAAGAATTTCTGCGGTTTTTTCTACACATTACCACTTCTCGCCTTTTCTTGTGTAATGTGGCTGCCAGAGCTCGGTTCGTGCCAAATCTTAAGGTCCTAGGTCAACTGCAAGACAGCAAAAGCGCTCAAAAATTGAGTTTTCAAAAACTAAAACTTGACCTGCTGTACTCCTTGCTTGTCGACTGCAACAACTTAGATGCTTATATTACGTACAGAGTGGTGCGCCCGCAAGGCTCATCACGCCACTTTAACCGCCAGAAGATAAAAGTAAACGTTTCCGAGAGAAATGCTTCCATTGTGGCGATTTGCAGTTACGTCATTTCGAAAACAAATGTATTAAACGTAAGATTTTCTGCGGTTTTTTCTACACATTACCACTTCTCGCCTTTTCTTGTGTGATGTGGCTGCCAGAGCTCGGTTCGTGCCAAATCTTAAGGTCCTAGGTCAACTACAAGGCAGCAAAAGCGGTCAAAAATTGAGTTTTCAAAAACTAAAACTTGACTTGCTGTTCTCCTTGCTTGTCGACTGCAACAACTTAGATGCTTATATTACGTACAGAGTGGTGCGCCCGCAAGGCTCATCACGCCACTTTAACCGCCAGAAGATAAATGTAAACGTTTCCGAGAGAAATGCGTCCATTGTGACGATTTGCAGTTACGTCATTTTGAAAACAAATGTATTTAACGTAAGATTTTCTGCTGTTTTTTCTACACATTACCTCTTCTCGCTTCTTCTTGTGTAATGTGGCTGCCAGACCTCTGTTCGTGCCTAACCTTAAGGTCCTAGGTCAACTACAAGGCAGCAAAAGCGGTCAAAAATTGAGTTTTCAAAAACTAAAACTTGACTTGCTGTACTCCTTGCTTGTCGACTGCAACAACTTAGATGCTTATATTACGTACAGAGTGGTGTGCCCGCAAGGCTCATCACGCCACTTTAACTGCCAGAAGATAAATGTAAACGTTTCCGAGAGAAATGCGTCCATTGTGACGATTTGCAGTTACGTCATTTCGAAAACAAATGTATTAAACGTAAGATTTTCTGCGGTTTTTTCTACACATTACCAATTCTCGCTTTTTCTTGTGTAATGTGGCTGCCAGAACTCGGTTCGTGCTAAATCGTAAGGTCCTAGGTCAACTACAAGGCAGCAAAAGCGGCCAAAAATTGAGTTTTCAAAAATTAAAACCTGACCTGCTGTGCTCCTTACTTGTCGACAGCAACAACTAAGATGCTTATATTACGTACAGAGTGGTGCGCCCGCAAGGCTCATCACGTCACTTTAACTGCCAGAAGATAAATGTAAACGTTTCAGAGAGAAATGCGTCCATTGTGACGATTTGCAGTTACGTCATTTCGAAAACAAATGTATTAAACGTAAGATTTTCTGCGGTTTTTTCTACACATTACCACTTCTCGCTTTTTCTTGTGTAATGTGGCTGCCAGAGCTTGGTTCGTGCCAAATCGTAAGGTCCTAGGTCAACTACAAGGCAGCAAAAGCGGCTCAAATTTGAGTTTTCAAAAACTAAAACTTGACCAGCTGTGCTCCTTACTTGTCGACTGCAACAACTTAGATGCTTATATTACGTACAGAGTGGTGCGCCCGCAAGGCTCATCACGCCACTTTAACTGCCAGAAGATAAATGTAAACGTTTCCGAGAGAAATGCGTCCATTGTGACAATTTGCAGTTACGTCATTTCGAAAACAAATGTATTAAACGTAAGATTTTCTGCGGTTTTCTCTACACATTACCTCTTCTCGCTTCTTCTTGTGTAATGTGGCTGCCAGACCTCTGTTCGTGCCAAATCTTAAGGTCCTAGGTCAACTACAAAAGGCAGCAAAAGCGGCCAAAAATTGAGTTTTCAAAAACTAAAACTTGACTTGCTGTACTCCTTGCTTGTCGACTGCAGCAACTTTGATGCTTATATCACGTACAGAGTTTTGCGCCCGCAAGGCTCATCACGCCACTTTAACCGCCAGAAGATAAATGTAAACGTTTCCGAGAGAAATGCGTCCATTGTGAAGATTTGCAGTTACGTCATTTCGAAAACAAATGTATTAAACGTAAGATTTTCTAGGGTTTTTTCTACACATTACCTCTTCTCGCTTCTTCTTGTGTAATGTGGCTGCCAGACCTCTGTTCTGCCAAATCTTAAGGTCCTAGGTCAACTAGAAGGCAGCAAAAGCGGTCAAAAATTGAGTTTTCAAAAACTAAAACTTGACTTGCTGTACTCCTTGCTTGTCGACTGCAACAACTTAGATGCTTATATTACGTACAGAGTGGTGCGCCCGCAAGGCTCATCACGCCACTTTAACCGCCAGAAGATAAATGTAAACGTTTCCGAGAGAAATGCGTCCATTGTGACGATTTGCAGTTACGTCATTTCGAAAACAAATGTATTTAACGTAAGGTTTTCTGCGGTTTTTTCTACATATTACCTCTTCTCGCTTCTTCTTGTGTAATGTGGCTGCCAGACCTCTGTTCTGCCAAATCTTAAGGTCCTAGGTCAACTACAAGGCAGCAAAAGCGGTCAAAAATTGAGTTTTCAAAAACTAAAACTTGACTTGCTGTACTCCTTGCTTGTCGACTGCAACAACTTAGATGCTTATATTACGTACAGAGTGGTGCGCCCGCAAGGCTCATCACGCCACTTGAACCGCCAGAAGATAAATGTAAACGTTTCCGAGAGAAATGCGTCCATTGTGACGATTGGAGTTACGTCATTTCGAAAACAAATGTATTTAACGTAAGATTTTCTGCTGTTTTTTCTACACATTACCTCTTCTCGCTTCTTCTTGTGTAATGTGGCTGCCAGACCTCTGTTCGTGCCAAATCTTAAGGTCCTAGGTCAACTACAAGGCAGCAAAAGCGGTCAAAAATTGAGTTTTCAAAAACTAAAACTTGACTTGCTGTACTCCTTGCTTGTCGACTGCAACAGCTTAGATGCTTATATTACGTACAGAGTGGTGCGCCCGCGAGGCTCATCACGCCACTTTAACCGCCAGAAGATAAATGTAAACGTTTCCGAGAGAAATGCGTCCATTGTGACGATTTGCAGTTACGTCATTTCGAAAACAAATGTATTAAACGTAAGATTTTCTACGGTTTTTTCTACACATTACCTCTTCTCGCTTCTTCTTGTGTAATGTGGCTGCCAGACCTCTGTTCGTGCCAAATCTTAAGGTCCTAGGTCAACTACAAGGCAGCAAAAGCGGTCAAAAATTGAGTTTTCAAAAACTAAAACTTGACTTGCTGTACTCCTTGCTTGTCGACTGCAACAGCTTAGATGCTTATATTACGTACAGAGTGGTGCGCCCGCGAGGCTCATCACGCCACTTTAACCGCCAGAAGATAAATGTAAACGTTTCCGAGAGAAATGCGTCCATTGTGACGATTGGAGTTACGTCATTTCGAAAACAAATGTATTTAACGTAAGATTTTCTGCTGTTTTTTCTACACATTACCTCTTCTCGCTTCTTCTTGTGTAATGTGGCTGCCAGACCTCTGTTCGTGCCAAATCTTAAGGTCCTAGGTCAACTACAAGGCAGCAAAAGCGGTCAAAAATTGAGTTTTCAAAAACTAAAACTTGACTTGCTGTACTCCTTGCTTGTCGACTGCAACAGCTTAGATGCTTATATTACGTACAGAGTGGTGCGCCCGCGAGGCTCATCACGCCACTTTAACCGCCAGAAGATAAATGTAAACGTTTCCGAGAGAAATGCGTCCATTGTGACGATTTGCAGTTACGTCATTTCGAAAACAAATGTATTAAACGTAAGATTTTCTACGGTTTTTTCTACACATTACCTCTTCTCGCTTCTTCTTGTGTAATGTGGCTGCCAGACCTCTGTTCTGCCAAATCTTAAGGTCCTAGGTCAACTACAAGACAGCAAAAGCGGTCAAAAATTGAGTTTTCAAAAACTATAACTTGACTTGCTGTACTCCTCGCTTGTCGACTGCAACAACTTAGATGCTTATATTACGTACAGAGTGGTGCGCCCGCAAGGCTCATCACGCCACTTTAACCGCCAGAAGATAAATGTAAACGTTTCCGAGAGAAATGCGTCCATTGTGACGATTTGCAGTTACGTCATTTCGAAAACAAATGTATTTAACGTAAGATTTTCTGCGGTTTTTTCTACACATTATCTCTTCTCGCTTCTTCTTGTGTAATGTGGCTGCCAGAACTCGGTTCGTGCCAAACCTTAAGGTCCTAGGTCAACTACAAGGCAGCAAAAGCGGTCAAAAATTGAATTTTCAAAAACTAAAACTTGACTTGCTGTACTCCTTGCTTGTCGACTGCAACAACTTAGATGCTTATATTACGTACAGAGGGGTGCGCCCGCAAGTCTCATCACGCCACTTGAACCGCCAGAAGATAAATGTAAACGTTTCCGAGAGAAATGCGTCCATTGTGACGATTGGAGTTACGTCATTTCGAAAACAAATGTATTTAACGTAAGATTTTCTGCTGTTTTTTCTACACATTACCTCTTCTCGTTTCTTCTTGTGTAATGTGGCTGCCAGACCTCTGTTCGTGCCAAATCTTAAGGTCCTAGGTCAACTACAAGGCAGCAAAAGCGGTCAAAAATTGAGTTTTCAAAAACTAAAACTTGACTTGCTGTACTCCTTGCTTGTCGACTGCAACAACTTAGATGCTTATATTACGTACAGAGTGGTGCGCCCGCGAGGCTCATCACGCCACTTTAACCGCCAGAAGATAAATGTAAACGTTTCCGAGAGAAATGCGTCCATTGTGACGATTGGAGTTACGTCATTTCGAAAACAAATGTATTTAACGTAAGATTTTCTGCTGTTTTTTCTACACATTACCTCTTCTCGCTTCTTCTTGTGTAATGTGGCTGCCAGACCTCTGTTCGTGCCAAATCTTAAGGTCCTAGGTCAACTACAAGGCAGCAAAAGCGGTCAAAAATTGAGTTTTCAAAAACTAAAACTTGACTTGCTGTACTCCTTGCTTGTCGACTGCAACAACTTAGATGCTTATATTACGTACAGAGTGGTGCGCCCGCAAGGCTCATCACGCCACTTGAACCGCCAGAAGATAAATGTAAACGTTTCCGAGAGAAATGCGTCCATTGTGACGATTGGAGTTACGTCATTTCGAAAACAAATGTATTTAACGTAAGATTTTCTGCTGTTTTTTCTACACATTACCTCTTCTCGCTTCTTCTTGTGTAATGTGGCTGCCAGACCTCTGTTCGTGCCAAATCTTAAGGTCCTAGGTCAACTACAAGGCAGCAAAAGCGGTCAAAAATTGAGTTTTCAAAAACTAAAACTTGACTTGCTGTACTCCTTGCTTGTCGACTGCAACAACTTAGATGCTTATATTACGTACAGAGTGGTGCGCCCGCGAGGCTCATCACGCCACTTTAACCGCCAGAAGATAAATGTAAACGTTTCCGAGAGAAATGCGTCCATTGTGACGATTGGAGTTACGTCATTTCGAAAACAAATGTATTTAACGTAAGATTTTCTGCGGTTTTTTCTACACATTATCTCTTCTCGCTTCTTCTTGTGTAATGTGGCTGCCAGAACTCGGTTCGTGCCAAACCTTAAGGTCCTAGGTCAACTACAAGGCAGCAAAAGCGGTCAAAAATTGAGTTTTCAAAAACTAAAACTTGACTTGCTGTACTCCTTGCTTGTCGACTGCAACAACTTAGATGCTTATATTACGTACAGAGTGGTGCGCCCGCAAGGCTCATCACGCCACTTGAACCGCCAGAAGATAAATGTAAACGTTTCCGAGAGAAATGCGTCCATTGTGACGATTGGAGTTACGTCATTTCGAAAACAAATGTATTTAACGTAAGATTTTCTGCTGTTTTTTCTACACATTACCTCTTCTCGCTTCTTCTTGTGTAATGTGGCTGCCAGACCTCTGTTCGTGCCAAATCTTAAGGTCCTAGGTCAACTACAAGGCAGCAAAAGCGGTCAAAAATTGAGTTTTCAAAAACTAAAACTTGACTTGCTGTACTCCTTGCTTGTCGACTGCAACAGCTTAGATGCTTATATTACGTACAGAGTGGTGCGCCCGCGAGGCTCATCACGCCACTTTAACCGCCAGAAGATAAATGTAAACGTTTCCGAGAGAAATGCGTCCATTGTGACGATTTGCAGTTACGTCATTTCGAAAACAAATGTATTAAACGTAAGATTTTCTACGGTTTTTTCTACACATTACCTCTTCTCGCTTCTTCTTGTGTAATGTGGCTGCCAGACCTCTGTTCTGCCAAATCTTAAGGTCCTAGGTCAACTACAAGACAGCAAAAGCGGTCAAAAATTGAGTTTTCAAAAACTATAACTTGACTTGCTGTACTCCTCGCTTGTCGACTGCAACAACTTAGATGCTTATATTACGTACAGAGTGGTGCGCCCGCAAGGCTCATCACGCCACTTTAACCGCCAGAAGATAAATGTAAACGTTTCCGAGAGAAATGCGTCCATTGTGACGATTTGCAGTTACGTCATTTCGAAAACAAATGTATTTAACGTAAGATTTTCTGCGGTTTTTTCTACACATTATCTCTTCTCGCTTCTTCTTGTGTAATGTGGCTGCCAGAACTCGGTTCGTGCCAAACCTTAAGGTCCTAGGTCAACTACAAGGCAGCAAAAGCGGTCAAAAATTGAATTTTCAAAAACTAAAACTTGACTTGCTGTACTCCTTGCTTGTCGACTGCAACAACTTAGATGCTTATATTACGTACAGAGTGGTGCGCCCGCAAGGCTCATCACGCCACTTTAACCGCCAGAAGATAAATGTAAACGTTTCCGAGAGAAATGCGTCCATTGTGACGATTTGCAGTTACGTCATTTCGAAAACAAATGTATTTAACGTAAGATTTTCTGCGGTTTTTTCGACACATTACCACTTCTCGCCTTTTCTTGTGTAATGTGGCTGCCAGAGCTCGGTTCGTGCCAAATCTTAAGGTCCTAGGTCAACTACAAGGCAGCAAAAGCGGTCAAAAATTGAGTTTTCAAAATCTAAAACTTGACTTGCTGTACTCCTTTCGTGTCTGCTGCAACAATTTAGATGCTTATATTACGTACAGAGTGGTGCGCCCGCAAGGCTCATCACGCCACTTTAACTGCCAGATGATAAATGTAAACGTTTCCGAGAGAAATGCGTCCATTGTGACGATTTGCAGTTACGTCATTTCGAAAACAAATGTATTAATCGTAAGATTTTCTGCGGTTTTTTCTACACATTACCACTTCTCGCTTTTTCTTGTGTAATGTGGCTGCCAGAGCTTGGTTCGTGCCAAATCGTAAGGTCCTAGGTCAACTACAAGGCAGCAAATGCGGCTCAAATTTGAGTTTTCAAAAAATAAAACTTGACCAGCTGTGCTCGTTACTTGTCGACTGCAACAACTTAGATGCTTATATTACGTACAGAGTGGTGCGCCCGCAAGGCTCATCACGCCACTTTAACCGCCAGAAGATAAATGTAAACGTTTCCGAGAGAAATGCGTCCATTGTGACGATTTGCAGTTACGTCATTTCGAAAACAAATGTATTAAACGTAAGATTTTCTGCGGTTTTTTCTACACATTACCACTTCTCGCCTTTTCTTGTGTAATGTGGCTGCCAGACCTCTGTTCTGCCAAATCTTAAGGTCCTAGGTCAACTACAAGGCAGCAAAAGCGGTCAAAAATTGAGTTTTCAAAAACTATAACTTGACTTGCTGTACTCCTCGCTTGTCGACTGCAACAACTTAGATGCTTATATTACGTACAGAGTGGTGCGCCCGCAAGGCTCATCACGCCACTTTAACCGCCAGAAGATAAATGTAAACGTTTCCGAGAGAAATGCGTCCATTGTGACGATTTGCAGTTACGTCATTTCGAAAACAAATGTATTAAACGTACGATTTTCTGCGGTTTTTTCTACACATTACCACTTCTCGCTTTTTCTTGTGTAATGTGGCTGCCAGAGCTTGGTTCGTGCCAAATCGTAAGGTCCTAGGTCAACTACAAGGCAGCAAAAGCGGCTCAAATTTGAGTTTTCAAAAAATAAAACTTGACCAGCTGTGCTCGTTACTTGTCGACTGCAACAACTTAGATGCTTATATTACGTACAGAGTGGTGCGCCCGCAAGGCTCATCACGCCACTTTAACCGCCAGAAGATAAATGTAAACGTTTCCGAGAGAAATGCGTCCATTGTGACGATTTGCAGTTACGTCATTTCGAAAACAAATGTATTAAACGTAAGATTTTCTGCGGTTTTTTCTACACATTACCACTTCTCGCCTTTTCTTGTGTAATGTGGCTGCCAGACCTCTGTTCTGCCAAATCTTAAGGTCCTAGGTCAACTACAAGGCAGCAAAAGCGGTCAAAAATTGAGTTTTCAAAAACTATAACTTGACTTGCTGTACTCCTCGCTTGTCGACTGCAACAACTTAGATGCTTATATTACGTACAGAGTGGTGCGCCCGCAAGGCTCATCACGCCACTTTAACCGCCAGAAGATAAATGTAAACGTTTCCGAGAGAAATGCGTCCATTGTGACGATTTGCAGTTACGTCATTTCGAAAACAAATGTATTAAACGTACGATTTTCTGCGGTTTTTTCTACACATTACCACTTCTCGCTTTTTCTTGTGTAATGTGGCTGCCAGAGCTTGGTTCGTGCCAAATCGTAAGGTCCTAGGTCAACTACAAGGCAGCAAAAGCGGCTCAAATTTGAGTTTTCAAAAAATAAAACTTGACCAGCTGTGCTCGTTACTTGTCGACTGCAACAACTTAGATGCTTATATTACGTACAGAGTGGTGCGCCCGCAAGGCTCATCACGCCACTTTAACTGCCAGAAGATAAATGTAAACGTTTCCGAGAGAAATGCGACAATTGTGACGATTTGCAGTTACGTCATTTCGAAAACAAATGTATTAAACGTAAGATTTTCTGCGGTTTTTTCTACACATTACCACTTCTCGCTTTTTCTTGTGTAATGTGGCTGCCAGAGCTTGGTTCGTGCCAAATCGTAAGGTCCTAGGTCAACTACAAGGCAGCAAAAGCGGCTCAAATTTGAGTTTTCAAAAACTAAAACTTGACCAGCTGTGCTCCTTACTTGTCGACTGCAACAACTTAGATGCTTATATTACGTACAGATTGGTGCGCCCGCAAGGCTCATCACGCCACTTTAACTGCCAGAAGATAAATGTAAACGTTTCCGAGAGAAATGCGTCCATCGTGACGATTTGCAGTTACGTCATTTCGAAAACAAATGTATTAAACGTAAGATTTTCTGCAGTTTCTTCTACACATTACCACTTTTCGCTTTTTCTTGTGTAATGTGGCTGCCAGACCTCTGTTTGTGCCAAATCTTAAGGTCCTAGATCAACTTAAAGGCAGCAAAAGCGGTCAAAAATTGAGTTTTCAAAAACTAAATGTTGACTTGCTGAACTCCTTGCTTGTCGACTGCAATAACTTAGATGCTTATATTACGTACAGAGTGGTGCGCCCGCAAGGCTCATCACGCCACTTTAACCGCCAGAAGATAAATGTAAACGTTTCCGAGAGAAATGCGACAATTGTGACGATTTGCAGTTACGTCATTTCGAAAACAAATGTATTAAACGTAAGATTTTCTGCGGTTTTTTCTACACATTACCAATTCTCGCTTTTTCTTGGGTAATGTGGCTGCCAGAACTCGGTTCGTGCTAAATCGTAAGGTCCTAGGTCAACTACAAGGCAGCAAAAGCGGCCAAAAATTGAGTTTTCAAAAATTAAAACCTGACCTGCTGTGCTCCTTACTTGTCGACAGCAACAACTAAGATGCTTATATTACGTACAGAGTGGTGCGCCCGCAAGACTCATCACGTCACTTTAACTGCCAGAAGATAAATGTAAACGTTTCCGAGAGAAATGCGACAATTGTGACGATTTGCAGTTACGTCATTTCGAAAACAAATGTATTAAACGTAAGATTTTCTGCGGTTTTTTCTACACATTACCACTTCTCGCTTTTTCTTGTGTAATGTGGCTGCCAGAGCTTGGTTCGTGCCAAATCGTAAGGTCCTAGGTCAACTACAAGGCAGCAAAAGCGGCTCAAATTTGAGTTTTCAAAAACTAAAACTTGACCAGCTGTGCTCCTTACTTGTCGACTGCAACAACTTAGATGCTTATATTACGTACAGATTGGTGCGCCCGCAAGGCTCATCACGCCACTTTAACTGCCAGAAGATAAATGTAAACGTTTCCGAGAGAAATGCGTCCATCGTGACGATTTGCAGTTACGTCATTTCGAAAACAAATGTATTAAACGTAAGATTTTCTGCAGTTTCTTCTACACATTACCACTTTTCGCTTTTTCTTGTGTAATGTGGCTGCCAGACCTCTGTTTGTGCCAAATCTTAAGGTCCTAGATCAACTTAAAGGCAGCAAAAGCGGTCAAAAATTGAGTTTTCAAAAACTAAATGTTGACTTGCTGAACTCCTTGCTTGTCGACTGCAATAACTTAGATGCTTATATTACGTACAGAGTGGTGCGCCCGCAAGGCTCATCACGCCACTTTAACCGCCAGAAGATAAATGTAAACGTTTCCGAGAGAAATGCGTCCATTGTGACGATTTGCAGTTACGTCATTTCGAAAACAAATGTATTAAACGTAAGATTTTCTGCGGTTTCTTCTACACATTACCACTTTTCGCTTTTTCTTGTGTAATGTGGCTGCCAGAGCTCGGTTCGTGCCAAATCTTAAGGTCCTAGGTCAACTACAAGGCAGCAAAAGCGGTCAAAAATTGAGTTTTCAAAAACTAAAATTTGACTTGCTGTACTCCTTGCTTGTCGACTGCAGCAACTTAGATGCTTATATTACGTACAGAGTGGTGCGCCCGCAAGGCTCATCACGCCACTTTAACCGCCAGAAGATAAATGTAAACGTTTCCGAGAGAAATGCGTCCATTGGGACGATTTGCAGTTACGTCATTTCGAAAACAAATGTATTAAACGTA
This sequence comes from Schistocerca piceifrons, assembly GCF_021461385.2. Taxonomy (NCBI): domain Eukaryota; kingdom Metazoa; phylum Arthropoda; class Insecta; order Orthoptera; family Acrididae; genus Schistocerca; species Schistocerca piceifrons. The sequence continues at coordinate 686,371 of NW_025727759.1, forward strand.
AGATTTTCTACGGTTTTTTCTACACATTACCTCTTCTCGCTTCTTCTTGTGTAATGTGGCTGCCAGACCTCTGTTCTGCCAAATCTTAAGGTCCTAGGTCAACTACAAGGCAGCAAAAGTGGTCAAAAATTGAGTTTTCAAAAACTAAAACTTGACTTGCTGTACTCCTTGCTTGTCGACTGCAACAACTTAGATGCTTATATTACGTACAGAGTGGTGCGCCCGCAAGGCTCATCACGCCACTTTAACCGCCAGAAGATAAATGTAAACGTTTCCGAGAGAAGTGCGTCCATTGTGACGATTTGCAGTTACGTCATTTCGAAAACAAATGTATTAAACGTAAGATTTACTGCTGTTTTTTCTACACATTACCTCTTCTCGCTTCTTCTTGTGTAATGTGGCTGCCAGACCTCTGTTCGTGCCAAATCTTAAGGTCCTAGGTCAACTACAAAGCAGCAAAAGCGGTCAAAAATTGAGTTTTCAAAAACTAAAACTTGACTTGCTGTACTCCTTGCTTGTCGACTGCAACAACTTAGATGCTTATATTACGTACAGAGTGGTGCGCCCGCAAGGCTCATTACGCCACTTTAACCGCCAGAAGATAAATGTAAACGTTTCCGAGAGAAATGCGTCCATTGTGACGATTTGCAGTTACGACATTTCGAAAACAAATGTATTTAACGTAAGATTTTCTGCGGTTTTTTCTACACATTACCACTTCTCGCTTCTTCTTGTGTAATGTAGCTGCCAGAACTCGGTTCGTGCCAAACCTTAAGGTCCTAGGTCAACTACAAGGCAGCAAAAGCGGTCAAAAATTGAATTTTCAAAAACTAAAACTTGACTTGCTGTACTCCTTGCTTGTCGACTGCAACAACTTAGATGCTTATATTACGTACAGAGTGGTGCGCCCGCAAGGCTCATCACGCCACTTTAACTGCCAGAAGATAAATGTAAACGTTTCCGAGAGAAATGCGTCCATTGTGACGATTTGCAGTTACGTCATTTCGAAAACAAATGTATTAAACGTAAGATTTTCTACGGTTTTTTCTACACATTACCTCTTCTCGCTTCTTCTTGTGTAATGTGGCTGCCAGAACTCTGTTCTGCCAAATCTTAAGGTCCTAGGTCAACTACAAGGCAGCAAAAGCGGTCAAAAATTGAGTTTTCAAAAACTAAAACTTGACTTGCTGTACTCCTTGCTTGTCGACTGCAACAACTTAGATGCTTATATTACGTACAGAGTGGTGCGCCCGCAAGGCTCATCACGCCACTTTAACCGCCAGAAGATAAATGTAAACGTTTCCGAGAGAAATGCGTCCATTGTGACGATTTGCAGTTACGTCATTTCGAAAACAAATGTATTAAACGTAAGATTTTCTGCGGTTTTTTCTACACATTACCACTTCTCGCCTTTTCTTGTGTAATGTGGCTGCCAGAACTCGGTTCGTGCCAAACCTTAAGGTCCTAGGTCAACTACAAGGCAGCAAAAGCGGCCAAAAATTGAGTTTTCAAAAACTAAAACTTGACTTGCTGTACTCCTTGCTTGTCGACTGCAGCAACTTAGATGCTTATATTACGTACAGAGTGGTGCGCCCGCAAGGCTCATCACGCCACTTTAACCGCCAGAAGATAAATGTAAACGTTTCCGAGAGAAATGCGTCCATTGGGACGATTTGCAGTTACGTCATTTCGAAAACAAATGTATTAAACGTAAGATTTTCTACGGTTTTTTCTACACATTACCTCTTCTCGCTTCTTCTTGTGTAATGTGGCTGCCAGACCTCTGTTCTGCCAAATCTTAAGGTCCTAGGTCAACTACAAGGCAGCAAAAGCGGTCAAAAATTGAGTTTTCAAAAACTAAAACTTGACTTGCTGTACTCCTTGCTTGTCGACTGCAACAACTTAGATGCTTATATTACGTACAGAGTGGTGCGCCCGCAAGGCTCATCACGCCACTTTAACCGCCAGAAGATAAATGTAAACGTTTCCGAGAGAAATGCGTCCATTGTGACGATTTGCAGTTACGTCATTTCGAAAACAAATGTATTAAACGTAAGATTTTCTACGGTTTTTTCTACACATTACCTCTTCTCGCTTCTTATTGTGTAATGTGGCTGCCAGACCTCTGTTCTGCCAAATCTTAAGGTCCTAGGTCAACTACAAGGCAGCAAAAGCGGTCAAAAATTGAGTTTTCAAAAACTAAAACTTGACTTGCTGTACTCCTTGCTTGTCGACTGCAACAACTTGGATGCTTATATTACGTACAGAGTGGTGCGCCCGCAAGGCTCATCACGCCACTTTAACCGCCAGAAGATAAATGTAAACGTTTCCGAGAGAAATGCGTCCATTGTGACGATTTGCAGTTACGTCATTTCGAAAACAAATGTATTAAACGTAAGATTTTCTGCGGTTTTTTCTACACATTACCACTTCTCGCCTTTTCTTGTGTAATGTGGCTGCCAGAACTCGGTTCGTGCCAAACCTTAAGGTCCTAGGTCAACTACAAGGCAGCAAAAGCGGCCAAAAATTGAGTTTTCAAAAACTAAAACTTGACTTGCTGTACTGCTTACTTGTCGACTGCAACAACTTAGATGCTTATATTACGTACAGAGTGGTGCGCCCGCAAGGCTCATCACATCACTTTAACTGCCAGAAGATAAATGTAAACGTTTCCGAGAGAAATGCGTCCATTGTGACGATTTGCAGTTACGTCATTTCGAAAACAAATGTATTTTACGTAAGATTTTCTGCGGTTTCTTCTACACATTACCCCTTTTCGCTTTTTCTTGTGTAATGTGGCTGCCAGACCTCTGTTTGTGCCAAATCTTAAGGTCCTAGGTCAACTTAAAGGCAGCAAAAGCGGTCAAAAATTGAGTTTTCAAAAACTAAAACTTGACTTGCTGTTCTCCTTGCTTTTCGACTGCAACAACTTAGATGCTTATATTACGTACAGAGTGGTGCGCCCGCAAGGCTCATCACATCACTTTAACTGCCAGAAGATAAATGTAAACGTTTCCGAGAGAAATGCGTCCATTGTGACGATTTGCAGTTACGTCATTTCGAAAACAAATGTATTAAACGTAAGATTTTCTGCGGTTTTTTCCACACATTACAACTTCTCGCCTTTTCTTGTGTAATGTGGCTGCCAGAGATCGGTTCGTGCCAAATCTTAAGGTCCTAGGTCAACTACAAGGCAGCAAAAGCGGTCAAAAATTGAGTTTTCAAAAACTAAAACTTGACTTGCTGTACTCCTTGCTTGTCGACTGCAACAACTTAGATGCTTATATTACGTACAGAGTGGTGCGCCCGCAAGGCTCATCACGCCACTTTAACTGCCAGAAGATAAATGTAAACGTTTCCGAGAGAAATGCGTCCATTGTGACGATTTGCAGTTACGTCATTTCGAAAACAAATGTATTAAACGTAAGATTTTCTGCGGTTTTTTCTACACATCATTACTTCTCGCCTTTTCTTGTGTAATGTGGCTGCCAGAGCTCGGTCCGTGCCAAATCTTAAGGTCCTAGGTCAACTACAAGGCAGCAAAAGCGGTCAAAAATTGAGTTTTCAAAAACTGAAACTTGACTGGCTGTACTCCTTGCTTGTCGACTGCAACAACTTAGATGCTTATATTACGTACAGAGTGGTGCGCCCGCAAGGCTCATCACGCCACTTTAACTGCCAGAAGATAAATGTAAACTTTTTCGAGAGAAATGCGCCCATTGTGACGATTAGCAGTTACGTCATTTCGAAAACAAATGTATTAAACGTAAGATTTTCTGCGGTTTTTTCTACACATTACCACTTCTCGCCTTTTCTTTTGTAATGTGGCTGCCAGAGCTCGGTTCGTGCCAAATCTTAAGGTCCTAGGTCAACTACAAGGCAGCAAAAGCGGTCAAAAATTGAGTTTTCAAAAACTAAAACTTGACTTGCTGTACTCCTTGCTCGTCGACTGCAACAACTTAGATGCTTATATTACGTACAGAGGGGTGCGCCCGCAAGTCTCATCACGCCACTTTAACTGCCAGAAGATAAATGTAAACGTTTCCGAGAGAAATGCGTCCATTGTGACGATTTGCAGTTACGTCATTTCGAAAACAAATGTATTAAACGTAAGATTTTCTGCGGTTTTTTCTACACATTACCAATTCTCGCTTTTTCTTGTGTAATGTGGCTGCCAGAACTCGGTTCGTGCCAAATCTTAAGGTCCTAGGTCAACTACAAGGCAGCAAAAGCGGTCAAAAATTGAGTTTTCAAAAACTAAAACTTGACTTGCTGTACTCCTTGCTCGTCGACTGCAACAACTTAGATGCTTATATTACGTACAGAGGGGTGCGCCCGCAAGTCTCATCACGCCACTTTAACTGCCAGAAGATAAATGTAAACGTTTCCGAGAGAAATGCGTCCATTGTGACGATTTGCAGTTACGTCATTTCGAAAACAAATGTATTAAACGTAAGATTTTCTGCGGTTTTTTCTACACATTACCAATTCTCGCTTTTTCTTGTGTAATGTGGCTGCCAGAGCTCGGTTCGTGCCAAATCTTAAGGTCCTAGGTCAACTACAAGGCAGCAAAAGCGGTCAAAAATTGAGTTTTCAAAAACTAAAACTTGACTTGCTGTACTCCTTGCTCGTCGACTGCAACAACTTAGATGCTTATATTACGTACAGAGGGGTGCGCCCGCAAGTCTCATCACGCCACTTTAACTGCCAGAAGATAAATGTAAACGTTTCCGAGAGAAATGCGTCCATTGTGACGATTTGCAGTTACGTCATTTCGAAAACAAATGTATTAAACGTAAGATTTTCTGCGGTTTTTTCTACACATTACCAATTCTCGCTTTTTCTTTTGTAATGTGGCTGCCAGAGCTCGGTTCGTGCCAAATCTTAAGGTCCTAGGTCAACTACAAGGCAGCAAAAGCGGTCAAAAATTGAGTTTTCAAAAACTAAAACTTGACTTGCTGTACTCCTTGCTCGTCGACTGCAACAACTTAGATGCTTATATTACGTACAGAGGGGTGCGCCCGCAAGTCTCATCACGCCACTTTAACTGCCAGAAGATAAATGTAAACGTTTCCGAGAGAAATGCGTCCATTGTGACGATTTGCAGTTACGTCATTTCGAAAACAAATGTATTAAACGTAAGATTTTCTGCGGTTTTTTCTACACATTACCAATTCTCGCTTTTTCTTGTGTAATGTGGCTGCCAGAACTCGGTTCGTGCCAAATCTTAAGGTCCTAGGTCAACTACAAGGCAGCAAAAGCGGTCAAAAATTGAGTTTTCAAAAACTAAAACTTGACTTGCTGTACTCCTTGCTCGTCGACTGCAACAACTTAGATGCTTATATTACGTACAGAGGGGTGCGCCCGCAAGTCTCATCACGCCACTTTAACTGCCAGAAGATAAATGTAAACGTTTCCGAGAGAAATGCGTCCATTGTGACGATTTGCAGTTACGTCATTTCGAAAACAAATGTATTAAACGTAAGATTTTCTGCGGTTTTTTCTACACATTACCAATTCTCGCTTTTTCTTGTGTAATGTGGCTGCCAGAGCTCGGTTCGTGCCAAATCTTAAGGTCCTAGGTCAACTACAAGGCAGCAAAAGCGGTCAAAAATTGAGTTTTCAAAAACTAAAACTTGACTTGCTGTACTCCTTGCTCGTCGACTGCAACAACTTAGATGCTTATATTACGTACAGAGGGGTGCGCCCGCAAGGCTCATCACGCCACTTTAACTGCCAGAAGATAAATGTAAACGTTTCCGAGAGAAATGCGTCCATTGTGACGATTTGCAGTTACGTCATTTCGAAAACAAATGTATTAAACGTAAGATTTTCTGCGGTTTTTTCTACACATTACCAATTCTCGCTTTTTCTTGTGTAATGTGGCTGCCAGAACTCGGTTCGTGCCAAATCTTAAGGTCCTAGGTCAACTACAAGGCAGCAAAACCGGCCAAAAATTGAGTTTTCAAAAATTAAAACCTGACCTGCTGTGCTCCTTACTTGTCGACAGCAACAACTAAGATGCTTATATTACGTACAGAGTGGTGCGCCCGCAAGGCTCATCACGTCACTTTAACTGCCAGAAGATAAATGTAAACGTTTCCGAGAGAAATGCGTCCATTGTGACAATTTGCAGTTACGTCATTTCGAAAACAAATGTATTAATCGTAAGATTTTCTGCCGTTTTTTCTACACATTACCACTTCTTGCTTTTTCTTGTGTAATGTGGCTGCCAGAGCTTGGTTCGTGCCAAATCGTAAGGTCCTAGGTCAACTACAAGGCAGCAAAAGCGGCTCAAATTTGAGTTTTCAAAAACTAAAACTTGACCAGCTGTGCTCCTTACTTGTCGACTGCAACAACTTAGATGCTTATATTACGTACAGAGTGGTGCGCCCGCAAAGCTCATCACGCCACTTTAACTGCCAGAAGATAAATGTAAACGTTTCCGAGAGAAATGCGTCCATTGTGACGATTTGCAGTTACGTCATTTCGAAAACAAATGTATTAAACGTAAGATTTTCTGCGGTTTTTTCTACACATTACCACTTCTCGCTTTTTCTTGTGTAATGTGGCTGCCAGAGCTCGGTTCGTGCCAAATCTTAAGGTCCTAGGTCAACTACAAGGCAGCAAAAGCGGTCAAAAATTGAGTTTTCAAAAACTAAAACTTGACTTGCTGTACTCCTTGCTCGTCGACTGCAACAACTTAGATGCTTATATTACGTACAGAGGGGTGCGCCCGCAAGGCTCATCACGCCACTTTAACTGCCAGAAGATAAATGTAAACGTTTCCGAGAGAAATGCGTCCATTGTGACGATTTGCAGTTACGTCATTTCGAAAACAAATGTATTAAACGTAAGATTTTCTGCGGTTTTTTCTACACATTACCAATTCTCGCTTTTTCTTGTGTAATGTGGCTGCCAGAACTCGGTTCGTGCCAAATCGTAAGGTCCTAGGTCAACTACAAGGCAGCAAAACCGACCAAAAATTGAGTTTTCAAAAATTAAAACCTGACCTGCTGTGCTCCTTACTTGTCGACAGCAACAACTAAGATGCTTATATTACGTACAGAGTGGTGCGCCCGCAAGGCTCATCACGTCACTTTAACTGCCAGAAGATAAATGTAAACGTTTCCGAGAGAAATGCGTCCATTGTGACAATTTGCAGTTACGTCGTTTCGAAAACAAATGTATTAATCGTAAGATTTTCTGCCGTTTTTTCTACACATTACCACTTCTCGCTTTTTCTTGTGTAATGTGGCTGCCAGAGCTTGGTTCGTGCCAAATCGTAAGGTCCTAGGTCAACTACAAGGCAGCAAAAGCGGTCAAAAATTGAGTTTTCAAAAACTAAAACTTCACTTGCTGTACTCCTTGCTTGTCGACTGCAACAACTTAGATGCTTATATTACGTACAGAGTGGTGCGCCCGCAAGGCTCATCACGCCACTTTAACCGCTAGAAAATAAATGTAAACGTTTCCGAGAAAATGCGTCCATTGTGACGATTTGCAGTTACGTCATTTCGAAAACAAATGTAGTAACGTAAGATTTTCTGCGGTTTTTTCTACACATTACCTATTCTCGCTTCTTCTTGTGTAATGTGGCTGCCAGACCTCTGTTCGTGCCAAATCTTAAGGTCCCAGGTCAACTTAAAGACAGCAAAAGCGGTCAAAAATTGAGTTTTCAAAAACTAAAACTTGACTTGCTGTACTGGTTACTTGTCGACTGCAACAACTTAGATGCTTATATTACGTACAGGGTGGTGCGCCCGCAAGGCTCATCACGCCACTTTAACTGCCAGAAGATAAATGTAAACGGTTCCGAGAGAAATGCGACCATCGTGACGATTTGCAGTTACGTCATTTCGAAAACAAATGTATTTAACGTAAGATTTTCTGCGGTTTCTTCTACACATTACCCCTTTTCGCTTTTTCTTGTGTAATGTGGCTGCCAGACCTCTGTTCGTGCCAAATCTTAAGGTCCCAGGTCAACTTAAAGACAGCAAAAGCGGTCAAAAATTGAGTTTTCAAAAACTAAAACTTGACTTGCTGTTCTCCTTGCTTGTCGACTGCAACAACTTAGATGCATATATTACGTACAGAGTGGTGCGCCCGCAAGGCTCATCACGTCACTTTAACTGCCAGAAGATAAATGTAAACGTTTCCGAGAGAAATGCGTCCATTGTGACAATTTGCAGTTACGTCGTTTCGAAAACAAATGTATTAATCGTAAGATTTTCTGCCGTTTTTTCTACACATTACCACTTCTCGCTTTTTCTTGTGTAATGTGGCTGCCAGAGCTTGGTTCGTGCCAAATCGTAAGGTCCTAGGTCAACTACAAGGCAGCAAAAGCGGCTCAAATTTGAGTTTTCAAAAACTAAAACTTGACTTGCTGTACTGGTTACTTGTCGACTGCAACAACTTAGATGCTTATATTACGTACAGGGTGGTGCGCCCGCAAGGCTCATCACGCCACTTTAACTGCCAGAAGATAAATGTAAACGGTTCCGAGAGAAATGCGACCATCGTGACGATTTGCAGTTACGTCATTTCGAAAACAAATGTATTTAACGTAAGATTTTCTGCGGTTTCTTCTACACATTACCCCTTTTCGCTTTTTCTTGTGTAATGTGGCTGCCAGACCTCTGTTCGTGCCAAATCTTAAGGTCCCAGGTCAACTTAAAGACAGCAAAAGCGGTCAAAAATTGAGTTTTCAAAAACTAAAACTTGACTTGCTGTTCTCCTTGCTTGTCGACTGCAACAACTTAGATGCATATATTACGTACAGAGTGGTGCGCCCGCAAGGCTCATCACGTCACTTTCACTGCCAGAAGATAAATGTAAACGTTTCCGAGAGAAATGCGTCCATTGTGACGATTTGCAGTTACGTCATTTCGAAAACAAATGTATTAAACGTAAGATTTTCTGCGGTTTTTTCTATATATTGCAACTTCTCGCCTTTTCTTGTGTAATGTGGCTGCCAGAGCTCGCTTCGTGCCAAATCTTAAGGTCCTAGGTCAACTACAAGGCAGCAAAAGCGGTCAAAAATTGAGTTTTCAAAAACTAAAACTTCACTTGCTGTACTCCTTGCTTGTCGACTGCAACAACTTAGATGCTTATATTACGTACAGAGTGGTGCGCCCGCAAGGCTCATCACGCCACTTTAACCGCTAGAAAATAAATGTAAACGTTTCCGAGAAAATGCGTCCATTGTGACGATTTGCAGTTACGTCATTTCGAAAACAAATGTAGTAACGTAAGATTTTCTGCGGTTTTTTCTACACATTACCTATTCTCGCTTCTTCTTGTGTAATGTGGCTGCCAGAACTCGGTTCGTGCCAAACCTTAAGGTCCTAGGTCAACTACAAGGCATCAAAAGCGGCCAAAAATTGAGTTTTCATAAACCGAAACTAGATTTGCTGTGCTTCTTACTTGTCGACTGCAACAACTTAGATGCTTATATTACGTACAGAGTGGTGCGCCCGCAAGGCTCATCACGCCACTTTAACTGCCAGAAGATAAATGTAAACGTTTCCGAGAGAAATGCGTCCATTGTGACGATTTGCAGTTACGTCATTTCGAAAACAAATGTATTAAACGTAAGATTTTCTGCGGTTTTTTCTACACATTACCACTTCTCGCCTTTTCTTGTGTAATGTGGCTGCCAGAGCTCGGTTCGTGCCAAATCTTAAGGTCCTAGGTCAACTACAAGGCAGCAAAAGCGGTCAAAAATTGAGTTTTCAAAAACTAAAACTTGACTGGCTGTACTCCTTGCTTGTCGACTGCAACAACTTAGATGCTTATATTACGTACAGAGTGGTGCGCCCGCAAGGCTCATCACGCCACTTTAACTGCCAGAAGATAAATGTAAACTTTTCCGAGAGAAATGCGCCCATTGTGACGATTAGCAGTTACGTCATTTCGAAAACAAATGTATTAAACGTAAGATTTTCTGCGGTTTTTTCTACACATTACCACTTCTCGACTTTTCTTGTGTAATGTGGCTGCCAGAGCTCGGTTCGTGCCAAATCTTAAGGTCCTAGGTCAACTACAAGGCAGCAGAAGCGGTCAAAAATTGAGTTTTCAAAAACTAAAACTTGACTTGCTGTACTCTTTGCTTGTCGACTGCAACAACATAGATGCTTATATTACGTACAGAGTGGTGCGCCCGCAAGGCTCATCACGCCACTTTAACTGCCAGAAGATAAATGTAAACGTTTCCGAGAGAAATGCGTCCATTGTGACGATATGCAGTTACGTCATTTCGAAAACAAATGTATTAAACGTAAGATTTTCTGCGGTTTTTTCTACACATTACCACTTCTCGCCTTTTCTTGTGTAATGTGGCTGCCAGAGCTCGGTTCGTGCCAAATCTTAAGGTGCTAGGTCAACTACAAGGCAGCAAAAGCGGTCAAAAATTGAGTTTTCAAAAACTAAAACTTGACTTGCTGTACTCCTTGCTCGTCGACTGCAACAACTTAGATGCTTATATTACGTACAGAGGGGTGCGCCCGCAAGTCTCATCACGCCACTTTAACTGCCAGAAGATAAATGTAAACGTTTCCGAGAGAAATGCATCCATTGTGACGATTTGCAGTTACGTCATTTCGAAAACAAATGTATTAAACGTAAGATTTTCTGCGGTTTTTTCTACACATTACCAATTCTCGCTTTTTCTTGAGTAATGTGGCTGCCAGAACTCGGTTCGTGCCAAATCGTAAGGTCCTAGGTCAACTACAAGGCAGCAAAAGCGGCCAAAAATTGAGTTTTCAAAAACTAAAACCTGACTTGCTGTACTGCTTACTTGTCGACTGCAACAACTTAGATGCTTATATTACGTACAGGGTGGTGCGCCCGCAATGCTCATCACGCGACTTTAACTGCCAGAAGATAAATGTAAACGTTTCCGAGAGAAATGCGTCCATCGTGACGATTTGCAGTTACGTCATTTCGAAAAAAAAATGTATTTAACGTAAGATTTTCTGCGGTTTCTTCTACACATTACCCCTTTTCGCTTTTTCTTGTGTAATGTGGCTGCCAGACCTCTGTTCGTGCCAAATCTTAAGGTCCTAGGTCAACTTAAAGGCAGCAAAAGCGGTCAAAAATTGAGTTTTCAAAAACTAAAACTTGACTTGCTGTTCTCCTTGCTTGTCGACTGCAACAACTTAGATGCTTATATTACGTACAGAGTGGTGCGCCCGCAAGGCTCATCACGTCACTTTAACTGCCAGAAGATAAAAGTAAACGTTTCCGAGAGAAATGCGTCCATTGTGACGATTTGCAGTTACGTCATTTCGAAAACAAATGTATTAAACGTAAGATTTTCTGCGGTATTTTCTACACATTGCAACTTCTCGCCTTTTCTTGTGTAATGTGGCTGCCAGAGCTCGGTTCGTGCCAAATCTTAAGGTCCTAGGTCAACTACAAGGCAGCAAAAGCGGTCAAAAATTGAGTTTTCAAAAACTAAAACTTGACTTGCTGTACTCCTTGCTTGTCGACTGCAACAACTTAGATGCTTATATTACGTACAGGGTGGTGCGCCCGCAATGCTCATCACGCGACTTTAACTGCCAGAAGATAAATGTAAACGTTTCCGAGAGAAATGCGTCCATCGTGACGATTTGCAGTTACGTCATTTCGAAAACAAATGTATTTAACGTAAGATTTTCTGCGGTTTCTTCTACACATTACCCCTTTTCGCTTTTTCTTGTGTAATGTGGCTGCCAGACCTCTGTTCGTGCCAAATCTTAAGGTCCTAGGTCAACTTAAAGGCAGCAACGGCGGTCAAAAATTGAGTTTTCAAAAACTAAAACTTGACTTGCTGTTCTCCTTGCTTGTCGACTGCAACAACTTAGATGCTTATATTACGTACAGGGTGGTGCGCCCGCAATGCTCATCACGCCACTTTAACCGCCAGAAAATAAATGTAAACGTTTCCGAGAGAAATGCGTCCATTGTGACGATTTGCAGTTACGTCATTTCGAAAACAAATGTAGTAACGTAAGATTTTCTGCGGTTTTTTCTACACATTACCTCTTCTCGCTTCTTCTTGTGTAATGTGGCTGCCAGAACTCGGTTCGTGCCAAACCTTAAGGTCCTAGGTCAACTACAAGGCATCAAAAGCGGCCAAAAATTGAGTTTTCATAAACCAAAACTAGATTTGCTGTGCTTCTTACTTGTCGACTGCAACAACTTAGATGCTTATATTACGTACAGAGTGGTGCGCCCGCAAGGCTCATCACGCCACTTTAACTGCCAGAAGATAAATGTAAACGTTTCCGAAAGAAATGCGTCCATTGTGACGATTTGCAGTTACGTCATTTCGAAAACAAATGTATTAAACGTAAGATTTTCTGCGGTTTTTTCTACACATTACCACTTCTCGCCTTTTCTTGTGTAATGTGGCTGCCAGAGCTCGGTCCGTGCCAAATCTTAAGGTCCTAGGTCAACTACAAGGCAGCAAAAGCGGTAAAAAATTGAGTTTTCAAAAACTAAAACTTGACTGGCTGTACTCCTTGCTTGTCGACTGCAACAACTTAGATGCTTATATTACGTACAGAGTGGTGCGCCCGCAAGGCTCATCACGCCACTTTAACTGAAAGAAGATAAATGTAAACTTTTCCGAGAGAAATGCGCCCATTGTGACGATTAGCAGTTACGTCATTTCGAAATCAAATGTATTAAACGTAAGATTTTCTGCGGTTTTTTCTACACATTACCACTTCTCGACTTTTCTTGTGTAATGTGGCTGCCAGAGCTCGGTTCGTGCCAAATCTTAAGGTCCTAGGTCAACTACAAGGCAGCAAAAGCGGTCAAAAATTGAGTTTTCAAAAACTAAAACTTGACTTGCTGTACTCCTTGCTTGTCGACTGCAACAACATAGATGCTTATATTACGTACAGAGTGGTGCGCCCGCAAGGCTCATCACGCCACTTTAACTGCCAGAAGATAAATGTAAACGTTTCCGAGAGAAATGCGTCCATTTTGACGATTTGCAGTTACGTCATTTCGAAAACAAATGTATTAAACGTAAGATTTTCTGTGGTTTTTTCTACACATTACCACTTCTCGCCTTTTCTTGTGCAATGTGGCTGCCAGAGCTCAGTTCGTGCCAAATCTTAAGGTCCTAGGTCAACTACAAGGCAGCAAAAGCGGTCAAAAATTGAGTTTAAAAAACTAAAACTTGACTTGCTGTACTCCTTGCTCGTCGACTGCAACAACTTAGATGCTTATATTACGTACAGAGGGGTGCGCCCGCAAGTCTCATCACGCCACTTTAACTGCCAGAAGATAAATGTAAACGTTTCCGAGAGAAATGCGTCCATTGTGACGATTTGCAGTTACGTCATTTCGAAAACAAATGTATTAAACGTAAGATTTTCTGCGGTTTTTTCTACACATTACCAATTCTCGCTTTTTCTTGTGTAATGTGGCTGCCAGAACTCGGTTCGTGCCAAATCGTAAGGTCCTAGGTCAACTACAAGGCAGCAAAACCGGCCAAAAATTGAGTTTTCAAAAATTAAAACCTGACCTGCTGTGCTCCTTACTTGTCGACGGCAACAACTAAGATGCTTATATTACGTACAGAGTGGTGCGCCCGCAAGGCTCATCACGTCACTTTAACTGCCAGAAGATAAATGTAAACGTTTCCGAGAGAAATGCGTCCATTCTGACGATTTGCAGTTACGTCATTTCGAAAACAAATGTATTAATCGTAAGATTTTCTGCCGTTTTTTCTACACATTACCACTTCTCGCTTTTTCTTGTGTAATGTGGCTGCCAGAGCTTGGTTCGTGCCAAATCGTAAGGACCTAGGTCAACTACAAGGCAGCAAAAGCGGCTCAAATTTGAGTTTTCAAAAACTAAAACTTGACCAGCTGTGCTCCTTACTTGTCGACTGCAACAACTTAGATGCTTATATTACGTACAGAGTGGTGCGCCCGCAAGGCTCATCACGCCACTTTAACTGCCAGAAGATAAATGTAAACGTTTCCGAGAGAAATGCGTCCATTGTGACGATTTGCAGTTACGTCATTTCGAAAACAAATGTATTAAACGTAAGATTTTCTGCGGTTTTTTCTACACATTACCTCTTCTCGCTTCTTCTTGTGTAATGTGGCTGCTAGACCTCTGTTCGTGCCAAATCGTAAGGTCCTAGGTCAACTACAAAAGGCAGCAAAACGGCCAAAAATTGAGTTTTCAAAAACTAAAACTTGACTTGCTGTACTCCTTACTTGTCGACTGCAACAACTTAGATGCTTATATTACGTACAGGGTGGTGCGCCCGCAAGGCTCATCACGCCACTTTCACTGCCAGAAGATAAAAGTAAACATTTCCGAGAGAAATGCGTCCATTGTGACGATTTGCAGTTACGTCATTTCGAAAACAAATGTATCAAACGTAAGATTTTCTGCGGTTTTTTCTACACATTACCTCTTCTCGCTTCTTCTTGTGTAATGTGGCTGCTAGACCTCTGTTCGTGCCAAATCGTAAGGTCCTAGGTCAACTACAAAAGGCAGCAAAACGGCCAAAAATTGAGTTTTCAAAAACTAAAACTTGACTTGCTGTACTCCTTACTTGTCGACTGCAACAACTTAGATGCTTATATTACGTACAGGGTGGTGCGCCCGCAAGGCTCATCACGCCACTTTCACTGCCAGAAGATAAAAGTAAACGTTTCTGAGAGAAATGCGTCCATCGTGACGATTTGGAGTTACGTCATTTCGAAAACAAATGTATTAAACGTACGATTTTCTGCAGTTTCTTCTACACATTACCACTTTTCGCTTTTTCGTGTGTAATGTGGCTGCCAGACCTCTGTTCGTGCCAAATCTTAAGGTCCTAGATCAACTTAAAGGCAGCAAAAGCGGTCAAAAATTGAGTTTTCAAAAACTAAAACTTGACTTGCTGTACTCCTTGCTTGTCGACTGCAATAACTTAGATGCTTATATAACGTACAGAGTGGTGCGCCCGCAAGGCTCATCACGCCACTTTAACTGCCAGAAGATAAATGTAAACGTTTCCGAGAGAAATGCGTCCATTGTGACGATTTGCAGTTACGTCATTTCGAAAACAAATGTATTAAACGTAAGATTTTCTGCGGTTTTTTCTACACATTACCTCTTCTCGCTTCTTCTTGTGTAATGTGGCTGCTAGACCTCTGTTCGTGCCAAATCGTAAGGTCCTAGGTCAACTACAAAAGGCAGCAAAACGGCCAAAAATTGAGTTTTCAAAAACTAAAACTTGACTTGCTGTACTCCTTACTTGTCGACTGCAACAACTTAGATGCTTATATTACGTACAGGGTGGTGCGCCCGCAAGGCTCATCACGCCACTTTCACTGCCAGAAGATAAAAGTAAACGTTTCTGAGAGAAATGCGTCCATCGTGACGATTTGGAGTTACGTCATTTCGAAAACAAATGTATTAAACGTACGATTTTCTGCAGTTTCTTCTACACATTACCACTTTTCGCTTCTTCTTGTGTAATGTGGCTGCCAGACCTCTGTTCGTGCCAAATCTTAAGGTCCTAGATCAACTTAAAGGCAGCAAAACGGCCAAAAATTGAGTTTTCAAAAACTAAAACTTGACTTGATGTACTCCTTACTTGTCGACTGCAACAACTTAGATGCTTATATTACGTACAGAGTGGTGCGCCCGCAAGGCTCATCACGCCACTTTCACTGCCAGAAGATAAATGTAAACGTTTCCGAAAGAAATGCGTCCATTGTGACGATTTGCAGTTACGTCATTTCGAAAACGTATGAAACGTAAGATTTTCTGCTGTTTTTTCTACACATTACCACTTCTCGCCTTTTCTTGTGTAATGTGGCTGCCAGAGCTCGATTCGTGCCAAATCTTAAGGTCCTAGGTCAACTACAAGGCAGCAAAACCGGTCAAAAATTGAGTTTTCAAAAACTAAATCTTGACTTGCTGTACTCCTTGCTTGTCGACTGCAACAACTTAGATGCTTATATTACGTACAGAGTGGTGCGCCCGCATGGCTCATCACGCCACTTTAACCGCCAGAAGATAAATGTAAACGTTTCCGAGAGAAATGCGTCCATTGGGACGATTTGCAGTTACGTCATTTCGAAAACAAATGTATTAAACGTAAGATTTTCTGCGGTTTTTTCTACACATTACCTCTTCTCGCTTCTTCTTGTGTAATGTGGCTGCTAGACCTCTGTTCGTGCCAAATCGTAAGGTCCTAGGTCAACTACAAAAGGCAGCAAAACGGCCAAAAATTGAGTTTTCAAAAACTAAAACTTGACTTGCTGTACTCCTTACTTGTCGACTGCAACAACTTAGATGCTTATATTACGTACAGAGTGGTGCGCCCGCAAGGCTCATCACGCCACTTTCACTGCCAGAAGATAAAAGTAAACGTTTCTGAGAGAAATGCGTCCATCGTGACGATTTGGAGTTACGTCATTTCGAAAACAAATGTATTAAACGTACGATTTTCTGCAGTTTCTTCTACACATTACCACTTTTCGCTTCTTCTTGTGTAATGTGGCTGCCAGACCTCTGTTCGTGCCAAATCTTAAGGTCCTAGATCAACTTAAAGGCAGCAAAACGGCCAAAAATTGAGTTTTCAAAAACTAAAACTTGACTTGATGTACTCCTTGCTTGTCGACAGCAACAACTTAGATGCTTATATTACGTACAGAGTGGTGCGCCCGCAAGGCTCATCACGCCACTTTAACTGCCAGAAGATAAATGTAAACGTTTCCGAAAGAAATGCGTCCATTGTGACGATTTGCAGTTACGTCATTTCGAAAACGTATGAAACGTAAGATTTTCTGCTGTTTTTTCTACACATTACCACTTCTCGCCTTTTCTTGTGTAATGTGGCTGCCAGAGCTCGGTTCGTGCCAAATCTTAAGGTCCTAGGTCAACTACAAGGCAGCAAAACCGGTCAAAAATTGAGTTTTCAAAAACTAAATCTTGACTTGCTGTACTCCTTGCTTGTCGACTGCAACAACTTAGATGCTTATATTACGTACAGAGTGGTGCGCCCGCATGGCTCATCACGCCACTTTAACCGCCAGAAGATAAATGTAAACGTTTCCGAGAGAAATGCGTCCATTGGGACGATTTGCAGTTACGTCATTTCGAAAACAAATGTATTAAACGTAAGATTTTCTGCGGTTTTTTCTACACATTACCTCTTCTCGCTTCTTCTTGTGTAATGTGGCTGCCAGACCTCTGTTCGTGCCAAATCTTAAGGTCCTAGGTCAACTACAAGGCAGCAAAAGCGGTCAAAAATTGGGTTTTCAAAAACTAAAACTTGACTTGCTGTACTCCTTGCTTGTCGACTGCAACAACTTAGATGCTTATATTACGTACAGAGTGGTGCGCCCGCAAGGCTCATCACGCCACTTTAACCGCCAGAAGATAAATGTAAACGTTTCCGAGAGAAATGCGTCCATTGTGACGATTTGCAGTTACGTCATTTCGAAAACAAATGTATTAAACGTAAGATTTTCTGCGGTTTTTTATACACATTACCTCTTCTCGCTTCTTCTTGTGTAATGTGGCTGCCAGACCTCTGTTCGTGCCAAATCTTAAGGTCCTAGGTCAACTACAAAAGGCATCAAAAGCGGCCAAAATATGAGTTTTCAAAAACTAAAACTTGACTTGCTGTACTCCTTACTTGTCGACTGCAACAACTTAGATGCTTATATTACGTACAGGGTGGTGCGCCCGCAAGGCTCATCACGCCACTTTAACTGCCAGAAGATAAATGTAAACGTTTCCGAGAGAAATGCGTCCATCGTGACGATTTGCAGTTACGTCATTTCGAAAACAAATGTATTAAACGTAAGATTTTCTGCGGTATCTTCTACACATTACCACTTTTCGCTTTTTCTTGTGTAATGTGGCTGCCAGACCTCTGTTCGTGCCAAATCTTAAGGTCCTAGATCAACTTAAAGGCAGCAAAAGCGGTCAAAAATTGAGTTTTCAAAAACTAAAACTTGACTTGCTGTACTCCTTGCTTGTCGACTGCAATAACTTAGATGCTTATATTACGTACAGAGTGGTGCGCCCGCAAGGCTCATCACGCCACTTTAACCGCCAGAAGATAAATGTAAACGTTTCCGAGAGAAATGCGTCCATTGTGACGATTTGCAGTTACGTCATTTCGAAAACAAATGTATTAAACGTAAGATTTTCTGCGGTTTTTTCTACACATTACCACTTCTCGCCTTATCTTGTGTAATGTGGCTGCCAGAGCTCGGTTCGTGCGAAATCTTAAGGTCCTAGGTCAATTACAAGGCAGCAAAAGCGGTCAAAAATTGAGTTTTCAAAAACTAAAACTTGACTTCCTGTACTCCTTGCTTGTCGACTGCAACATCTTAGATGCTTATATTACGTACAGAGTGGTGCGCCCGCAAGGCTCATCACGCCACTTTAACCGCCAGAAGATAAATGTAAACGTTTCCGAGAGAAATGCGTCCATTGTGACGATTTGCAGTTACGTCATTTCGAAAACAAATGTATTAAACCTAAGATTTTCTGCGGTTTTTTCTACACATTACCACTTCTCGCCTTTTCTTGTGTAATGTGGCTGCCAGAGCTCGGTTCGTGCCAAATCTTAAGGTCCTAGGTCAACTACAAGGCAGCAAAAGCGGTCAAAAATTAAGTTTTCAAAAACTAAAACTTGACTTGCTGTACTCCTTGCTTGTCGACTGCAACAACTTAGATGCTTATATTACGTACAGAGTGGTGCGCCCGCAAGGCTCATCACGCCACTTTAACCGCCACAAGATAAATGTAAACGTTTCCGAGAGAAATGCGTCCATTGGGACGATTTGCAGTTACGTCATTTCGAAAACAAATGTATTAAACGTAAGATTTTCTGCGGTTTTTTCTACACATTACCTCTTCTCGCTTCTTCTTGTGTAATGTGGCTGCCAGACCTCTGTTCGTGCCAAATCGTAAGGTCCTAGGTCAACTACAAAAGGCAGCAAAACGGCCAAAAATTGAGTTTTCAAAAACTAAAACTTGACTTGCTGTACTCCTTACTTGTCGACTGCAACAACTTAGATGCTTATATTACGTACAGAGTGGTGCGCCCGCAAGGCTCATCACGCCACTTTCACTGCCAGAAGATAAAAGTAAACGTTTCTGAGAGAAATGCGTCCATCGTGACGATTTGGAGTTACGTCATTTCGAAAACAAATGTATTAAACGTACGATTTTCTGCAGTTTCTTCTACACATTACCACTTTTCGCTTCTTCTTGTGTAATGTGGCTGCCAGACCTCTGTTCGTGCCAAATCTTAAGGTCCTAGATCAACTTAAAGGCAGCAAAACGGCCAAAAATTGAGTTTTCAAAAACTAAAACTTGACTTGATGTACTCCTTGCTTGTCGACAGCAACAACTTAGATGCTTATATTACGTACAGAGTGGTGCGCCCGCAAGGCTCATCACGCCACTTTAACTGCCAGAAGATAAATGTAAACGTTTCCGAAAGAAATGCGTCCATTGTGACGATTTGCAGTTACGTCATTTCGAAAACGTATGAAACGTAAGATTTTCTGCTGTTTTTTCTACACATTACCACTTCTCGCCTTTTCTTGTGTAATGTGGCTGCCAGAGCTCGGTTCGTGCCAAATCTTAAGGTCCTAGGTCAACTACAAGGCAGCAAAACCGGTCAAAAATTGAGTTTTCAAAAACTAAATCTTGACTTGCTGTACTCCTTGCTTGTCGACTGCAACAACTTAGATGCTTATATTACGTACAGAGTGGTGCGCCCGCATGGCTCATCACGCCACTTTAACCGCCAGAAGATAAATGTAAACGTTTCCGAGAGAAATGCGTCCATTGGGACGATTTGCAGTTACGTCATTTCGAAAACAAATGTATTAAACGTAAGATTTTCTGCGGTTTTTTCTACACATTACCTCTTCTCGCTTCTTCTTGTGTAATGTGGCTGCCAGACCTCTGTTCGTGCCAAATCTTAAGGTCCTAGGTCAACTACAAGGCAGCAAAAGCGGTCAAAAATTGGGTTTTCAAAAACTAAAACTTGACTTGCTGTACTCCTTGCTTGTCGACTGCAACAACTTAGATGCTTATATTACGTACAGAGTGGTGCGCCCGCAAGGCTCATCACGCCACTTTAACCGCCAGAAGATAAATGTAAACGTTTCCGAGAGAAATGCGTCCATTGTGACGATTTGCAGTTACGTCATTTCGAAAACAAATGTATTAAACGTAAGATTTTCTGCGGTTTTTTATACACATTACCTCTTCTCGCTTCTTCTTGTGTAATGTGGCTGCCAGACCTCTGTTCGTGCCAAATCTTAAGGTCCTAGGTCAACTACAAAAGGCATCAAAAGCGGCCAAAATATGAGTTTTCAAAAACTAAAACTTGACTTGCTGTACTCCTTACTTGTCGACTGCAACAACTTAGATGCTTATATTACGTACAGGGTGGTGCGCCCGCAAGGCTCATCACGCCACTTTAACTGCCAGAAGATAAATGTAAACGTTTCCGAGAGAAATGCGTCCATCGTGACGATTTGCAGTTACGTCATTTCGAAAACAAATGTATTAAACGTAAGATTTTCTGCGGTATCTTCTACACATTACCACTTTTCGCTTTTTCTTGTGTAATGTGGCTGCCAGACCTCTGTTCGTGCCAAATCTTAAGGTCCTAGATCAACTTAAAGGCAGCAAAAGCGGTCAAAAATTGAGTTTTCAAAAACTAAAACTTGACTTGCTGTACTCCTTGCTTGTCGACTGCAATAACTTAGATGCTTATATTACGTACAGAGTGGTGCGCCCGCAAGGCTCATCACGCCACTTTAACCGCCAGAAGATAAATGTAAACGTTTCCGAGAGAAATGCGTCCATTGTGACGATTTGCAGTTACGTCATTTCGAAAACAAATGTATTAAACGTAAGATTTTCTGCGGTTTTTTCTACACATTACCACTTCTCGCCTTATCTTGTGTAATGTGGCTGCCAGAGCTCGGTTCGTGCGAAATCTTAAGGTCCTAGGTCAATTACAAGGCAGCAAAAGCGGTCAAAAATTGAGTTTTCAAAAACTAAAACTTGACTTCCTGTACTCCTTGCTTGTCGACTGCAACATCTTAGATGCTTATATTACGTACAGAGTGGTGCGCCCGCAAGGCTCATCACGCCACTTTAACCGCCAGAAGATAAATGTAAACGTTTCCGAGAGAAATGCGTCCATTGTGACGATTTGCAGTTACGTCATTTCGAAAACAAATGTATTAAACCTAAGATTTTCTGCGGTTTTTTCTACACATTACCACTTCTCGCCTTTTCTTGTGTAATGTGGCTGCCAGAGCTCGGTTCGTGCCAAATCTTAAGGTCCTAGGTCAACTACAAGGCAGCAAAAGCGGTCAAAAATTAAGTTTTCAAAAACTAAAACTTGACTTGCTGTACTCCTTGCTTGTCGACTGCAACAACTTAGATGCTTATATTACGTACAGAGTGGTGCGCCCGCAAGGCTCATCACGCCACTTTAACCGCCACAAGATAAATGTAAACGTTTCCGAGAGAAATGCGTCCATTGGGACGATTTGCAGTTACGTCATTTCGAAAACAAATGTATTAAACGTAAGATTTTCTGCGGTTTTTTCTACACATTACCTCTTCTCGCTTCTTCTTGTGTAATGTGGCTGCCAGACCTCTGTTCGTGCCAAATCGTAAGGTCCTAGGTCAACTACAAAAGGCAGCAAAACGGCCAAAAATCGATTTTTCAAAAACTAAAACTTGACTTGCTGTATTCCTTACTTGTCGACTGCAACAACTTAGATGCTTATATTAAGTACAGAGTGGTGAGCCCGCAAGGCTCATCACGCCACTTTAACCGCCAGAAGATAAATGTAAACGTTTCCGAGAGAAATGCGTCCATTGTGACGATTTGCAGTTACGTCATTTCGAAAACAAATGTATTAAACGTAAGATTTTCTGCGGTATTTTCTACACATTACCACTTTTCGCTTTTCCTTGTGTAATGTGGCTGCCAGACCTATGTTCGGGCCAAATCTTAAAGTCCTAGATCAACTTAAAGGCAGCAAAAGCGGTCAAAAATTGAGTTTTCAAAAACTAAAACTTGACTTGCTGTACTCCTTGCTTGTCGACTGCAATAACTTAGATGCTTATATTACGTACAGAGTGGTGCGCCCGCAAGGCTCATCACGCCACTTTAACTGCCAGAAGATAAATGTAAACGTTTCCGAGAGAAATGCGTCCATTGTGACGATTTGCAGTTACGTCATTTCGAAAACAAATGTATTAAACGTAAGATTTTCTGCGGTTTTTTCTACACATTACCTCTTCTCGCTTCTTCTTGTGTAATGTGGCTGCCAGACCTCTGTTCGTGCCAAATCTTAAGGTCCTAGGTCAACTACTAGGCAGCAAAAGCGGTCAAAAATTGAGTTTTCAAAAACTAAAACTTGACTTGCTGTACTCCTTGCTTGTCGACTGCAACAACTTAGATGCTTATATTACGTACAGAGTGGTGCGCCCGCAAGGCTCATCACGCCACTTTAACCGCCAGAAGATAAATGTAAACGTTTCCGAGAGAAATGCGTCCATTGTGACGATTTGCAGTTACGTCATTTCGAAAACAAATGTATTAAACGTAAGATTTTCTGCGGTTTTTTCTACACATTACCTCTTCTCGCTTCTTCTTGTGTAATGTGGCTGCCAGACCTCTGTTCGTGCCAAATCTTAAGGTCCTAGGTCAACTACTAGGCAGCAAAAGCGGTCAAAAATTGAGTTTTCAAAAACTAAAACTTGACTTGCTGTACTCCTTGCTTGTCGACTGCAACAACTTAGATGCTTATATTACGTACAGAGTGGTGCGCCCGCAAGGCTCATCACGCCACTTTAACTGCCAGAAGATAAATGTAAACGTTTCCGAGAGAAATGCGTCCATTGTGACGATTTGCAGTTACGTCATTTCGAAAACAAATGTATTAAACGTAAGATTTTCTGCGGTTTTTTCTACACATTACCTCTTCTCGCTTCTTCTTGTGTAATGTGGCTGCCAGACCTCTGTTCGTGCCAAATCTTAAGGTCCTAGGTCAACTACTAGGCAGCAAAAGCGGTCAAAAATTGAGTTTTCAAAAACTAAAACTTGACTTGCTGTACTCCTTGCTTGTCGACTGCAACAACTTAGATGCTTATATTACGTACAGAGTGGTGCGCCCGCAAGGCTCATCACGCCACTTTAACCGCCAGAAGATAAATGTAAACGTTTCCGAGAGAAATGCGTCCATTGTGACGATTTGCAGTTACGTCATTTCGAAAACAAATGTATTAAACGTAAGATTTTCTGCGGTTTTTTCTACACATTACCTCTTCTCGCTTCTTCTTGTGTAATGTGGCTGCCAGACCTCTGTTCGTGCCAAATCTTAAGGTCCTAGGTCAACTACTAGGCAGCAAAAGCGGTCAAAAATTGAGTTTTCAAAAACTAAAACTTGACTTGCTGTACTCCTTGCTTGTCGACTGCAACAACTTAGATGCTTATATTACGTACAGAGTGGTGCGCCCGCAAGGCTCATCACGCCACTTTAACTGCCAGAAGATAAATGTAAACGTTTCCGAGAGAAATGCGTCCATTGTGACGATTTGCAGTTACGTCATTTCGAAAACAAATGTATTAAACGTAAGATTTTCTGCGGTTTTTTCTACACATTACCTCTTCTCGCTTCTTCTTGTGTAATGTGGCTGCCAGACCTCTGTTCGTGCCAAATCTTAAGGTCCTAGGTCAACTACTAGGCAGCAAAAGCGGTCAAAAATTGAGTTTTCAAAAACTAAAACTTGACTTGCTGTACTCCTTGCTTGTCGACTGCAACAACTTAGATGCTTATATTACGTACAGAGTGGTGCGCCCGCAAGGCTCATCACGCCACTTTAACCGCCAGAAGATAAATGTAAACGTTTCCGAGAGAAATGCGTCCATTGTGACGATTTGCAGTTACGTCATTTCGAAAACAAATGTATTAAACGTAAGATTTTCTGCGGTATTTTCTACACATTACCACTTTTCGCTTTTCCTTGTGTAATGTGGCTGCCAGACCTATGTTCGGGCCAAATCTTAAAGTCCTAGATCAACTTAAAGGCAGCAAAAGCGGTCAAAAATTGAGTTTTCAAAAACTAAAACTTGACTTGCTGTACTCCTTGCTTGTCGACTGCAATAACTTAGATGCTTATATTACGTACAGAGTGGTGCGCCCGCAAGGCTCATCACGCCACTTTAACCGCCAGAAGATAAATGTAAACGTTTCCGAGAGAAATGCGTCCATTGTGACGATTTGCAGTTACGTCATTTCGAAAACAAATGTATTAAACGTAAGATTTTCTGCGGTTGTTTCTACACATTACCACTTCTCGCCTTTTCTTGTGTAATGTGGCTGCCAGAGCTCGGTTCGTGCCAAATCTTAAGGTCCTAGGTCAACTACAAGGCAGCAAAAGCGGTCAAAAATTGAGTTTTCAAAAACTAAAACTTGACTTGCTGTACTCCTTGCTTGTCGACTGCAACAACTTAGATGCTTATATTACGTACAGAGTGGTGCTCCCGCAAGGCTCATCACGCCACTTTAACCGCCAGAAGATAAATGTAAACGTTTCCGAGAGAAATGCGTCCATTGTGACGATTTGCAGTTACGTCATTTCGAAAACAAATGTATTAAACGTAATATTTTCTGCGGTTTTTTCTACACATTACCTCTTCTCGCTTCTTCTTGTGTAATGTGGCTGCCAGACCTCTGTTCGTGCCAAATCTTAAGGTCCTAGGTCAACTACAAGGCAGCAAAAGCGGTCAAAAATTGAGTTTTCAAAAACTAAAACTTGACTTGCTGTACTCCTTGCTTGTCGACTGCAACAACTTAGATGCTTATATTACGTACAGAGTGGTGCGCCCGCAAGGCTCATCACGCCACTTTAACTGCCAGAAGATAAATGTAAACGTTTCCGAGAGAAATGCGTCCATTGTGACGATTTGCAGTTACGTCATTTCGAAAACAAATGTATTAAACGTAAGATTTTCTGCGGTTTTTTCTACACATTACCAATTCTCGCTTTTTCTTGTGTAATGTGGCTGCCAGAACTCGGTTCATGCCAAATCGTAAGGTCCTAGGTCAACTACAAGGCAGCAAAAGCGGCCAAAAATTGAGTTTTCAAAAATTAAAACCTGACCTGATGTGCTCCTTACTTGTCGACAGCAACAACTAAGATGCTTATATTACGTACAGAGTGGTGCGCCCGCAAGGCTCATCACGTCACTTTAACTGCCAGAAGATAAATGTAAACGTTTCCGAGAGAAATGCGTCCATTGTGACGATTTGCAGTTACGTCATTTCGAAAACAAATGTATTAATCGTAAGATTTTCTGCGGTTTTTTCTACACATTACCACTTCTCGCTTTTTCTTGTGTAATGTGGCTGCCAGAGCTTGGTTCGTGCCAAATCGTAAGGTCCTAGGTCAACTACAAGGCAGCAAAAGCGGCTCAAATTTGTATTTTCAAAAACTAAAACTTGACCAGCTGTGCTCCTTACTTGTCGACTGCAACAACTTAGATGCTTATATTACGTACAGAGTGGTGCGCCCGCAAGGCTCATCACGTCACTTTAACTGCCAGAAGATAAATGTAAACGTTTCCGAGAGAAATGCGTCCATTGTGACGATTTGCAGTTACGTCATTTCGAAAACAAATGTATTAAACGTAAGATTTTCTGCGGTTTTTTCTACACATTACCTCTTCTCGCTTCTTCTTGTGTAATGTGGCTGCCAGACCTCTGTTCGTGCCAAATCGTAAGGTCCTAGGTCAACTACAAAAGGCAGCAAAACGGCCAAAAATTGATTTTTCAAAAACTAAAACTTGACTTGCTGTACTCCTTACTTGTCGACTGCAACAACTTAGATGCTTATATTACGTACAGAGTGGTGAGCCCGCAAGGCTCATCACGCCACTTTAACCGCCAGAAGATAAATGTAAACGTTTCCGAGAGAAATGCGTCCATTGTGACGATTTGCAGTTACGTCATTTCGAAAACAAATGTATTAAACGTAAGATTTTCTGCGGTATTTTCTACACATTACCACTTTTCGCTTTTCCTTGTGTAATGTGGCTGCCAGACCTATGTTCGGGCCAAATCTTAAGGTCCTAGATCAACTTAAAGGCAGCAAAAGCGGTCAAAAATTGAGTTTTCAAAAACTAAAACTTGACTTGCTGTACTCCTTGCTTGTCGACTGCAATAACTTAGATGCTTATATTACGTACAGAGTGGTGCGCCCGCAAGGCTCATCACGCCACTTTAACTGCCAGAAGATAAATGTAAACGTTTCCGAGAGAAATGCGTCCATTGTGACGATTTGCAGTTACGTCATTTCGAAAACAAATGTATTAAACGTAAGATTTTCTGCGGTTTTTTCTACACATTACCTCTTCTCGCTTCTTCTTGTGTAATGTGGCTGCCAGACCTCTGTTCGTGCCAAATCCTAAGGTCCTAGGTCAACTACAAGGCAGCAAAAGCGGTCAAAAATTGAGTTTTCAAAAACTAAAACTTGACTTGCTGTACTCCTTGCTTGTCGACTGCAACAACTTAGATGCTTATATTACGTACAGAGTGGTGAGCCCGCAAGGCTCATCACGCCACTTTAACCGCCAGAAGATAAATGTAAACGTTTCCGAGAGAAATGCGTCCATTGTGACGATTTGCAGTTACGTCATTTCGAAAACAAATGTATTAAACGTAAGATTTTCTGCGGTTGTTTCTACACATTACCACTTCTCGCCTTTTCTTGTGTAATGTGGCTGCCAGAGCTCGGTTCGTGCCAAATCTTAAGGTCCTAGGTCAACTACAAGGCAGCAAAAGCGGTCAAAAATTAAGTTTTCAAAAACTAAAACTTGACTTGCTGTACTCCTTGCTTGTCGACTGCAACAACTTAGATGCTTATATTACGTACAGAGTGGTGCGCCCGCAAGGCTCATCACGCCACTTTAACCGCCAGAAGATAAATGTAAACGTTTCCGAGAGAAATGCGTCCATTGTGACGATTTGCAGTTACGTCATTTCGAAAACAAATGTATTAAACGTAAGATTTTCTGCGGTTTTTTCTACACATTACCTCTTCTCGCTTCTTCTTGTGTAATGTGGCTGCCAGACCTCTGTTCGTGCCAAATCTTAAGGTCCTAGGTCAACTACAAGGCAGCAAAAGCGGTCAAAAATTGAGTTTTCAAAAACTAAAACTTGACTTGCTGTACTCCTTGCTTGTCGACTGCAACAACTTAGATGCTTATATTACGTACAGAGTGGTGCGCCCGCAAGGCTCATCACGCCACTTTAACTGCCAGAAGATAAATGTAAACGTTTCCGAGACAAATGCGTCCATTGTGACGATTTGCAGTTACGTCATTTCGAAAACAAATGTATTAAACGTAAGATTTTCTGCGGTTTTTTCTACACATTACCACTTCTCGCCTTTTCTTGTGTAATGTGGCTGCCAGAGCTCGGTTCGTGCCAAATCTTAAGGTCCTAGGTCAACTACAAGGCAGCAAAAGCGGTCAAAAATTGAGTTTTCAAAAACTAAAACTTGACTTGCTGTACTCCTTGCTTGTCGACTGCAACAACTTAGATGCTTATATTACGTACAGAGTGTGCGCCCGCAAGGCTCATCACGCCACTTTAACCGCCAGAAGATAAATGTAAACGTTTCCGAGAGAAATGCGTCCATTGTGACGATTTGCAGTTACGTCATTTCGAAAACAAATGTATTAAACGTAAGATTTTCTGAGGTTTTTTCTACACATTACCTCTTCTCCCTTCTTCTTGTGTAATGTGGCCGCCAGAACTCGGTTCGTGCCAAACCTTAAGGTCCTAGGTCAACTACAAGGCAGCAAAAGCGGCCAAAAATTGAGTTTTCAAAAACCAAAACTAGATTTGCTGTGCTCCTTACTTGTCGACTGCAACAACTTAGATGCTTATATTACGTACAGAGTGGTGCGCCCGCAAGGCTCATCACGCCACTTTAACCGCCAGAAGATAAATGTAAACGTTTCCGAGAGAAATGCGTCCATTGTGACGATTTGCAATTACGTCATTTCGAAAACAAATGTATTAAACGTAAGATTTTCTGCGGTTTTTTCTACACATTACCTCTTCTCGCTTCTTCTTGTGTAATGTGGCTGCCAGACCTCTGTTCGTGCCAAATCTTAAGGTCCTAGGTCAACTACAAGGCAGCAAAAGCGGTCAAAAATTGAGTTTTCAAAAACTAAAACTTGACTTGCTGTACTCCTTGCTTGTCGACTGCAACAACTTAGATGCTTATATTACGTACAGAGTGGTGCGCCCGCAAGGCTCATCACGCCACTTTAACTGCCAGAAGATAAATGTAAACGTTTCCGAGACAAATGCGTCCATTGTGACGATTTGCAGTTACGTCATTTCGAAAACAAATGTATTAAACGTAAGATTTTCTGCGGTTTTTTCTACACATTACCACTTCTCGCCTTTTCTTGTGTAATGTGGCTGC
The DNA here is from genome assembly GCF_021461385.2 of Schistocerca piceifrons. Classification (NCBI taxonomy): domain Eukaryota; kingdom Metazoa; phylum Arthropoda; class Insecta; order Orthoptera; family Acrididae; genus Schistocerca; species Schistocerca piceifrons. Next base: position 714,889 of record NW_025727759.1, read on the forward strand.
CAGAGCTCGGTTCGTGCCAAATCTTAAGGTCCTAGGTCAACTACAAGGCAGCAAAAGCGGTCAAAAATTGAGTTTTCAAAAACTAAAACTTGACTTGCTGTACTCCTTGCTCGTCGACTGCAACAACTTAGATGCTTATATTACGTACAGAGTGTGCGTCCGCAAGGCTCATTACGCCACTTTAACCGCCAGAAGATAAATGTAAACGTTTCCGAGAGAAATGCGTCCATTGTGACGATTTGCAGTTACGTCATTTCGAAAACAAATGTATTAAACGTAAGATTTTCTGAGGTTTTTTCTACACATTACCTCTTCTCGCTTCTTCTTGTGTAATGTGGCTGCCAGACCTCTGTTCGTGCCAAATCGTAAGGTCCTAGGTCAACTACAAAAGGCAGCAAAACGGCCAAAAATCGATTTTTCAAAAACTAAAACTTGACTTGCTGTACTCCTTACTTGTCGACTGCAACAACTTAGATGCTTATATTAAGTACAGAGTGGTGAGCCCGCAAGGCTCATCACGCCACTTTAACCGCCAGAAGATAAATGTAAACGTTTCCGAGAGAAATGCGTCCATTGTGACGATTTGCAGTTACGTCATTTCGAAAACAAATGTATTAAACGTAAGATTTTCTGCGGTATTTTCTACACATTACCACTTTTCGCTTTTCCTTGTGTAATGTGGCTGCCAGACCTATGTTCGGGCCAAATCTTAACGTCCTAGATCAACTTAAAGGCAGCAAAAGCGGTCAAAAATTGAGTTTTCAAAAACTAAAACTTGACTTGCTGTGCTCCTTGCTTGTCGACTGCAACAACTTAGATGCTTATATTACGTACAGAGTGGTGAGCCCGCAAGGCTCATCACGCCACTTTAACTGCCAGAAGATAAATGTAAACGTTTCCGAGAGAAATGCGTCCATTGTGACGATTTGCAGTTACGTCATTTCGAAAACAAATGTATTAAACGTAAGATTTTCTGCGGTTTTTTCTACACATTACCTCTTCTCGCTTCTTCTTGTGTAATGTGGCTGCCAGACCTCTGTTCGTGCCAAATCTTAAGGTCCTAGGTCAACTACTAGGCAGCAAAAGCGGTCAAAAATTGAGTTTTCAAAAACTAAAACTTGACTTGCTGTACTCCTTGCTTGTCGACTGCAACAACTTAGATGCTTATATTACGTACAGAGTGGTGAGCCCGCAAGGCTCATCACGCCACTTTAACCGCCAGAAGATAAATGTAAACGTTTCCGAGAGAAATGCGTCCATTGTGACGATTTGCAGTTACGTCATTTCGAAAACAAATGTATTAAACGTAAGATTTTCTGCGGTTGTTTCTACACATTACCACTTCTCGCCTTTTCTTGTGTAATGTGGCTGCCAGAGCTCGGTTCGTGCCAAATCTTAAGGTCCTAGGTCAACTACAAGGCAGCAAAAGCGGTCAAAAATTGAGTTTTCAAAAACTAAAACTTGACTTGCTGTACTCCTTGCTTGTCGACTGCAACAACTTAGATGCTTATATTACGTACAGAGTGGTGCGCCCGCAAGGCTCATCACGCCACTTTAACCGCCAGAAGATAAATGTAAACGTTTCCGAGAGAAATGCGTCCATTGTGACGATTTGCAGTTACGTCATTTCGAAAACAAATGTATTAAACGTAAGATTTTCTGCGGTTTTTTCTACACATTACCTCTTCTCGCTTCTTCTTGTGTAATGTGGCTGCCAGACCTCTGTTCGTGCCAAATCTTAAGGTCCTAGGTCAACTACAAGGCAGCAAAAGCGGTCAAAAATTGAGTTTTCAAAAACTAAAACTTGACTTGCTGTACTCCTTGCTTGTCGACTGCAACAACTTAGATGCTTATATTACGTACAGAGTGGTGCGCCCGCAAGGCTCATCACGCCACTTTAACTGCCAGAAGATAAATGTAAACGTTTCCGAGAGAAATGCGTCCATTGTGACGATTTGCAGTTACGTCATTTCGAAAACAAATGTATTAAACGTAAGATTTTCTGCGGTTTTTTCTACACATTACCAATTCTCGCTTTTTCTTGTGTAATGTGGCTGCCAGAACTCGGTTCATGCCAAATCGTAAGGTCCTAGGTCAACTACAAGGCAGCAAAAGCGGCCAAAAATTGAGTTTTCAAAAATTAAAACCTGACCTGATGTGCTCCTTACTTGTCGACAGCAACAACTAAGATGCTTATATTACGTACAGAGTGGTGCGCCCGCAAGGCTCATCACGTCACTTTAACTGCCAGAAGATAAATGTAAACGTTTCCGAGAGAAATGCGTCCATTGTGACGATTTGCAGTTACGTCATTTCGAAAACAAATGTATTAATCGTAAGATTTTCTGCGGTTTTTTCTACACATTACCACTTCTCGCTTTTTCTTGTGTAATGTGGCTGCCAGAGCTTGGTTCGTGCCAAATCGTAAGGTCCTAGGTCAACTACAAGGCAGCAAAAGCGGCTCAAATTTGTATTTTCAAAAACTAAAACTTGACCAGCTGTGCTCCTTACTTGTCGACTGCAACAACTTAGATGCTTATATTACGTACAGAGTGGTGCGCCCGCAAGGCTCTTCACGCCACTTTAACTGCCAGAAGATAAATGTAAACGTTTCCGAGAGAAATGCGTCCATTGTGACGATTTGCAGTTACGTCATTTCGAAAACAAATGTATTAAACGTAAGATTTTCTGCGGTTTTTTCTACACATTACCTCTTCTCGCTTCTTCTTGTGTAATGTGGCTGCCAGACCTCTGTTCGTGCCAAATCGTAAGGTCCTAGGTCAACTACAAAAGGCAGCAAAACGGCCAAAAATTGATTTTTCAAAAACTAAAACTTGACTTGCTGTACTCCTTACTTGTCGACTGCAACAACTTAGATGCTTATATTACGTACAGAGTGGTGAGCCCGCAAGGCTCATCACGCCACTTTAACCGCCAGAAGATAAATGTAAACGTTTCCGAGAGAAATGCGTCCATTGTGACGATTTGCAGTTACGTCATTTCGAAAACAAATGTATTAAACGTAAGATTTTCTGCGGTATTTTCTACACATTACCACTTTTCGCTTTTCCTTGTGTAATGTGGCTGCCAGACCTATGTTCGGGCCAAATCTTAAGGTCCTAGATCAACTTAAAGGCAGCAAAAGCGGTCAAAAATTGAGTTTTCAAAAACTAAAACTTGACTTGCTGTACTCCTTGCTTGTCGACTGCAATAACTTAGATGCTTATATTACGTACAGAGTGGTGCGCCCGCAAGGCTCATCACGCCACTTTAACTGCCAGAAGATAAATGTAAACGTTTCCGAGAGAAATGCGTCCATTGTGACGATTTGCAGTTACGTCATTTCGGAAACAAATGTATTAAACGTAAGATTTTCTGCGGTTTTTTCTACACATTACCTCTTCTCGCTTCTTCTTGTGTAATGTGGCTGCCAGACCTCTGTTCGTGCCAAATCTTAAGGTCCTAGGTCAACTACAAGGCAGCAAAAGCGGTCAAAAATTGAGTTTTCAAAAACTAAAACTTGACTTGCTGTACTCCTTGCTTGTCGACTGCAACAACTTAGATGCTTATATTACGTACAGAGTGGTGAGCCCGCAAGGCTCATCACGCCACTTTAACCGCCAGAAGATAAATGTAAACGTTTCCGAGAGAAATGCGTCCATTGTGACGATTTGCAGTTACGTCATTTCGAAAACAAATGTGTTAAACGTAAGATTTTCTGCGGTTGTTTCTACACATTACCACTTCTCGCCTTTTCTTGTGTAATGTGGCTGCCAGAGCTCGGTTCGTGCCAAATCTTAAGGTCCTAGGTCAACTACAAGGCAGCAAAAGCGGTCAAAAATTGAGTTTTCAAAAACTAAAACTTGACTTGCTGTACTCCTTGCTTGTCGACTGCAACAACTTAGATGCTTATATTACGTACAGAGTGGTGCGCCCGCAAGGCTCATCACGCCACTTTAACCGCCAGAAGATAAATGTAAACGTTTCCGAGAGAAATGCGTCCATTGTGACGATTTGCTGTTACGTCATTTCGAAAACAAATGTATTAAACGTAAGATTTTCTGCGGTTTTTTCTACACATTACCTCTTCTCGCTTCTTCTTGTGTAATGTGGCTGCCAGACCTCTGTTCGTGCCAAATCTTAAGGTCCTAGGTCAACTACAAGGCAGCAAAAGCGGTCAAAAATTGAGTTTTCAAAAACTAAAACTTGACTTGCTGTACTCCTTGCTTGTCGACTGCAACAACTTAGATGCTTATATTACGTACAGAGTGGTGCGCCCGCAAGGCTCATCACGCCACTTTAACTGCCAGAAGATAAATGTAAACGTTTCCGAGACAAATGCGTCCATTGTGACGATTTGCAGTTACGTCATTTCGAAAACAAATGTATTAAACGTAAGATTTTCTGCGGTTTTTTCTACACATTACCACTTCTCGCCTTTTCTTGTGTAATGTGGCTGCCAGAGCTCGGTTCGTGCCAAATCTTAAGGTCCTAGGTCAACTACAAGGCAGCAAAAGCGGTCAAAAATTGAGTTTTCAAAAACTAAAACTTGACTTGCTGTACTCCTTGCTTGTCGACTGCAACAACTTAGATGCTTATATTACGTACAGAGTGTGCGCCCGCAAGGCTCATCACGCCACTTTAACCGCCAGAAGATAAATGTAAACGTTTCCGAGAGAAATGCGTCCATTGTGACGATTTGCAGTTACGTCATTTCGAAAACAAATGTATTAAACGTAAGATTTTCTGAGGTTTTTTCTACACATTACCTCTTCTCCCTTCTTCTTGTGTAATGTGGCCGCCAGAACTCGGTTCGTGCCAAACCTTAAGGTCCTAGGTCAACTACAAGGCAGCAAAAGCGGCCAAAAATTGAGTTTTCAAAAACCAAAACTAGATTTGCTGTGCTCCTTACTTGTCGACTGCAACAACTTAGATGCTTATATTACGTACAGAGTGGTGCGCCCGCAAGGCTCATCACGCCACTTTAAACGCCAGAAGATAAATGTAAACGTTTCCGAGAGAAATGCGTCCATTGTGACGATTTCCAGTTACGTCATTTCGAAAACAAATGTATTAATCGTAAGATTTTCTGCGGTTTTTTCTACACATTACCACTTCTCGCCTTTTCTTGTGTAATGTGGCTGCCAGAGCTCGGTTCGTGCCAAATATTAAGGTCCTAGATCAACTACAAGGCAGTAAAAGCGGTCAAAAATTGAGTTTTCAAAAACTAAAACTTGACTTGCTGTACTCCTTGCTTGTCGACTGCAACAACTTAGATGCTTATATTACGTACAGAGTGGTGCGCCCGCAAGGCTCATCACGCCACTTTAACTGCCAGAAGATAAATGTAAACGTTTCCGAGAGAAATGCGTCCATTGTGACGATTTGCAGTTACGTCATTTCGAAAACAAATGTATTAAACGTAAGATTTTCTGCGGTGTTTTCTACACATTACCACTTTTCGCCTTTTCTTGTGTAATGTGGCTGCCAGAGCTCGGTTCGTCCCAAATCTTAAGGTCCTAGGTCAACTACAAGGCAGGAAAAGCGGTCAAAAATTGAGTTTTCAAAAACTAAAACTTGACTTGCTCTACTCCTTGCTTGTCGACTGCAACAACTTAGATGCTTATATTACGTACAGAGTGGTGCGCCCGCAAGGCTCATCACGCCACTTTAACTGCCAGAAGATAAATGTAAACGTTTCCGAGAGAAATGCGTCCATTGTGACGATTTGCAGTTACGTCATTTCGAAAACAAATGTATTAAACGTAAGATTTTCTGCGGTTTTTTCTACACATTACCTCTTCTCCCTTCTTCTTGTGTAATGTGGCTGCCAGAACTCGGTTCGTGCCAAACCTTAAGGTTCTAGGCCAACTACAAGGCAGCAAAAGTGGCGAAAAATTGAGTTTTCAAAAACCAAAACTAGATTTGCTGTGCTCCTTACTTGTCGACTGCAACAACTTAGATGCTTATATTACGTACAGAGTGGTGCGCCCGCAAGGCTCATCACGCCACTTTAACTGCCAGAAGATAAATGTAAACGTTTCCGAGAGAAATGCGTCCATTGTGACGATTTGCAGTTACGTCATTTCGAAAACAAATGTATTAAACGTAAGATTTTCTGCGGTTTTTTCTACACATTACCACTTCTCGCCTTTTCTTGTGTAATGTGGCTACCAGAACTCGGTTCGTGCCAAACCTTAAGGTCCACGGTCAACTACAAGGCAGCAAAAGCGGCCAAAAATTGAGTTTTCAAAAACTAAAACTTGACTTGCTGTACTGCTTACTTGTCGACTGCAACAACTTAGATGCTTATATTACGTACAGGGTGGTGCGCCCGCAAGGCTCATCACGCCACTTTAACTGCCAGAAGATAAATGTAAACGTTTCCGAGAGAAATGCGTCCATTGTGACGATTTGCAGTTACGTCATTTCGAAAACAAATGTATTAAACGTAAGATTTTCTGCGGTTTTTTCTACACATTACCACTTCTCGCCTTTTCTTGTGTAATGTGGCTGCCAGAGCTCGGTTCGTGCCAAATCTTAAGGTCCTAGGTCAACTACAAGGCAGCAAAAGCGGTCAAAAATTGAGTTTTCAAAAACTAAAACTTGACTTGCTGTACTCCTTGCTTGTCGACTGCAACAACTTAGATGCTTATATTACGTACAGAGTGTGCGCCCGCAAGGCTCATCACGCCACTTTAACCGCCAGAAGATAAATGTAAACGTTTCCGAGAGAAATGCGTCCATTGTGACGATTTGCAGTTACGTCATTTCGAAAACAAATGTATTAAACGTAAGATTTTCTGCGGTTTTTTCTACACATTACCTCTTCTCCCTTCTTCTTGTGTAATGTGGCCGCCAGAACTCGGTTCGTGCCAAACCTTAAGGTCCTAGGTCAACTACAAGGCAGCAAAAGCGGCCAAAAATTGAGTTTTCAAAAACCAAAACTAGATTTGCTGTGCTCCTTACTTGTCGACTGCAACAACTTAGATGCTTATATTACGTACAGAGTGGTGCGCCCGCAAGGCTCATCACGCCACTTTAACTGCCAGAAGATAAATGTAAACGTTTCCGAGAGAAATGCGTCCATTGTGACGATTTCCAGTTACGTCATTTCGAAAACAAATGTATTAATCGTAAGATTTTCTGCGGTTTTTTCTACACATTACCACTTCTCGCCTTTTCTTGTGTAATGTGGCTGCCAGAGCTCGGTTCGTGCCAAATATTAAGGTCCTAGATCAACTACAAGGCAGTAAAAGCGGTCAAAAATTGAGTTTTCAAAAACTAAAACTTGACTTGCTGTACTACTTGCTTGTCAACTGCAACAACTTAGATGCTTATATTACGTACAGAGTGGTGCGCCCGCAAGGCTCATCACGCCACTTTAACTGCCAGAAGATAAATGTAAACGTTTCCGAGAGAAATGCGTCCATTGTGACGATTTGCAGTTACGTCATTTCGAAAACAAATGTATTAAACGTAAGATTTTCTGCGGTTTTTTCTACACATTACCTCTTCTCCCTTCTTCTTGTGTAATGTGGCTGCCAGAACTCGGTTCGTGCCAAACCTTAAGGTTCTAGGCCAACTACAAGGCAGCAAAAGTGGCGAAAAATTGAGTTTTCAAAAACCAAAACTAGATTTGCTGTGCTCCTTACTTGTCGACTGCAACAACTTAGATGCTTATATTACGTACAGAGTGGTGCGCCCGCAAGGCTCATCACGCCACTTTAACTGCCAGAAGATAAATGTAAACGTTTCCGAGAGAAATGCGTCCATTGTGACGATTTCCAGTTACGTCATTTCGAAAACAAATGTATTAAACGTAAGATTTTCTGCGGTTTTTTCTACACATTACCACTTCTCGCCTTTTCTTGTGTAATGTGGCTGCCAGAGCTCGGTTCGTGCCAAATATTAAGGTCCTAGATCAACTACAAGGCAGCAAAAGCGGTCAAAAATTGAGTTTTCAAAAACTAAAACTTGACTTGCTGTACTACTTGCTTGTCAACTGCAACAACTTAGATGCTTATATTACGTACAGAGTGGTGCGCCCGCAAGGCTCATCACGCCACTTTAACTGCCAGAAGATAAATGTAAACGTTTCCGAGAGAAATGCGTCCATTGTGACGATTTGCAGTTACGTCATTTCGAAAACAAATGTATTAAACGTAAGATTTTCTGCGGTGTTTTCTACACATTACCACTTTTCGCCTTTTCTTGTGTAATGTGGCTGCCAGAGCTCGGTTCGTCCCAAATCTTAAGGTCCTAGGTCAACTACAAGGCAGCAAAAGCGGTCAAATATTGAGTTTTCAAAAACTAATACTTGACTTGCTCTACTCCTTGCTTGTCGACTGCAACAACTTAGATGCTTATATTACGTACAGAGTGGTGCGCCCGCAAGGCTCATCACGCCACTTTAACTGCCAGAAGATAAATGTAAACGTTTCCGAGAGAAATGCGTCCATTGTGACGATTTGCAGTTACGTCATTTCGAAAACAAATGTATTAAACGTAAGATTTTCTGCGGTTTTTTCTACACATTACCTCTTCTCCCTTCTTCTTGTGTAATGTGGCTTGCAGAACTCGGTTCGTGCCAAACCTTAAGGTCCTAGGCCAACTACAAGGCAGCAAAAGTGGCGAAAAATTGAGTTTTCAAAAACCAAAACTAGATTTGCTGTGCTCCTTACTTGTCGACTGCAACAACTTAGATGCTTATATTACGTACAGAGTGGTGCGCCCGCAAGGCTCATCACGCCACTTTAACTGCCAGAAGATGAATGTAAACGTTTCCGAGAGAAATGCGTCCATTGTGACGATTTGCAGTTACGTCTTTTCGAAAACGTATTAATCGTAAGATTTTCTGCGGTTTTTTCTACACATTACCACTTTTCGCTTTTTCTTGTGTAATGTGGCTGCCAGACCTCTGTTCGGGCCAAATCTTAAGGTCCTAGATCAACTACAAGGCAGCAAAAGCGGTCAAAAATTGAGTTTTCAAAAACTAAAACTTGACTTGCTGTACTCCTTGCTTGTCGACTGCAACAACTTAGATGCTTATATTACGTACAGAGTGGTGCGCCCGCAAGGCTCATCACGCCACTTTAACTGCCAGAAGATAAATGTAAACGTTTCCGAGAGAAATGCGTCCATTGTGACGATTTGCAGTTACGTCATTTCGAAAACAAATGTATTAAACGTAAGATTTTCTGCGGTTTTTTCTACACATTGCCTCTTCTCCCTCCTTCTTGCGTAATGTGGCTGCCAGAACTCGGTTCGTGCCAAACCTTAAGGTCCTAGGTCAACTACAAGGCAGCAAAAGTGGCGAAAAATTGAGTTTTCAAAAACCAAAACTAGATTTGCTGTGCTCCTTACTTGTCGACTGCAACAACTTAGATGCTTATATTACGTACAGAGTGGTGCGCCCGCAAGGCTCATCACGCCACTTTAACTGCCAGAAGATAAATGTAAACGTTTCCGAGAGAAATGCGTCCATTGTGACGATTTGCAGTTACGTCATTTCGAAAACAAATGTATTAATCGTAAGATTTTCTACGGTTTTTTCTACACATTACCACTTCTCGCCTTTTCTTGTGTAATGTGGCTGCCAGAGCTCGGTTCGTGCCAAATCTTAAGGTCCTAGATCAACTACAAGGCAGCAAAAGCGGTCAAAAATTGAGTTTTCAAAAACTAAAACTTGACTTGCTGTACTCCTTGCTTGTCGACTGCAACAACTTAGATGCTTATATTACGTACAGAGTGGTGCGCCCGCAAGGCTCATCACGCCACTTTAACTGCCAGAAGATAAATGTAAACGTTTCCAAGAGAAATGCGTCCATTGTGACGATTTGCAGTTACGTCGTTTCGAAAACAAATGTAGTAAACGTAAGATTTTCTGCGGGTTTTTCTACACATTACCACTTCTCGCCTTTTCTTGTGTAATGCGGCTGCCAGAGCTCGGTTCGTGCCAAATCTTAAGGTCCTAGGTCAACTACAAGGCAGCAAAAGCGGTCAAAAATTGAGTTTTCAAGAACTAAAACTTGACTTGCTGTACTCCTTGCTTGTCGACTGCAACAACTTAGATGCTTATATTACGTACAGAGGGGTGCGCCCGCAAGGCTCATCACGCCACTTTAACTGCCAGAAGATAAATGTAAACGTTTCCGAGAGAAATGCTTCCATTGTCACGATTTGCAGTTACGTCATTTCGAAAACAAATGTATTAAACGTAAGATTTTCCGCGGTTTTTTCTACACATTACCAGTTCTCGCTTTTTCTTGTGTAATGTGGCTGCCAGAACTCGGTTCGTGCCAAATCGTAAGGTCCTAGGTCAACTACAAGGCAGCAAAAGCGGCCAAAAATTGAGTTTTCAATAATTAAAACCTGACCTGCTGTGCTCCTTACTTGTCGACAGCAACAACTAAGATGCTTATATTACGTACAGAGTGGTGCGCCCGCAAGGCTCATCACGCCACTTTAACTGCCAGAAGATAAATGTAAACGTTTCCGAGAGAAATGCGTCCATTGTGACGATTTGCAGTTACGTCATTTCGAAAACAAATGTATTAAACGTAAGATTTTCTGCGTTTTTTTCTACACATTACCACTTCTCGTCTTTTCTTGTGTAATGTGGCTGCCAGAGCTCGGTTCATGCCAAATCTTAAGGTCCTAGGTCAACTACAAGGCAGCAAAAGCGGTCAAAAATTGAGTTGTCGAAAACTAAAACTTGACTTGCTGTTCTCCTTGCTTGTCGACTGCAACAACATAGATGCTTATATTACGTACAGAGGGGTGCGCCCGCAAGGCTCATCACGCCACTTTAACTGCCAGAAGATAAATGTAAACCTTTCCGAGAGAAATGCGTCCATTGTCACGATTTGCAGTTACGCCATTTCGAAAACAAATGTATTAAACACGATTTTCTGCGGTTTTTTCTACACATTACCTCTTCTCGCTTCTTCTTGTGTAATGTGGCTGCCAGACCTCTGTTCGTGCCAAATCTTAAGGTCCTAGGTCAACTACAAAAGGCAGCAAAAGCGGCCAAAAATTGAGTTTTCAAAAACTTAAACTTGACTTGCTGTACTCCTTACTTGTCGACTGCAACAACTTAGATGCTTATATTACGTACAGGGTGGTGCGCCCGCAAGGCTCATCACGCCACTTTAAACGCCAGAAGATAAATGTAAACGTTTCCGAGAGAAATGCGTCCATTGTGACGATTTGCAGTTACGTCATTTCGAAAACAAATGTATTAAACGTAAGATTTTCTGCGGTTTCTTCTACACATTACCACTTTTCGCTTTTTCTTGTGTAATGTGGCTGCCAGACCTCTGTTCGTGCCAAATCTTAAGGTCCAAGATCAACTTAAAGGCAGCCAAAGCGGTCAAAAATTGAGTTTTCAAAACCTTAAACTTGACTTGCTGTACTCCTTGCTTGTCGACTGCAACAACTTAGATGCTTATATTACGTACAGAGTGGTGCGCCCGCAAGGCTCATCACGCCACTTTAACCGCCAGAAGATAAATGTAAACGTTTCCGAGAGAAATGCGTCCATTGTGACGATTTGCAGTTACGTCATTTCGAAAACAAATGTATTAAACGTAAGATTTTCTGCGATTTTTCTACACATTACCACTTCTCGCCTTTTCTTGTGTAATGTGGATGCCAGAGCTCGGTTCGTTCCAAATCTTAAGGTCCTAGGTCAACTACAAAGCAGCAAAACCGGTAAAAAATTGAGTTTTCAAAAACTAAAACTTGACTTGCTGTACTGCTTACTTGTCGACTGCAACAACTTAGATGCTTATATTACGTACAGAGTGGTGCGCCCGCAAGGCTCATCACGCCACTTTAACTGCCAGAAGATAAATGTAAACGTTTCCGAGAGAAATGCGTCCATCGTGACGATTTGCAGTTACGTCATTTCGAAAACAAATGTATTAAACGTAAGATTTTCTGCGGTTTCTTCTACACATTACCACTTTTCGCTTTTTCTTGTGTAATGTGGCTGCCAGACCTCTGTTCGTGCCAAATCTTAAGGTCCTAGGTCAACTTAAAGGCAGCAAAAGCGGTCAGAAATTGAGTTTTCAAAAACTAAAACTTAACTTGCTGTTCTCCTTGCTTGTCGACTGCAACAACTTAGATGCTTATATTACGTACAGAGTGGTGCGCCCGCAAGGCTCATCACGCCACTTTAACTGCCAGAAGATAAATGTAAACGTTTCCGAGAGAAATGCGTCCATTGTGACGATTTGCAGTTACGTCATTTCGAAAACAAATGTATTAAACGTAAGATTTTCTGCGGTTTTTTCTACACATTACCACTTCTCGCCTTTTCTTGTGTAATGTGGCTGCCAGAGCTCGGTTCGTGCCAAATCTTAAGGTCCTAGGTCAACTACAAGGCAGCCAAAGCGGTCAAAAATTGAGTTTTCAAAAACTAAAACTTGACTTGCTGTACTCCTTGCTTGTCGACTGCAACAACTTAGATGCTTATATTACGTACAGAGTGGTGCGCCCGCAAGGCTCATCACGCCACTTTAACTGCCAGAAGATAAATGTAAACGTTTCCGAGAGAAATGCGCCCATTGTGACGATTTGCAGTTACGTCATTTCGAAAACAAATGTATTAAACGTAAGATTTTCTGCGGTTTTTCTACACATTACCACTTCTCGCCTTTTCTTGTGTAATGTGGATGCCAGACCTCTGTTCGTGCCAAATCTTAAGGTCCTAGGTCAACTACAAAGCAGCAAAACCGGTAAAAAATTGAGTTTTCAAAAACTAAAACTTGACTTGCTGTACTGCTTACTTGTCGACTGCAACAACTTAGATGCTTATATTACGTACAGAGTGGTGCGCCCGCAAGGCTCATCACGCCACTTTAACTGCCAGAAGATAAATGTAAACGTTTCCGAGAGAAATGCGCCCATTGTGACGATTTGCAGTTACGTCATTTCGAAAACAAATGTATTAAACGTAAGATTTTCTGCGGTTTTTCTACACATTACCACTTCTCGCCTTTTCTTGTGTAATGTGGATGCCAGAGCTCGGTTCGTGCCAAATCTTAAGGTCCTAGGTCAACTACAAAGCAGCAAAACCGGTAAAAAATTGAGTTTTCAAAAACTAAAACTTGACTTGCTGTACTCCTTGCTTGTCGACTGCAACAACTTAGATGCTTATATTACGTACAGAGTGGTGCGCCCGCAAGGCTCATCACGCCACTTTAACTGCCAGAAGATAAATGTAAACGTTTCCAAGAGAAATGCGTCCATTGTGACGATTTGCAGTTACGTCATTTCGAAAACAAATGTATTAAACGTAAGATTTTCCGCGGTTTTTTCTACACATTACCACTTCTCGCCTTTTCTTGTGTAATGTGGCTGCCACAGATCGGTTCGTGCCAAATCTTAAGGTCCTAGGTCAACTACAAGGCAGCAAAAGCGGTCAAAAATTGAGTTTTCAAGAACTAAAACTTGACTTGCTGTACTCCTGCTTGTCGACTGCAACAACTTAGATGCTTATATTACGTACAGAGGGGTGCGCCCGCAAGGCTCATCACGCCACTTTAACCGCCAGAAGATAAATGTAAACGTTTCCGAGAGAAATGCGTCCATTGTCACGATTTGCAGTTACGTCATTTCGAAAACAAATGTATTAAACGTAAGATTTTCCGCGGTTTTTTCTACACATTACCAGTTCTCGCTTTTTCTTGTGTAATGTGGCTGCCAGAACTCGGTTCGTGCCAAATCGTAAGGTCCTAGGTCAACTACAAGGCAGCAAAAGCGGCCAAAAATTGAGTTTTCAATAATTAAAACCTGACCTGCTGTGCTCCTTACTTGTCGACAGCAACAACTAAGATGCTTATATTACGTACAGAGTGGTGCGCCCGCAAGGCTCATCACGCCACTTTAACTGCCAGAAGATAAATGTAAACGTTTCCGAGAGAAATGCGTCCATTGTGACGATTTGCAGTTACGTCATTTCGAAAACAAATGTATTAAACGTAAGATTTTCTGCGTTTTTTTCTACACATTACGACTTCTCGTCTTTTCTTGTGTAATGTGGCTGCCAGAGCTCGGTTCGTGCCAAATCTTAAGGTCCTAGGTCAACTACAAGGCAGCAAAAGCGGTCAAAAATTGAGTTTTCAAAAACTAAAACTTGACTTGCTGTTCTCCTTGCTTGTCGACTGCAACAACATAGATGCTTATATTACGTACAGATTGGTGCGCCCGCAAGGCTCATCACGCCACTTTAACTGCCAGAAGATAAATGTAAACCTTTCCGAGAGAAATGCGTCCATTGTCACGATTTGCAGTTACGCCATTTCGAAAACAAATGTATTAAACACGATTTTCTGCGGTTTTTTCTACACATTACCTCTTCTCGCTTCTTCTTGTGTAATGTGGCTGCCAGACCTCTGTTCGTGCCAAATCTTAAGGTCCTAGATCAACTACAAAAGGCAGCAAAAGCGGCGAAAAATTGAGTTTTCAAAAACTTAAACTTGACTTGCTGTACTCCTTACTTGTCGACTGCAACAACTTAGATGCTTATATTACGTACAGGGTGGTGCGCCCGCAAGGCTCATCACGCCACTTTAACTGCCAGAAGATAAATGTAAACGTTTCCGAGAGAAATGCGTCCATTGTGACAATTTGCAGTTACGTCATTTCGAAAACAAATGTATTAAACGTAAGATTTTCTGCGGTTTTTTCTACACATTACCTCTTCTCCCTTCTTCTTGTGTAATGTGGCTGCCAGAACTCGGTTCGTGCCAAACCTTAAGGTCCTAGGTCAACTACAAGGCAGCAAAAGCGGCCAAAAATTGAGTTTTCAAAAATCAAAACTAGATTTGCTGTGCTCCTTACTTGTCGACTGCAACAACTTAGATGCTTATATTACGTACAGAGTGGTGCGCCCGCAAGGCTCATCACGCCACTTTAACTGCCAGAAGATAAATGTAAACGTTTCCGAGAGAAATGCGTCCATTGTGACGATTTGCAGTTACGTCATTTCGAAAACAAATGTATTAAACGTAAGATTTTCTGCGGTTTTTTCTACACATTACCACTTCTCGCCTTTTCTTGTGTAATGTGGCTGCCAGAGCTCGGTTCGTGCCAAATCTTAAGGTCCTAGGTCAACTACAAGGCAGCCAAAGCGGTCAAAAATTGAGTTTTCAAAAACTAAAACTTGACTTGCTGTACTCCTTGCTTGTCGACTGCAACAACTTAGATGCTTATATTACGTACAGAGTGGAGCGCCCGCAAGGCTCATCACGCCACTTTAACTGCCAGAAGATAAATGTAAATGTTTCCGAGAGAAATGCGCCCATTGTGACGATTTGCAGTTACGTCAGTTCGAAAACAAATGTATTAAACGTAAGATTTTCTGCGGTTATTTCTACACATTACCACTTCTCGCCTTTTCCTGTGTAATGTGGCTGCCAGAGCTCCGTTCGTGCCAAATCGTAAGGTCCTAGGTCAACTACAAGGCAGCAAAAGCTGTCAAAAATTGAGTTTTCAAAAACTAAAACTTGACTTGCTGTACTCCTTGCTTGTCGACTGCAACAACTTAGATGCTTATATTACGTACAGAGTGGTGCGCCCGCAAGGCTCATCACGCCACTTTAACTGCCAGAAGATAAATGTAAACGTTTCCGAGAGAAATGCGTCCATTGTGACGATTTGCAGTTACGTCATTTCGAAAACAAATGTATTAAACGTAAGATTTTCTGCGGTTTTTTCTACACATTACCACTTCTCGCCTTTTCTTGTGTAATGTGGCTGCCAGAGCTCGGTTCGTGCCAAATCTTAAGGTCCTAGGTCAACTACAAGGCAGCCAAAGCGGTCAAAAATTGAGTTTTCAAAAACTAAAACTTGACTTGCTGTACTCCTTGCTTGTCGACTGCAACAACTTAGATGCTTATATTACGTACAGAGTGGAGCGCCCGCAAGGCTCATCACGCCACTTTAACTGCCAGAAGATAAATGTAAATGTTTCCGAGAGAAATGCGCCCATTGTGACGATTTGCAGTTACGTCATTTCGAAAACAAATGTATTAAACGTAAGATTTTCTGCGGTTATTTCTACACATTACCACTTCTCGCCTTTTCCTGTGTAATGTGGCTGCCAGAGCTCCGTTCGTGCCAAATCGTAAGGTCCTAGGTCAACTACAAGGCAGCAAAAGCTGTCAAAAATTGAGTTTTCAAAAACTAAAACTTGACTTGCTGTACTCCTTGCTTGTCGACTGCAACAACTTAGATGCTTATATTACGTACAGAGTGGTGCGCCCGCAAGGCTCATCACGCCACTTTAACTGCCAGAAGATAAATGTAAACGTTTCCGAGAGAAATGCGTCCATTGTGACGATTTGCAGTTACGTCATTTCGAAAACAAATGTATTAAACGTAAGATTTTCTGCGGTTTTTTCTACACATTACCACTTCTCGCCTTTTCTTGTGTAATGTGGCTGCCAGAGCTCGGTTCGTGCCAAATCTTAAGGTCCTAGGTCAACTACAAGGCAGCCAAAGCGGTCAAAAATTGAGTTTTCAAAAACTAAAACTTGACTTGCTGTACTCCTTGCTTGTCGACTGCAACAACTTAGATGCTTATATTACGTACAGAGTGGAGCGCCCGCAAGGCTCATCACGCCACTTTAACTGCCAGAAGATAAATGTAAATGTTTCCGAGAGAAATGCGCCCATTGTGACGATTTGCAGTTACGTCATTTCGAAAACAAATGTATTAAACGTAAGATTTTCTGCGGTTATTTCTACACATTACCACTTCTCGCCTTTTCCTGTGTAATGTGGCTGCCAGAGCTCCGTTCGTGCCAAATCGTAAGGTCCTAGGTCAACTACAAGGCAGCAAAAGCTGTCAAAAATTGAGTTTTCAAAAACTAAAACTTGACTTGCTGTACTCCTTGCTTGTCGACTGCAACAACTTAGATGCTTATATTACGTACAGAGTGGTGCGCCCGCAAGGCTCATCACGCCACTTTAACTGCCAGAAGATAAATGTAAACGTTTCCGAGAGAAATGCGCCCATTGTGACGATTTGCAGTTACGTCATTTCGAAAACAAATGTATTAAACGAAAGATTTTCTGCGGTTTTTTCTACACATTACCACTTCTCGCCTTTTCTTGTGTAATGTGGCTGCCAGACCTCTGTTCGTGCCAAATCTTAAGGTCCTGGGTCAACTACAAGGCAGCAAAAGCGGTCAAAAATTGAGTTTTCAAAAACTAAAACTTGACTTGCTGTACTCCTTGCTTGTCGACTGCAACAACTTAGATGCTCATATTACGTACAGAGTGGTGCGCCCGCAAGGCTCATCACGTCACTTTCACTGCCAGAAGATAAATGTAAACGTTTCCGAGAGAAATGCGTCCATTGTGACGATTTGCAGTTACGTCATTTCGAAAACAAATATATTAAACGTATGATTTTCTGCGGTTTTTTCTTCACATTACCATTTCTCGCCTTTTCTTGTGTAATGTGGCTGCCAGAGCTCGGTTCGTGCCAAATCTTAAGGTCCTAGGTCAACTACAAAGCAGCAAAACCGGTCAAAAATTGAGTTTTCAAAAACTAAAACTTGACTTGCTGTAGTCCTTGCTTGTCGACTGCAACAACTTAGATGCTTATATTACGTACAGAGTGGAGCGCCCGCAAGGCTCATCACGCCACTTTAACTGCCAGAAGATAAATGTAAACGTTTCCGAGAGAAATGCGTCCATTGTGACGATTTGCAGTTACGTCATTTCGAAAACAAATGTATTAAACGTAAGATTTTCTGCGGTTTTTTCTACACATTACCACTTCTCGCCTTTTCTTGTGTAATGTGGCTGCCAGAGCTCCGTTCGTGCCAAATCGTAAGGTCCTAGGTCAACTACAAGGCAGCAAAAGCTGTCAAAAATTGAGTTTTCAAAAACTAAAACTTGACTTGCTGTACTCCTTGCTTGTCGACTGCAACAACTTAGATGCTTATATTACGTACAGAGTGGTGCGCCCGCAAGGCTCATCACGCCACTTTAACTGCCAGAAGATAAATGTAAACGTTTCCGAGAGAAATGCGTCCATTGTGACGATTTGCAGTTACGTCATTTCGAAAACAAATGTATTAAACGAAAGATTTTCTGCGGTTTTTTGTACACATTACCACTTCTCGCCTTTTCTTGTGTAATGTGGCTGCCAGACCTCTGTTCGTGCCAAATCTTAAGGTCCTGGGTCAACTACAAGGCAGCAAAAGCGGTCAAAAATTGAGTTTTCAAAAACTAAAACTTGACTTGCTGTACTCCTTGCTTGTCGACTGCAACAACTTAGATGCTCATATTACGTACAGAGTGGTGCGCCCGCAAGGCTCATCACGCCACTTTAACCGCCAGAAGATAAATGTAAACGTTTCCGAGAGAAATGCGTCCATTGTGACGATTTGCAGTTACGTCATTTCGAAAACAAATGTATTAAACGTAAGATTTTCTGCGGTTTTTTCTTCACATTACCATTTCTCGCCTTTTCTTGTGTAATGTGGCTGCCAGAGCTCGGTTCGTGCCAAATCTTAAGGTCCTAGGTCAACTACAAAGCAGCAAAACCGGTCAAAAATTGAGTTTTCAAAAACTAAAACTTGACTTGCTGTCCTCCTTGCTTGTCGACTGCAACAACTTAGATGCTTATATTACGTACAGAGTGGTGCGCCCGCAAGGCTCATCACGCCACTTTAACTGCCAGAAGATAAATGTAAACGTTTCCGAGAGAAATGCGTCCATTGTGACGATTTGCAGTTACGTCATTTCGAAAACAAATGTATTAAACGTAAGATTTTCTGCGGTTTTTTCTACACATTACCACTTCTCGCCTTTTCTTGTGTAATGTGGCTGCCAGAACTCGGTTCGTGCCAAACCTTAAGGTCCTAGGTCAACTACAAGGCAGCAAAAGCGGCCAAAAATTGAGTTTTCAAAAACTAAAACTTGACTTGCTGTACTGCTTACTTGTCGACTGCAACAACTTAGATGCTTATATTACGTACAGGGTGGTGCGCCCGCAAGGCTCATCACGCGACTTTAACTGCCAGAAGATAAATGTAAACGTTTCCGAGAGAAATGCGTCCATCGTGACGATTTGCAGTTACGTCATTTCAAAAACAAATGTATTAAACGTAAGATTTTCTGCGGTTTCTTCTACACATTACCACTTTTCGCTTTTTCTTGTGTAATGTGGCTGCCAGAGCTCGGTTCGTGCCAAATCTTAAGGTCCTAGATCAACTTAAAGGCAGCAAAAGCGGTCAAAAATTGAGTTTTCAAAAACTAAAACTTGACTTTCTGTACTCCTTGCTTGTCGACTGCAATAACTTAGATGCTTATATTACGTACAGAGTGGTGCGCCCGCAAGGCTCATCACGCCACTTTAAACGCCAGAAGATAAATGTAAACGTTTCCGAGAGAAATGCGTCCATTGTGACGATTTGCAGTTACGTCATTTCGAAAACAAATGTATTAAACGTAAGATTTTCTGCGGTTTCTTCTACACATTACCACTTTTCGCTTTTTCTTGTGTAATGTGGCTGCCAGACCTCTGTTCGTGCCAAATCTTAAGGTCCTAGGTCGACTTAAAGGCAGCAAAAGCGGTCAAAAATTGAGTTTTCAAAAACTAAAACTTGACTTGCTGTTCTCCTTGCTAGTCGACTGCAACAACTTTGATGATTATATTACGTACAGAGTGGAGCGCCCGCAAGGCTCATCACGCCACTTTAACTGCCAGAAGATAAATGTAAACGTTTCCGAGAGAAATGCGTCCATTGCGACGATTTGCAGTTACGTCATTTCGAAAACAAATGTATTAAACGTAAGATTTTCTGCGGTTTTTTCTACACATTACCACTTCTCGCCTTTTCTTGTGTAATGTGGCTGCCAGAGCTCGGTTCGTGCCAAATCTTAAGGTCCTAGGTCAACTACAAGGCAGCCAAAGCGGTCAAAAATTGAGTTTTCAAAAACTAAAACTTGACTTGCTGTACTCCTTGCTTGTCGACTGCAACAACTTAGATGCTTATATTACGTACAGAGTGGTGCGCCCGCAAGGCTCATCACGCCACTTTAACTGCCAGAAGATAAATGTAAACGTTTCCGAGAGAAATGCGTCCATTGTGACGATTTGCAGTTACGTCATTTCGAAAACAAATGTATTAAACGTAAGATTTTCTGCGGTTTTTTCTACACATTACCACTTCTCGCCTTTTCTTGTGTAATGTGGCTGCCAGAGCTCGGTTCGTGCCAAATCTTAAGGTCCTAGGTCAACCACAAGGCAGCCAAAGCGGTCAAAAATTGAGTTTTCAAAAACTAAAACTTGACTTGCTGTACTCCTTGCTTGTCGACTGCAACAACTTAGATGCTTATATTACGTACAGAGTGGTGCGCCCGCAAGGCTCATCACGCCACTTTAACTGCCAGAAGATAAATGTAAACGTTTCCGAGAGAAATGCGCCCATTGTGACGATTTGCAGTTGCGTCATTTCGAAAACAAATGTATTAAACGTAAGATTTTCTGCGGTTTTTTCTACTCATTACCACTTCTCGCCTTTTCTTGTGTAATGTGGCTGCCAGAGCTCGGTTCGTGCCAAATCTTAAGGTCCTAGGTCAACTACAAGGCAGCCAAAGCGGTCAAAAATTGAGTTTTCAAAAACTAAAACTTGACTTGCTGTACTCCTTGCTTGTCGACTGCAACAACTTAGATGCTTATATTACGTACAGAGTGGTGCGCCCGCAAGGCTCATCACGCCACTTTAACTGCCAGATGATAAATGTAAACGTTTCCGAGAGAAATGCGTCCATTGTGACGATTTGCAGTTACGTCATTTCGAAAACAAATGTATTAAACGTAAGATTTTCTGCGGTTTTTTCTACACATTACCACTTCTCGCCTTTTCTTGTGTAATGTGGCTGCCAGAGCTCGGTTCGTGCCAAATCTTAAGGTCCTAGGTCAACTACAAGGCAGCCAAAGCGGTCAAAAATTGAGTTTTCAAAAACTAAAACTTGACTTGCTGTACTCCTTGCTTGTCGACTGCAACAACTTAGATGCTTATATTACGTACAGAGTGGTGCGCCCGCAAGGCTCATCACGCCACTTTAACTGCCAGATGATAAATGTAAACGTTTCCGAGAGAAATGCGTCCATTGTGACGATTTGCAGTTACGTCATTTCGAAAACAAATGTATTAAACGTAAGATTTTCTGCGGTTTTTTCTACACATTACCACTTCTCGCCTTTTCTTGTGTAATGTGGCTGCCAGAGCTCGGTTCGTGCCAAATCTTAAGGTCCTAGGTCAACTACAAGGCAGCCAAAGCGGTCAAAAATTGAGTTTTCAAAAACTAAAACTTGACTTGCTGTACTCCTTGCTTGTCGACTGCAACAACTTAGATGCTTATATTACGTACAGAGTGGTGCGCCCGCAAGGCTCATCACGCCACTTTAACTGCCAGAAGATAAATGTAAACGTTTCCGAGAGAAATGCGTCCATCGTGACGATTTGCAGTTACGTCATTTCAAAAACAAATGTATTAAACGTAAGATTTTCTGCGGTTTCTTCTACACATTACCACTTTTCGCTTTTTCTTGTGTAATGTGGCTGCCGGAGCTCGGTTCGTGCCAAATCTTAAGGTCCTAGATCAACTTAAAGGCAGCAAAAGCGGTCAAAAATTGAGTTTTCAAAAACTAAAACTTGACTTTCTGTACTCCTTGCTTGTCGACTGCAATAACTTAGATGCTTATATTACGTACAGAGTGGTGCGCCCGCAAGGCTCATCACGCCACTTTAAACGCCAGAAGATAAATGTAAACGTTTCCGAGAGAAATGCGTCCATTGTGACGATTTGCAGTTACGTCATTTCGAAAACAAATGTATTAAACGTAAGATTTTCTGCGGTTTCTTCTACACATTACCACTTTTCGCTTTTTCTTGTGTAATGTGGCTGCCAGACCTCTGTTCGTGCCAAATCTTAAGGTCCTAGGTCGACTTAAAGGCAGCAAAAGCGGTCAAAAATTGAGTTTTCAAAAACTAAAACTTGACTTGCTGTTCTCCTTGCTTGTCGACTGCAACAACTTTGATGATTATATTACGTACAGAGTGGAGCGCCCGCAAGGCTCATCACGCCACTTTAACTGCCAGAAGATAAATGTAAACGTTTCCGAGAGAAATGCGTCCATTGCGACGATTTGCAGTTACGTCATTTCGAAAACAAATGTATTAAACGTAAGATTTTCTGCGGTTTCTTCTACACATTACCACTTTTCGCTTTTTCTTGTGTAATGTGGCTGCCAGACCTCTGTTCGTGCCAAATCTTAAGGTCCTAGGTCGACTTAAAGGCAGCAAAAGCGGTCAAAAATTGAGTTTTCAAAAACTAAAACTTGACTTGCTGTACTCCTTGCTTGTCGACTGCAACAACTTAGATGCTTATATTACGTACAGAGTGGTGCGCCCGCAAGGCTCATCACGCGACTTTAACTGCCAGAAGATAAATGTAAACGTTTCCGAGAGAAATGCGTCCATCGTGACGATTTGCAGTTACGTCATTTCAAAAACAAATGTATTAAACGTAAGATTTTCTGCGGTTTCTTCTACACATTACCACTTTTCGCTTTTTCTTGTGTAATGTGGCTGCCGGAGCTCGGTTCGTGCCAAATCTTAGGGTCCTAGATCAACTTAAAGGCAGCAAAAGCGGTCAAAAATTGAGTTTTCAAAAACTAAAACTTGACTTTCTGTACTCCTTGCTTGTCGACTGCAATAACTTAGATGCTTATATTACGTACAGAGTGGTGCGCCCGCAAGGCTCATCACGCCACTTTAAACGCCAGAAGATAAATGTAAACGTTTCCGAGAGAAATGCGTCCATTGTGACGATTTGCAGTTACGTCATTTCGAAAACAAATGTATTAAACGTAAGATTTTCTGCGGTTTCTTCTACACATTACCACTTTTCGCTTTTTCTTGTGTAATGTGGCTGCCAGACCTCTGTTCGTGCCAAATCTTAAGGTCCTAGGTCGACTTAAAGGCAGCAAAAGCGGTCAAAAATTGAGTTTTCAAAAACTAAAACTTGACTTGCTGTTCTCCTTGCTTGTCGACTGCAACAACTTTGATGATTATATTACGTACAGAGTGGAGCGCCCGCAAGGCTCATCACGCCACTTTAACTGCCAGAAGATAAATGTAAACGTTTCCGAGAGAAATGCGTCCATTGCGACGATTTGCAGTTACGTCATTTCGAAAACAAATGTATTAAACGTAAGATTTTCTGCGGTTTTTTCTACACATTACCACTTCTCGCCTTTTCTTGTGTAATGTGGCTGCCAGAGCTCGGTTCGTGCCAAATCTTAAGGTCCTAGGTCAACTACAAGGCAGCCAAAGCGGTCAAAAATTGAGTTTTCAAAAACTAAAACTTGACTTGCTGTACTCCTTGCTTGTCGACTGCAACAACTTAGATGCTTATATTACGTACAGAGTGGTGCGCCCGCAAGGCTCATCACGCCACTTTAACTGCCAGAAGATAAATGTAAACGTTTCCGAGAGAAATGCGTCCATTGTGACGATTTGCAGTTACGTCATTTCGAAAACAAATGTATTAAACGTAAGATTTTCTGCGGTTTTTTCTACACATTACCACTTCTCGCCTTTTCTTGTGTAATGTGGCTGCCAGAGCTCGGTTCGTGCCAAATCTTAAGGTCCTAGGTCAATTACAAGGCAGCCAAAGCGGTCAAAAATTGAGTTTTCAAAAACTAAAACTTGACTTGCTGTACTCCTTGCTTGTCGACTGCAACAACTTAGATGCTTATATTACGTACAGAGTGGTGCGCCCGCAAGGCTCATCACGCCACTTTAACTGCCAGATGATAAATGTAAACGTTTCCGAGAGAAATGCGTCCAATGTGACGATTTGCAGTTACGTCATTTCGAAAACAAATGTATTAAACGTAAGATTTTCTGCGGTTTTTTCTACACATTACCACTTCTCGCCTTTTCTTGTGTAATGTGGCTGCCAGAGCTCGGTTCGTGCCAAATCTTAAGGTCCTAGGTCAACTACAAGGCAGCCAAAGCGGTCAAAAATTGAGTTTTCAAAAACTAAAACTTGACTTGCTGTACTCCTTGCTTGTCGACTGCAACAACTTAGATGCTTATATTACGTACAGAGTGGTGCGCCCGCAAGGCTCATCACGCCACTTTAACTGCCAGATGATAAATGTAAACGTTTCCGAGAGAAATGCGTCCATTGTGACGATTTGCAGTTACGTCATTTCGAAAACAAATGTATTAAACGTAAGATTTTCTGCGGTTTTTTCTACACATTACCACTTCTCGCCTTTTCTTGTGTAATGTGGCTGCCAGAGCTCGGTTCGTGCCAAATCTTAAGGTCCTAGGTCAACTACAAGGCAGCCAAAGCGGTCAAAAATTGAGTTTTCAAAAACTAAAACTTGACTTGCTGTACTCCTTGCTTGTCGACTGCAACAACTTAGATGCATATATTACGTACAGAGTGGTGCGCCCGCAAGGCTCATCACGCCACTTTAACTGCCAGATGATAAATGTAAACGTTTCCGAGAGAAATGCGTCCATTGTGACGATTTGCAGTTACGTCATTTCGAAAACAAATGTATTAAACGTAAGATTTTCTGCGGTTTTTTCTACACATTACCACTTCTCGCCTTTTCTTGTGTAATGTGGCTGCCAGAGCTCGGTTCGTGCCAAATCTTAAGGTCCTAGGTCAACTACAAGGCAGCCAAAGCGGTCAAAAATTGAGTTTTCAAAAACTAAAACTTGACTTGCTGTACTCCTTGCTTGTCGACTGCAACAACTTAGATGCTTATATTACGTACAGAGTGGTGCGCCCGCAAGGCTCATCACGCCACTTTAACTGCCAGATGATAAATGTAAACGTTTCCGAGAGAAATGCGTCCATTGTGACGATTTGCAGTTACGTCATTTCGAAAACAAATGTATTAAACGTAAGATTTTCTGCGGTTTTTTCTACACATTACCAGTTCTCGCCTTTTCTTGTGTAATGTGGCTGCCAGAGCTCGGTTCGTGCCAAATCTTAAGGTCCTAGGTCAACTACAAGGCAGCCAAAGCGGTCAAAAATTGAGTTTTCAAAAACTAAAACTTGACTTGCTGTACTCCTTGCTTGTCGACTGCAACAACTTAGATGCTCATATTACGTACAGAGTGGTGCGCCCGCAAGGCTCATCACGCCACTTTAACCGCCAGAAGATAAATGTAAACGTTTCCGAGAGAAATGCGTCCATTGTGACGATTTGCAGTTACGTCATTTCGAAAACAAATGTATTAAACGTAAGATTTTCTGCGGTTTTTTCTACACATTACCACTTCTCGCCTTTTCTTGTGTAATGTGGCTGCCAGAGCTCCGTTCGTGCCAAATCGTAAGGTCCTAGGTCAACTACAAGGCAGCAAAAGCTGTCAAAAATTGAGTTTTCAAAAACTAAAACTTGACTTGCTGTACTCCTTGCTTGTCGACTGCAACAACTTAGATGCTCATATTACGTACAGAGTGGTGCGCCCGCAAGGCTCATCACGCCACTTTAACCGCCAGAAGATAAATGTAAACGTTTCCGAGAGAAATGCGTCCATTGTGACGATTTGCAGTTACGTCATTTCGAAAACAAATGTATTAAACGTAAGATTTTCTGCGGTTTTTTCTACACATTACCACTTCTCGCCTTTTCTTGTGTAATGTGGCTGCCAGAGCTCGGTTCGTGCCAAATCGTAAGGTCCTAGGTCAACTACAAGGCAGCAAAAGCTGTCAAAAATTGAGTTTTCAAAAACTAAAACTTGACTTGCTGTACTCCTTGCTTGTCGACTGCAACAACTTAGATGCTCATATTACGTACAGAGTGGTGCGCCCGCAAGGCTCATCACGCCACTTTAACCGCCAGAAGATAAATGTAAACGTTTCCGAGAGAAATGCGTCAATCGTGACGATTTGCAGTTACGTCATTTCAAAAACAAATGTATTAAACGTAAGATTTTCTGCGGTTTTTTCTACACTTTACCACTTCTCGCCTTTTCTTGTGTAATGTGGCTGCCAGACCTCTGTTCGTGCCAAATCTTAAGGTCCTGGGTCAACTACAAGGCAGCAAAAGCGGTCAAAAATTGAGTTTTCAAAAACTAAAACTTGACTTGCTGTACTCCTTGCTTGTCGACTGCAAGAACATAGATGCTCATATTACGTACAGAGTGGTGCGCCCGCAAGGCTCATCACGCCACTTTAACCGCCAGAAGATAAATGTAAACGTTTCCGAGAGAAATGCGTCCATTGTGACGATTTGCAGTTACGTCATTTCGAAAACAAATGTATTAAACGTAAGATTTTCTGCGGTTTTTTCTACACATTACCACTTCTCGCCTTTTCTTGTGTAATGTGGCTGCCAGACCTCTGTTCGTGCCAAATCTTAAGGTCCTGGGTCAACTACAAGGCAGCAAAAGCGGTCAAAAATTGAGTTTTCAAAAACTAAAACTTGACTTGCTGTACTCCTTGCTTGTCGACTGCAACAACTTAGATGCTCATATTACGTACAGAGTGGTGCGCCCGCAAGGCTCATCACGCCACTTTAACCGCCAGAAGATAAATGTAAACGTTTCCGAGAGAAATGCGTCCATTGTGACGATTTGCAGTTACGTCATTTCGAAAACAAATGTATTAAACGTAAGATTTTCTGCGGTTTTTTCTTCACATTACCATTTCTCGCCTTTTCTTGTGTAATGTGGCTGCCAGAGCTCGGTTCGTGCCAAATCTTAAGGTCCTAGGTCAACTACAAAGCAGCAAAACCGGTCAAAAATTGAGTTTCCAAAAACTAAAACTTGACTTGCTGTACTCCTTGCTTGTCGACTGCAACTACTTAGATGCTTATATTACGTACAGAGTGGTGCGCCCGCAAGGCTCATCACGCCACTTTAACTGCCAGAAAATAAATGTAAACGTTTCCGAGAGAAATGCGTCCATTGTGACGATTTGCAGTTACGTCATTTCGAAAACAAATGTATTAAACGTAAGATTTTCTACGGTTTTTTCTACACAATACCACTTCTCGCCTTTTCTTGTGTAATGTGGCTGCCAGAACTCGGTTCGTGCCAAACCTTAAGGTCCTAGGTCAACTACAAGGCAGCAAAAGCGGCCAAAAATTGATTTTTCAAAAACTAAAACTTGACTTGCTGTACTGCTTACTTGTCGACTGCAACAACTTAGATGCTCATATTACGTACAGAGTGGTGCGCCCGCAAGGCTCATCACGCCACTTTAACCGCCAGAAGATAAATGTAAACGTTTCCGAGAGAAATGCGTCCATTGTGACGATTTGCAGTTACGTCATTTCGAAAACAAATGTATTAAACGTAAGATTTTCTGCGGTTTTTTCTACACATTACCACTTCTCGCCTTTTCTTGTGTAATGTGGCTGCCAGACCTCTGTTCGTGCCAAATCTTAAGGTCCTGGGTCAACTACAAGGCAGCAAAAGCGGTCAAAAATTGAGTTTTCAAAAACTAAAACTTGACTTGCTGTACTCCTTGCTTGTCGACTGCAACAACTTAGATGCTCATATTACGTACAGAGTGGTGCGCCCGCAAGGCTCATCACGCCACTTTAACCGCCAGAAGATAAATGTAAACGTTTCCGAGAGAAATGCGTCAATCGTGACGATTTGCAGTTACGTCATTTCAAAAACAAATGTATTAAACGTAAGATTTTCTGCGGTTTCTTCTACACATTACCACTTTTCGCTTTTTCTTGTGTAATGTGGCTGCCAGACCTCTGTTCGTGCCAAATCTTAAGGTCCTAGATCAACTTAAAGGCAGCAAAAGCGGTCAAAAATTGAGTTTTCAAAAACTAAAACTTGACTTTCTGTACTCCTTGCTTGTCGACTGCAATAACTTAGATGCTTATATTACGTACAGAGTGGTGCGCCCGCAAGGCTCATCACGCCACTTTAAACGCCAGAAGATAAACGTAAACGTTTCCGAGAGAAATGCGTCCATTGTGACGATTTGCAGTTACGTCATTTCGAAAACAAATGTATTAAACGTAAGATTTTCTACGGTTTTTTCTACACAATACCACTTCTCGCCTTTTCTTGTGTAATGTGGCTGCCAGAACTCGGTTCGTGCCAAACCTTAAGGTCCTAGGTCAACTACAAGGCAGCAAAAGCGGCCAAAAATTGATTTTTCAAAAACTAAAA
Organism: Schistocerca piceifrons; assembly: GCF_021461385.2. Lineage (NCBI taxonomy): Eukaryota > Metazoa > Arthropoda > Insecta > Orthoptera > Acrididae > Schistocerca > Schistocerca piceifrons. Next base: position 743,094 of record NW_025727759.1, read on the forward strand.
CTTGACTTGCTGTACTGCTTACTTGTCGACTGCAACAACTTAGATGCTTATATTACGTACAGAGTGGTGCGCCCGCAAGGCTCATCACGCCACTTTAAATGCCAGAAGATAAATGTAAACGTTTCCGAGAGAAATGCGTCCATTGTGACGATTTGCAGTTACGTCATTTCGAAAACAAATGTATTAAACGTAAGATTTTCTACGGTTTTTTCTACACAATACCACTTCTCGCCTTTTCTTGTGTAATGTGGCTGCCAGAACTCGGTTCGTGACAAACCTTAAGGTCCTAGGTCAACTACAAGGCAGCAAAAGCGGCCAAAAATTGATTTTTCAAAAACTAAAACTTGACTTGCTGTACTGCTTACTTGTCGACTGCAACAACTTAGATGCTTATATTACGTACAGAGTGGTGCGCCCGCAAGGCTCATCACGCGACTTTAAATGCCAGAAGATAAATGTAAACGTTTCCGAGAGAAATGCGTCAATCGTGACGATTTGCAGTTACGTCATTTCAAAAACAAATGTATTAAACGTAAGATTTTCTGCGGTTTCTTCTACACATTACCACTTTTCGCTTTTTCTTGTGTAATGTGGCTGCCAGAGCTCGGTTCGTGCCAAATCTTAAGGTCCTAGATCAACTTAAAGGCAGCAAAAGCGGTCAAAAATTGAGTTTTCAAAAACTAAAACTTGACTTTCTGTACTCCTTGCTTGTCGACTGCAATAACTTAGATGCTTATATTACGTACAGAGTGGTGCGCCCGCAAGGCTCATCACGCCACTTTAAACGCCAGAAGATAAATGTAAACGTTTCCGAGAGAAATGCGTCCATTGTGACGATTTGCAGTTACGTCATTTCGAAAACAAATGTATTAAACGTAAGATTTTCTGCGGTTTCTTCTACACATTACCACTTTTCGCTTTTTCTTGTGTAATGTGGCTGCCAGACCTCTGTTCGTGCCAAATCTTAAGGTCCTAGGTCAACTTAAAGGCAGCAAAAGCGGTCAAAAATTGAGTTTTCAAAAACTAAAACTTGACTTGCTGTTCTCCTTGCTTGTCGACTGCAACAACTTTGATGATTATATTACGTACAGAGTGGAGCGCCCGCAAGGCTCATCACGCCACTTTAACTGCCAGAAGATAAATGTAAACGTTTCCGAGAGAAATGCGTCCGTTGTGACGATTTGCAGTTACGTCATTTCGAAAACAAATGTATTAAACGTAAGATTTTCTGCGGTTTTTTCTACACATTACCTCTTCTCCCTTCTTCTTGTGTAATGTGGCTGCCAGAACTCGGTTCGTGCCAAACCTTAAGGTCCTAGGTCAACTACAAGGCAGCAAAAGCAGCCAAAAATTGAGTTTTCAAAAACCAAAACTAGATTTGCTGTGCTCCTTACTTGTCGACTGCAACAACTTAGATGCTTATATTACGTACAGAGTGGTACGCCCGCAAGGCTCATCACGCCACTTTAACTGCCAGAAGATAAATGTAAACGTTTCCGAGAGAAATGCGTCCATTGTGACGATTTGCAGTTACGTCATTTCGAAAACAAATGTATTAAACGTAAGATTTTCTGCGGTTTTATCTACACATTACCACTTCTCGCCTTTTCTTGTGTAATGTGGCTGCCAGAGCTCGGTTCGTGCCAAATCTTAACGTCCTAGGTCAACTATAAGGCAGCCAAAGCGGTCAAAAATTGAGTTTTCAAAAACTAAAACTTGACTTGCTGTACTCCTTGCTTGTCGACTGCAACAACTTAGATGCTTATATTACGTACAGAGTGGTGCGCCCGCAAGGCTCATCACGCCACTTTAACTGCCAGAAGATAAATGTAAACGTTTCCGAGAGAAATGCGTCCATTGTGACGATTTGCAGTTACGTCATTTCGAAAACAAATGTATTAAACGTAAGATTTTCTGCGGTTTCTTCTACACATTACCACTTCTCGCCCTTTCTTGTGTAATGTGGCTGCCAGAGCTCGGTTCGTGCCAAATCTTAAGGTCCTAGGTCAACTACAAGGCAGCAAAATCGGTCAAAAATTGAGTTTTCAAAAACTAAAACTTGACTTGCTGTACTCCTTGCTTGCCGACTGCAACAACTTAGATGCTTATATTACGTACAGAGTGGTGCGCCCGCAAGGCTCATCACGCCACTTTAACTGCCAGAAGATAAATGTAAACGTTTCCGAGAGAAATGCGTCCATTGTGACGATTTGCAGTTACGTCATTTCGAAAACAAATGTATTAAACGTAAGATTTTCTGCGGTTTCATTTACACATTACCACTTCTCGCCTTTTCTTGTGTAATGTGGCTGCCAGAGCTCGGTTCGTGCCAAATCTTAAGGTCCTAGATCAACTTAAAGGCAGCAAAAGCGGTCAAAAATTGAGTTTTAAAAAACTAAAACTTGACTTTCTGTACTCCTTGCTTGTCGACTGCAATAACTTAGATGCTTATATTACGTACAGAGTGGTGCGCCCGCAAGGCTCATCACGCCACTTTAAACGCCAGAAGATAAATGTAAACGTTTCCGAGAGAAATGCGTCCATTGTGACGATTTGCAGTTACGTCATTTCGAAAACAAATGTATTAAACGTAAGATTTTCTGCGATTTTTTGTACACATTACCACTTCTCGCCTTTTCTTGTGTAATGTGGCTGCCAGAGCTCGGTTCGTGCCAAATCTTAAGGTCCTAGGTCAACTACAAGGCAGCCAAAGCGGTCAAAAATTGAGTTTTCAAAAACTAAAACTTGACTTGCTGTACTCCTTGCTTGTCGACTGCAACAACTTAGATGCTTATATTACGTACAGAGTGGTGCGCCCGCAAGGCTCATCACGCCACTTTAACTGCCAGAAGATAAATGTAAACGTTTCCGAGAGAAATGCGCCCATTGTGACGATTTGCAGTTACGTCATTTCGAAAACAAATGTATTAAACGTAAGATTTTCTGCGGTTTTTTCTACACATTACCACTTCTCGCCCTTTCTTGTGTAATGTGGCTGCCAGAGCTCGGTTCGTGCCAAATCTTAAGGTCCTAGGTCAACTACAAGGCAGCAAAACCGGTCAAAAATTGAGTTTTCAAAAACTAAAACTTGACTTGCTGTACTGCTTACTTGTCGACTGCACAACTTAGATGCTTATATTACGTACAGGGTGTTTTCTACACATTACCACTTCTCGCCCTTTCTTGTGTAATGTGGCTGCCAGAGCTCGGTTCGTGCCAAATCTTAAGGTCCTAGGTCAACTACAAGGCAGCCAAAGCGGTCAAAAATTGAGTTTTCAAAAACTAAAACTTGACTTGCTGTACTCCTTGCTTGTCGACTGCAACAACTTAGATGCTTATATTACGTACAGAGTGGTGCGCCCGCAAGGCTCATCACGCCACTTTAACTGCCAGAAGATAAATGTAAACGTTTCCGAGAGAAATGCGCCCATTGTGACGATTTGCAGTTACGTCATTTCGAAAACAAATGTATTAAACGTAAGATTTTCTGTGGTTTTTTCTACACATTACCACTTCTCGCCTTTTCTTGTGTAATGTGGCTGCCAGAGCTCGGTTCGTGCCAAATCTTAAGGTCCTCGGTCAACTACAAGGCAGCAAAAGCGGTCAAAAATTGAGTTTTCAAAAACTAAAACTTGACTTGCTGTACTCCTTGCTTGTTGACTGCAACAACTTAGATGCTTATATTACGTACAGAGGGGTGCGCCCGCAAGGCTCATCACGCCACTTTAACTGCCAGAAGATAAATGTAAACGTTTCCGAGAGAAATGCGTCCATTGTGACGATTTGCAGTTACGTCATTTCGAAAACAAATGTATTAAACGTAAGATTTTCTGTGGTTTTTTCTACACATTACCACTTCTCGCCCTTTCTTGTGTAATGTGGCTGCCAGAGCTCGGTTCGTGCCAAATCTTAAGGTCCTAGGTCAACTACAAGGCAGCCAAAGCGGTCAAAAATTGAGTTTTCAAAAACTAAAACTTGACTTGCTGTACTCCTTGCTTGTCGACTGCAACAACTTAGATGCTTATATTACGTACAGAGTGGTGCGCCCGCAAGGCTCATCACGCCACTTTAACTGCCAGAAGATAAATGTAAACGTTTCCGAGAGAAATGCGCCCATTGTGACGATTTGCAGTTACGTCATTTCGAAAACAAATGTATTAAACGTAAGATTTTCTGTGGTTTTTTCTACACATTACCACTTCTCGCCTTTTCTTGTGTAATGTGGCTGCCAGAGCTCGGTTCGTGCCAAATCTTAAGGTCCTCGGTCAACTACAAGGCAGCAAAAGCGGTCAAAAATTGAGTTTTCAAAAACTAAAACTTGACTTGCTGTACTCCTTGCTTGTCGACTGCAACAACTTAGATGCTTATATTACGTACAGAGTGGTGCGCCCGCAAGGCTCATCACGTCACTTTAACTGCCAGAAGATAAATGTAAACGTTTCCGAGAGAAATGCGTCCATTGTGACGATTTGCAGTTACGTCATTTCGAAAACAAAAGTAATAATCGTAAGATTTTCTGCGGATTTTTCTACACATTACCACTTCTCGCTTTTTCTTGTGTAATGTGGCTGCCAGAGCTTGGTTCGTGCCAAATCGTAAGGTCCTAGGTCAACTACAAGGCAGCAAAAGCGGCTCAAACTTGAGTTTTCAAAAACTAAAACTTGACCAGCTGTGCTCCTTACTTGTCGACTGCAACAACTTAGATGCTTATATTACGTACAGAGTGGTGCGCCCGCAAGGCTCATCACGCCACTTTAACTGCCAGAAGATAAATGTAAACGTTTCCGAGAGAAATGCGTCCATTGTGACGATTTGCAGTTACGTCATTTCGAAAACAAATGTATTAAACGTAAGATTTTCTGCGGTTTTTTCTACACATTACCTCTTCTCGCTTCTTCTTGTGTAATGTGGCTGCCAGACCTCTGTTCGTGCCAAATCTTAAGGTCCTAGGTCAACTACAAAAGGCAGCAAAAGCGGTCAAAAATTGAGTTTTCACAAACTAAAACTTGACTTGCTGTACTCCTTACTTGTCGACTGCAACAACTTAGATGCTTATATTACGTACAGGGTGGTGCGCCCGCAAGGCTCATCACGCCACTTTAACTGCCAGAAGATAAATGTAAACGTTTCCGAGAGAAATGCGTCCATCGTGACGATTTGCAGTTACGTCATTTCGAAAACAAATGTATTAAACGTAAGATTTTCTGCGGTTTTTTCTACACATTACCACTTCTCGCCTTTTCTTGTGTAATGTGGCTGCCAGAGCTCGGTTCGTGCCAAATCTTAAGGTCCTAGGTCAACTACAAGGCAGCAAAAGCGGCCAAAAATTGAGTTTTCAAAAACCAAAACTTGACTTGCTGTACTCCTTGCTTGTCGACTGCAACAACTTAGATGCTTATATTACGTACAGAGTGGTGCGCCCGCAAGGCTCATCACACCACTTTAACTGCCAGAAGGTAAATGTAAACGTTTCCGAGAGAAATGCGTCCATTGTGACGATTTGCAGTTACGTCATTTCGAAAACAAATTAATTAAACTTAAGATTTTCTGCGGTTTTTTCTACACATTACCTCTTCTCGCTTCTTCTTGTGTAATGTGGCTGCCAGAACTCGGTTCGCGCCAAACCTTAAGGTCCTAGGTCAACTACAAGGCAGCAAAAGCGGCCAAAAATTGAGTTTTCAAAAACCAAAACTTGATTTGCTGTACTCCTTGCTTGTCGACTGCAACAACTTAGATGCTTATATTACGTACAGAGTGGTGCGCCCGCAAGGCTCATCACGCCACTTTAACTGCCAGAAGATAAATGTAAACGTTTCCGAGAGAAATGCGTCCATTGTGACGATTTGCAGTTACGTCATTTCGAAAACAAATGTATTAAACGTAAGATTTTCTGCGGTTTTTTCTACACATTACCTCTTCTCGCTTCTTCTTGTGTAATGTGGCTGCCAGAACTCTGTTCGTGCCAAATCTTAAGGTCCTAGGTCAACTACAAAAGGCAGCAAAAGCGGTCAAAAATTGAGTTTTCAAAAACTAAAACTTGACTTGCTGTACTCCTTACTTGTCGACTGCAACAACTTAGATGCTTATATTACGTACAGGGTGGTGCTCCCGCAAGGCTCATCACGCCACTTTAACTGCCAGATGATAAATTTAAACGTTTCCGAGAGAAATGCGTCCATCGTGACGATTTGCAGTTACGTCATTTCGAAAACAAATTAATTAAACTTAAGATTTTCTGCGGTTTTTTCTACACATTACCTCTTCTCGCTTCTTCTTGTGTAATGTGGCTGCCAGACCTCTGTTCGTGCCAAATCTTAAGGTCCTAGGTCAACTACAAAAGGCAGCAAAAGCGGTCAAAAATTGAGTTTTCACAAACTAAAACTTGACTTGCTGTACTCCTTACTTGTCGACTGCAACAACTTAGATGCTTATATTACGTACAGGGTGGTGCGCCCGCAAGGCTCATCACGCCACTTTAACTGCCAGAAGATAAATGTAAACGTTTCCGAGAGAAATGCGTCCATCGTGACGATTTGCAGTTACGTCATTTCGAAAACAAATGTATTAAACGTAAGATTTTCTGCGGTTTTTTCTACACATTACCACTTCTCGCCTTTTCTTGTGTAATGTGGCTGCCAGAGCTCGGTTCGTGCCAAATCTTAAGGTCCTAGGTCAACTACAAGGCAGCAAAAGCGGCCAAAAATTGAGTTTTCAAAAACCAAAACTTGACTTGCTGTACTCCTTGCTTGTCGACTGCAACAACTTAGATGCTTATATTACGTACAGAGTGGTGCGCCCGCAAGGCTCATCACACCACTTTAACTGCCAGAAGGTAAATGTAAACGTTTCCGAGAGAAATGCGTCCATTGTGACGATTTGCAGTTACGTCATTTCGAAAACAAATTAATTAAACTTAAGATTTTCTGCGGTTTTTTCTACACATTACCTCTTCTCGCTTCTTCTTGTGTAATGTGGCTGCCAGAACTCGGTTCGCGCCAAACCTTAAGGTCCTAGGTCAACTACAAGGCAGCAAAAGCGGCCAAAAATTGAGTTTTCAAAAACCAAAACTTGATTTGCTGTACTCCTTGCTTGTCGACTGCAACAACTTAGATGCTTATATTACGTACAGAGTGGTGCGCCCGCAAGGCTCATCACGCCACTTTAACTGCCAGAAGATAAATGTAAACGTTTCCGAGAGAAATGCGTCCATTGTGACGATTTGCAGTTACGTCATTTCGAAAACAAATGTATTAAACGTAAGATTTTCTGCGGTTTTTTCTACACATTACCTCTTCTCGCTTCTTCTTGTGTAATGTGGCTGCCAGAACTCTGTTCGTGCCAAATCTTAAGGTCCTAGGTCAACTACAAAAGGCAGCAAAAGCGGTCAAAAATTGAGTTTTCAAAAACTAAAACTTGACTTGCTGTACTCCTTACTTGTCGACTGCAACAACTTAGATGCTTATATTACGTACAGGGTGGTGCTCCCGCAAGGCTCATCACGCCACTTTAACTGCCAGATGATAAATTTAAACGTTTCCGAGAGAAATGCGTCCATCGTGACGATTTGCAGTTACGTCATTTCGAAAACAAATGTATTAAACGTAAGATTTTCTGCGGTTTTTTCTACACATTACCACTTCTCGCCTTTTTTGTGTAATGTGGCTGCCAGAGCTCGGTTCGTGCCAAATCTTAAGGTCCTAGGTCAACTACAAGGCAGCAAAAGCGGCCAAAGTTGAGTTTTCAAAAACCAAAACTTGACTTGCTGTACTCCTTGCTTGTCGACTGCAACAACTTAGATGCTTATATTACGTACAGAGTGGTGCGCCCGCAAGGCTCATCACGCCACGTTAACTGCCAGAAGATAAATGTAAATGTTTCCGAGAGAAATGCGTCCATTGTGACGATTTGCAGTTACGTCATTTCGAAAACAAATGTATTAAACGAAAGATTTTCTGCGGTTTTTTCTACACATTACCACTTCTCGCCTTTTCTTGTGTAATGTGGCTGCCAGAGCTCGGTTCGTGCCAAGTCTTAAGGTCCTAGGTCAACTACAAGGCAGCAAAAGCGGTCAAAAATTGAGTTTTCAGAAACCAAAACTTGACCAGCTGTGCTCCTTACTTGTCGACTGCAACAACTTAGATGCTTATATTACGTACAGAGTGGTGCGCCCGCAAGGCTCATCACGCCACTTTAACTGCCAGAAGATAAATGTAAACGTTTCCGAGAGAAATGCGTCCATTGTGACGATTTGCAGTTACGTCATTTCGAAAACAAATGTATTAAACGAAAGATTTTCTGCGGTTTTTTCTACACATTACCACTTCTCGCTTTTTCTTGTGTAATGTGGCTGCCAGAGCTTGGTTCGTGCCAAATCGTAAGGTCCTAGGTCAACTACAAGGCAGCAAAAGCGGTCAAAAATTGAGTTTTCAAAAACTAAAACTTGACTTGCTGTACTCCTTGCTTGTCGACTGCAACAACTTAGATGCTTATATTACGTACAGAGTGTGCGCCCGTAAGGCTCGTCACGCCACTTTAACTGCCAGAAGATAAATGTAAACGTTTCCGAGAGAAATGCGTCCATTGTGACGATTTGCAGTTACGTCATTTCGAAAACAAATGTATTAAACGTAAGATTTTCTGCGGTTTTTTCTACACATTACCACTTCTCGCCTTTTTTGTGTAATGTGGCTGCCAGAGCTCGGTTCGTGCCGAATCTTAAGGTCCTAGGTCAACTACAAGGCAGCAAAAGCGGCCAAAAATTGAGTTTTCAAAAACCAAAACTAGATTTGCTGTGCTCCTTACTTGTCGACTGCAACAACTTAGATGCTTATATTACGTACAGAGTGTGCGCCCGTAAGGCTCGTCACGCCACTTTAACTGCCAGAAGATAAATGTAAACGTTTCCGAGAGAAATGCGTCCATCGTGACGATTTGCAGTTACGTCATTTCGAAAACAAATGTATTAAACGTAAGATTTTCTGCGGTTTTTTCTACACATTACCACTTCTCGCCTTTTCTTGTGTAATGTGGCTGCCAGAGCTCGGTTCGTGCCAAATCTTAAGGTCCTAGGTCAACTACAAGGCAGCAAAAGCGGCCAAAAATTGAGTTTTCAAAAACCAAAACTTGACTTGCTGTACTCCTTGCTTGTCGACTGCAACAACTTAGATGCTTATATTACGTACAGAGTGGTGCGCCCGCAAGGCTCATCACACCACTTTAACTGCCAGAAGGTAAATGTAAACGTTTCCGAGAGAAATGCGTCCATTGTGACGATTTGCAGTTACGTCATTTCGAAAACAAATTAATTAAACTTAAGATTTTCTGCGGTTTTTTCTACACATTACCTCTTCTCGCTTCTTCTTGTGTAATGTGGCTGCCAGAACTCGGTTCGCGCCAAACCTTAAGGTCCTAGGTCAACTACAAGGCAGCAAAAGCGGCCAAAAATTGAGTTTTCAAAAACCAAAACTTGATTTGCTGTACTCCTTGCTTGTCGACTGCAACAACTTAGATGCTTATATTACGTACAGAGTGGTGCGCCCGCAAGGCTCATCACGCCACTTTAACTGCCAGAAGATAAATGTAAACGTTTCCGAGAGAAATGCGTCCATTGTGACGATTTGCAGTTACGTCATTTCGAAAACAAATGTATTAAACGTAAGATTTTCTGCGGTTTTTTCTACACATTACCTCTTCTCGCTTCTTCTTGTGTAATGTGGCTGCCAGAACTCTGTTCGTGCCAAATCTTAAGGTCCTAGGTCAACTACAAAAGGCAGCAAAAGCGGTCAAAAATTGAGTTTTCAAAAACTAAAACTTGACTTGCTGTACTCCTTACTTGTCGACTGCAACAACTTAGATGCTTATATTACGTACAGGGTGGTGCTCCCGCAAGGCTCATCACGCCACTTTAACTGCCAGATGATAAATTTAAACGTTTCCGAGAGAAATGCGTCCATCGTGACGATTTGCAGTTACGTCATTTCGAAAACAAATGTATTAAACGTAAGATTTTCTGCGGTTTTTTCTACACATTACCACTTCTCGCCTTTTTTGTGTAATGTGGCTGCCAGAGCTCGGTTCGTGCCAAATCTTAAGGTCCTAGGTCAACTACAAGGCAGCAAAAGCGGCCAAAGTTGAGTTTTCAAAAACCAAAACTTGACTTGCTGTACTCCTTGCTTGTCGACTGCAACAACTTAGATGCTTATATTACGTACAGAGTGGTGCGCCCGCAAGGCTCATCACGCCACGTTAACTGCCAGAAGATAAATGTAAATGTTTCCGAGAGAAATGCGTCCATTGTGACGATTTGCAGTTACGTCATTTCGAAAACAAATGTATTAAACGAAAGATTTTCTGCGGTTTTTTCTACACATTACCACTTCTCGCCTTTTCTTGTGTAATGTGGCTGCCAGAGCTCGGTTCGTGCCAAGTCTTAAGGTCCTAGGTCAACTACAAGGCAGCAAAAGCGGTCAAAAATTGAGTTTTCAGAAACCAAAACTTGACCAGCTGTGCTCCTTACTTGTCGACTGCAACAACTTAGATGCTTATATTACGTACAGAGTGGTGCGCCCGCAAGGCTCATCACGCCACTTTAACTGCCAGAAGATAAATGTAAACGTTTCCGAGAGAAATGCGTCCATTGTGACGATTTGCAGTTACGTCATTTCGAAAACAAATGTATTAAACGAAAGATTTTCTGCGGTTTTTTCTACACATTACCACTTCTCGCTTTTTCTTGTGTAATGTGGCTGCCAGAGCTTGGTTCGTGCCAAATCGTAAGGTCCTAGGTCAACTACAAGGCAGCAAAAGCGGTCAAAAATTGAGTTTTCAAAAACTAAAACTTGACTTGCTGTACTCCTTGCTTGTCGACTGCAACAACTTAGATGCTTATATTACGTACAGAGTGTGCGCCCGTAAGGCTCGTCACGCCACTTTAACTGCCAGAAGATAAATGTAAACGTTTCCGAGAGAAATGCGTCCATTGTGACGATTTGCAGTTACGTCATTTCGAAAACAAATGTATTAAACGTAAGATTTTCTGCGGTTTTTTCTACACATTACCACTTCTCGCCTTTTTTGTGTAATGTGGCTGCCAGAGCTCGGTTCGTGCCGAATCTTAAGGTCCTAGGTCAACTACAAGGCAGCAAAAGCGGCCAAAAATTGAGTTTTCAAAAACCAAAACTAGATTTGCTGTGCTCCTTACTTGTCGACTGCAACAACTTAGATGCTTATATTACGTACAGAGTGGTGCGCCCGCAAGGCTCATCACGCCACTTTAACTGCCGGAAGATAAATGGAAACGTTTCCGAGAAAAATGCGTCCATTGTGACGATTTGCAGTTACGTCATTTCGAAAACAAATGTAATAATCGTAATATTTTCTGCGGTTTTTTCTACACATTACCACTTCTCGCTTTTTCTTGTGTAATGTGGCTGCCAGAGCTTGGTTCGTGCCAAATCGTAAGGTCCTAGGTCAACTACAAGGCAGCAAAAGCGGCTCAAATTTGAGTTTTCAAAAACTAAAACTTGACCAGCTGTGCTCCTTACTTTTCGACTGCAACAACTTAGATGCTTATATTACGTACAGAGTGGTGCGCCCGCAAGGCTCATCACGCCACTTTAACTGCCAGAAGATAAATGTAAACGTTTCCGAGAGTAATGCGTCCATTGTGACGATTTGCAGTTACGTCATTTCGAAAACAAATGTATTAAACGTAAGATTTTCTGCGGTTTTTTCTACACATTACCTCTTCTCGCTTCTTCTTGTGTAATGTGGCTGCCAGACCTCTGTTCGTGCCAAATCATAAGGTCCTAGGTCAATTACAAAACGCAGCAAAAGCGGTCAAAAATTGAGTTTTCAAAAACTAAAACTTGACTTGCTGTACTCCTTACTTGTCGACTGCAACAACTTAGATGCTTAAATTACGTACAGAGTGGTGCGCCCGCAAGGCTCATCACGCCACTTTAACTGCCGGAAGATAAATTTAAACGTTTCCGAGACAAATGCGTCCACCGTGACGATTTGCAGTTACGTCATTTCGAAAACAAATGTATTAAACGTAAGATTTTCTGCGGTTTTTTCTACACATTACCACTTCTCGCCTTTTCTTGTGTAATGTGGCTGCCAGAGCTCGGTTCGTGCCAAATCTTAAGGTCCTAGGTCAACTACAAGGCAGCAAAAGCGGTCAAAAATTGAGTTTTCAAAAACTAAAACTTGACTTGCTGTACTCCTTACTTGTCGACTGCAACAACTTAGATGCTTAAATTACGTACAGAGTGGTGCGCCCGCAAGGCTCATCACGCCACTTTAACCGCCAGAAGTTAAATGTAAACGTTTCCGAGAGAAATGCGTCCATTGTGACGATTTGCAGTTACGTCATTTCGAAAACAAATGTATTAAACGTAAGATTTTCTGCGGTTTCTTCTACACATTACCTCTTCTCGCCTTTTCTTGTGTAATGTGGCTGCCAGAGCTCGGTTCGTGCCAAATCTTAAGGTCCTAGGTCAACTACAAGGCAGCAAAAGCGGTCAAAAATTGAGTTTTCAAAAACTAAAACTTGACTTGCTGTACTCCTTACTTGTCGACTGCAACAACTTAGATGCTTATATTACGTACAGAGTGGTGCGCCCGCAAGGCTCATCACGCCACTTTAACTGCCAGAAGATAAATGTAAACGTTTCCGAGAGAAATGCGTCCATTGTGACGATTTGCAGTTACGTCATTTCGAAAACAAATGTAATAATCGTAATATTTTCTGCGGTTTTTTCTACACATTACCACTTCTCGCTTTTTCTTGTGTAATGTGGCTGCCAGAGCTTGGTTCGTGCCAAATCGTAAGGTCCTAGGTCAACTACAAGGCAGCAAAAGCGGCTCAAATTTGAGTTTTCAAAAACTAAAACTTGACCAGCTGTGCTCCTTACTTTTCGACTGCAACAACTTAGATGCTTATATTACGTACAGAGTGGTGCGCCCGCAAGGCTCATCACGCCACTTTAACTGCCAGAAGATAAATGTAAACGTTTCCGAGAGTAATGCGTCCATTGTGACGATTTGCAGTTACGTCATTTCGAAAACAAATGTATTAAACGTAAGATTTTCTGCGGTTTTTTCTACACATTACCTCTTCTCGCTTCTTCTTGTGTAATGTGGCTGCCAGACCTCTGTTCGTGCCAAATCATAAGGTCCTAGGTCAATTACAAAACGCAGCAAAAGCGGTCAAAAATTGAGTTTTCAAAAACTAAAACTTGACTTGCTGTACTCCTTACTTGTCGACTGCAACAACTTAGATGCTTAAATTACGTACAGAGTGGTGCGCCCGCAAGGCTCATCACGCCACTTTAACTGCCGGAAGATAAATTTAAACGTTTCCGAGACAAATGCGTCCACCGTGACGATTTGCAGTTACGTCATTTCGAAAACAAATGTATTAAACGTAAGATTTTCTGCGGTTTTTTCTACACATTACCACTTCTCGCCTTTTCTTGTGTAATGTGGCTGCCAGAGCTCGGTTCGTGCCAAATCTTAAGGTCCTAGGTCAACTACAAGGCAGCAAAAGCGGTCAAAAATTGAGTTTTCAAAAACTAAAACTTGACTTGCTGTACTCCTTACTTGTCGACTGCAACAACTTAGATGCTTAAATTACGTACAGAGTGGTGCGCCCGCAAGGCTCATCACGCCACTTTAACCGCCAGAAGTTAAATGTAAACGTTTCCGAGAGAAATGCGTCCATTGTGACGATTTGCAGTTACGTCATTTCGAAAACAAATGTATTAAACGTAAGATTTTCTGCGGTTTCTTCTACACATTACCTCTTCTCGCCTTTTCTTGTGTAATGTGGCTGCCAGAGCTCGGTTCGTGCCAAATCTTAAGGTCCTAGGTCAACTACAAGGCAGCAAAAGCGGTCAAAAATTGAGTTTTCAAAAACTAAAACTTGACTTGCTGTACTCCTTACTTGTCGACTGCAACAACTTAGATGCTTATATTACGTACAGAGTGGTGCGCCCGCAAGGCTCATCACGCCACTTTAACCGCCAGAAGTTAAATGTAAACGTTTCCGAGAGAAATGCGTCCATTGTGACGATTTGCAGTTACGTCATTTCGAAAACAAATGTATTAAACGTAAGATTTTCTGCGGTTTTTTCTACACATTACCTCTTCTCGCCTTTTCTTGTGTAATGTGGCTGCCAGACCTCTGTTCGTGCCAAATCATAAGGTCCTAGGTCAATTACAAAACGCAGCAAAAGCGGTCAAAAATTGAGTTTTCAAAAACTAAAACTTGACTTGCTGTACTCCTTACTTGTCGACTGCAACAACTTAGATGCTTATATTACGTACAGAGTGGTGCGCCCGCAAGGCTCATCACGCCACTTTAACTGCCGGAAGATAAATTTAAACGTTTCCGAGACAAATGCGTCCACCGTGACGATTTGCAGTTACGTCATTTCGAAAACAAATGTATTAAACGTAAGATTTTCTGCGGTTTTTTCTACACATTACCACTTCTCGCCTTTTCTTGTGTAATGTGGCTGCCAGAGCTCGGTTCGTGCCAAATCTTAAGGTCCTAGGTCAACTACAAGGCAGCAAAAGCGGTCAAAAATTGAGTTTTCAAAAACTAAAACTTGACTTGCTGTACTCCTTACTTGTCGACTGCAACAACTTAGATGCTTAAATTACGTACAGAGTGGTGCGCCCGCAAGGCTCATCACGCCACTTTAACCGCCAGAAGTTAAATGTAAACGTTTCCGAGAGAAATGCGTCCATTGTGACGATTTGCAGTTACGTCATTTCGAAAACAAATGTATTAAACGTAAGATTTTCTGCGGTTTCTTCTACACATTACCTCTTCTCGCCTTTTCTTGTGTAATGTGGCTGCCAGAGCTCGGTTCGTGCCAAATCTTAAGGTCCTAGGTCAACTACAAGGCAGCAAAAGCGGTCAAAAATTGAGTTTTCAAAAACTAAAACTTGACTTGCTGTACTCCTTACTTGTCGACTGCAACAACTTAGATGCTTATATTACGTACAGAGTGGTGCGCCCGCAAGGCTCATCACGCCACTTTAACCGCCAGAAGTTAAATGTAAACGTTTCCGAGAGAAATGCGTCCATTGTGACGATTTGCAGTTACGTCATTTCGAAAACAAATGTATTAAACGTAAGATTTTCTGCGGTTTTTTCTACACATTACCACTTCTCGCCTTTTCTTGTGTAATGTGGCTGCCAGAGCTCGGTTCGTGCCAAATCTTAAGGTCCTAGGTCAACTACAAGGCAGCAAAAGCGGTCAAAAATTGAGTTTTCAAAAACTAAAACTTGACTTGCTGTACTCCTTACTTGTCGACTGCAACAACTTAGATGCTTAAATTACGTACAGAGTGGTGCGCCCGCAAGGCTCATCACGCCACTTTAACCGCCAGAAGTTAAATGTAAACGTTTCCGAGAGAAATGCGTCCATTGTGACGATTTGCAGTTACGTCATTTCGAAAACAAATGTATTAAACGTAAGATTTTCTGCGGTTTCTTCTACACATTACCTCTTCTCGCTTCTTCTTGTGTAATGTGGCTGCCAGACCTCTGTTCGTGCCAAATCATAAGGTCCTAGGTCAATTACAAAACGCAGCAAAAGCGGTCAAAAATTGAGTTTTCAAAAACTAAAACTTGACTTGCTGTACTCCTTACTTGTCGACTGCAACAACTTAGATGCTTAAATTACGTACAGAGTGGTGCGCCCGCAAGGCTCATCACGCCACTTTAACCGCCAGAAGTTAAATGTAAACGTTTCCGAGAGAAATGCGTCCATTGTGACGATTTGCAGTTACGTCATTTCGAAAACAAATGTATTAAACGTAAGATTTTCTTCGGTTTTTTCTACACATTACCACTTCTCGCCTTTTCTTGTGTAATGTGGCTGCCAGAACTCGGTTCGTGCCAAATCTTAAGGTCCTAGGTCAACTACAAGACAGGAAAAGCGGTCAAAAATTGAGTTTTCAAAAACTAAAACTTGACTTGCTGTACTCCTTGCTTGTCGACTGCAACAACTTAGATGCTTATAATACGTACAGAGTGGTGCGCCCGCAAGGCTCGTCACGCCACTTTAACCGCCAGAAAATAAATGTAAACGTTTCCGAGAGAAATGCGTCCATTGTGACGATTTGCAGTTACGTCATTTCGAAATAAAATGTATTTAACGTAAGATTTTCTGCGGTTTTTTCTACACATTACCTCTTCTCGCTTCTTCTTGTGTAATGTGGCTGCCAGAACTCGGTTCGTGCCAAATCTTAAGGTCCTAGGTCAACCACAAGTCAGCAAAAGCGGTCAAAAATTGAGTTTACAAAAACTAAAACTTGACCAGCTGTGCTCCTTACTTGTCGACTGCAACAACTTAGATGCGTATATTACGTACAGAGTGGTGCGCCCGCAAGGCTCATCACGCCACTTTAACTGCCAGAAGATAAATGTAAACGCTTCCGAGAGAAATACGTCCATTGTGAGGATTTGCAGTTAAGTCATTTCGAAAACAAATGTATTAAACGTAAGATTTTCTGCGGTTTTTTCTACACATTACCACTTCTCGCTTTTTCTTGTGTAATGTGGCTGCCAGAACTCGGTTCGTGCCAAATCTAAAGGTCCTAGGTCAACTACAAGGCAGCAAAAGCGGCCAAAAATTGAGTTTTCAAAAACTAAAACCTGACTTGCTGTGCTCCTTACTTGTTGACTGCAACAACTTAGATGCTTATATTACGTACAGAGTGGTGCGCCCGCAAGGCTCATCTCGCCACTTTAACTGCCAGAAGATAAATGTAAACGTTTCCGAGAGAAATGCGTCCATTGTGACGATTTGCAGTTACGTCATTTCGAAAACAAGTGTATTAAACGTAAGATTTTCTGCGGTTTTTTCTACACATTACCACTTCTCGCTTTTTCTTGTGTTATGTGGCTGCCAGAGCTCGGTTCGTGCCAAATCCTAAGGTCCTAGGTCAACTACAAGGCTGCAAAAGCGGTCAAATATTGAGTTTTCAAAAACTAAAACTTGACTTGCTGTGCTCCTTACTTGTCGACTGCAACAACTTAGATGCTTATATTACCTACAGAGTGGTGCGCCCGCAAGGCTCATCACGCCACTTTAACTGCCAGAAGATAAATGTAAACGTTTCCGAGAGAAATGCGTCCATTGTGACGATTTGCAGTTACGTCATTTCGAAAACAAATGTATTAAACGTAAGATTTTCTGCGGTTTTTTCTACACATTACCTCTTCTCGCTTCTTCTTGTGTAATGTGGCTGCCAGAACTCGGTTTGTGCCAAATCTTAAGGTCCTAGGTCAACTACAAGGCAGCAAAAGTGGCCAAAAATTGAGTTTTCAAAAACTAAAACTTGACTTGCTGTGCTCCTTCCTTGTTGACTGCAACAACTTAGATGCTTATATTACGTACAGAGTGGTGCGTCCGCAAGTTTCATCACGCCACTTTAACTGCCAGAAGATAAATGTAAACGTTTCCGAGAGAAATGCGTCCATTGTGACGATTTCCAGTTACGTCATTTCGAAAACAAATGTATTAAACGTAAGATTTTCTGCGGTTTTTTCTACACATTACCACTTCTCGCCTTTTCTTGTGTAATGTGGCTGCCAGAGCTCGGTTCGTGCCGAATCTAAAGGTCCTAGGTCAACTACAAGGCAGCAAAAGCGGTCAAAAATTGAGTTTTCAAAAACTAAAACTTGACTTGCTGTACTCCTTGCTTGTCGACTGCAACAACTTAGATGCTTATATTACGTACAGAGTGGTGCGTCCGCAAGTTTCATCACGCCACTTTAACTGCCAGAAGATAAATGTAAACGTTTCCGAGAGAAATGCGTCCATTGTGACGATTTCCAGTTACGTCATTTCGAAAACAAATGTATTAAACGTAAGATTTTCTGCGGTTTTTTCTACACATTACCTCTTCTCGCTTCTTCTTGTGTAATGTGGCTGCCAGAACTCGGTTCGTGCCAAACCTTAAGGTCCTAGGTCAACTACAAAGCAGCAAAAGCGGCCAAAAACTGAGTTTTGAAAAACTAAAACTTGATTTGCTGTGCTCCTTACTTGTCGACTGCAACAACTTAGATGCTTATATTACGTACAGAGTGGTGCGCCCGCAAGGCTCATCACGCCACTTTAACTGCCAGAAGATAAATGTAAACGTTTCCGAGAGAAATGCGTCCATTGTGACGATTTGCAGTTACGTCATTTCGAAAACAAATGTAATAAACGTAAGATTTTCTGCGGTTTTTTCTACACATTACCACTTCTCGCCTTTTCTTGTGTAATGTGGCTGCCAGAGCTCGGTTCGTGCCGAATCTAAAGGTCCTAGGTCAACTACAAGGCAGCAAAAGCGGTCAAAAATTGAGTTTTCAAAAACTAAAACTTGACTTGCTGTATTCATTACTTGTCGACTATAACAACTTAGATGCTTATATTACGTACAGAGTGGTGCGCCCGCAAGGCTCATCACGCCACTGTAACTGCCAGAAGATAAATGTAAACGTTTCCGAGAGAAATGCGTCCATTGTGACGATTTGCAGTTACGTCATTTCGAAAACAAATGTATTAAACGTAAGATTTTCTAGCGGTTTTTTCTACACATTAGCACTTCTCGCCTTTTCTTGTGTAATGTGGCTGCCAGAACTCGGTTCGTGCCGAATCTTAAGGTCCTAGGTCAACAACAAGGCAGCAAAAGCGGTCAAAAATTGAGTTTTCAAAAACTAAAACTTGACTTGCTGTACTCCTTGCTTGTCGACTGCAACAACTTAGATGCTTATATTACGTACAGAGTGGTGCGCCCGCAAGGCTCATCACGCCACTTTAACTGCCAGAAGGTAAATGTAAACGTTTCCGAGAGAAATGCGTCCATTGTGACAATTTGCAGTTACGTCATTTCGAAAACAAATGTATTAAACGTAAGATTTTCTGCGGTTTTTTCTACACATTACCACTTCTCGCCTTTTCTTGTGTAATGTGGCTGCCAGAGCTCGGTTCGTGCCAAATCTTAAGGTCCTAGGTCAACTACAAGGCAGCAAAAGCAGTCAAAAACTGAGTTTTCAAAAACTAAAACTTGACTTGCTGTACTCCTTGCTTGTCGACTGCAACAACTTAGATGTTATATTACATACAGAGTGGTGCGCCCGCAAGGCTCATCACGCCACTTTAACTGCCAGAAGATAAATGTGAACGTTTCCGAGAGAAATACGTCCATTGTGATGATTTGCAGTTAAGTCATTTCGAAAACAAATGTATTAAACGTAAGATTTTCTGCGGCTTTTTCTACACCTTACCACTTCTCGCTTTTTCTTGTGTAATGTGGCTGCCAGAGCTCGGTTCGTGCCAAATCTTAAGGTCCTAGGTCAACTACAAGGCAGCAAAAGCGGCCAAAAATCGAGTTTTCAAAAACTAAAACTTGACCAGCTGTGCTCCTTACTTGTCGACTGCAACAACTTAGATGCTTATATTTCGTACAGAGTGGTGCGCCCGCAAGGCTCATCACGTCACTTTAACTGCCAGAAGATAAATGTAAACGTTTCCGTGAGATATGCGTCCATTGTGACGATTTGCAGTTACGTCATTTCGAAAACAAATGTATTAAACGTAAGATTTTCTGCGGTTTTTTCTACACATTACCACTTCTAGCTTTTTCTTGTGTAATGTGGCTGCCAGAGCTCGGTTCGTGCCTAATCTTAAGGTCCTAGGTCAACTACAAGGCAGCAAAAGCGGCCAAAAATCGAGTTTTCATAAAGTAAAACTTGACTTGCATCGGGTAGAGCGAGGCAGGTGAGGAGAGCGTCTTGCTCCGTGAAAGCGGACAGTCGCAAAGTTCGGCAGCTCTGAGAGAGGGACTTAGATTCTGAAAACTGTGCTGTGTACGATCTGGAGTCTGCAGCTACAGTAGGACTTCAGCGTCCACGATAGGCATTGCATTGACTACTAGTACAGGGCTATTACAAATGATTGAAGCGATTTCATAAATTCACTGTAGCTCCATTCATTGACATATGGTCACGACACACTACAGATACGTAGAAAAACTCATCAAGTTTTGTTCGGCTGAAGCCGCACTTCAGGTTTCTGCCGTCAGAGCGCTCGAGAGCGCAGTGAGACAAAATGGCGACAGGAGCCGAGAAAGCGTATGTCGTGCTTGAAATGCACTCACATCACTCAGTCATAACAGTGCAACGACACTCCAGGATGAAGTTCAACAAAGATCCACCAACTGCTATCTCCATTCGGCCACGGTATGCGCAGTTTAAAGCTTCTGGATGCCTCTGTAAGGGGAAATCAACGGGTCGGCCTGCAGTGAGCGAAGAAACGGTTGAACGCGTGCGGGCAAGTTTCACGCGTAGCCCGCGGAAAATTGGCTCATGCCACAACTGGAGACCGACAGCGCCGACTTCATCTTTCAACAGGATGGTGCTCCACCGCACTTCCATCATGATGTTCGGCATTTCTTAAACAGGAGATGGGAAAACCGATGGATCGGTTGTGGTGGAGATCATGATCAGCAATTCATGTCATGGTCTCCACGCTCTCCCGACTTAACCCCATGCGATTTCTTTCTCTCGGGTTATGTGAAAGATTCAGTGTTTAAACGTCCTCTACCAAGAAACGTGTCAGAACTGCGAGCTCGCATCAACGATGCTTTCGAACTGATTGATGGGGAGATGCTGCGCCGAGTGTGGGAGGAACTTGATTATCGGCTTGATGTCTGCTGAATCACTAAAGGGGCAAATATCGAACATTTGTGAAAGCCTAAAAAAAACCTTGTGAGTTTTTGTATGTGTGTGCAAAGCATTTTGAAAATATCTCAAATAAAAAAGTTATTGCAGAGCTGTGAAATCGCTTCAATCATTTGTAATAACCCTGTATAATTGCAGTTGATTCCGCCTTATAGGCCGGCAGTCACCATTGAACGTAGTCAACCAGTGCACAGAGCTATCATACTGGTACTGCACGTTAGTACAAGACACACTGGGCTGCACCTTAAAGCCGTCGGCACACGGACCGTGCATCCGAATGTTGAGCGTTGAGCGTGCCGAGTTTCTGACGTCATAGCGTGGAATGGCACGTTCGGTAGTCTTTCCGAACGTGCAGAGCAACATCTGGCTTGTCAGATATTCTGAGCGTGCGACTGAGCGTTGACCAATGAGATGGCACAACGCCACCTACGTCACATGCACGCCGTCTCCCTTCAGTACAGTGAGGCGCCATATTGGCATTCATTTCAAGCCTGCATGTATATATACCATTCCGAGCACCAGAAAATAGAGAATCCTGCAAAACCCGTTGTTAACTGTGTGATTCATTCCAATAAAATAACGAGAAGCATCATAGTCGTGGCAAAAGATTTATTGTAACTTGCGTATAATGACAGTAGGCTATTTGAAGGTAGCAACACACTGAAGATCCACCCAAAACGCATTGTTCATGGTAAAATTTGTTATAATTAAATTTCAGTTAGTAACATAACTACGATCAACGTTTTTAGCAAGTGGTAAAATACTACGATTTGCAACGAAACGTGTGATGTTGGTTTAGCGTAATGAATAGCGTCTCTGTCCTATACGGAGTTTTTTTTGTTGGGGGCGGTGGTTCGCGTCCTGACACAACCAATTTTTTTTCGTAACATTCGCGTTTTTATTAGGTTTTGATACTTTAATATAAGTATAAGCTATAATATTTCATGTTATGTAAATACAAGTTCACCTTTTCTTGAGGGGTGACTTTGTTCGATTGACTTGATCTACAGGACAGCTTGCGCTACTTGTATAAAGATATTTTGCTCCTTTTTCTTTTATGCTTCGTAATTCACGCGTTGCAAAGATTCTGCTACTGGGTAGGAACAGTGATCAAGTAAGACTGACCTTGGGGTTTTACTAAAATGTGGGAATGATGAAGTAATGTTTATCTCATCCGGAGAAGTATTCCAAATTTGTAATGCACGGTTTGTAATGGAACTTTTATAATCCTGTGCCCTTATTGACTGGACATGGTACTTTCCTTTTCGTGGACGATGGAGGAAATGTGCGTTTTAATAGAGCTAACGTGGGAATTTTAAGCGCGCCCGTTGACTAAACAGTGTGATTTACGAACTAGAAGCATCCCTCAACTGCCGCTGGAGTGCGCTGCGATCGTGTATACCACGTTGGGGCCCACGTACCGTATGCACGAGTCGCATCGTTCCTGAGCGTTCAGCAGCACGTTGAACTTGGCACGCTCAACGTTAACGTTCGACAGCACGGTCCGTGTGCCGACGGCTTTAAGGGTTGTTGAGCCAGTCTTGTAAGCGTTGTATACCATTTAGAGGAAATATAGGCCTTGTGGTATTAGCAGTTTCTGAGTAGTTTATTCTGCTCAAGATATTTGAGAGACTCGTCGTAATTCAGCGACTATGCAGCTGCAGTCGTCGCCCCAACAGTATCGACTGAGCCAGCACGCTGGTAGACGGTATTGTGAAACTTGCAGCAGCGGCAGTAAAGTTCAGAAATAGTTGTGGGATCGTGTTCTTGCCATCCACTGAGCATCCGTGCAGTTCTGCTTACGATTCTTTATTGGTTATTTGTCTTTTTGCATGTTGTTTGGTTAGTTTCTCGGTGGTGGTGTCCGAAGTACGTATTATTTCAGACACAAAAGAGATTATAGGAATGCAGTCAGATCGCATTTACCATTTGCTTTTCCAGGGGCATAATTAAATCTAACTTCACATCAACTTAACATTAAGAGCTGAGAGCCAATCTTACCAGTGTAGTATATCTAAGAACAGTGTACAATTTGTTTAATTTGCTTTCATTCATGATTTGTTCAATATGATCTAATTTCCATCGTGAGATAATTTACAGTGAATACAAGATGATTCAGTAGTTGGTGGTAGTTAGACGTCACTGTCACATTAGTATATTTTATTCATGTTTACTATTGGCCTCTACCCCAATACGAATTGTACAACTGAGCTACGAACGGGTAGGTAGGAACTGCCCCCTCTCACCCCGGACATTCTGTCGCCCGCAGCTACCTTTGCTTCGTCGAAGCTGGACCCTCGCTCGCCTGGCAGCCTTTCCAATTGAGCGGCTACGGGCGCTGCTGATTCTGGCAATATAAATAACGGTCCACGCAGTGGGGGCTACGTGCACTGCATCGGTAATTACTTTTTTCGCCCCGAGGGGTCGGGCTGCTTATGGACAGAAGGGGGAGGGGTGGATCGGCCGGGGCCGAGTGATTTCCTTCCACCGCTGCTGGGGGGGGGGCGCCGCTAGCTGAAACACGAGCCGAGCCGAGCCGTTCCGAGCCGGCGGTCGGCCGTCGCCGTTCAGCCATCGGAAATGGAGAACGCCGTGCAGATTGGCTGCGAAATTGCCTCTCCGCCTAACGCGGTATCACAATAACATGCAGGCCAGCGCGTGCCGTATTGACGGAGCTGCCCCTGAACAAACTCTAACATTCGTCTGCTTATTTATTTTCGATCTCCTTCCCTCCAGAAGCACGGTGTGCGTATGAGAGATTTGCTAAAGCGAAAATGCTGCGGACGGACAAACACGCAAAGAACATACACTGATTAGCCTAAACATTACGAGCACCAGCTTCATCATCATCAGTTATCTGCTATATTAGCAGGTCCTTTGCCTCTCCATTTTCTGCGATCCATTGCTTCCTTCTTAAGGCTGCTGTATGTTGTACCGTCCATCATGTCATCCAGTATCTGGAATCTCTTTCTTCCTCGCTTCCTTTTCCCTTCTACATAACCTTCTAAAACTGTTTTTATCCGTCCGTCATTCTTTCTTAATAAATGCCCAATCCAATTTCTTTTTCTTCTCTTTATTACATCTAGTAACTGTCGTTCCTCTCCCACTCTTCTCAGTACCTCTTCATTTTTTACTCTGTCCATCCAACTTAATCTTTCCATCTTCCGCCATGTCCAGATCTCAAAAGCCTCCAGCCTTTCTCTGTCTTTTTTCCTCATAGTCAATGTTTCAGCGCCATATAGAAGAACAGTCCATACAAGACATTTTATGAGTCTCTTTCTGAGTTCTCTGTCCAGACCGCTGCAGAAGATTCTCCTTTTCTTATAAAACGCCTCTTTTGCCATTGCTATCCTTGTTTCAATTTCTGTGGTGCACGTCGAGTCAGTGTCTATCCTGCTTCCAAGTTACTTAAAATTTTGCACCTGTTCTAGTGTTTCTCCATCCAGCACAATTTTTATTTCCTTCTTTCCTCCTATTGCCAATACTTTTGTTTATTTTGTGTTAATTTTCATTCCATATTTTTTTCCGTTAGTTGCAATGATGTCTACCAAATCCTGTAATTCTTTTTCCCCTGTGGCTAGAAGGACCAAGTCATCAGCAAATCTTAAGTATCCTACTCTTCTTGCTCCAATTTCTAATCCTTTGTCACCAGCTTCATACACACATCAAAGAAAGTTTTGCATACCTCGGTTCTGAGAGTACCTGAACCTGTACAGAAAATTGGAATAGAGATCACCATAAACATCATTTATTGCTCATGAAAATCACACTTTGCATGTTGTACCGCCGTAAAGCGAGACCTTAAGAGGTGGTGGTGCAGATTGCTGTACGCACTGGTACCTCTAATACCCTGTAGCAGGTCCTCTTGCAAGGATGCATGCCTGTATTCGTCGTGGCAAACTATCAACAAGTTCATCAAGGCACTATTGGTCCAGATTGCCCCACTCCTCAACGGTGATACGGCGTAGATGCCACAGAGTGGTTGGTGGGTCACGTCGTCCATAAACAGCCCTTTTCAATGTATGCCAGGCATGTTCGATAGGGTTCATGTTTGGAGAACATGCTGGCCACTCTAGTCGAGCGATGTCGTTATCCTGAAGGAAGTCATTCACAAGATTTGCACGATGGGGGCGAGAAATGCCGTCCATGAAGTCCAATATGCTGCCCATACGGTTGCACTATCGATCGTAGGATGGCATTCACGTATTGTACAGCCATTTCTGTGCGTTCCGTGACGACCAGCGGCGTATGTCGGACCCACATAATGCCACCCCAAAGCAGCAGGGAACTTCCACCTTGCTGCACTCGCTGGACAGTGTCTAAGGCGTTCAGCCTGACAAGGTTGCCTCCAAATACGACGATTGTCTGGTTGAAGGCATATGCGACACTCATCGGTGAAGAGAACGTGATGCCAATCCTGAATGGTCCATTTGCCTCGTTGTTGGGCTCAATTGTACTGCGCTGCACGGTGTCCTCGTTGCAAAGATGGACCTGGTCATGGACATTGGGAGTGAAGTTGCGCACCATGCAGCCTATTGCGCACAGTTTGAGTCGTAACACGACGTCCTGTCACTGCACAAAAAACACTATTCAACATGGTGTCGTTGCTGTCAGGATTACTCCGATCTATAATCCGTAGGTAGCGGTCATCCACTGCAGTAGTAGCCCTTGGGCGGCCTGAGCGAGGCATGTGATCGACAGTTCCTGCCTCTCTGTATCTCCTCTATGTCCGAACAACATCGTTTTGGCTCACTCTGAGATGCCTGGACTCTTCCCTTGTTGAGAGCCCTTCCTGGCACAATGCGGATGCGAACGAACCGCATTATTGACCGTCTAGGCATGTTTCAACTACATACAACACGAGCCGTGTACCTCCCTCCTAATGGAATGACTGGAACTGATCGGCTGTCGGACCCCCTCCGTCTAATAGGCACTGCTCATGCATGGTTGTCTACATCTTTAGGTCGGTCTAGTGACATCTCTGAACAGTCAAAGGGACTGTGTCTGTGATACAATAGCCACAGGCACCGTCTATCTTCAGGAGTTCTAGGAACTGGGCTGATGCAAAAGTTTTTGTGATGTATGTATGTTAATAGTTATGGCGATCAGTTTTAAAATAATGAACAGTTTACTTACTTATCTTCCATCTCTGATTTTTATTCGGCTGCGCCGGTAATTAAAGTTCCAGTTTCGAGACATTGTAGAAAGAGAACCACAGCTGAGAATAATGTCAAGTTTGAACAGTGATTATTTACACAGATCGAAAAGTCATGGAACAAAAAAATAAGTAACGAAAGTTTCACCAATGAATGGCGCCATGAGCGTCAGAATATGCACACTGGTAGACGCCCGGCACATGGCTATTTATCGGTTTGCGCACGAGGCGTCCAACAAGACTGTCTCAATGAAGGATCGCGTGCTACTGCTAAAAATCTTTCACAGGAACGGTTACTGTGCTCCAGTATCGCTACAGAAGTTCTGGACACTTAACGTTCTACATCTACATCTATATACATACTCCGCAAGCCACCTGACGGTGTGTGGCGGAGGGTACCCTGAGTACCTCTATCGGTTCTCCCTTCTATTCCAGTCTCGTATTGTTCGTGGAAAGAAGGATTGTCGGTATGCTTCTGTGTGGTCTCTACTCTCTCTGATTTTATCCTCATGGTATCTTCGCGAGATATACGTAGGAGGGAGCAATACACTGCTTGACTCCTCGGTGAAGGTACGTTCTCGAAACTTCAACAAAAGCCCGTAACGAGCTACTGAGCGTCTCTCCTGCAGAGTCTTCCACTGGAGTTTATCGATCATCTCCGTAACGCTTTCGCGATTACTAAATGATCCTGTAACGAAGTGCGCTGCTCTCCGTTGGATCTTCTCTCTCTCTTCTATCAACCCTATCTGGTACGGATCCCACACTGCTGAGCAGTATTCAAGCAGTGGGCGAACAAGCGTACTGTAACCTACTTCCTTTGTTTTCGGATTGCTTTTCCTTGGGATTCTTCCTATGAATCTCAGTCTGGCATCTGCTTTACCGACGATCAACTTTATATGATCATTCCATTTTAAATCACTCCTAATGCCTACACCCAGATAATTTATGGAATTAACTGCATCCAGTTGCTGACCTGCTATTTTGTAGCTAAATGATAAGGGATCTATCTTTCTATCTATTCGTAGCACATTACACTTGTCTACATTGAGATTCAATCACCATGCGTCAATTCGCTGCAGATCTCCTGCATTTCAGTACAATTTTCCACTGTTACACCCTCTAGATATACCACAGCATCATCCGCAAAAAGCCTCAGTGAACTTCCGATGTCATCCACAAGGTCATTTATGTATATTGTGAATAGCAACGGTCCTACGACAGTCCCCTGCGGCACACCTGAAATCACTCTTACTTCGGAAGAGTTCTCTCGATTGAGAATGACATGCTGCGTTCTGTTATCTAGGAACTCTTCAATCCAATCACACAATTGGTCTGATAGTCCATATGCTCTTACTTTGTTCATTAAACGACTGTGGGGAGCTGTATCGAACGCCTTGCGGAAGTCAAGAAACACAGCATCTACCTCGGAACCCGTGTCTATGGCCCTCTGAGTCCCGTGGACGAATAGCGCGAGCTGGGTTTCACACGATCGTCTACAGAGTAGATTTCTAGTTTCCAGAAAAGTCATTATACTCAAAATTCGACAACTGATCGACGTTAGAGATATAGGTCTATAATTCTGCACATCTGATAGACGTCCCTTCTTGAAAACGGGATGACCTGTGCCCTTTTCCAATCCTTTGGAACGCTATGCTCTTCTAGAGACCTACGGTACACCGCTGCAAGAAGGGGGGGAAGTTATGGGTTATGAAAAAAGGCATTGGTTTGATGACTGCTAAGGGTCTAGAGAAAATTATTACAAAAGTCGAAAAGACCTTCTGAAGTGGAATGTGCTAGAGGGAGGAAAGCAGTTGGTTGATCTGACGTCTGACGAAGATTTGGCCGCAGCACTGCAGCAGGGATCGAGAGGTGGTGTGCGAACACGCAGCGAATGGGAAGTTGTGCGAACGCTGGACACACCTGTGAGTATGGTTTGTAACATCCTACGAAACATGCTGCATTGCTGTCCGTACAAAATTGCCCATGTTCAGGAGCTGCTTGCTGCTGACATGCCAGCAAGACAAACGTTCACTCTGAAATGTCTTGTTCGCATGGAAATTGACAGCAAATGGCCATGGAACATTCTGTGGGCAGTCGAGTCCCATTTGTATCCCCAAGTACATGTCAATACGCAGACTTTCAGAATGTAGGTAACGAAAAAACCGCATTTACATCAACCAAAACCACCTCTTTCTGCAAAGTTGACTGTGTGGTGCGGGTTGACGAAATCGTAGGGGGGCACAGAGAGAATCAGCACAATTTGCTAGTGCAGGTTGCCTACATCAGGAGCAAGTGTACATTCAGGGGGCAAACTATTGTTCTTTTTTGATTGAGAGGTTCTTAACCCATTGTTCTGCTAAGATTATGACCCCCTGGATTCATCTGTCATTTCGATTGACAGATTCTTAACCTATCGTTCTGCTATGTGGGTCATGACTCCCTGGGGTTAAGGCCAGTATTACACTATCAAATTTCTTTGTCAAAGATTTGATCACAGATGTGATCAAATATTCCATCAGATATATTTGACCAAGATCTTTGATGTAGTGGTAGAAGTAATCCACTTGTGCAGCTGATGACCGAATATTTTTGGGAAAATTAATATACCGCACTTGCTGCAAATATAATAGCTGCGAACAAAATCATTCTAATGTACGTGTGAATATTGCGAAAAATAATCAGCGTCGGCTATTGAGGACGGGTCCTGAAATGTAGGTGAAACGAATCACTTAGATGGAAAGAAAATTCATACACGGCTAGGAGGAATGAAAAAAATAATAGACTCAATCAAAGCAGTCTGTTGAGCTTCGGAACAGCTGTGCTATAAGGCGTGTTTCAGACTCATGGCTTCACAATTTGACTTTCGAGAACCCCATGTTCCCACCAGAAACGTGTCTTCTGTATTATGTTTTCTGGCAAAACCAGTCCAGTAACGTAAGTGGAAAAATGTAATGCTAAAATCAGTTTACTGTCCCTTCATTAGCGTGCTTTTTTTGTTGTCATAGCTTCATCATCAGGATTTCAGTTGTTTTTTTTTTATTTTTATTTTTTTTATTGTATAGTATATCACGATGAAGCAATCCTGCATGTTGTTTACTCTGTTATACTAAAATACATCATTTTCAAAGATGACACTACTTTAACGATAATGTGTGGCTTTCATCCAGGAATAATACTAATAAATAGTGCACAAATACAATACACAAATGCCTTTTACAGAAATGCAACAAACGTTTAGTAATACGACCGTTCATCGGAGTTCATTAAAGGTGAACTCATAGGTTAAACAAGATTGGGTAGAATGAGATAGTGACAGGTAGGAAATAGGAAATGGCAATAGATGGGAAGAGTACAGAGACAGTGTGTGTGCGTGTGTGCGTGTGTGTGTGTGTGTGTGTGTGTGTGTGTGTGTGTGTGTGTGTGTAATTTGTAGTGTTGTGTCATCAGTGCATGGTGTGGCCGTGTTCTTCTAAGCGCTTCAGTCTGGAACCACGTGACTGCTATGGTCGCAGGCTAGAATCCTGCCTCGGCCATGGAT
Source organism: Schistocerca piceifrons (assembly GCF_021461385.2). Lineage (NCBI taxonomy): Eukaryota > Metazoa > Arthropoda > Insecta > Orthoptera > Acrididae > Schistocerca > Schistocerca piceifrons. The sequence goes on from NW_025727759.1 coordinate 772,539, forward strand.
GTGTGTGATGTCCTTAGGTTAGTTAGGTTTAAGTAGCTCTAAGTTCTAGGGGACTGATGACCTCAGAAGTTAAGTCGCATAGTGCTCAGAGCCATTTGAACCATTTTTGTGTATATTGATTCAAAAGTGTAAACAACATCTGGAAGTTACTTCATTGTTACCATACCATGTTTGTTCAAATGAAAGCACCAAATTTTGATGCTGTACTATATTTTAACGATTATCTACGCAAATTCCTCTCTCACAAGTATCCCCCTCCGTCCAGATTCTTTAAAGAATCGAATTCTCATGTACAAAACTAACTCAAATGTGTGATTCCTTTACAAATGATTTAATGTGTTAAATATTTGACGTTCACCATATAAGGCGTTCATGATTAAAGACGCAAAACCCTAGTCATGTTGGTTTCAGTAGTTTCGGATTACTCACCACAGACAAATGAAAAACGTTACAAAAATTTGAAATTATGTATAAAATTTGTTGAAATCTGAGTGTTCTCGTCGTCAAACTTGGGATGAGTATACTCTGTGGCTCATTTGCACCCCGTTTTAAGGAGAAGCTGGGTGAACATACATCTCAATATATCTTCTGAACTACGTATCGGACGGTTATATAAGTTTGCAGGTACACTCAGTGGTATGTGCGCGTATTCTATGCAAAATCTGTTGTGATTAGATAGACCTAACCGTAAAGAAGTAATAAATTTAAACGTCATGCATGAGGTTTTACTGGATGAACAGCGAAAATTTATTAAGCATTAACCTTCCTTCGTTTCATTATTTCGGGGGTAGGCGGGGTGTATCAGCTTTAAAAACTTTGGGAAGGTTTGAAGTTACGGGTAAACTTTGTTGGAAGTGGGTAAGTGCTCTCATTCTGAGATATCAAAAGAATATAGTCCGGTTAATATCCGTGGCGTGAGTTAGGCTGTCCCAAGCATGTACTTTGTGTATGACCGTTATATTTTACTTACTGCGTTGAACTTTTAATATAACATTATAGCGCTTAATGAATAGATTGTCAGCGTTTTAAATTTCTAAAGTCGGTCAATAATTATATATAATACTGAAAATCCAGTTATTGTCTCTGCACATGGGACAGTGCACGTGTTAGCAATTAAATAATATAAATTACTAGTTTGTTGCATAAGTTCGTACAGTTTTTGTTTCCCCTGTTGCTATTCCGGTACCTATGGGTTTATTTATCGATTGCCATTTTCTATTTACTCTGCACTATTGCTACTTCAGTTTACCTGTTGGTATTCGGATATAGCTATTGCAGATGTGGACGCTAGAAAATGGAGAACCAAGTGCAGAAATCGGTACGTTTCCGAGATATTCTTCTGTTACAGTTCAGTAAAGGTGTAACAGCAGCGGAGGCAGCCACCAATGTTTGCGTCATTTATGGGGATAATGCCACTGGACAGAGTACGCCAAGAAAATGGTTTTGTCGTTTTAAGGAGCATCATTCTGATATTAGTGACTTTACACCTTCAGGAAGACCGTCGAGGATTGATGAAGGTCGTTTAAACACATTAATCCACAGTGATTCACGTCACTCTGATGAACAGTGATCGTTCCACCATCGTGCGACATTTGTTCGGAATCGGGAAGGTTCGAAAAAACGGATGTATGGGTACCGCATACCCTAAGCCGACAAAAATGAGCCGGCGGCCATATGTGAATCTCTGCTTGCTTGTCATCAATTGGCTCGTGAATAACACAGACCATTCCTATCGTGTCTCGTAACTGGTGACAAGAAGATGTGTCTTTACGCTAACATAAGGAAAAGAAACGAATGGTTGACCGCAAACGAATGGTTGACCTCAAACAAAGCAGCATGTCCCCGTACGAAGACCTGTGCGCATCCGTAAAAGATAAAGTTATGTATCTGGTGGAACAGCGGCGGTGTGATGTACTGCTTATCTCTTCCACCAGGTGTAAAGCATCACTGCTGACGTTTACTGTTAACAACTGAGACGCCTTGCAGACGCACTCCGAGATCAACGAACAGGCAGACTAAGTCATACTACTCCACGACAACGCCCGCCAGAACTCTGCTATACTGACCATTTTTTCTACACATTACCAATTCTCGCTTTTTCTTGTGTAATGTGGCTGCCAGAGCTCGGTTCGTGCCAAATCTTAAGGTCCTAGGTCAACTACAAGGCAGCAAAAGCGGCCAAAAATTAAGTTTTCAAAAACTAAAACTTGACTTGCTGTACTCCTTACTTGTCGACTGCAACAACTTAGATGCTTATATTACGTACCGAGTGGTGTGCCCGCAAGGCTCATCACGCGACTTTAACTGCCGGAAGATAAATGTAAACGTTTCCGAGAGAAATGCGTCCATTGTGACGATTTGCAGTTATGTCATTTCGAAACCAAATGTATTAAACGTAAGATTTTCGGCGGCTTTTTCTACACATTACCACTTCTCGCTTTTTCTTGTGTAATGTTACGAGCACCAGCTTCATCAAAAACTGTTTTGACAAAAACTGTTTTGACAAAAACTGTTTGTCAAAAACTGTTTGTCAAAATAGTTTGTCAAAACAGTTTGTCAAAACAGTTTGTCAAAACAGTTTGTCAAAACAAGTTTGTCTAAACAAGTTTGTCAAAACAGTTTGTCAAAACAAGTTTGTCAAAACAAGTTTGTCAGAACAAGTTTGTCAAAACAAGTTTGTAAAAACAAGTTTGTCAAGACAGTTTGTCAAAACAAGTTTCTCAAAACAAGTTTCTCAAAACAAGTTTGTCAAAACCGTTTGCCAAAACAGTTTGTCAAAACAGTTTGCCAAAACAGTTTGTCAAAACAGTTTGTCAAAACAGTTTGTCAAAACAGTTGTCAAAACAGTTTGTCAAAACAGTTCGTCACAACGGTTATTCAAAACAGTTCATCAAAACAGTTTGTCAAAACAGTTCGTCAAAACAGTTCGTCAAAACAGTTCTTCAAAACCCTTTGTCAAAACACTTTGTCAAAGGAATTTGATGGTATAATAGGGAACTTTGTCAAATGTCGTCCAATATTTGATCAAATCTAGGGCCTCGCTGTAGATTTGATCAAAGAAGTCGCTTGTCTTCTGCTCACTGCAATGTGACATGTTACCACATGGAGAGCTAATATCATCACTGCAGCGTTCTGTCGTCTGTAGTTGTACGACATTGCCAGTAAATACAATTGGTGTGTGTCGACAACTACAAAATTGATGGAGATGTATGATGCTGATGAGGCGCTTTACAATGTGAGGCACCCTGAATACAAAAATAGATTAAGAAGATTGGAGAGCTAACCTAAGTTAACCTAACCTAACCCTCTCCTGTAGCAAGGAATCTTAGTTGTTTGACAAACTGTTTTGACAAACTTGTTTGACAAACTTGTTTGGCAAAAGTGTTTGACAATCCTGTTTGACAAACTTGTTTGACAAACTTGTTTGGCAAACTTGTTTGAGAAACTGTAATACTGGCCTAACCAGTATTTGAGAGAAACCCCTACCCCTCCCCTCCCTTTTACCTTTCTGGGAACTTCCCTCACTGATACAAGCACTTAATATCAGCTTGATTGACTAGTTAATTAACTATGGAAACTATTAACTTCTGGGGAATCCAAAGCTACCCCTGTCTTTTATCCCACCTGAAAATTGGCGGGAAAAACTAAGATGCTTGGCTATTTGATAGTAAATCGATCGCAGTTACGGAATATTATTTAAAAAGGGCCGTGTTTTTTCGAGGAGACGAGTCCTACAAACACTGTTACCTGTACAGGCACTGGTTTGCACCAACGTCTTTCCAACCCTTCAACAGTGTGGGTGTGTGGGTAGAATCGTATCCACGCAAGATGGCGCTCCTCCACACACTGCACACTGCTGCAGAAGTTTTCCGGAAATGCTAGAAGTATCAGCCGACATTTGTCTACAGTCTGGCCGTCCAGATCAGCTGGTCTTAATCTGTGTGACTTCTGGCTGTGGGGTTATGTGAATGATGTGTTCAGTGCTCCAATGACGAACGTAGCTGACTTGAAGAAAGCACGCATTGCGCAACGCATTCTGAACATAGCCCCCGAGATACTCCGACCTGTTGTGAAATATGCTAATTCTCAATTTCAACTTGCAGCAGAAAACGGTGGACAGCACACTGAAAATGCCTTGCGCCTGCCTTGAGCGAATTAGAAAACCGATGTCCTTACTCTTTTTATGCGGTTTTCGACCTCAGGACAATTAAAAGCCAAATTTTCCTAGCCACTTTTGTACGACCTTGTGGTGGTGGATGGGCTCAACTAACCAACAATGCCTCAACTGTTGACTATAGAACTTGCACATTCATTCACATTGTACAGTGTGGATAGTATAATCTGCAGTTTAAAAAATGGCCTTCGTATTGCGAGTCATCTGCCATTTTTAACCGACCCCACTTACGTTAAGACGCTTATTTCGCCATCTATTAGTAAAATTTTCTTTAACGTTTTTAAATCCTTGACGTTTCCCCCTGCGTCAATAGTATTCCTGTTAAAATATGACGCCATTCTGAGCAGTGGTTCTCTTCCTACAGCCTTTTGAAACTGGAGCCTTATTACTTCACTGACGAAGGTATAGGCGTTTGCGTAACTGTGTTATAAGCCATTACTGAACTTCGGTAGATGACATATTAATCTGTCGAAACCTGTTAAATCAATAAAGTAATCCACTTGTGCAGCTGACGACGGAATATTTTTGGGAAAAATAATATACCGCACTTGCTGCAAATATAATAGCTGTGAACAAAATCATTCTAATGTTCGTGTGAATATTGCGAAAAATAATCAGCGTTGGCTATTGAGGACGGGTCCTGAAATGTAGGTGAAACGAATCACTTAGATGAAAAGAAAATTCATACACGGCTAGGAGGAATGAAAAAAATAATAGACTCAACCAAAGCAGTCTGTTGAGCTTCTGAACAGCTGTGCTATAAGGCATGTTTCAGACTCATGGCTTCACAATTTGACTTTCGAGAACCCCATGTTCCCACCAGAAATGTGTCTTCTGTATTATGGTTGCCTTAGGGGACATTTTTGGCAAAACCAGTCCAGTAACGTAAGTGGAAAAATGTAATGCTAAAATCAGTTTACTGTCCCTTCATTAGCGTGCTTTTTTTGTTGTCATAGCTTCATCATCAGTATTTCAGTTGGTTTTTTTTATTTTTATTTTTTTTTATTGTATAGGTATCACGATGAAGCAATCCTACATGTTGTTTACTCTGTTATACTAAAATACATCATTTTCAAAGATAACATTACAAGTTGGAAATAACATCACATCTTGTTTAGGTATCTCACCATTACAAAGATAATACATAGCTTACGTGTTAGACAACGCATCTCAATATTTAAACAAATGTTTCACTTACATATTCTATAGAAAAAATGTAATATGATCTTCTGTTCTTCCGATGTTTGATGTTAAAAATAAACATTAGAATCACACATAAAAAAGCTAAGTGAATACCTTAACGATAATGTGTGGCTTTCATCCAGGAATAATACTAATAAATAGTGCACAAATACAATACGCAAATGCCTTTTACAGAAATGCAACAAACGTTTAGTAATACGACCGTTCATCGGAGTTCATTAATGGTGAACTCATAGGTTAAACAAGATTGGGTAGTATGAGATAGTGACAGGTAGGAAATAGGAAATGGCAATAGATGGGAAGAGTACAGAGACAGTGTGTGTGTGTGTGTGTGTGTGTGTGTGTGTGTGTGTGTGTGTGTAATTTGTAATGTAGTGTCATCAGTGCACGGTGTGGCCGTGCTCTTCTAGGCGCTTCAGTCTTGAACCACGTGACCGCTATGGTTGCAGGTTAGAATCCTGCCTCGGGCATGGATGTGTGTGATGTCCTTAGGTTAGTTAGGTTTAAGTAGTTCTAAGTTCTAGGGGACTGATGACCTCAGAAGTTAAGTCGCATAGTGCTCAGAACCATTTGAACCATTTTTGTGTATATTGATTCAAAAGTGTAAACAACATCTGGAAGTTACTTCATTGTTACCATACCATATCTGCTCAAATGAAAGCACCAAATTTTGATGCTGTACTATATTTTAACGATTATCTACGCAAATTCCTCTCTCACAAGTATCCCCCTCCGTCCAGATTCTTTAAAGAATCGAATTCTCATGTATAAAACTTACTCAAATGTGTGATTCCTTTATAAATGATTTAATGTGTTAAATATTTGACGTTGACCATATAAGGCGTTTATGATTGAAGACGCAAAACCCTAGTCATGTTGGTTTCAATAGTTTCGGATTACTCACCACAGACAAATGAAAAACGTTACAAAAATTTGAAATTATGTATAAAGTTTGTTGAAATCTGAGTGTTCTCGTCGTCAAACTTGGGATGAGTATACTCTGTGGCTCATTTGCACCCCGTTTTAAGGAGAAGCTGGGTGAACATACATCTCAATATATCTTCTGAACTACGTATCGGACGGTTATATAAGTTTACAGGTACACTCAGTGGTATGTGCGCGTATTCTATGCAAAATCTGTTGTGATTAGATAGACCTAACCGTAAAGAAGTAATAAATTTAAACGTCATGCATGAGGTTTTACTGGATGAACAGCGAAAATTTATTAAGCATTAACCTTCCTTCGTTTCATTATTTCGGGGGTAGGCGGGGTGTATCAGCTTTAAAAACTTTGGGAAGGTTTGGAGTTACGGTTAAACTTTGTTGGAAGTGTGTAGGTGCTCTCATTCTGAGATATCAAAAGAATATAGTCCGGTTAATATCCGCGGCGTGAGTTAGGCTGTCCCAAGCATGTACTTTGTGTATGACCGTTATATATGACTTACTACGTTGAACTTTTAACATAACATTATAGCGCTTAATGAATAAATTGTCAGCGTTTTAAATTTCTAAAGTCGGTCAATATTTATATATAATACTGAAAATCCGGTTATTGTCTCTGCACATGGGACAGTGCACGTGTTAGCCATTAAATAATATAAATTACTAGTTTGTTGCATAAGTTCGTACAGTTTTTGTTTCGCATGTTGCTATTCCGGTACCTATGGGTTTATTTATCGATTGCCATTTTCTATTTACTCTGCACTATTGCTACTTCAGTTTACCTATTGGTATTCAGATATAGCGATTGCAGATGTGGACGCTAGAAAATGGAGAACCAAGTGCAGAAATCGGTACGTTTCCGAGATATTCTTCTGTTACAGTTCAGTAAAGGGGTAACAGCAGCGGAGGCAGCCACCAATGTTTGCGTCATTTATGGGGATAATGCCACTGGACAGAGTATGCCAAGAAAATGGTTTTGTCGTTTTAAGGAGCATCGTTCTGATATTAGTGACTTTACACGTTCAGGAAGACCGTCGAGGATTGATGAAGGTCGTTTAAACACATTAATCCACAGTGATTCACGTCATTCTGATGAACAGTGATCGTTCCACCATCGTGCGACATTTGTTCGCAATCGGGAAAGTTCGAAAAATCGGATGTATGGGTACCGCATACCCTAAGCCCACAAAAATGAGCCGGCGGCCATATGTGAATCTCTGCTTGCTTGTCATCAATTGGCTCGTGAATAACACAGACCTTTCCTATAGTGTCTCTTAACTGGTGACAAGAAGATGTGTCTTTACGCTAACATAAGGAAAAGAAACGAATGGTTGACCGCAAACGATTGGTTGACCTCAAACAAAGCAGCATGTCCCCGTACGAAGACCTGTGCGCATCCGTAAAAGATAAAGTTATGTATCTGGTGGAACAGCGGCGGTGTGATGTACTGCTTATCTCTTCCACCAGGTGTAAAGCATCACTGCTGACGTTTACTGTTAACAACTCAGACGCCTTGCAGACGCACTCCGAGATCAACGAACAGGCAGACTAAGTCATACTACTCCACGACAACGCCCGCCAGAACTCTGCTATACAGACCATTTTTTCTACACATTACCAATTCTCGCTTTTTCTTGTGTAATGTGGCTGCCAGAGCTCGGTTCGTGCCAAATCTTAAGGTCCTAGGTCAACTACAAGGCAGCAAAAGCGGCCAAAAATTGAGTTTTCAAAAACTAAAACTTGACCAGCTGTGCTCCTTACTTGTCGACTGCATCAGCTTAGATGCTTATATTACGTACAGAGTGGTGCACCCGCAAGGCTCATCTCGCCACTTTAACTGCCAGAAGATAAATGTAAACGTTTCCGAGAGAAAACCGTCCATTGTGACGATTTGCAGTTACGTCATTTCGAAGACAAATGTATTTAACGTAAGATTCTCTGCGGTTTTTTCTACACATTACCACTTCTCGCTTTTTCTTGTGTAATGTGGCTGCCTGAACTCGGTACGTGCCAAATCATAAGGTCCTAGGTCAACTACAAGGCAGCAAAAGCGGCCAATAATTGAGTTTTCAAAAGCTAAAACTTGACTTGCTGTGCTCCTTACTTGTCGACTGTGTAAGTAGGCTGTTTAGGTTTTTTCATTGGTAACGCCACCTCTGTATGAAAATCACTGGCTGTGCTGTGGGCAGTCTGTGTCTGCTTTGCATTGTTGTAATACTCGCCATTGTAGTGTTGGGCAGCGGCAGCTGGCTGTGAACAGCGCGTAGCGTTGCGCAGTTGGAGGTGAGCCGCCAGCAGTGGTGAATGTGGGGAGAGAGATGGCGGAGATTTGTAATTTGTCATGAACTGATATATATATTAAGACTTGTGATGATATTAAGGTAAATACATTGTTTGTTCTCTATTAATATCTTTCATTTGCTAACTATCCCTATCAGTAGTTAGTGCCTTCCATAGTTTGAATCTTTTATTTAGCTGGCAGTAGTGGCGCTCGCTGTATTGCAGTAGCTTGAGCAGCGAAGATTTTTGTGAGGTAAGTGATTTGTGAGAGGTATAGTTTAATGTTAGTCAGGGCCATTCTTTTGCAGGGAATTTTGAAAGTCAGATTGCGTTGCGCTAACAAAATATTGTGTGTCAGTTTAAGGACAGTCATGCATAAATAGTACAAAAGGGGACGTTTCATATGTCGACCCTTAGCCTAGGATACCTCACTGGAATCTTCTGATTTTTTTCTTGTAGTTTGTGCAATTAGTGTAGATTTTGTTTATTGCTAGCGCGTAATTATAGAGAGAATTTCCTTTGTAGTTGCAGTCTTTCATTGTGGTACAGTAAAACAGTTGTAGCATGCATGCAGTTTTACACCAAGTATTTCTCAGCAGCGCGTGCAATTAACTAGATATTTTTTCAGTGTTATGTTAATGTGTTCTCTTATTTTTGCTCTTCAAATTGTGCTTTTCTGTGTTGTCGTGTGAAATATTGTGACAATAATGGCGTGTGAAAAACGTAATACTAGGCTCCAAAGTAAACTGAGAAATGACAGTGAAGATGAAAGCAGTGTGTTAGCGCCGCAGAGTAATGAATTAACAGACATTCAAAGTAGTAATTTGGTAACTGTGCATAGGGAAATGGAGCGGGCGGCAAACAATGGCGTGGACAGTGAAACAATTAGTGAAGAGGGACGCATTATCGAACGATCGGTCGGCAACAGCTCGCCTCAGGAATCCGAAATGACAGGAAACAATCTCGCAAATACTGTAGATTCAGGTTTTGGTTCCTCACCGTTTTCTCAAATAAGTCAAGACACATTTTCTGCTTGTCAAAATGTGAATGTTGCCGGTGCAAATTCACTGCCGAAAAGCACTGAGGAACATGTTCCAGACACCAGTGCATTGTTATTACAATTAATACAGCAGATGGGACAAACACAGCAAAAGCTTCAAAAGTTAGACACAATGGAACAAAATCTTCGAAAGTTAGACACAGTGGAACAAAATCTCAAAAAGTTAGACACAGTGGAACAAAATCTTAAAAAGTTAGACTCATTGGAACAAACTCTTGAACAAACGCGTGAAGACTTAACTACTGAGTTACATAACATTGAATCGAAATGTCAAAAAGTCTGTAATGACGTAAAAACACAAATTTGTGAGCATTTTCAACCTATTTTTTCGCGGCATGAAAATGCATTACAGAATCACGAAGCAGCCATAAAAGAACTGCAAATTATTGTTCATGAAAATCATGAGATCTTGCAAGCTAAATTTGACTCAGTTGCATCTACCGATTCGGTTACGCAACTTGCAAAAACTCAGGATAACTTAAAGGACACAGTAGATTCGATTTCAACACAAATGGACACTCTGAAACTTGGTTCAGAAAAACACACTGAGGAAATGTGTTCATTATCAGAGAAAGTAGTTCAACTTTCGGATCAGCTAAATAATTTATCTACGAAGGTAGATGATAATCTGAATGACGCAAAACCGGTAGTCTTTGATGACACAGAACAGAGCGAACAAATTAGGAAACTGAAACAAAATCTGAATCAAATTGATACGCAACACCAAAGAGAAATCCGGGAAGTACAAGATCAGCTGACACAGGTAATACAAGAATTACGTATTTCAGAAGACACTCGCGCTCCAACACGGGAAGAGGAACTTAGAAATACGGAAAAGCCACAAAATAATAACACAGGGCATTTCGGAAGTTATGAAAGAAATTGGCAATGTGCACCGAATTTTGAGATGGAACGGCCGACACGACCTAACAATGACCGATATGCGACTCGCCAACATGATGATTTTGACTATAAGCTGTTCATTACTACACGTAAATTCAAAACATTTAAGAATTCTGGCAACGGCATTCATCCACAAGCATGGCTCCATCAATTCTCTCATTGTTTCCCTCCCAACTGGTCATTGGAGCACAGGTTAGAATTTATGTGTGGCTACTTAGAGAATGAACCAGGTGTAAGAATGCGATCGGTCATTCACGATTGTCACAGTGAAGGAGATTTTTATCATGCCTTCCTCTCAGCGTATTGGTCTCAAGCTACACAAGACCGTGTAAAACATAGCATCATGATGATGAAACACTTTGAACAATCTGAATTTTCCAGTCTTGTCAAATATTTTGAAGACATGTTGCATAAGAATCAATATCTATCAAACCCATACAGCCCCTCAGAACTCATCCGCATTTGCTTACCCAATTTGCCTGAACATTTACGACATATTATTTTAGCAGGACGCTGCAAAGATGACATTGAAGCATTTCAGGGTCTGTTACAAGAACTGGAAATTGACACTGACAATCGGGGAACGCGGAAACAGGAGCACAACAATTACAGGTCACATCTGTCACAATTCCACGATGAAAGAAATAATAACTGGACACGACAAGGCTATTCTCACAACACATATCGTGACCAAAACAGACACCACCCGTATTACAACCGTTGGCAGAGTAGTAATAATTACAGGGAAAGATCACCTCTCCGCGGTAGTGACTATCACAGAGACAATCAGAGAAACAGACAATATGGGAACCAAAATAATTATTATCAAGGGAGACAGAATAACTTCAGACGCAACGGTCCAGCGCGCAGTTACGATTCAGGGAGAAATTCTCCACCACGTGACCGACAAACAAGAAACTATGTAAACTACCGACAAAACGATAGACGTGAATTTCATCAGAACTGGCGGGATTCTAACAGAGCTGGGCTCTCTGGGCAAGGTGAATTTGTAGAAGTTAGGTCTCCAAATCCCAATAACGGCGCGCGCCAACAAAGAAACAGGCAATGACTCGCACCGCAGGCAGCCACCAGCGCCGGCTGGCTCAGAGAAAAATAACAAAGACGCTAACCTTGAGAAAAATTTTAGCATTCTTCACTGACGTATACCACATGATAATTGCGTTAAAGTTGAAACTCTGCGTACTAGGAAGAGCAAAAGTTTACACCACATTTCACATGTAAAACCATTTATTGAGAGATAATCTGCTTTTTAACTTTGTCTTTGCCATAAAACGTTTCACTTCACGTTACTAGTATGCTTTAGAAACTGTTACCATGCAACAATGTTTGAAGTTAAATATCCAGCCAAGAACCAAGAGAAATTATTTAAACAGAAATTACGAATGCATTGTTATTGTGGACAGACGACACAGTGTTATTGTGTGTGTGCATTCTTGCTTGTTTGTTGCACGATTACGTAACGACTATAAAGCTCACATACTTAGAACATTTACCAGTACTGCTAATGAGATTTTAATGCAACATTTTGGTTTACTTGAAAATACATTCCGGATTTAAAGTACTTTCTGTGAGATACCAGATGAGACAATTGTTAGTTTATGTGACAGCTACACGATTTTATCACGACGCTACTAATGAGTGACAATTTACAATGTTGATTTTGCAGTGTATCTGTTTTATATCTGCACAGTTTTTCTGTATTATTCTGGAAAGTAAAACATGTTTTAGTAGTAACTTTTATGGTATAGCTACAAGGAGACAGCCTTTTCTGTAGCACAACAATACGTTACAGCACAGTACTTTCTTCATCACGGCAATAAGCGTAATAAGTATGATATCTATACGCAAAGCATTTCACTTTGTTTATCATGAGGTCAGTACATTGACTTCTGCAGAACTTAGCTTTCGGAGGACGATAACTACGACACTTCCACAGAGATTATGTTGCAACAAGACGCACATTTAGCGCTACAGGACACGTATTTGAGTGATCAATTTTGTACAAAAACATTTATTTTCAAAGATATTTGAAACACAATGATACAAAGTTTTTCCGTGATACATTTCATTCCATTGCAATAATATGTAGCACCTGAGGGTATAATTACATTAATCCTCAGGGGGGTACATGCTTACTTTGTGTACCATGTGTGTGGCAACCACAAGGAACCCTAGCTAATATGGTATTTGCTTATACAACTTTACACATCGGTACCATATTTCTCTAACACACAATTTACACAGCTATCTGATCATTTAACTGAGAGAGACAAACATTTATTTTTACTACATCAGTGACACATGTTTACGTAATTACACCGTTGGATAACTTCACACTTACGAAATTGTATTTTGTCTGTACTGTGTGAACTCTTCATATTTTTTTGGAACCATTGTGATACTATGAGAGCTTTGAATGATGTATTTGGTAAAGGGATTATGATTTTTAAAGTACGTTTGAGGCAGATGACACCTTTGACATGAGCAGAGAATTTTTTTAATTATTGGAGGAAGCTACGACGATTTTGAGATTTGACCGAGGTGTTATGATGTTATTTTTACGACGACGATGTGTATTATGCTGCTGAGGTATGTTTACGATTAATAGGCTGAGGCTATATGAGTTATTTGATTATGCTTCATATTTATAATGACGAAATATTGACGAGTGTCGATGGATACGTATATGTGTAATAAGGTAAGGAGTAATGAATAGTGGGTAGGGACTCTTGACTTGTGAAAAAGGATGTTGGAAACCAAGAATCGTACTTTAAGAGCTATGACATGTGTGAATCATATGTGAATGTATCACAATGCCACTGAACATTTTTTGGACACTGTTATATTCATAGGATTTTGTTTCTACAGATTTGCAACGCTAATTCTTGACCTGTGAAATATTTTTATGTGAGGCTGTCACTGTAGCGGTAAATATTTCCGTAAGAAAGTTAAGTGACCACCTGCACGTAATGCGTCGCGGGCACCCAGCTGTGTCAGACGCCTGGAGAAAAAGCCATTATTGCGAGCCCTTTTCAGCGGCACAGGTAGAAAAAAAAGGGGACGTGGGACGTGTCAAACTCCTGGAGAACAAGCCATTAGGGTGTGCCTTTCATCGCTAATGCGACACCCTCGTTACTTGAAAACATATGATTACTCGCACTTTGTGCTAATTACTGAAATGCTTATGAATTGATGGGAAATATTCGTACATCTGCACACCTGATTACGACAAGCGTCTTTCTACGAGAGTTGAGAGAATTTCTACTAACTTATGAAATGTCACATGACTATTGAATGATATTTTTATGCTTTGGTTTGCGTAACTGCTTATTTCATTTGATACCTGTTTTTCAGCTGTGTTGCAGCATTGCTTTTATAAAATGAAATGCATTTGCTAATGTGAACTCTTTCTGTCAACAGATCTATTAAATAATTATTTTATGATCCACATTCTTTAAAAAAAAAGGAGCACTTGGAAAGGAAAGAACAATAAGAAGGAACTAATAACAGTAACACATAATTTTCTTTTCAAGTACTTGGTAATTTCTTTTGTAGAATAAATTGTGATGCATCACTCTAATGTTAAGATGTGACATAGGTATTAGACATGGCCATTTTAGTGTAATATTTTTTCTGCTTGCGCTATGTCATGTTTAGGTATAAGTTGCTGCTGTTTGCCAGGCATAGTGTTATTGAATTTGACTTTTGCTCATTTATGCTGCTAGCTTTGCCAATTTGCATTTTTTGCATTGCTGTTTATAATAATTGTTTTATGTGCTGCTGCATTGCCTCATCCCTTAGTTTAGCATCTGAGCTCAGTAGATTTAAGTTAGCTTAAGAGGGGGTAGACTATATAAGAAACTGACTATGGAGAATAGGTAAAGAATGCATTGAGAAGTTATACAAAAAAAGTACAGAAAACAGGTTTAGGTAGGATTTTCTTGGAAATAAATGTTGAGGTGAGAAATGTGTGAACATATAAATACAGAAAGCATGCTTGGATAGAATTTTTTTGGTGGAAACAAAGGATGAAATAAGAGGAAAGATATATGAAGTTTTGGGTTGGACTGCAGTACCAAATGTTACACTGAAAACGAACCCTGTCCTTTCCTATTGGTGTTATCCCACTATGTGTTTGTGTACCCTTGTGTAGTTGTTTTCTTCCTGTCTCTGTGTAGTTTCATAGAATTTTTCCCTCTTTTAATATTAAGCTACATTCACTATGATGAGGAATACTGTTATCATCAAATATAATTGGCATTAATAATATGTTATTTACTTTGTAAAGATGTTAGACATTATTCATTCTGTTTAAATGCTAATGTGTGAAGATGATGTTTCGCAAGTTATTCTGATCTTTTATGTACGTACTCATGTCATAATTCCTGTAACACTGATGTCTATGTTAGTTCGATTCTTTTGTAAAGCCTGTACTACAAATGTTATCTGTATTGTTATGTTCTTTAATGATGTATTTTGTACCTTTGTTATTGTATTCTTCTGTTATAAAATTGTAATTGTCACCAGTTCATGATATTATTAACTTGTAAGTTACATTTCACTGCACACGTTTCTGTTGGTCATAGTATATGGACAATATGTGAGAAGTAGGGACTGATAGTGTTTGCACGTGTGTTAATGATTCAGCAAGGGACTGGATAACAGCATTACTGGTTCTAAGGACAATTTCAAAAACTTTGTGAGTGCACAAGGGGTGGTTTATGGACTTGCTATATTCTCCGCAAGACTCTTCGATGGTGATTGTGCACCTGCACAGTCGCAACAGATGGCTGCTGGCCGTGTCTACAAGGACTACAGTAGTGTAAGTAGGCTGTTTATGTTTTCTTTATGTAAGTAGGCTGTTTAGGTTTTTATTGGTAACGCCACCTCTGTATGAAAATCACTGGCTGTGCTGTGGGCAGTCTGTGTCTACTTTACATTGTTGTAATACTCGGCATTGTAGTGTTAGGCAGCTGGCTGTGAACAGCGCGTAGCGTTGCGCAGTTGGAGGTGAGCCGCCAGCAGTGGTGGATGTGGGGAGAGAGATGGCGGAGGTTTGTAATTTGTCATGAACTGCTATATTTATATATGATGATATCAAGGTAAATACATTGTTCGTTCTCTATTAATATCTTTCATTTGCTAACTATCCCTATCAGTAGTTAGTGCCTTCAGTAGTTTGAATCTTTCATTTAGCTGGCAGTAGTGGCGCTCCTGTATTGCAGTAGCTTGAGCAGCGAAGATTTTTGTGAGGTAAGTGATTTGTGAAAGGTATAGTTTAATGGTAGTCAGGGCCATTCTTTTTCAGGGATCTTTGATAGTCAGATTGCGTTACGCTAAAAATATTGTTTGTCAGTATAAGCACAGTCCTGTATAAATTGTTCAAAGGGGATGTTTCATATGTCGACCCTTAGCCGAGGATACCTCACTGAAATCTTCTGATTTTTTTTTTCTTGTAGTTTGTGTAATTAGTGTAGATTTTGTTTATTGCTAGCGCGTAATTGTAGAGAAAATCTCCTTTGTAGTTGCAGTCTTTCATTATTGTACAGTAAAACAGTTGTAGCATGCATATAGATTTGCACCAAGTATTTCGCAGCTGTAATTAACTAGATATTATTTTCAGTGTTATGTTAATGTGTTCTCTTATTTTTGCTCTTCAAATTGTGTTTTTCTGTGTTGTCGTGTGAAATACTGTGACAATAATGGCGTGTGAAAAACGTAATACTAGGCTCCAAAGTAAACTGAGAAATGACAGTGAAAATGAAAGTAGTGTGTTAGCGCCACCGAGTAATGAATTTACTAATGTTCAAAGTAGTAATTTGGTAACTGTGCACAGGGAAATGGAGCGGGCGTCAAACAATGGCGTGGACAGTGAAACAATTAGTGAAGAGGGAAGCATTATCGATCGATCGGTCGGCAATAGCTCGCCTCAGGAAGCCGAAATGACACGACACGATCTCGCAAATACTGTAGATTCAGGTTTTGGATCCTCACCGTTTTCTCAAATAAGTCAAGACACATTTTCTGCTTGTCAAAATGTGAATGTTTCCGGTGTAAATTCACTGCCGAAAAGCACTGAGGAACATGTTTCAGACACCAGTGCATTGTTATTACAATTAATGCAACAAATGGGACAAAAGCTTGAAAAGTTAGACACAATGGAACAAAATCTTAAAAAGTTAGACTCATTGGAGCAAACTCTTGAACGAACACGTGAGGATTTAACTGCTGAGTTACATCACATTGAATCGAAATGTCAAAAAGTCTGTAATGACGTAAAAACACAAATTTGTGAGCATTTCCAACCTATTTTTTCGCGTCATGAAAATGCACTACAGAATCACGAAGCAGCCATAAAAGAACTGCAAACTATTGTTCATGAAAATCATGAGACCTTGCAAGCAAAATTTGACTCAGTTGCATCTACCGATACGGTTATGCAACTTGCAAAAACTCAGGAAAACTTAAAGGTCACAGTAGACACGATTGCAACACAAATGGACACTCTGAAACTTGGTTCAGAAAAACATAGAGAGGAAATGATTTCACTATCGGATAAAGTAGCCGAACTTTCGGATCAATTCACTAACTTATCTACAAAGGTAGATGATGATCTGAATGACACAACACCTGTAGCCTTCATGGACACTGAAGAGTATGAACAAATTAGAAAATTCAAACAAAATCAAAATCAAATCAATACACAGTACAAAAGAGAAATCCGCGAAGTGCAAGATCAGTTGGCACAAGTAGTACAAGAATTACGTATTTCAGAGGACACTCGCGCCCCAATACGGGAAGAGGGACATACAAATACGGAACAGACACAAAATAACAACACAGGGCACTTCGAAAATTGTGAAAGAAGTTGGCAAGGTACGCCGAATTTTGAGATGGAACCGCCGAAACGACGTAACAATGACCGACATGCGACTTGCCGACATGATGATTTTGACTATAAGCTGTTCATTACTACACGTAAATTCAAAACATTTAAGAATTCTGGCAACGACATTCATCCACAAGCATGGCTCCATCAATTCTCTCATTGTTTTCCTCCCAACTGGTCGTTAGAACACAGATTAGAATTCATGTGTGGCTATTTAGAGAATGAACCAGCTGTAAGAATGCGATCGGTCATTCACGATTGCCACAGTGAAGGAGAATTTTACCATGCCTTCCTCTCAGCATATTGGTCTCAAGCTACACAAGACGGTGTAAAACATAACATCATAATGATGAAACACTTCGAACAATCTGAATTTTCCAGTCTTGTGAAATATTTTGAAGACATGTTGCACAAGAATCAATACCTGTCAAACCCATACAGCCCCTCGGAACTCATCCGCATTTGCTTAATCAAACTGCCTGAACATTTACGACATATTATTTTGGCAGGACGTTGCAAAGACGACATTGAAGCATTTCAGGGACTCTTACAAGAATTAGAAATTGACACTGACAGTCGTCGGATGCGAAAACAGGAAAACAATCACTACAGGTCACATCCGTCACAATTCCGTGACGACAGAAACAATAACTGGCCACGACAAGCCTATTCTTACAACGCAAATCGTGACCAAAACAGACACCGCCCATATGACAACCATTGGCAGAGTAATAGTTACAGAGAAAGATCGCATTTCCGTAGTAATGAATATGACAGAGACAATCATAGAAATAGACAATATGACAACCAGAACTATTATTATCAAGGGAGACAGAATAACTTCAGACGCAACAGTTCGGCGCACAGTTCCGATTCAGGGAGAAATTCTCCACCATGTGACGGACAAGGAAGAAACTACGGAACCCACCGACATGACGACAGACGATATGATCGTAACGACAGACCTGAATTGTATCAGAACTGGCGAGCTTCAAACAGAGCAGGGCCCTCTCGAGGAGGTGAATTTGTAGAAGTTACGCCTCCTAATCCCAATAACGACGCGCGCCAACAAAGAGACAGACAATGACTCGCACAGCAGGCAGCCGCGTGCGCCTGGTGGCTCAGAGAAAAATAACATAGACGCTAACCTTGAGAAAAATTCCAGTATTCTTCACCGACGTATACCGCCTGGCAATTGCATTCAAGTTCAAACTCTGAGTACTATGAAGAGTAAAGGTTTACACCACATTTCACATGTAAAACCATTTATTGACAGATAATCTGCCTTTTAACTTTGTCTTTGCCATAAAACGTTTCACTTCACGTTACTAGTATACTTAAGAAACTGTTAACATGCAACAATGTTTGAAGTTAAATATCCAGTCTAGAACCTAGGGAACATTTTTAAACAGAAATTACGAATGCATTGTTATAGTGAACAGACGACACAGTGTTGTATTTGCACATTCTTGCTTGTTAGTTGCACGATTAAGTAACGACTATCAGGCTTACATACTTAGGACACATACTGGTACTGCTAATGAGATTTTAATGCAACATTTTGGTTTACTTGAAAATACATTCTGGGTTTAAAGTACTTTCTGTGAGATACCAGACGACAGAGTGATTAGTTTATGTGACAGATACACGATTTTATCACGACGCTACTAATGAGTGACAATTTACAATGTTGCTTTTGCGCTATATCTGTTTTATATCTGCACAGTTTTTCTGAATTATTCTGGAAAGTAAAACAGGTTTTAGTAGTAACTTTTGTGGTATAGCAACAATGAGACAGCCTTTTTCGTGGCACAACATTACGTTACTGTACAGTACTTTCTTCATCGCGGCAATAAGCGTAATAACTAAGACATTTATATGCAAAGCATTTCACTTTTGTGTATTATGAGGTAAGTACATTGACTTCTGCAGCACTTAGCTTTCGGAGGACGATAACTACGACACTTCCACAGAGATTATGTAGCAACAAGACGCACATTTAGCGCTACAGGACACGCATTTCAGTGATCAATTTTATACTTAAAACCTTTATTTTTAAAGATTTTTGAATTACAAAGAAAGTTTTCCGTGATATATTTCATTCTATTCCTGTAATCTGTAACACCTGAGGGTATAATTACATTAATCCTCAGGGGGGTACACGTCTACTTTGTGTACCATGTGTGTGGCAACCACAAGGAACCCTAGCTAATATGGTATTTGCTTATACAACTTTACACATCGGTACCATATTTCTCTAACACACAAATTACACAGCTATCTGATCATGTAACTGAGAGAGACAAACACTTATTTTACTATATCAGTGACAGATGTTTACGTAATTACACCGTTGGATAACTTCACACTTACGAAATTGTATTTTGTCTGTACTGTGTGAACTCTTCATATTTTTTCGGAACCATTGTGATACTATGAGAGCTTTGAATGATGTATTTGGTATGAGATCATGATTTTTAAAGTACGTTTGAGGCAGCTGACACTTTTGACATGAGCAGAGAATTTTTTTAGGTTTTGATATTATTGCAGAAAGCTACGACGTTTTTGAGATTTGACTGAGGTGTTATGATGTTATTATTACGACGACGATGTGTATTATGCTGTTGAGGTATGTTTATGATCAATAAGATGATGATACCGTATATGAGGAATTTGATTATGCTACATGTTTCTCAGGATGAAATATTGAAGAAATGTCGACGAATATGTATATGTATAATAAGGTAAGGAATAATGAATAGTGGTTAGGGACTCTGATTTATGAATAGGATGTTGGAAACCAAGAAACGTACTTTAAGAGTTATGAAATGTGTGTGTATATGTGTGAATGTATTACAATGCAGACGAAAATTTTTTTGGACACTGTTATATCAATAGCATTTTGTTTCTACAGATTTGTAACGCAAATTCTTGACCTGTGAAATATTTTTATGTGAGGCTGTCACTGTAGCGGTAAATATTTCCGTAAGAAAGTTAAGTGACCACCTGCACGTAATGCGTCGCGGGCACCCAGCTGTGTCAGACGCCTGGAGAAAAAGCTATTATTGCGAGCCCTTTTCAGCGGCACAGGTAGAAAAAAAAAGAAAGGGAAGGCCATTGTACGCGCTACTGACATCTCCTTGTTGAAAGCATACTGTGGAGCTCGTAATTTATGATATTTACTGAAATGCCTAATGAAACGATGAGAAACATTTCACAGCTATTGTCTTGCTAGTTAAGAAAAATGCCATATGGCTTGCTTTATGTATTTATTTACACATTTTGTTTAATATCAAGTTTCTAGCTGCACTGCAGCAATGGTTAAAATAAAATTTAATATATGTACTAATATAAATATTTTATGCCTACAGATCCAGTAAATAATTTTATGATCCATCCAAAATAAATGAGGGAGCACAAAAAGAAATTTCCCTTCACAGGAATTGCATAAATAATTTTTTTTACGATATGGTAACTTATCTACTAGCGTAAGTTTTTGTGATGCATCACTCTAATGTTAAGATGTGACATAGGTATTAGACATGGCCATTTTAGTGTAATATTTTTTCTGCTTGCGCTATGTCATGTTTAGGTATAAGTTGCTGCTGTCTGCCAGGCATAGTGTTATTGAATTTGACTTTTGCTCATTTATGCTGCTAGCTTTGCCAATTTGCATTTTTTTGCATTGCTGTTTGTGTTGATTTGTTATGTGATGCTGCATTGCCTCGTCCCTTAGTTTAGCATCTGAGCTCAGTAGATTTAAGTTAGCTTAAGAGGGGGTAGCCTCTAAGAGAATGAGTTGCGATGAATTGGAAGAAATGCATTGAGAAAACAGGTTTAGGTAGGATTTTCTTGGAAATAAATGTTGAGGTACGAAATGTGTGAACATTTAAATACAGAAAGCATGCTTAGATAGAATTTTTTTGGTGGAAACAACGGATGAAATAAAAGGAAAGATATATGAAGTTTTAGGTTGGACTGCAGTACCAAATGTTACACTGAAAACGAACCCTGTCCTTTCCTTTTGTGTTATCCCAGTACGTGTTTGTGTACCCTTGTGTATTTGTTTTCTTCCTGTCTCTGTGTAGTTTCATAGAATTTTTTTCTTCTTTTAATATTAAGGTACATTCACTATGATGAGGAATACTGTTATCCTCAAATATAATTGGCATTAATAATATGTTATTTACTTTGTAAAGATATTAGACATTATTCATTCTGTTTAAATGCTCATGTGTGAAGTTGATGTTTCGCAAGTTATTCTGATCTTCTATGTATGTACTCATGTCATAATTCCTGTAACACTGATGTATATGTCTATTTCTATTCTTTTGTAAAGCCTGTACTACAAATGTTATCTATATTGTTATGTTTTTAATGATGTATTTTGTACCTTTGTTATTGTATTCTTATGTTATAAAATTGTAATTGTCACCAGTTCATGATATTATTAACTTGTTAGTTACATTTCACTGCACACGTTTCTGTTGGTCATAGTATATGGACAATATGTGAGAAGTAGGGACTGATAGTGTTTGCACGTGTGTTAATAATTCAGCAAGGGACTGGATAACAGCATTGCTGGTTCTAAGGACAATTCCAAAAACTTTGTGAGTGCACAAGTGGTGGTTTATGGACTTGCTATATTCTCCGCAAGACTCTTCGATGGTGAATGTGCACCTGCAAACTCGCAACAGATGGCTGCTGGCCATCTCTACAAGGACTACAGTGGGTCTGCACCTCTGGTGGCCCACCAATACCATTATCTCTACAAGGACTACAGTGGGTCTGCACCTCTGGTGGCCCACCAATACCTTTATCTCTACAAGGACTACAGTGGGTCTGCACCTCTGGTGGCCCACCAATAGCATTATCTCTACAAGGACTACAGTGGGTCTACATCTTTGATGATCCATCAGTACCATTATTTCTACAAGGACTGCAGTGGGTCTGCGCCTCTGGTGGCCCACCAATATCGTAATCTCTACCAGGACTACAGTGGGTCTGCTCTGTGATGACCTACCAATATTCATCAAAACTTCGACTGACTCTGCAGTGGGTTTGTTCTGTTGTGACCCATTACCTGTCTGCATGTCGAGAGTCAGCACTGTCTTTCCATTGGAAGGACAACACTACTTCTTCAAGACTGCATGGAAATCCACTACTTTCGTGTGCATTTTCTTCTACTGCTCAGACTTTGAGAAAAACACTATATTTTACCGTAATGAATGATCAGGACTGTCTTTATGGACTGTGACAATATTTTAGCTTTTGACCAGCATTGTATAAATAAGTGTGTGCATTTGATATCTTTGTTATTGTAATTATGAAAAATTTTTTCAAATCATTATTGGCCACTGCCCAAAAATATTTTGTAAAATTTTTTGTGGGGAGCATGGGGGCTATGTAAGTAGGCTGTTTATGTTTTCTTTATGTAAGTAGGCTGTTTAGGTTTTTATTGGTAACGCCACCTCTGTATGAAAATCACTGGCTGTGCTGTGGGCAGTCTGTGTCTACTTTACATTGTTGTAATACTCGGCATTGTAGTGTTAGGCAGCTGGCTGTGAACAGCGCGTAGCGTTGCGCAGTTGGAGGTGAGCCGCCAACAGTGGTGGATGTGGGGAGATAGATGGCGGAGGTTTGTAATTTGTCATGAACTGCTATATTTATATATGATGATATCAAGGTAAATACACTCCTGGAAATGGAAAAAAGAACACATTGACACCGGTGTGTCAGACCCACCATACTTGCTCCGGACACTGCGAGAGGGCTGTACAAGCAATGATCACACGCACGGCAAAGCGGACACACCAGGAACCGCGGTGTTGGCCGTCGAATGGCGCTAGCTGCGCAGCATTTGTGCACCGCCGCCGTCAGTGTCAGCCAGTTTGCCGTGGCATACGGAGCTCCATCGCAGTCTTTAACACTGGTAGCATGCCGCGACAGCGTGGACGTGAACCGTATGTGCAGTTGACGGACTTTGAGCGAGGGCGTATAGTGGGCATGCGGGAGGCCGGGTGGACGTACCGCCGAATTGCTCAACACGTGGGGCGTGAGGTCTCCACAGTACATCGATGTTGTCGCCAGTGGTCGGCGGAAGGTGCACGTGCCCGTCGACCTGGGACCGGACCGCAGCGACGCACGGATGCACGCCAAGACCGTAGGATCCTACGCAGTGCCGTAGGGGACCGCACCGCCACTTCCCAGCAAATTAGGGACACTGTTGCTCCTGGGGTGTCGGCGAGGACCATTCGCAACCGTCTCCATGAAGCTGGGCTACGGTCCCGCACACCGTTAGGCCGTCTTCCGCTCACGCCCCAACATCGTGCAGCCCGCCTCCAGTGGTGTCGCGACAGGCGTGAATGGAGGGACGAATGGAGACGTGTCGTCTTCAGCGATGAGAGTCGCTTCTGCCTTGGTGCCAATGATGGTCGTATGCGTGTTTGGCGCCGTGCAGGTGAGCGCCACAGTCAGGACTGCATACGACCGAGGCACACAGGGCCAACACCCGGCATCATGGTGTGGGGAGCGATCTCCTACACTGGCCGTACACCACTGGTGATCGTCGAGGGGACACTGAATAGTGCACGGTACATCCAAACCGTCATCGAACCCATCGTTCTACCATTCCTAGACCGGCAAGGGAACTTGCTGTTCCAACAGGACAATGCACGTCCGCATGTATCCCGTGCCACCCAACGTGCTCTAGATGGTGTAAGTCAACTACCCTGGCCAGCAAGATCTCCGGATCTGTCCCCCATTGAGCATGTTTGGGACAGGATGAAGCGTCGTCTCACGCGGTCTGCAGGTCCAGCACGAACGCTGGTCCAACTGAGGCGCCAGGTGGAAATGGCATGGCAAGCCGTTCCACAGGACTACATCCAGCATCTCTACGATCGTCTCCATGGGAGAATAGCAGCCTGCATTGCTGCGAAAGGTGGATATACACTGTACTAGTGCCGACATTGTGCATGCTCTGTTGCCTGTGTCTATGTGCCTGTGGTTCTGTCAGTGTGATCATGTGATGTATCTGACCCCAGGAATGTGTCAATAAAGTTTCCCCTTCCTGGGTCAATGAATTCACGGTGTTCTTATTTCAATTTCCAGGAGTGTACATTGTTCGTTCTCTATTAATATCTTTCATTTGCTAACTATCCCTATCAGTAGTTAGTGCCTTCAGTAGTTTGAATCTTTCATTTAGCTGGCAGTAGTGGCGCTCCTGTATTGCAGTAGCTTGAGCAGCGAAGATTTTTGTGAGGTAAGTGATTTGTGAAAGGTATAGTTTAATGGTAGTCAGGGCCATTCTTTTGCAGGGATCTTTGATAGTCAGATTGCGTTGCGCTAAAAATATTGTGTGTCAGTATAAGCACAGTCCTGTATAAATTGTTCAAAGGGGATGTTTCATAGTAGGTCTACATCTTTGATGATTCATCAATACCATTATTTCTACAAGGACTGCAGTGGGGTCTGCACCTCTGGTGGCCCACCAATACCGTAATCTCTACCAGGACTACAGTGGGTCTGCTCTGTGATGACCTACCTACCAATATTCATCAAAACTTCGACTGACTCTGCAGTGGGTTTGCTCTGTTGTGGCCCATTACCTGTCAGCATGTCGAGAGTCAGCACTGACTTTCCGTTGGAAGGACAACACTACTTCTTCAAGACTGCATGGAAATCCACTACTTCCGTGTGCATTTTCTTCTACTGCTCAGACTTTGAGAAAAACACTATATTCTACCGTAATGAATGATCAGGACTGTTTTTATGGACTGTGACAAAATTCAAGCTTTTGACCAACGTTGTATCAATAAGTGTGTGCATTTGATATCTTTGTTATTGTAATTATGAAAAATTTTTTTCAATTCTGTATTGGCCACTGCCCAATCCTATTTGTAAAAATTTTTGTGGGGAGCATGGGGGCTATGTAAGTAGGCTGTTTAGGTTTTTTCATTGGTAACGCCACCTCTGTATGAAAATCACTGGCTGTGCTGTGGGCAGTCTGTGTCTGCTTTGCATTGTTGTAATACTCGCCATTGTAGTGTTGGGCAGCGGCAGCTGGCTGTGAACAGCGCGTAGCGTTGCGCAGTTGGAGGTGAGCCGCCAGCAGTGGTGAATGTGGGGAGAGAGATGGCGGAGATTTGTAATTTGTCATGAACTGATATATATATTAAGACTTGTGATGATATTAAGGTAAATACATTGTTTGTTCTCTATTAATATCTTTCATTTGCTAACTATCCCTATCAGTAGTTAGTGCCTTCCATAGTTTGAATCTTTTATTTAGCTGGCAGTAGTGGCGCTCGCTGTATTGCAGTAGCTTGAGCAGCGAAGATTTTTGTGAGGTAAGTGATTTGTGAGAGGTATAGTTTAATGTTAGTCAGGGCCATTCTTTTGCAGGGAATTTTGAAAGTCAGATTGCGTTGCGCTAACAAAATATTGTGTGTCAGTTTAAGGACAGTCATGCATAAATAGTACAAAAGGGGACGTTTCAACTGCAACAACTTAGATGCTTATATTACGTGCAGAGTGGTGCGCCCGCAAGGCTCATCACGTCATTTTAACTGCCAAAAGATAAATGTAAACGTTTCCGAGAGAAATGCGTCCATTGTGACGATTTGCAGTTACGTCATTTCGAAAACAAATGTATTAAACGTAAGATTTTCTGCGGCTTTTTCTAAACATTACCACTTCTCGCTTTTCCTTGTGTAATGTGACTGCCAGAGCTCGGTTCGTGCCAAATCTTAAGGTCCTAGGTCAACTACAAGGCAGCAAAAGCGGCCAAAAATTGAGTTTTCAGAAACTAAAACTTGACCAGCAGTGCTCCTTATTTGTCGACTGCAACAACTTAGATGCTTATATTACGTACAGAGTGGTGCACCCGCAAGGTTCATCTCGCCACTTTAACTGCCAGAAGATAAATGTAAACGTTTCCGAGAGAAATGCGTCCATTGTGACGATTTGCAGTTACGTCATTTCGAAAACAAATGTATTAAACGTAAGATTTTGTGCGGTTTTTTCTACACGTTACCACTTCTCGCTTTTTCTTGTGTAATGTGGCTGCCAGAACTCGGTTCGTGCCAAATCGTAAGGTCCTAGGTCAACTACAAGGCAGCAAAAGCGGCCAAAAATTGAGTTTTCAAAAACTACAACTTGACCAGCTGTGCTCCTTACTTGTCGACTGCAACAACTTAGATGCTTATATTACGTACAGAGTGGTGCGCACGCAACGCTCATCGCGCCACTTTAACCATAGACAATATTTTTGTTCATTCGTCATTATTAGAAGGGCATTCTGTTATCAAAAAAGTGAATGGCCTTTCAGATCATGATGCACAAATTTTAAGTCTAAAAGATTTTTGTGCTGCAACACATGTTAAATATAGTTACCAACTTTTTAGGAAAGCTGATCCAGTTGCTGTACAGACTTTTGTAAACCTTATCAAGGAACAAGAGTGGCAAGATGTTTATAGTGCTGATACAGTAGACGATAAATATAATGCTTTCCTCAAGACTTTTCTCGTGCTCTTTGAAAGTTGCTTTCCGTTAGAACGTTCAAAACAGGGTACTAGCACAAACAGGCAGCCTGGGTGGCTGACTAAAGGGATAAGAATATCTTGTAGAACAAAGTGGCAATTATATCAAAACGTTAGAAACAGTCAAAATCAAAATGCAGCAGCCCATTACAAACAGTATTGTAAGGTGCTTAAAAAAGTTATTAGGAAGGCAAAAAGTATGTGGTATGCAGATAGAATAGCTAAGTCTCAGGATAAAATTAAAACCATATGGTCAGTCGTAAAGGAAGTGGCTGGTCTGCAGAGACAGGTCGAGAATATAGAATCAGTGCATAGTGGGGATGCCCGTGTTACTGATAAGTCGCATATATGTACAGTACTTAATAATCACTTTCTGAATATAGCAGGTGAACTAAATAGAAACCTAGTCCCAACAGGGAATCATATAGCGCTCTTAGAAAAAAGTGTTCCGAGACTGTTACCTGAAATGCTCCTCCATGATACTGACAAGAGGGAGATTGAGTTAATAATTAAATCACTAAAGACCAAGAACTCTCATGGATATGACGGGGTATCTAGTAGAATACTGAAGTATTCTTCCACGTATGTTAGCTCAGTACTTAGCCATATCTGTAACTTTTCCTTTAGAAGTGGTCGGTTTCCTGACCGATTAAAGTACTCGGTAGTGAAGCCACTTTATAAAAAGGGAGACAGGGATAATGTTGACAATTATAGACCTATTTCTATGCCATCGGTGTTTGCTAAAGTTATCGAGAGGGTTGTATATACAAGGTTACTGCAGCATTTAAATTCACATAATTTGCTGTCAAATGTACAGTTTGGTTTTAGAAATGGCTTAACAACTGAAAATGCTATAGTCTCTTTTCTCTGTGAGGTTTTGGACGGATTAAATAAAAGGTTGCGAACGTTAGGTGTTTTCTTTGATTTAACGAAGGCTTTTGACTGTGTTGACCACAAAATATTACTGCAGAAGTTGGAACATTATGGAGTAAGGGGAGTAGCTTACAATTGGTTCGCCTCCTACTTTAAGAACAGAAAGCAGAAGGTAATCCTCCGCAATATTGAGAGTGGTAATGATGTTCAGTCCCAATGGGGCACTGTTAAATGGGGCGTTCCCCAAGGGTCGGTGCTGGGGCCACTGCTGTTTCTTATTTATGTAAATGATTTGCCTTCTAGTATTACAGGTGATTCAAAAATATTTCTGTTTGCTGATGACACCACCTTGGTAGTGAAGGATCTTGTGTGTAATATTGAAACATTATCAAATAATGTAGTTCATGATATAAGTTCGTGGCTTGTGGAAAATAATTTGATGCTAAATCACAGTAAGACTCAGTTTTTGCAGTTTCTAACCCACAATTCAACAAGAACTGACATTTTAATCAGACAGAATGGGCATGTTATAAGCGAGACGGAACAGTTCAAGTTCCTAGGCGTATGGATAGATAGTAAGCTGTTGTGGAAAGCCCATGTTCAGGATCTTGTTCAGAAACTAAATGCCGCTTTATTTACCATTAGAACAGTATCTGAAATAAGTGACATTTCAACACGAAAAGTAGTATACTTCGCATATTTTCATACGCTTATGTCATATGGTATTATTTTCTGGGGTAATTCTTCTGATTCAAAAAGGGTATTTTTGGCTCAAAAACGGGCTGTTCGAGCTATGTATGGTGTGAGTTCGAAAACCTCTTGTCGACCCCTATTCAATAGTCTGGGAATTTTGACATTGCCCTCACAGTATGTATTTTCTTTAATGTCGTTTGTTGTTAGCAATATTAGTTTATTCCCAAGAGTTAGCAGCTTTCACTCAGTTAATACTAGGCAGAAATCAAATCTGCATGTGGAATGCACTTCCTTGACTATTGTGTAGAAAGGAGTGCAGTATTCTGCTGCATCCATTTTCAATAAGCTACCACAAGAACTCAAAAATCTTAGCAGTAGCCCAAACACTTTTAAGTCTAAACTGAAGAGTTTCCTCATGGCTCACTCCTTCTATTCTGTCGGGGAGCTCCTGGAAGAGCTAAAAAATTAAGCAAATTCCAGTGTTACATTCTTGATTTTCTTTATTTAAACTAACGACTTGTCGCCTGAATTTGTTTCTTATATTTATTTTTATCTGTTTCTACAATCGTGTTATAATTTCATGTATTGACTCGTTCCATGACCATGGAGACTTCTCCTAAATGTGGTCCCACGGAACAATAAATAAATAAATAAATAAAAAAACTGCCAGAAGATAAATGTAAACGTTTCCGAGAGAAATGCGTCCATTGTAACGATTTGCAGTTACGTGATTTCGAAAACAAATGTATTAAACGTAAGATTTTCTGCGGTTTTTTCTACACATTACCACTTCTCGCTTTTTCTTGTGTAATGTGGCTGCTAGAACTCGGTTCGTGCTAAATCTTAAGGTCCTAGGTCAACTACAAGGCAGCAAAAGCGACCAAAAATAGAGTTTTCAAAAACTAAAACTTGACCAGCAGTGCTCCTTACTGACGACTGCAACAACTTAGATGCATATATTACGTACAGAGTGGTGCGCCCGCAAGGCTCATCACGCCACTTTAACTGCCAGAAGATGAATGTAAACGTTTCCGAGAGAAATGCGTCCATTGTAACGATTTGCAGTTACGTGATTTCGAAAACAAATGTATTAAACGTAAGATTTTCTGCGGTTTTTTCTACACATTACCACTTCTCGCTTTTTCTTGTGTAATGTGGCTGCTAGAACTCGATTCGTGCTAAATCTTAAGGGCCGAGGTCAACTACAAGGCAGCAAAAGCGGCCAAAAATTGAGTTTCCAAAAACTAAAACTTGACCAGCTGTGCTCCTTACTTGACGACTGCAACAACTTAGATGCATATATTACGTACAGAGTGGTGCGCCCGCAAGGCTCATCACGCCACTTTAACTGCCAGAAGATAAATGTAAACGTTTCCGAGAGAAATGCGTCCATTGTGACGATTTGCAGTTACGTCATTTCGAAAACAAATGTATTAAACGTAAGATTTTCTGCGGCTTGTTCTACACATTACCACTTCTCGCTTTTTCTTGTGTAATGTGGCTGCTAGAACTCGGTTCGTGCTAAATCTTAAGGTCCTAGGTCAACTACAAGGCAGCAAAAGCGGCCAAAAATAGAGTTTTCAAAAACTAAAACTTGACCAGCAGTGCTCCTTACTGACGACTGCAACAACTTAGATGCTTATATTACGTACAGAGTGGTGCGCCCGCAAGGCTCATCACGCGACTTTAACTTCCAGAAGATAAATGTAAACGTTTCCGAGAGAAATGCGTCCACTGTGACCATTTGCAGTTACGACATTTTGAAAACAATGGAACACCGCCGGGTGCCAGGTGAGAGAGAGAGGGGAAACGTCGAGCAGACAGAGAGCGTCCAGCGTACGCACTAGCGCCGCCAGGTCGAGCGATGTTTTAGCAGTTCATAAGAAAGTGCAGGAAACGCAGAGGGTCGACGCCTGCTGTTTGAACAGAGAAATGTTTGGATAGGTGGAGAAATTGTATCACTCCACGAGGGAGAGGTGGGAGGCCTCTGCAGCATCGGGATAGCCTGATTAGAGTTTGGCAGCAAGATTGTCACAAGAGCATCGGGTAGAGCGAGGCAGGTGAGGAGAGCGTCTTGCTCCGTGAAAGCGGACAGTCGCAAAGTTCGGCAGCTCTGAGAGAGGGACTTAGATTCTGTATACTGTGCTGTGTACGATCTGGAGTCTGCAGCTACAGTAGGACATCAGCGTCTACGATAGGCATTGCATTGACTACTAGTACAGGGCTATTACAAATGATTGAAGCGATTTCATAAATTCACTGTAGCTCCATTCATTGACATATGGTCACGACACACTACAGATACGTAGAAAAACTCATCATGTTTTGTTCGGCTGAAGTCGCTCTTCAGGTTTCTGCCGTCAGAACGCTCGAGAGCGCAGTGAGACAAAATGGCGACAGGAGCCGAGAAAGCGTATGTCGTGCTTGAAACGCACTGACATCAGTCAGTCATAACAGTGCAACGACACTCCAGGATGAAGTTCAACAAAGATCCACCAACTGCTATCTCCATTCGGCGATGGTATGCGCAGTTTAAAGCTTCTGGATGCCTCTGTAGGGGGAAATCAACGGGTCGGCCTGCAGTGAGCGAAGAAACGGTTGAACGCATGCGGGCAAGTTTCACGCGTAGCCCGCGGAAAATTGGCTCATGCCACAACTGGAGACCGACAGCGCCGACTTCATCTTTCAACAGGATGGTTCTCCACCGCACTTCCATCATGTTCGGCATTTCTTAAACAGGAGATGGGAAAACCGATGGATCGGTTGTGGTGGAGATCATGATCAGCAATTCATGTCATGGTCTCCACGCTCTCCCGACTTAACCCCATGCGATTTCTTTCTCTGGGGTTATGTGAAAGATTCAGTGTTTAAACCTCCTCTACCAAGAAACGTGTCAGAACTGCGAGCTCGCATCAATGATGCTTTCGAACTCATTGATGGGGAGATGTTGCGCCGAGTGTGGGAGGAACTTGTTCATCGGCTTGATGTTTGCCGAATCACTAAAGGGGCAAATATCGAACATTTGTGAAAGCCTAACAAAACTTTGTGAGTTTTCGTATGTGTGTGCAAAGCATTTTGAAAATATCTCAAATAAAAAAGTTATTGTAGAGCTGTGAAATCGCTTCAATCATTTGTAATAACCCTGTATAATTGCAGTTGATTCCGCGTTATAGGCCGTCAGTCACCATTGGACGTAATCAACCAGTGCACAGAGCTATCATACTGGTACTGCACGTTAGTACAAGACACACTGGGCTGCACCTTAAAGCCGTCGGCACACGGACCGTGCATCCGAATGTTGAGCGTTGAGCGTGCCGAGTTTCTGACGTCATAGCGTGGAATAGCACGTTCGGTAGTCTTTCCGAACGTGCAGAGCAACATCTGGCTTGTCAAATATTCTGAGCGTGCGACTGAGCGTTGACCAATGAGATGGCGCAACGCCACCTACGTCACATGCACGCCGTCTCCCTTCAGTACAGTGAGACGCCATATTGGCATTCATTTCAAGCCTATATGTATATATACCGTTCCGAGCACCAGAAAATTGAGAATCCTGCAAAACCCGTTGTTAACTGTGTGATTCGTTCCAATAAAATAACGAGAAACATCATAGTCGTGGCAAAAGATTTATTGTAACTTGCGTATAATGACAGTAGGCTATTTGAAGGTAGCAACACACTGAAGATCCACCCAAAACGCATTGTTCATGGTAAAATTTGTTATAATTAAATTTCAGTTAGTAACATAACTACGATTAAGTTTTTTAGCAAGTGTTAAAATACTACGATTTGCAACGAAAGGTGTGATGTTGGTTTAGCATAATGAATAGCGTCTCTGTCCTATACGGAGTTTTTTTTTGTTGGGAGCGGTGGTTCGCGTCCTGATACAACAAAATTTTTCGTAACATTCGCGTTTTTATTAGGTTTTGATACTCTATTATTAGTTTAATATAAGTATAAACTATAATATTTCATGTTATGTAAATACAAGTTCACCTTTTTTTGAGAGGTGACTTTGTTCGATTGGCTTGATCTACAGGACAGCTTGCGCTACTTGTATAAAGATATTTTGCTTCTTTTTCTTTTACGCTTCGTAATTCACGCGTTGCAAAGATTCTGCTACTGGGTAGGAACAGTGATCAAGTAAGACTGACCTTGGGGTTTTACTAAAATGTGGGAATGATGAAGTAATGTTTATCTCATGCGGAGAAGTATTCCAAATTTGTAATGCACAGTTTGTAATGGAACTTTTATAATCCTGTGCCCTTATTGACTGGACATGGTACTTTCCTTTCCGTGGACGATGGAGGAAATGTGCGTTTTAATAGAGCTAACGTGGGAATTTTAAGCGCGCCCGTTGACTAAACAGTGTGATTTACGAACTAGAAGCATCCGTCAACTGCCGCTGGAGTGCGCTGCGATCGTGTATACCACATTGGGGCCCACGTACCGTATGCACGAGTCGCATCGTTCCTGAGCGTTCAGCAGCACGTTGAACTTGGCACGCTCAACGTTAACGTTCGACAGCACGGTCCGTGTGCCGACGGCTTTAAGGGTTGTTGAGCCAGTCTTGAAAGCGTTGTATACCATTTAGAGGAAATATAGGCCTTGTGGTATTAGTAGTTTCTGAGTAGTTTATTCTGCTCAAGATATTTGAGAGACTCGTCGTAATTCAGCGACTATGCAGCTGCAGTCGTCGCCCCAACAGTATCGACGGAGCCAGCACGCTGGTAGACGGTATTGTAAAACTTGCAGCAGTGGCAGTAGAGTTCAGAAATAGTTGTTGGATCGTGTTCTTGCCATCCACTGAGCATCCATGCAGTTCTGCTTACGATTCTTTATTGGTTATTTGTCTTTTTGCATGTTGTTTGGTTAGTTTCTCGGTGGTGGTGTCTGAAGTACGTATTATTTCAGACACAAAAGAGATTATAGGAATGCAGTCAGATCGCATTTACCATTTGCTTATCCAGGGGCATAATTAAATCTAACTTCACATCAACTTAACATTAAGAGCTGAGAGCCAATCTTACCAGTGTAGTATATCTAAGAACAGTGTACAATTTGTTTAATTTGTTTTCATTCATGATTTGTTCAATATGATCTAATTTCCATCGTGAGATAATTTACAGTAAATACAAGTTGATTCAGTAGTTGGTGGTAGTTAGACGTCACTGTCACATTAGTATATTTTATTCATGTTTACTATTGGCCTCTACCCCAATAGGAATTCTACAACTGAGCTACGAACGGGTAGGTAAGGAACTGCCCCCTCTCACCCCGGACAGTCTGTCGCCCGCAGCTACCATCGCTTCGTCGAAGCTGCACCCTCGCTCGCCTGGCAGGCTTTCCAGTTGAGCGGCTTTGGGCGCTGCTGATTCTGGCAATATAAATAACGGTTCACGCAGTGGGGGCTACGTGCGCTGCGTCGGTAATTACTTTTTTCGCCCCCAGGGGCCGGGCTGCTTATCGACAGAAGGGGGGAGGGGTGGATCGGCCGGGGCCGAGTGATTTCCTTCCACCGCTGCTGGGTGGGGGGGGGCCTCGGCGCCACTAGCTGAGACACGAGCCGAGCCGAGCCAGCGGTCGGCCGTCGCCGTTCAGCCGTCGGAAATGGAGAACGCCGCGCAGATTGGCTGCGAAATTGCCTCTCCGCCTAACGCGGTATTACAATAACACGCAGGCCAGCGCGTGCCGTATTGATGGAGCTGCCCCTGAACAAACTCTAACATTCGTCAGCTTATTTATTTTCGATCTCCTTCCCTCCAGAAGCACGGTGTGCATATGAGAGATTTGCTAAAGCGAAAATGCTGCGGACGGACAAACACGCAAAGAACATACACTGATTAGCTTAAACATTACGAGCACCAGCTTCATCATCATCAGTTATCTGCTATATTAGCAGGTCCTTTGCCTCTCCATTTTCTGCGATCCATTGCTTCCTTCTTAAGGCTGCTGTATGTCGTACCGTCCATCATGTCATCCAGTATCTGGAATCTCTTCCTTCCTCGCTTCCTTTTCCCTTCTACATAACCTTCTAAAACTGTTTTTATCAGTCCGTCATTCTTTCTTAATATATGCCCAATCCAATTTCTTTTTCTTCTCTTTATTACATCTAGTAACTGCCTTTTCTCTCCCACTCTTCTCAGTACCTCTTCATTTTTTACTCTGTCCATCCAACTTATTCTTTCCATCTTCCGCCATGTCCAGATCTCAAAAGCCTCCAGCCTTTCTCTGTCTTTTTTCCTCATAGTCCATGTTTCAGCGCCATATAGAAGAACAGTCCGTACAAGACATTTTATGAGTCTCTTTCTGAGTTCTCTGTCCAGACCGCTGCAGAAGATTCTCCTTTTCTTATAAAACGCCTCTTTTGCCATTGCTATCCTTGTTTCAATTTCTGTGGTGCACGTCGAGTCGGTGACTATCCTGCTTCCAAGATACTTAAAACTTTGCACCTGTTCTAGTGCTTCTCCATTCAGCACAATTTTTATTTCCTTATTTCCTCCTATTGCCAATACTTTTGTTTATTTTGTGTTAATTTTCATTCCATATTTTTTTCCGTTAGTTGCAATGGTGTCCACCAAATCCTGTAATTCTTTTTCCCCTGTGGCTAGAAGGACCATGTCATCAGCAAATCGTAAGCATCCTACTCTTCTTGCTCCAATTTCTAATCCTTTGTCACCAGCTTCATACACACATCAAAGAAAGTTTTGCATACCTCGGTTCCGAGAGTACCTGAACCTGTACAGAAAATTGGAATAGAGATCAACATAAACATCATTTATTGCTCATGAAAATCACACTTTGCATGTTGTACCGCCGTAAAGCGAGACCTTAAGAGGTGGTGGTGCAGATTGCTGTACGCACCGGTACCTCTAATACCCTGTAGCAGGTCCTCTTGCAAGGATGCATGCCTGTATTCGTCGTGGCAGACTATCAACAAGTTCATCAAGGCACTATTGGTCCAGATTGCCCCACTCCTCAACGGCGATACGGCGTAGATGCCACAGAGTGGTTGGTGGGTCACGTCGTCCATAAACAGCCCTTTTCAATGTATGCCAGGCATGTTCGATAGGGTTCATGTTTGGAGAACATGCTGGCCACTCTAGTCGAGCGATGTCGTTATCCTGAAGGAAGTCATTCACAAGATGAGCACGATGGGGGCGAGAAATGCCGTCCATGAAGTCCAATATGCTGCCCATACGGTTGCACTATCGATCGTAGGATGGCATTCACGTATTGTACAGCCATTTCGGTGCGTTCCGTGACCACCAGCGGCGTATGTCGGACCCACATAATGCCACCCCAAAGCAGCAGGGAACTTCCACCTTGCTGCACTCGCTGGACAGTGTCTAAGGCGTTCAGCCTGACAAGGTTGCCTCCAAATACGACGATTGTCTGGTTGAAGGCATATGCGACACTCATCGGTGAAGAGAACGTGATGCCAATCCTGAATGGTCCATTTGCGTCGTTGTTGGGCCCAACTGTACTGCGCTGCACGGTGTCCTCGTTGCAAAGATGGACCTGGTCATGGACATCGGGAGTGAAGTTGCGCACCATGCAGCCTATTGCGCACAGTTTGAGTCGTAACACGACGTCCTGTCACTGCACGAAAAACACTATTCAACATGGTGTCGTTGCTGTCAGGATTCCTCCGATCTATAATCCGTAGGTAGCGGTCATCCACTGCAGTAGTAGCCCTTGGGCGGCCTGAGCGAGGCATGTGATCGACAGTTCCTGTCTCTCTGTATCTCCTCCATGTCCGAACAACATCGTTTTGGCTCACTCTGAGATGCCTGGACTCTTCCCTTGTTGAGAGCCCTTCCTGGCACAATGCGGATGCGAACGAACCGCATTATTGACCGTCTAGGCATGTTTCAACTACATACAACACAAGCCGTGTACCTCCCTCCTAATGGAATGACTGGAACTGATCGGCTGTCGGACCTCCTCCGTCTAATAGGCACTGCTCATGCATGGTTGTCTACATCTTTAGGTCGGTCTAGTGACATCTCTGAACAGTCAAGGGGACTGTGTCTGTGATACAATAGCCACAGGCACCGTCTATCTTCAGGAGTTCTAGGAACTGGGCTGATGCAAAAGTTTTTGTGATGTGTGTATGTTGATAGTTATGGCGATCAGTTTTAAAATAATGAACAGTTTACTTACTTATCTTCCATCTCTTATTTTTATTCGGCTGCGCCGATAATTAAAGTTCCAGTTTCGAGACATTGTAGAAAGAGAACCACAGCTGAGAATAATGTCAAGTTTGAACAGTGTATTATTTACACAGATCGAAAAGTCATGGAACAAAAAAATAAGTAACGAAAGTTTCACCAATGAATGGCGCCATGAGCGTTAGAATATGCACACTGGTAGACGCCCGGCATATGGCTATTTCTCGGTTTGCGCACGAGGCGTCCGACAAGACTGTCTCAATGAAGGATCGCGTGCTACTGTTAAAAATCTTTCACAGGAACGGTTACTGTGCTCCAGTATCGCTACAGAAGTTCTGGACACTTAACGTTCTACATCTACATCTATATATATACTCGGCAAGCCACCTGACGGTGTGTGGCGGAGGGTAGCCTGAGTACCTCTATCGGTTCTCCCTTCTATTCCAGTCTCGTATTGTTCGTGGAAAGAAGGATTGTCGGTATGCTTCTGTGTGGTCTCTACTCTCTCTGATTTTATCCTCGTGGTCTCTTCGCGAGATATACGTAGGAGGGAGCAATACACTGCTTGACTCCTCGGTGAAGGTATGTTCTCGAAACTTCAACAAAAGCCCGTAACGAGCTACTGAGCGTCTCTCCTGCAGAGTCTTCCACTGGAGTTTATCGATCATCTCCGTAACGCTTTCGCGATTACTAAATGATCCTGTAACGTAGCGCGCTACTCTCCGTTGGATCTTCTCTCTCTCTTCTATCAACCCTATCTTGTACGGATCCCACACTGCTGAGCAGTATTCAAGCAGTGGACGAACAAGCGTACTGTAACCTACTTCCTTTGTTTTCGGATTGCTTTTCCTTAGGATTCTTCCTATGAATCTCAGTCTGGCATCTGCTTTACCGACGATCAACTTTATATGATCATTCCATTTTAAATCACTCCTAATGCCTACACCCAGATAATTTATGAAATTGACTGCTTCCAGTTCCTGACCTGCTATTTTGTAGCTAAATGATAAGGGATCTATCTTTCTATCTATTCGTAGCACATTACACTTGTCTACATTGAGATTCAATCACCATGCGTCAATTCGCTGCAGATCCTCCTGCATTTCAGTACAATTTTCCACTGTTACACCCTCTAGATATACCACAGCATCATCCGCAAAAAGCCTCAGTGAACTTCCGATGTCATCCACAAGGTCATTTATGTATATTGTGAATAGCAACGGTCCTACGACAGTCCCCTGCGGCACACCTGAAATCATTCTTACTTCGGAAGAGTTCTCTCGATTGAGAATGACATGCTGCGTTCTGTTATCTAGGAACTCTTCAATCCAATCACACAATTGGTCTGATAGTCCATATGCTCTTACTTTGTTCAGTAAACGACTGTGGGGAGCTGTATCGAACGCCTTGCGGAAGTCAAGAAACACGGCATCTACCTGGGAACCCGTGTCTATGGCCCTCTGAGTCCCGTGGACGATTAGCGCGAGCTGGGTTTCACACGATCGTCTACAGAGTAGATTTCTAGTCTCCAGAAAAGTCATTATACTCAAAATTCGACAACTGATCGACGTTAGAGATATAGGTCTATAGTTCTGCACATCTGATAGATGTCCCTTCTTGAAAACGGGATGACCTGTGCCCTTTTCCAATCCTTTGGAATGCTACGCTCATCTCGATACCTACGGTACACCGCTGCAAGAAGGGGGGAAAGTTATGGGTTATGAAAAAAGGCATTGGTTTGATGACTGCTAAGGGTCTAGAGAAAATTATTACAAAAGTCGAAAAGACCTTCTGAAGTAAAATGTGCTAGAGGGAGGAAAGCAGTTGGTTGATCCGACGTCTGACGAAGATTTGGCCGCAGCACTGCAGCAGGGATCGAGAGGTGGTGTGCGTACACGCAGTGAATGGGAAGTTGTGCGAACGCTGGACACACCTGTGAGTATGGTTTGTAACATCCTACGAAACATGCTGCATTGCTGTCTGTACAAAATTGCCCATGTTCAGGAGCTGCTTGCTGCTGACATGCCAGCAAGACAAACGTTCACTCTGAAATATCTTGTTCGCATGGAAATTGACAGCAAATGGCCATGGAACATTCTGTGGGCAGTCGAGTCTCATTTGTATCCCCAAGTACATGTCAATACGCAGACTTTCAGAATGTAGGTAACGGATAAACCGCATTTACATCAACCAAAACCACCTCTTTCTGCAAAGTTGACTGTGTGGTGCGGGTTGACGAAATCGTAGGGGGGCACAGAGAGAATCAGCGCAATTTGCTAGTGCAGGTTGCCTACATCAGGAGCAAGTGTACATTCAGGGGGCAAACTATTGTTCTTTTTTGATTGAGAGGTTCTTAACCCATTGTTCTGCTAAGATTATGACCCCCTGGATTCATCTGTCATTTCGATTGACAGATTCTTAACCTATCGTTCTGCTAAGTGGGTCATGACTCCCTGGGGTTAAGGCCAGTATTACACTATCAAATTTCTTTGTCAAAAATTTGATCAAAGATGTAATCAAATATTCCATCAAATATATTTGACCAAGATCTTTGATGTAATGGTAGAAGGGGTATTACACTGTCATCATATTTTTCGTCAAAGTTCAAGATGGCTGACAACAACAACTTGTTATTATCCGCAGCAGTTGCATGAACCACAATTGCACTGTGTGCACATGCGGAAGAGAAGCAGGGGAAAAAAGGAAACATACCTGGGTGAAGCTGTGGGTTTTATGATGATACGATAAAAGCGTTCAACAAAACTTGTTGCGTGAGCTTATAGTGGAGGACGTCACATCGTACATCAATTACTAAAGAATGGATGAGCATGCATCTCTCTATGTGCTCAGTGAAGTGTGTCCTCACATTACAAAACACAATACTCACTTAAGAACTGCTACATCTGCAGAAGACAGGCTCACTGTAACACTAAGATTCCTTGCTACAGGAGAGGGTTAGGTTAGGTTAGCTTAGGTTAGGTCTCCAATCTTCTTAATCCATTTTTGTATTCAGGGTGCCTCATGTTGTAAAGCGCCTCATCAGCGTCATACATCTCTATCAATTTTGTAGTTGTCGACACACACCAATTGTATTTACTGGCAATGTCGTACAACTACAGACGACAGAACGCTGCAGTGATGATGTAAGCGCTCCATGTGGTAACATGTCACATTGCAGTGAGCAGAAGACAAGCGACTTCTTGGACCAAATCTACAGTGAGGCCCTAGATTTGATCAAATATTGGACGATATTTGACAAATTTCCCTATTATGCCATCAAATACATTTGACAAAGGGTTTTGACGAACTGTTTTGACGAACTGTTTTGACAAAAACTGTTTGTCAAAAACTGTTTGTCAAAAACTGTTTGTCAAAACAGTTTGTCAAAACAGTTTGTCAAAACAAGTTTGTCAAAACAAGTTTGTCAAAACAAGTTTGTCAAAACAAGTTTGTCAAAACAAGTTTGTCAAAACAGTTTGACAAAACAGTTTGTCAAAACAGTTTGCCAAAACAGTTTGTCAAAACAGTTTGTCAAAACAGTTTGTCAAAACAGTTCGTCAAAACAGTTTGTCAAAACAGTTCATCAAAACAGTTCGTCAAAACCCTTTGTAAAATCCCTTAGTCAAAAGTATTTGATGGTATAATAGGGAACTTTGTCAAATGTCATCCCATATTTGATCAAATCTAGGGCCTCGCTGTAGATTTGATCAAAGAAGTCACTTGTCTTCTGCTCACTGCAATGTGACATGTTACCACTTGGAGCGCTAACATCATCGCTGCAGCATTCTGTCGTCTGTAGTTGTATGACATTGCCAGTAAATACAATTGGTGTGTGTCGACAACTACAAAATTGATAGAGATGTATGACGCTGATGAGGCGCTTTACAATGTGAGGCACCCTGAATACAAAAATAGATTAAGAAGATTGGAGACCTAACCTAAGCTAACCTAACCTAACCCTCTCCTGTAGCAAGGAATCTTAGTTGTTTGACAAAATGTTTTGACAAACTTGTTTGACAAATTTGTTTTACAGACCTGTTTGACAAACTTGATTGACAAACTTGATTGACAAATTTGTTTGATGAACGTGTTTGACAAACTTGTATGACAAATTTGATTGACAAACTTGTTTGACAAACTTGTTTGACAAACTGTAATACTGGCCTAACCAGTATTTGAGAGAAACCCCTACACCTCCCCTCCCTTTACTCTTTCTGGGAACTTCCCTCACCGATACAAGCACTTAATAACACCTTGATTGACTACTTAATTAACTATGGAAACTATTAACTTCTGGGGAATCCAAAGCTACCCCTGTCTTTTATCCCACCTGAATATTGGCGGGAAAAACTGAGTTGATTTGCCATTTGATAGGGAATCGATTGCAGTTACGGAATATTGTTTAAAAAGGGCCGTGTTTTTTCGAGGAGACGAGTCCTTCAAACACTGTTACCTGTACAGGCACTGGTTTGCACCAACGTCTTTCCAACCCTTCAACAGTGTGGGTGTGTGGGTAGAATCGTATCCATGCAAGATGGCGCTCCTCCACACACTGCACACTGCTGCAGAAGTTTTCCGGAAATGCTAGAAGTATCAGCCGACATTTCTCTACAGTCTGGCCATCCAGATCAGCTGGTCTCAATCTGTGTGACTTCTGGCTGTGGGGTTATGTGAATGATGTGTTCAGTGCTCCAATGACGAACGTAGCTGACTTGAAGAAAGCACGCATTGCGCAACGCATTCTGAACATAGCCCCCGAGACACTCTGACCTGTTGTGGAATATGCTGTTCCTCAGTTTCATTTTGCAGCAGAAAACGGTGGACAGCACACTGAAAATGCCTTGCGCCTGCCTTAAGGGAATTAGAAAACCGATGTCCTTACTCTTTTATGCGGTTTTCGACCTCAGGACAATTAAAAGCCTATTTTTCCTAGCCACTTTTGTACGACCTTGTGGTGGTGGATGGGCTCAACTAACCAACAATGCCTCAACTGTTGACTATAGAACTTGTGCATTCATTCACATTGAACAGTGTGGATAGTATAATCTGCAGTTTAAAAAATGGCCTTC
This sequence comes from Schistocerca piceifrons, assembly GCF_021461385.2. NCBI lineage: Eukaryota > Metazoa > Arthropoda > Insecta > Orthoptera > Acrididae > Schistocerca > Schistocerca piceifrons. The sequence goes on from NW_025727759.1 coordinate 814,358, forward strand.
GTATTGTGAGTCATCTGCCATTTTTAACCGACCCCACTTACGTTAAGACTCTTATTTCGCCATCTATTAGTTAAATTTTCTTTAACGTTTTTAAATCCTTGACGTTTCCCTCTGCGTCAATAATATTCCTGTTAAAATATGACGCCTTTCTGAGCAGTGGTTCTCTTCCTACAGCCTTTTGACACTGGAGCCTTATTACTTCACTGATGAAGGTATAGGCGTCTGCGTACCTGTGTTATAAGCCATTACTGAACTTCGGTAGATGATATATTAATCTGTCGAAACCTGTTAAAGCGTTAAAGTAATCCACTTGTGCTGCTGACGACAGAATATTTTTGGGAAAAATAATATACCGCACTTGCTGCAAATATAATAGCTGTGAACAAAATCATTCTAATGTACGTGTGAATATTGCGAAAAATAATCAGCGTTGGCTATTGAGGACGGGTCCTGAAATGTAGGTGAAACGAATCACTTAGATCAAAAGAAAATTCATACACGGCTAGGAGGAATGAAAAAAATAATAGACTCAATCAAAGCAGTCTGTTGAGCTTCTGAACAGCTGTGCTATAAGGCGTGTTTCAGACTCATGGCTTCACAATTTGACTTTCGAGAACCCCATGTTCCCACCAGAAACGTGTCTTCTGTATTATGGTTGCCTTAGGGGACATTTTTGGCAAAACCAGTCCAGTAACGTAAGTGGAAAAATGTAATGCTAAAATCAGTTTACTGTCTCTTCATTAGCGTGCTTTTCTTGTTGTCATAGCTTCATGATCAGTATTTCAGTTGGTTGTTTTTATTTTTATTTTTTTTATTGTATTGGATATCACGATGAAGCAATCCTACATGTTGTTTACTCTGTTATACTAAAATACATCATTTTCAAAGATGACATTACAAGTTGGAAATAACATCACACCTTGTTTAGGTATCTCACCATTACAAAGATAATACATAGCTTACGTGTTAGACAATGCATCTCAATATTTAAACAAATGTTTCACTTACATATTCTATAGAAAAAATGTAATATGATCTTCTGTTCTTCCGATGTTTGATGTTAAAAATAAACATTAGAATCACAGATTACAAAAGCTTAGTGAATACTTTAACGATAATGTGTGGCTTTCATCCAGGAATAATACTAATAAATAATGCACAAATACAATACACAAATGCCTTTTACAGAAATGCAACAAACGTTTAGTAATACGACCGTTCATCGGAGTTCATTAATGGTGAACTCATATGTTAAACAAGATTGGGTAGTATGAGATAGTGACAGGTAGGAAATAGGAAATGGCAATAAATGGGAAGAGTACAGAGACTGTGTGTGTGTGTGTGTGTGTGTGTGTGTGTGTGTATAATTTGTAGTGTAGTGTCATCAGTGCACAGTGTGGCCGTGCTCTTCTAGGCGCTTCAGTCTGGAACCACGTGACCGCTATGGTCACAGGTTAGAATCCTGCCTCGGGCATGGATGTGTGTGATGTCCTTAGGTTAGTTAGGTTTAAGTAGTTCTAAGTTCTAGGGGACTAATGACCTCAGAAGTTAAGTCGCATAGTGCTCAGAGCCATTTGAACCATTTTTGTGTATATTGATTCAAAAGTGTAAACAACATCTGGAAGTTACTTCATTGTTACCATACCATGTTTGTTCAAATGAAAGCACCAAATTTTGATGCTAAACTATATTTTAACGATTATCTACGCAAATTCCTCTCTCACAAGTATCCCCCTCCGTCCAGATTCTTTAAAGAATCGAATTCTCATGTATAAAACTAATTCAAATGTGTGATTCCTTTACAAATGATTTAATGTGTTAAATATTTGACGTTCACCATATAAGGCGTTTATGATTGAAGACGCAAAACCCTAGTCATGTTGGTTTCAATAGTTTCGAATTACTCACCACAGACAAATGAAAAACGTTACAAAAGATTTGAAATTATGTATAAAGTTTGTTGAAATCTGAGTGTTCTCGTCGTCAAACTTGGGATGGGTATACTCTGTGGCTCATTTGCACCCTGTCTTAAGGAGAAGCTGGGTGAACATACATCTCAATATATCTTCTGAATTACGTATTGTACGGTTATATAAGTTTGCAGGTACACTCAGTGGTATGTGCGGGTATTCTATGCAAAATCTGTTGTGATTAGATAGACCTAACCGTAAAGAAGTAATAAATTTAAACGTCATGCATGAGGTTTTATTGGATGAACAGCGAAAATTTATTAAGCATTAACCTTCCTTCGTTTCATTATTTCGGGGGTAGGCGGGGTGTATCAGCTTTAAAAACTTTGGAAAGATTTGAAGTTACGGGTAAACTTTGTTGGAAGTGGGTAAGTGCTCTCATTCTGAGATATCAAAAGAATATAGTCCGGTTAATATCCGTGGCGTGAGTTAGGCTGTCCCAAGCATGTACTTTGTGTACTGTGTATGACCGTTATATTTTTGACTTACTGCGTTGAACCTTTAACATAACATTATAGCGCTTAATGAATAGATAGTCAGCGTTTTAAATTTCTAAAGTCGGTCAATAATTATATATAATACTGAAAATCCAGTTATTGTCTCTGCACATGGGACAGTGCACGTGTTAGCCATTAAATAATATAAATTACTAGGTTCGTGCATAAGTTCGTACAGTTTTTGTTTCGCATGTAGCTATTCCGGTTCCTATGGGTTTACTTATCGATTGCCATTTTCTATTTACTCTACACTATTGCTACCTCAGTTTACCTATTGGTATTCGGATATAGCGATTGCAGATGTGGACGCTAGAAAATGGAGGACCACGTGCAGAAATCGGAACGTTTCCGAGATATTCTTCTGTTACAGTTCAGTAAAGGGGTAACAGCAGCGGAGGCAGCCACCAATGTTTGCGTCATTTATGGGGATAATGCCACTGGACAGAGTACGCCAAGAAAATGGTTTTGTCGTTTTAAGGAGCATCGTTCTGACATTAGTGACTTTACACGTTCAGGAAGACGGTCAAGGATTGATGAAGGACGTTTAAACACATTAATCCACAGTGATTCACGTCACTCTGATGAACAGTGATCGTTCCACCATCGTGCGACATTTGTTCGCAATCGGGAAGGTTCGAAAGATCGGATGTATGGGTACCGCATACTGTAAGCCGACAAAAATGAGCTGGCGGCCATATGTGAACCTCTGCTTGCTTGTCATCAATTGGCTCGTTAATAACACAGACCATTCCTATTGAGTCTCGTAACTGGTGACAAGAAGATGTGTCTTTACGCTAACATAAGGAAAAGAAACGAATGGTTGACCTCAAACAAAGCAGCATGTCCCCGTACGAAGACCTGTGCACATCCATAAAAGATAAAGTTATGTATCTGGTGGAACAGCGGCGGTGTGATGTACTGCTTATCACTTACACCAGGTGTAAAGCATCACTGCTGACGTTTACTGTTAACAACTGAGACGCCTTGCAGATGCACTCCGAGATCAACGAACAGGCACACTAAGTCATACTACTCCACGACAACGCCCGCCCGAATTCTGCTATACTGACCATTTTTTCTACACATTACCACTTCTCGCTTTTTCTCGCGTAATGTGGCTGCCAGAGCTCGGTTCGTGCCAAATCTTAAGGTCCTAGGTCAACTACAAGGCAGCAAAAGTGGCCAAAAACTGAGTTTTCAAAAACTAATACTTGACATGCTGTACTCCTTACTTGTCGACTGCAACAACTTAGATGCTTATATTACGTACAGAGTGGTGCGCCCGCAAGGCTCATCACGCGACTTTAACTGCCAGATGATAAATGTAAACGTTTCCGAGAGAAATGCGTCCATTGTGACGATTTGCAGTTAAGTCATTTCGAAAACAAATGTATTAAACGTAAGATTTTCTGCGGTTTTTTCTACACATTACCACTTCTCGCTTTTTCTTGTGTAATGTGGCTGCCAGAACTCGGTTCGTGCCAAATCTTAAGGTCCTAGGTCAACTACAAGGCAGCAAAAGCGGCCAAAAATTGAGTTCTCAAAAACTAAAACTTGACCAGCAGTGCTACTTACTTGTCGACTGCAACAACTTAGATGCTTATATTACGTACAGACTGGTGCGACCGCAAGGCTCATCACCGGACAATAACTACCAGCAGGTAAATGTAAACGTTTCCGAGAGAAATGCGTCCATTGTGACGATTTGCAGTTACGTCATTTCAAAAGCAAATCTATTAAACGTAAGATTTTCTGCGGTTTTTTCTACACATTACCACTTCTCGCTTTTTCTTGTGTAATGTGGCTGCCAGAACTCGGTTCGTGCCAAATCTTAAGGTCCTAGGTCAACTACAAGGCAGCAAAAGTGGCCAAAAACTGAGTTTTCAAAAACTAAAACTTGACATGCTGTACTCCTTACTTGTCGACTGCAACAACTTAGATGCTTATATTACGTACAGAGTGGTGCGCCCGCAAGGCTCATCACGCCACTTTATCTGCCAGAAGATAAATGTAAACGTTTCCGAGAGAAATGCGTCCATTGTGTCGATTTGCAGTTACGTCATTTCGAAAACAAATGTATTAAACGTAAGATTTTCTGCGGTTTTTTCTACACATTACCACTTCTCGCTTTTTCTTGAGTAATGTGGCTGCCAGAACTCGGTTCGTGCCAAATCGTAAGGCGCTAGGTCAACTACAAGGCAGCAAAAGCGGCCAAAAATAGAGTTTTCAAAAACTAAAACTTGACATGCTGTACTCCTTACTTGTCGACTGCAACAACTTAGATGCTTATATTACGTACAGAGTGGTGCGCCCGCAAGGCTCATCACGCCACTTTATCTGCCAGAAGATAAATGTAAACGTTTCCGAGAGAAATGCGTCCATTGTGACGATTTGCAGTTACGTCATTTCGAAGACAAATGCATTTAACGTAAGATTTTCTGCGGTTTTTTCTACACATTACCACTTCTCGCTTTTTCTTGTGTAACGTGGCTGCCAGAGCTTGGTTCGTGCCAAATCTTATCGTCCTAGGTCCACTACAAGGCAGCAAAAGCTCCTATACGGAGTTTTTTTTTTGTTGGGGGCGGTGGTTCGCGTCCTGACACAACCAAATTTTTTTCGTAACATTCGCGTTTTTATTAGGTTTTGATACTTTATTATTAGTTTAATATAAGTATAAACTATAATATTTCATGTTACGTAAATACAAGTTCACCTTTTTTTGAGGGGTGACTTTGTTCGATTGGCTTGATCTACAGGACAGCTTTCGCTACTTGTATAAAGATATTTTGCTCCTTTTTCTTTTACGCTTCGTAATTCACGCGTTCCAAAGATTCTGCTACTGGGTAGGAACAGTGATCAAGTAAGACTGACCTTGGGGTTTTACTAAAATGTGGGAATGATGAAGTAATGTTTATCTCATGCGGAGAAGTATTCCAAATTTGTAATGCACAGTTTGTAATGGCACTTTTATAATCCTGTGCCCTTATTGACTGGACATGGTACTTTCCTTTTCGTGGACGATGGAGGAAATGTGCGTTTTAATAGAGCTAACGTGGGAATTTTAAGCGCGCCTGTTGACTAAACAGTGTGATTTACGAACTAGAAGCATCCCACAACTGCCGCTGGAGTGCGCTGCGATCGTGTATACCATGTTGGGGCCCATGTACCGTATGCACGAGTCGCATCGTTCCTGAGCGTTCAGCAGCATGTTGAACTTGGCACGCTCAACGATAACGTTCGACAGCACGGTCCGTGTGCCGACGGTTTTAAGGGTTGTTGAGCCAGTCTTGAAAGCGTTGTATACCATTTGGAGGAAATATAGGCCTTGTGGTATTAGTAGTTTCTGAGTAGTTTATTCTGCTCAAGATATTTGAGAGACTCGTCGTAATTCAGCGACTATGCAGCTGCAGTCGTCGCCCCAACAGTATCGACGGAGCCAGCACGCTGGTAGACGGTATTGTAAAACTTGCAGCAGCGGCAGTAAAGTTCAGAAATAGTTGTTGGATCGTGTTCTTGCCATCCACTGATCATCCGTGCAGTTCTGCTTACGATTCTTTATTGGTTATTTGTCTTTCTGCATGTTGTTTGGTTAGTTTCTCGGTGGTGGTGTCCGAAGTACGTATTATTTCAGACACAAAAGAGATTATAGGAATGCAGTCAGATCGCATTTACCATTTGCTTATCCAGGGGCATAATTAAATCTAACTTCACATCAACTTAACATTAAGAGCTGAGAGCCAATCTTACCAGTGTAGTATATCTAAGAACAGTGTACAATTTGTTTAATTTGTTTTCATTCATGATTTGTTCAATATGATCTAATTTCCATCGTGAGATAATTTACAGTAAATACAAGTTGATTCAGTAGGTGGTGGTAGTTAGACGTCACTGTCACATTAGTAAATTTTATTCATGTTTACTATTGGCCTCTACCCCAATAGGAATTCTACAACTGAGCTACGAACGGGTAGGTGTGGAATTGCCCCCTCTCACCCTGGACACTCTGTCGCTCGCAGCTACCTTCGCTTCGTCGAAGCTGGACCCTCGCTCGCCTGGCAGCCTTTCCAGTTGAGCGGCTTCGGGCGCTACTGATTCTGGCAATATAAATAACGGTCCACGCAGTGGGGGCTACGTGCGCTGCGTCGGTAATTACTTTTTTCGCCCCCAGGGGCCGGGCTGCTTATCGACAGGGAGGGGGAGGGGTGGATCGGCCGGGGCCGAGTGATTTCCTTCCACCGCTGCTGGGTGGCGGGGGTGCGGCCTCGGCGCCGCTAGCTGAAACACTAGCCGAGCCGAGCCGTTCCGAGCCGGCGGTCGGCAGTCGCCGTTCAGCCATCGGAAATGGAGAACGCCGCGCAGATTGGCTGCGAAATTGCCTCTCCGCCTAACGCGGTATCACAATAACATGCAGGCCAGCACGTGCCGTATTGACGGAGCTGCCCCTGAACAAACTCTAACATTCGTCTGCTTATTTATTTTCGATCTCCTTCCCTCCAGAAGCACGGTGTGCGTATGAGAGATTTGCTAAAGCGAAAATGCTGCGGACGGACAAACACGCAAAGAACATACACTGATTAGCCGAAACATTATGAGCACTAGCTTCATCATCATCAGTTATCTGCTATATTAGCAGGTCCTTTGATTCTCCATTGTCTGCGATCCATTGCTTCCTTCTTAAGGCTGCTGTATGTTGTACCGTCCATCATGTCATCCAGTATCTGGAATCTCTTCCTTCCTCGCTTCCTTTTCCCTTCTACATAACCTTCTAAAACTGTTTTTATCAGTCCGTCATTCTTTCTTAATATATGCCCAATCCAATTTCTTTTTCTTCTCTTTATTACATCTAGTAACTGTCTTTTCTCTCCCACTCTTCTCAGTACCTCTTCATTTTTTACTCTGTCCATCCAACTTATTCTTTCCATCTTCCGCCATGTCCAGATCTCAAAAGCCTCCAGCCTTTCTCTGTCTTTTTTCCTCATAGTCCATGTTTCAGCGCCATATAAAAGAACACTCCATACAAGACATTTTATGAGTCTCTTTCTGAGTTCTCTGTCCAGACCGCTGCAGAAGATTCTCCTTTTCTAACAAAACGCCTCTTTTGCCATTGCTATCCTTGTTTCAATTTCTGTGCTGCACGTCGAGTCGGTGTCTATCCTGCTTCCAAGATACTTAAACTTTTGCACGTGTTCTAGTGTTTCTCCATTCAGCACAATTTTTATTTCCTTATTTCCTCCTATTGCCAATACTTTTGTTTATTTTGTGTTAATTTTCATTCCATATTTTTTTCCCTTAGTTGCAATGGTGTCCACCAAATCCTGTAATTCTTTTTCCCCTGTGGCTAGAAGGACCATGTCATCAGCAAATCTTAAGCATCCTACTCTTCTTCCTCCAATTTCTAATTTTTAGTCACCAGCTTCATACACACATCAAAGAAAGTTTTGCATACCTCGGTTCCGAGAGTACCTGAACCTGTACAGAAAATTGGAATAGAGATCAACATAAACATCATTTATTGCTCATGAAAATCACACTTTGCATGTTGTACCGCCGTAAAGCGAGACCTTAAGAGGTGGTGGTGCAGATTGCTGTACGCACCGGTACCTCTAATACCCTGTAGCAGGTCCTCTTGCAAGGATGTATGCCTGTATTCGTCGTTTCAGACTATCAACAAGTTCATCAAGGCACTATTGGTCCAGATTGCCCCACTCCTCAACGGCGATACGGCGTAGATGCCACAGAGTGGTTGGTGGGTCACGTCGTCCATAAACAGCCCTTTTCAATCTATGCCAGGCATGTTCGATAGGGTTCATGTTTGGAGAACATGCTGGCCACTCTAGTCGAGAGATGTCGTTATCCTGAAGGAAGTCATTCACAAGATGAGCACGATGGGGGCGAGAAATGCCGTCCATGAAGTCCAATATGCTGCCCATACGGTTGCACTATCGATCGTAGGATGGCATTCACGTATTGTACAGCCATTTCGGTGCGTTCCGTGACCACCAGCGGCGTATGTCGGACCCACATAATGCCACCCCAAAGCAGCAGGGAACTTCCACCTTGCTGTACTCGCTGGACAGTGTCTAAGGCGTTCAGCCTGACAAGGTTGCCTCCAAATACGACGATTGTCTGGTTGAAGGCATATGCGACACTCATCGGTGAAGAGAACGTGATGCCAATCCTGAATGGTCCATTTGCGTCGTTGTTGGGCCCAACTGTACTGCGCTGCACGGTGTCCTCGTTGCAAAGATGGACCTGGTCATGGACATCGGGAGTGAAGTTGCGCACCATGCAGCCTATTGCGCACAGTTTGAGTCGTAACACGACGTCCTGTCACTGCACGAAAAACACTATTCAACATGGTGTCGTTGCTGTCAGGATTCCTCCGATCTATAATCCGTAGGTAGCGGTCATCCACTGCAGTAGTAGCCCTTGGGCGGCCTGAGCGAGGCATGTGATCGACAGTTCCTGTCTCTCTGTATCTCCTCCATGTCCGAACAACATCGTTTTGGCTCACTCTGAGATGCCTGGACTCTTCCCTTGTTGAGAGCCCTTCCTGGCACAATGCGGATGCGAACGAACCGCATTATTGACCGTCTAGGCATGTTTCAACTACATACAACACGAGCCGTTTACCTCCTTCCTAATGGAATGACTGGAACTGATCGGCTGTCGGACCCCCTCCGCCTAATAGGCACTGCTCATGCATGGTTGTCTGCATCTTTAGGTCGGTCTAGTGACATCTCTGAACAGTCAAAGGGACTGTGCCTGTGATACAATAGCCACAGGCACCGTCTATCTTCAGGAGTTCTAGGAACTGGGCTGATGCAAAAGTTTTTGTGATGTGTGTATGTTGATAGTTATGGCGATCAGTTTTAAAATAATGAACAGTTTACTTACTTATCTTCCATCTCTTATTTTTATTCGGCTGCGCCGATAATTAAAGTTCCAGTTTCGAGACACTGTAGAGAGAGAACCGCAGCTGAGAATAATGTCAAGTTTGAACAGTGTATTATTTACACAGATCGAAAAGTCATGGAACAAAAAAATAAGTAACGAAAGTTTCACCACTGAATGGCGCCATGAGCGTTAGAATATGCACACTGGTAGACGCCCGGCACATGGCTATTTATCGGTTTGCGCACGAGGCGTCCAACAAGACTGTCTCAATGGAGGATCGCGTGCTACTGCTAAAAATCTTTCACAGGAACGGTTACTGTGCTCCAGTATCGCTACAGAAGTTCTGGACACTTAACGTTCTACATCTACATCTATATATATACTCGGCAAGCCACCTGACGGTGTGTGGCGGAGGGTACCCTGAGTACCTCTATCGGTTCTCCCTTCTATTCCAGTCTCGTATTGTTCGTGGAAAGAAGGATTGTCGGTATGCTTCTGTGTGGTCTCTACTCTCTCTGATTTTATCCTCGTGGTCTCTTCGCGAGATATACGTAGGAGGGAGCAATACACTGCTTGACTCCTCGGTGAAGGTATGTTCTCGAAACTTCAACAAAAGCCCGTAACGAGCTACTGAGCGTCTCTCCTGCAGAGTCTTCCACTGGAGTTTATCGATCATCTCCGTAACGCTTTCGCGATTACTAAATGATCCTGTAAGGAAGCGCGCTGCTCTCCGTTGGATCTTCTCTCTCTCTTCTATCAACCCTATCTTGTACGGATCCCACACTGCTGAGCAGTATTCAAGCAGTGGGCGAACAAGCGTACTGTAACCTGCTTCCTTTGTTTTCGGATTGCTTTTCCTTAGGATTCTTCCCATGAATCTCAGTCTGGCATCTGCTTTACCGACGATCAACTTTATATGATCATTCCATTTTAAATCACTCCTAATGCCTACACCCAGATAATTTATGGAATTAACTGCTTCCAGTTGCTGACTTGCTATTTTGTAGCTAAATGATAAGGGATCTATCTTTCTATCTATTCGCAGCACATTACACTTGTCTACATTGAGATTCAATCACCATGCGTCAATTCGTTGCAGATCCTCCTGCATTTCAGTACAAATTTCCACTGTTACACCCTCTAGATATACCACAGCATCATCCGCAAAAAGCCTCAGTGAACTTCCGATGTCATCCACAGGGTCATTTATGTATATTGTGAATAGCAAAGGTCCTACGACAGTCCCCTGCGGCACACCTGAAATCACTCTTACTTCGGAAGAGTTCTCTCGATTGAGAATGACATGCTGCGTTCTGTTATCTAGGAACTCTTCAATCCAATCACACAATTGGTCTGATAGTCCATATGCTCTTACTTTGTTCATTAAACGACTGTGGGGAGCTGTATCGAACGCCTTGCGGAAGTCAAGAAACACGGCATCCACCTGGGAACCCGTGTCTACGGCCCTCCGAGTCCCGTGGACGAATAGCGCGAGCTGGGTTTCACACGATCGTCTACAGAGTAGATTTCTAGTCTCCAGAAAAGTCATTATACTCAAAATTCGACAACTGATCGACGTTAGAGATATAGGTATATAGTTCTGCACATCTGATAGACGTCCCTTCTTGAAAACGGGATGACCTGTGCCCTTTTCCAATCCTTTGGAACGCTACGCTCTTCTAGAGACCTACGGTACACCGCTGCAAGAAGGGGGGAAAGTTATGGGTTTTGAAAAAAGGCATTGGTTTGATGACTGCTAAGGGTCTAGAGAAAATTATTACAAAAGTCGAAAAGACCTTCTGAAGTGAAATGTGCTAGAGGGAGGAAAGCAGTTGGTTGATCTGACGTCTGACGAAGATTTGGCCGCAGCACTTCAGCAGGGATCGAGAGGTGGTGTGCGAACACGCAGTGAATGGGAAGTTGTGCGAACGCTGGACACACCTGTGAGTATGGTTTGTAACATCCTACGAAACATGCTGCATTGCTGTCTGTACAAAATCGCCCATGTTCAGGAGCTGCTTGCTGCTGACATGCCAGCAAGACAAACGTTCACTATCAAATGTCTTGTTCGCATGGAAATTGACAGCAAATGGCCATGGAACATTCTGTGGGCAGTCGAGTCCCATTTGTATCCCCAAGTACATGTCAATACGCAGACTTTCAGAATGTAGGTAACGAAAAGCCGCATTTACATCAACCAAAACCACCTCTTTCTGCAAAGTTGACTGTGTGGTGCGGGTTGACGAAATCGTAGGGGGGCACAGAGAGAATCAGCGCAATTTGCTAGTGCAGGTTGCCTACATCAGGAGCAAGTGTACATTCAGGGGGCAAACTATTGTTCTTTTATGATTGAGAGGTTCTTAACCCATTGTTCTGCTAAGATTATGACCCCCTGGATTCATCTGTCATTTCGATTGACAGATTCATAACCTATCGTTCTGCTAAGTGGGTCATGACTCCCTGGGGTTAAGGCCAGTATTACACTATCAAATTTCTTTGTCAAAAATTTGATCAAAGATGTGATCAAATATTCCATCAAATATATTTGACCAAGATCTTTGATGTAGTGGTAGACGGGGTATTACACTGTCATATTTTTCATCAAAGTTCAAGATGGCTGACAACAACAACTTGTTATTAACCGCAGCAGTTGCATGAACCACAATTGCACTGTGTGCACATGCGGAAGAGAGGCAGGGGAAAAAAGGAAACATACCTGGGTGAAGCTGTGGGTTTTATGATGATACGAAAAAAGCGTTCAACAAAACTTGTTGCGAGAGCTTATAGTGGAGGACGTTACGTCGTACATCAATTACTAAAGAATGGATGAGCATACATCTCTGTATGTGCTCAGTGAAGTGTGTCCTCACATCACAAATCACAATACTCACTTAAGAACTGCTACATCTGCAGAAGACAGGCTCACTGTAACACTAAGATTCCTTGCTACAGGAGAGGGTTAGGTTAGGTTAGCTTAGGTTAGGTCACCAATCTTCTTAATCTATTTTTGTATTCAGGGTGCCTCACGTTTAAAGCGCCTCATCAGCGTCATACATCTCTATCAATTTTAAAGTTGTCGACACACACCAATTGTATTTACTGGCAATGTCGTACAACTACAGACGACAGAACGCTGCAGTGATGATGTAAGCGCTCCATGTGGTAACATGTCACATTGCAGTGAGCAGAAGACAAGCGACATCTTGGATCAAATCTACAGTGAGGCCCTAGATTTGATCAAATATTGGACGACATTTGACAAAGTTCCCTATTATACCATCAAATACCTTTGACAAAGGGTTTTGACAAAGGGTTTTGACGAACTGTTTTGACGAACTGTTTTGAAGAACTATTTTGACAAAAACTGTTTGTCAAAAACTGTTTGTCAGAACAGTTTGTCAAAACAGTTTGTCAAAACAAGTTTGTCAAAACGAGTTTGTCAAAACAAGTTTGTCAAAACAAGTTTGTCAGAACAAGTTTGTCAAAACAAGTTTGTCAAAACAAGTTTGTCAAAACAAGTTTGTCATACAAGTTTGTCAAAACAGTTTGTCAAAACAGTTTGTCAAAACAGTTTGTCAAAACAGCTTGTCAAAACAGTTTGTCAAAACAGTTCGTCAAAACAGTTCGTCAAAACAGTTCGTCAAAACAGCTTGTCAAAACAGTTTGTCAAGACAGTTCGTCAAAACAGTTCGTCAAAACAGTCCGTCAAAACAGTTTGTCAAAACAGTTCGTCAAAACAGTTTGTCAAAACCCTTTGTCAAAACCCTTTGTCAAAGGTATTTGATGGTATAATAGGGAACTTTGTCTAATGTTGTCCCATATTTTATCAAATCTAGGGATTCGCTATAGATTTGATCAAAGAAGTCGCTTGTCTTCTGCTCACTGCAATGTGACATGTTACCACATGGAGCACTAACATCATCACTGCAGCGTTCTGTCCTCTGTAGTTGTACGACATTGCCAGTAAAAACAATTAGTGTGTGTCGACAACTACAAAATTGATAGAGATGTATGACGCTGATGAGGTGCTTTACAACGTGAGGCACCCTGAATACAAAAATAGATTAAGAAGATTGTAGACCTAACCTAAGCTAACGTAACCTAACCCTCTCCTGTAGCAAGGAATCTTAGTTGTTTGACAAACTGTTTTGACAAACTTGTTTGACATACTTGTTTGACAAACTTGTTTGACAATCTTGTTTGACTAACTGGATTGACAATCCTGTTTGACGAACTTGTTTGAAAAATTTGTTTGACAAACTTGTTTGACAAACTGTAATACTGGCTGAACCAGTATTTGAGAGAAACCCCTACCCCTCCCCTCCCTTTTACTTTTCTGGGAACTTCCCTCATCGATACAAGCACTTAATATCAGCTTGATTGACTAGTTAATTAACTATGGAAATTATTAACTTCTGGGAAACCCCCAGCTACCCCTGTCTTTTATACCACCTGAAAACTGGCGGGAAAAACTGAGTTGATTGGCCATTTGATAGGAAATCGATTGCAGTTATGGAATATTGTTTAAAAGGGGCCGTGTTTTTTCGAGGAGACGAGTCCTACAAACACTGTTACCTGTACAAGCACTGGTTTGCACCAACGTCTTTCCAACCCTTCAACAGTGTGGGTGTGTGGGTAGAATCGTATCCATGCAAGATGGCGCTCCTCCACACACTGCACACTGCTGCAGACGTTTTCCGGAAATGCTAGAAGTATCAGCAGTCATTTCTCTACAGTCTGGCCATCCAGATCAGCTGGTCTTAATCTGTGTGACTTCTGGCTGTGGGGTTATGTGAATGATGTGTTCAGTGCTCCAATGACGAACAAAGCTGACTTGAAGAAAGCATGCATTGCGCAACGCATTCTGAACATAGCCACCGAGACACTCCGACCTGTTGTGGAATATGCTGTTTCTCAGTTTCAACTTGCAGCAGAAAACGGTGGACAGCACACTGAAAATGCCTTCCACCTGCCTTAAGGGAATTAGAAAACCGATGTCCTTACTCTTTTTATGCGGTTTTCGACCTCAGGACAATTAAAAGCCTATTTTTCCTAGCCACTTTTGTACGACCTTGTGGTGGTGGATGGGCTCAACTAACCAACAATGACTCAACTGTTGACTATAGAACTTGCACATTCATTCTCATTGAACAGTGTGGATAGTATAATCTGCAGTTTAAAAAATGGCCTTCGTATTGTGAGTCATCTGCCATTTTTAACCGACCCCACTTACGTTAAGACGCTTATTTCGCCATCAATTAGTAAAATTTTCTTTAATGTTTTTAAATCCTTGACGTTTCCCCCTGCGTCAATAATATTCCTGTTAAAATATGACGCCATTGTGAGCAGTGGTTCTCTTCCTACAGCCTTTTGAAACTGGATCCTTATTATTTCACTGACGAAGGTATAGGCGTCTGTGTACCTGTGTTATAAGCCATTACTGAACTTCGGTAGATGACATATTAATCTGTCGAAACCTGTTAAATCAATAAAGTAATCCACTTGTGCAGCTGACGACGGAATATTTTTGGGAAAAATAATATACTGCACTTGCTGCAAATATAATAGCTGTGAACAAAATCATTCTAATGTACGTGTGAATATTGCGAAAAATAATCAGCGTTGGCTATTGAGGACGGGTCCTGAAATGTAGGTGAAACGAATCACTTAGATGAAAAGAAAATTCATACACGTCTAGGAGGAATGAAAAAAATAATAGACTCAACCAAAGCAGTCTGTTGAGCTTCTGAACAGCTGTGCTATAAGGCGTGTTTCAGACTCATGGCTTCACAATTTGACTTTCGAGAACCCCATGTTCCCACCAGAAACGTGTCTTCTGTATTATGGTTGCCTTAGGGGACATGTTTGGCAAAACCAGTCCAGTAACGGAAGTGAAAAAATGTAATGCTAAAATCAGTTTACTGTCCCTTCATTAGCGTGCTTTTTTTGTTGTCATAGCTTCATCATCAGTATTTCAGTTGGTTGTTTTTATTTTTATTTCTTTTATTGTATATGATATAACGATGAAGCAATCCTACATGTTGTTTACTCTGTTATACTAAAATACATCATTTTCAAAGATGACATTACAAGTTGGAAATAACATCACATCTTGTTTAGGTATCTCACCATTACAAAGATAATACATAGCTTAGGTGTTAGACAACGTATCTCAATATTTAAACAAATTTTTCACTTACATATTCTATAGAAAAAATATAATATGATCTTCTGTTCTTCCGATATTTGATGTTAAAAATAAACATTAGAATCACAGATTACAAAAGCTTAGTGAATACTTTAACGATAATGTGTGGCTTTCATCCAGGAATAATACTAATAAATAGTGCACAAATACGATACACAAATGCCTTGTACAGAAATGCAACAAACGTTTAGTAATACGACCGTTCATCGGAGTTCATTAATGGTGAACTCATAGGTTAAACAAGATTGGGTAGTATGAGATAGTGACAGGTAGGAAATAGGAAATGGCAATAAATGGGAAGAGTGCAGAGACAGTGTGTGTGTGTGTGTGTGTGTGTGTGTGTGTGTAATTTGTAGTGTAGTGTCATCAGTGCACGGTGTGGCCGTGCTCTTCTAGGCGCTTCAGTCTGGAACCACGTGACCGCTATGGTCGCAGGTTAGAATCCTGCCTCGGGCATGGATGTGTGTGATGTCCTTAGGTTAGTTAGGTTTAAGTAGTTCTAAGTTCTAGGGGACTGATGACCTCAGAAGTTAAGTCGCATAGTGCTCAGAGCCATTTGAACCATTTTTGTGTATATTGATTCAAAAGTGTAAACAACATCTGGAAGTTACTTCATTGTTACCATACCATGTTTGTTCAAATGAAAGCACCAAATTTTGAAGC
The DNA here is from genome assembly GCF_021461385.2 of Schistocerca piceifrons. Taxonomy (NCBI): domain Eukaryota; kingdom Metazoa; phylum Arthropoda; class Insecta; order Orthoptera; family Acrididae; genus Schistocerca; species Schistocerca piceifrons. The sequence continues at coordinate 830,593 of NW_025727759.1, forward strand.
TGTACTATATTTTAACGATTATCTACGCAAATTCCTCTCTCACAAGTATCCCCCTCCGTCCAGATTCTTTAAAGAATCGAATTCTCATGTATAAAACTAATTCAAATGTGTGCTTCCTTTACAAATGATTTAATGTGTTAAATATTTGACGTTGACCTTATAAGGCGTTTATGATTGAAGACGCAAAACCCTAGTCATGTTGGTTTCAATAGTTTCGGATTACTCACCACAGACAAATGAAAAACGTTACAAAAGATTTGAAATTATGTATAAAGTTTGTTGAAATCTGAGTGTTCTCGTCGTCAAACTTAGGATGAGTATACTCTGTGGCTCATTTGCACCCCGTTTTAAGGAGAAGCTGGATGAACATACATCTCAATATATCTTCTGAACTACGTATCGTACGGTTATATAAGTTTGCAGGTACACTCAGTGGTATGTGCGGGTATTCTATGCAAAAATCTCTTCTGATTAGATAGACCTAACCGTAAAGAAGTAATAAATTTAAACGTCATGCATGAGGTTTTACTGGATGAACAGCGAAAATTTATTAAGCATTAACCTTCCTTCGTTTCATTATTTCGGGGGTAGGCGGGGTGTATCAGCTTTAAAAACTTTGGGAAGGTTTGAAGTTACGGGTAAACTTTGTTGGAAGTGGGTAAGTGCTCTCATTCTGAGATATCAAAAGAATATAGTCCGGTTAATATCCACGGCGTGAGTTAGGCTGTCCCAAGCATGTACTTTGTGCATGACCGTTATATTTGACTTACTGCGTTGAACCTTTAACATAACATTATAGCGCTTAATGAATAGATTGTCAGAGTATTAAATTTCTAAAGTGGGTCAATAATTATATATAATACTGAAAATCCAGTTATTGTCTCTGCACATGGGACAGTGCACGTGTTAGCCATTAAATAATATAAATTACTAGGTTCGTGCATAAGTTCGTACAGTTTTTGTTTCGCATGTTGCTATTCCGGTTCCTATGGGTTTATTTACCGATTGCCATTTTCTATTTACTCTACACTATTGCTACTTGAGTTTACCTATTGGTATTCGGATATAGCGATTGCAGATGTGGACGCTAGAAAATGGAGAACCAAGTGCAGAAATCGGAACGTTTCCGAGATGTTCTTCTGTTACAGTTCAGTAAAGGGGTAACAGCAGCGGAGGCAGCCACCAATGTTTGCGTCATTTATGGGGATAATGCCACTGGACAGAGTACGCCAAGAAAATGGTTTTGTCGTTTTAAGGAGCATCGTTCTGACATTAGTGACTTTACACGTTCAGGAACACCGTCAAGTATTGATGAAGGTCGTTTAAACACATTAATCCACAGTGATTCACGTCACTCTGATGAACCGTGATCGTTCCACCATCGTGCGACATTTGTTCGCAATCGGGGAAGGTTCGATAAATCGGATGTATGGGTGCCGCATACAGTAAGCCGACAAAAATGAGCCGGCGGCCATATGTGAATCTCTGCTTGCTTGTCATCAATTGGCTCGTGAATAACACAAACCATTCCTATCGTGTCTCGTAACTGGTGACAAGAAGATGTGTCTTTACGCTAACATAAGGAAAAGAAACGAATGGTTGACCTCAAACAAAGCAGCATGTCCCCGTACGAAGACCTGTGCGCATCCATAAAAGATAAAGTTATGTATCTGGCGGAACAGCGGCGGTGTGATGTACTGCTTATCTCTTCCACCAGGTGTAAAGCTTCACTGCTGACGTTTACTGTTAACAACTGAGTCGCCTTGCAGATGCACTCCGAGATCAACGAACAGGCAGACTAAGTCATACTACTCCACGACAACGCCCGCCCGAATTCTGCTATACTGACCATTTTTTCTACACATTACCACTTCTCGCATTTTCTCGCGTAATGTCGCTGCCAGAGCTCGGCTCGTGCCAAATCTTAAGGTCCTAAGTCAACTACAAGGCAGCAAAAGCGGCCAAAAATTGAGTTTTCGAAAACTAAAACTTGACCAGCAGTGCTCCTTACTTGTCGACTGCAACAACTTAGATGCTTATATTACGTACAGAGTGGTGCACCCGCAAGGTTCATCTCGCCACTTTAACTGCCAGAAGATAAATGTAAACGTTTCCGAGTGAAATGCGTCCATTGTGACGATTTGCAGTTACGTCATTTCGAAAACAAATGTATTAAACGTAAGATTTTCTGCGGCTTTTTCTACACATTACCACTTCTCGCTTTTTCTTGTGTATTGTGACTGCCAGAGCTCGGTTCGTGCCAAATCTTAAGGTCCTAGGTCAACTACAAGGCAGCAAAAGCGGCCAAAAATTGAGTTTTCAAAACCTAAAACTTGACAAGCAGTGCTCCTTACTTGTCGACTGCAACAACTTAGATGCTTATATTACGTACAGAGTGGTGCACCCCCAAGGTCCATCACGCCACTTTAACTGCCAGAAGATAAATGTAAACGTTTCCGAGAGAAATGCGTCCATTGTGACCATTTGCAGTTACGTCATTTCGAAAACAAATGTATTAAACGTAATATTTTCTGCGGTTTTTTTCTACACGTTACCACTTCTCGCTTTTTCTTGTGTAATGTGGCTGCCAGAACTCGGTTCGTGCCAAATCGTAAGGTCCTAGGTCAACTACAAGGCAGCAAAAGCGGCCAAAAATTGAGTTTTCAAAAACTAAAACTTGACCAGCAGTGGTCCTTACTTGTCGACTGCAACAACTTAGATGCTTATATTACGTACAGAGTGGTGCACCCGCAGGGTTCATCACGCCACTTTAACTGCCAGGAGGTAAATGTAACGTTTCCGAGAGAAATGCGTCCATTGTGACGATTTGCAGTTACATCATTTCGAAAACAAATGTATTAAGCGTAAGATTTTCTGAGGTTTTTTCTACACATTACCACTTCTCGCTTTTTCTTGTGTAATGCGGCTGCCAGAACTCGGTTCGTGCCAAATCGTAAGGTCCTAGGTCAACTACAAGGCAGCAAAAGCGGCCAAAAATTGAGTTTTGAAAAACTAAAACTTGACCAGCAGTGCTCCTTACTTGTCGACTGCAACAACTTAGATGCTTATATTACGTACAGAGTGGTGCACCCGCAAGGTTCATCTCGCCACTTGAACTGCCAGTAGATAAATGTAAACGTTTCCGAGAGAAATGCGTCCATTGTGACGATTTGCAGTTACGTCATTTCGAAAACAAATGTATTAAACGTAATATTTTCTGCGGTTTTTTCTACACGTTACCACTTCTCGCTTTTTCTTGTGTAATGTGGCTGCCAGAACTCGGTTCGTGCCAAATCTTAAGGTCCTAGGTCAACTACAAGGCAGCAAAAGCCGCCAAAAATATAGTTTCCAAAAACTAAAACTTGACCAGCTGTGCTCCTTACTTGTCGACTGCAACAACTTAGATGCTTATATTACGTACAGAGTGGTGCACCCGCAAGGCTCATCACGCGACTTTAACTGCCAGAAGATAAATGTAAACCTTTCCGAGAGAAATGCGTCCATTGTGACCATTTGCAGTTACGGCATTTCGAAAACAAATGTATTTAACGAAAGATTTTCTGCGGTTTTTTCTACACATTACCACTTCTCGCTTTTTCTTGTGTAATGTTGCTGCCAGAGCTCGGTTTGTGCCAAATCGTAAGGTCCTAGGTCAACTACAAGGCAGCAAAAGCGGCCAAAAATTGAGTTTTGAAAAACTAAAACTTGACCAGCAGTGCTCCTTACTTGTCGACTGCAACAACTTAGATGCTTATATTACGTACAGAGTGGTGCACCCGCAAGGTTCATTTCGCCACTTGAACTGCCAGTAGATAAATGTAAACGTTTCCGAGAGAAATGCGTCCATTGTGACGATTTGCAGTTACGTCATTTCGAAAACAAATGTATTAAACGTAATATTTTCTGCGGTTTTTTCTACACGTTACCACTTCTCGCTTTTTCTTGTGTAATGTGGCTGCCAGAACTCGGTTCGTGCCAAATCTTAAGGTCCTAGGTCAACTACAAGGCAGCAAAAGCCGCCAAAAATATAGTTTCCAAAAACTAAAACTTGACTTGCTGTGCTCCTTACTTGTCGACTGCAACAACTTAGATGCTTATATTACGTACAGAGTGGTGCGCCCGCAAGGCTCATCACGCGACTTTAACTGCCAGATGATAAATGTAAACCTTTCCGAGAGAAATGCGTCCATTGTGACGATTTGCAGTTACGTCATTTCGAAAACAAATGTATTAAACGTAAGATTTTCTGCGGTTTTTTCTACACGTTACCACTTCTCGCTTTTTCTTGTGTAATGTGGCTGCCAGAACTCGGTTCGTGCCAAATCTTAAGGTCCTAGGTCAACTACAAGGCAGCAAAAGCCGCCAAAAATATAGTTTCCAAAAACTAAAACTTGACTTGCTGTGCTCCTTACTTGTCGACTGCAACAACTTAGATGCTTATATTACGTACAGAGTGGTGCGCCCGCAAGGCTCATCACGCGACTTTAACTGCCAGATGATAAATGTAAACCTTTCCGAGAGAAATGCGTCCATTGTGACGATTTGCAGTTACGTCATTTCGAAAACAAATGTATTAAACGTAAGATTTTCTGCGGTTTTTTCTACACGTTACCACTTCTCGCTTTTTCTTGTGTAATGTGGCTGCCAGAACTCGGTTCGTGCCAAATCTTAAGGTCCTAGGTCAACTACAAGGCAGCAAAAGCCGCCAAAAATATAGTTTCCAAAAACTAAAACTTGACTTGCTGTGCTCCTTACTTGTCGACTGCAACAACTTAGATGCTTATATTACGTACAGAGTGGTGCGCCCGCAAGGCTCATCACGCGACTTTAACTGCCAGATGATAAATGTAAACCTTTCCGAGAGAAATGCGTCCATAGTGACGATTTGCAGTTACGTCATTTCGAAAACAAATGTATTAAACGTAAGATTTTCTGCGGTTTTTTCTACACATTACCACTTCTCGCTTTTTCTTGTGTAATTTGGCTGCCAGAGCTCGGTTCGTGCCAAATCTTAAGGTCCTAGGTCAACTACAAGGCAGCAAAAGCCGCCAAAAATATAGTTTCCAAAAACTAAAACTTGACTTGCTGTGCTCCTTACTTGTCGACTGCAACAACTTAGATGCTTATATTACGTACAGAGTGGTGCGCCCGCAAGGCTCATCACGCGACTTTAACTGCCAGATGATAAATGTAAACCTTTCCGAGAGAAATGCGTCCATTGTGACGATTTGCAGTTACGTCATTTCGAAAACAAATGTATTAAACGTAAGATTTTCTGCGGTTTTTTCTACACGTTACCACTTCTCGCTTTTTCTTGTGTAATGTGGCTGCCAGAACTCGGTTCGTGCCAAATCTTAAGGTCCTAGGTCAACTACAAGGCAGCAAAAGCCGCCAAAAATATAGTTTCCAAAAACTAAAACTTGACTTGCTGTGCTCCTTACTTGTCGACTGCAACAACTTAGATGCTTATATTACGTACAGAGTGGTGCGCCCGCAAGGCTCATCACGCGACTTTAACTGCCAGATGATAAATGTAAACCTTTCCGAGAGAAATGCGTCCATTGTGACGATTTGCAGTTACGTCATTTCGAAAACAAATGTATTAAACGTAAGATTTTCTGCGGTTTTTTCTACACATTACCACTTCTCGCTTTTTCTTGTGTAATGTGGCTGCCAGAGCTCGGTTCGTGCCAAATCTTAAGGTCCTAGGTCAACTACAAGGCAGCAAAAGCCGCCAAAAATATAGTTTCCAAAAACTAAAACTTGACTTGCTGTGCTCCTTACTTGTCGACTGCAACAACTTAGATGCTTATATTACGTACAGAGTGGTGCGCCCGCAAGGCTCATCACGCGACTTTAACTGCCAGATGATAAATGTAAACCTTTCCGAGAGAAATGCGTCCATTGTGACGATTTGCAGTTACGTCATTTCGAAAACAAATGTATTAAACGTAAGATTTTCTGCGGTTTTTTCTACACGTTACCACTTCTCGCTTTTTCTTGTGTAATGTGGCTGCCAGAACTCGGTTCGTGCCAAATCTTAAGGTCCTAGGTCAACTACAAGGCAGCAAAAGCCGCCAAAAATATAGTTTCCAAAAACTAAAACTTGACTTGCTGTGCTCCTTACTTGTCGACTGCAACAACTTAGATGCTTATATTACGTACAGAGTGGTGCGCCCGCAAGGCTCATCACGCGACTTTAACTGCCAGATGATAAATGTAAACCTTTCCGAGAGAAATGCGTCCATTGTGACGATTTGCAGTTACGTCATTTCGAAAACAAATGTATTAAACGTAAGATTTTCTGCGGTTTTTTCTACACATTACCACTTCTCGCTTTTTCTTGTGTAATGTGGCTGCCAGAGCTCGGTTCGTGCCAAATCTTAAGGTCCTAGGGCAACTACAAGGCAGCAAAAGCCGCCAAAAATTGAGTTTTGAAAAACTAAAACTCGACCTACAGTGCTCCTTACTTGTCGACTGCAACAACTTAGATGCTTATATTACGTACAGAGTGGTGCACCCGCAAGGTTCATCTCGCCACTTTAACTGCCAGAAGATAAATGTAAACGTTTCCGAGAGAAATGCGTCCATTGTGACGATTTATAGTTACGTCATTTCGAAAACAAATGTATTAAACGTAAGATTTTCTGCGGTTTTTTCTACACATTACCACTTCTCGCTTTTTCTTGTGTAATGTGGCTGCCAGAGCTCGGTTCGTGCCAAATCTTAAGGTCCTAGGTCAACTACAAGGCAGCAAAAGCCGCCAAAAATATAGTTTCCAAAAACTAAAACTTGACTTGCTGTGCTCCTTACTTGTCGACTGCAACAACTTAGATGCTTATATTACGTACAGAGTGGTGCGCCCGCAAGGCTCATCACGCGACTTTAACTGCCAGATGATAAATGTAAACGTTTCCGAGAGAAATGCGTCCATTGTGACGATTTGCAGTTACGTCATTTCGAAAACAAATGTATTAAACGTAAGATTTTCTGCGGTTTTTTCTACACATTACCACTTCTCGCTTTTTCTTGTGTAATGTGGCTGCCAGAGCTCGGTTCGTGCCAAATCTTAAGGTCCTAGGGCAACTACAAGGCAGCAAAAGCGGCCAAAAATTGAGTTTTGAAAAACTAAAACTCGACCTACAGTGCTCCTTACTTGTCGACTGCAACAACTTAGATGCTTATATTACGTACAGAGTGGTGCACCCGCAAGGTTCATCTCGCCACTTTAACTGCCAGAAGATAAATGTAAACGTTTCCGAGAGAAATGCGTCCATTGTGACGATTTATAGTTACGTCATTTCGAAAACAAATGTATTAAACGTAAGATTTTCTGCGGTTTTTTCTACACGTTACCACTTCTCGGTTTTTCTTGTGTAATGTGGCCGCCAGAACTCGGTTCGTGGCAAATATTAAGGTCCGAGGTCAACTACAACGCAGCAAAAGCGGCCAAAAATTGAGTTTTCAAAAACTAAAACTAGACCAGCTGTGCTCCTTACTTGTCGACTGCAACAACTTAGATGCTTATATTACGTACAGAGTGGTGCGCCCGCAAGGCTCATCACGCCACTTTAACTGCCAGAAGATAAATGTAAACGTTTCCGAGAGAATGCGTCCATTGTGACGATTTGCAGTTACGTCATTTCGAAAACAAATGTATTAAACGTAAGATTTTCTGCGGTTTTTTCTACACATTACCACTTCTCGCTTTTTCTTGTGTAATGTGGCTGCCAGAACGCGGTTCGTGCCAAATCGTAAGGTCCTAGGGCAACTACAAGGCAGCAAAAGCGGCCAAAAATTGAGTTTTGAAAAACTAAAACTCGACCTACAGTGCTCCTTACTTGTCGACTGCAACAACTTAGATGCTTATATTACGTACAGAGTGGTGCACCCGCAAGGTTCATCTCGCCACTTTAACTGCCAGAAGATAAATGTAAACGTTTCCGAGAGAAATGCGTCCATTGTGACGATTTATAGTTACGTCATTTCGAAAACAAATGTATTAAACGTAAGATTTTCTGCGGTTTTTTCTACACGTTACCACTTCTCGGTTTTTCTTGTGTAATGTGGCCGCCAGAACTCGGTTCGTGGCAAATATTAAGGTCCGAGGTCAACTACAACGCAGCAAAAGCGGCCAAAAATTGAGTTTTCAAAAACTAAAACTAGACCAGCTGTGCTCCTTACTTGTCGACTGCAACAACTTAGATGCTTATATTACGTACAGAGTGGTGCGCCCGCAAGGCTCATCACGCCACGTTAACTGCCAGAAGATAAATGTAAACGTTTCCGAGAGAATGCGTCCATTGTGACGATTTGCAGTTACGTCATTTCGAAAACAAATGTATTAAACGTAAGATTTTCTGCGGTTTTTTCTACACATTACCACTTCTCGCTTTTTCTTGTGTAATGTGGCTGCCAGAACGCGGTTCGTGCCAAATCGTAAGGTCCTAGGGCAACTACAAGGCAGCAAAAGCGGCCAAAAATTGAGTTTTGAAAAACTAAAACTCGACCTACAGTGCTCCTTACTTGTCGACTGCAACAACTTAGATGCTTATATTACGTACAGAGTGGTGCACCCGCAAGGTTCATCTCGCCACTTGAACTGCCAGAAGATAAATGTAAACGTTTCCGAGAGAAATGCGTCCATTGTGACGATTTGCAGTTACGTCATTTCGAAAACAAATGTATTAAACGTAAGATTTTCTGCGGTTTTTTCTACACATTACCACTTCTCGCTTTTTCTTGTGTAATGTGGCTGCCAGAGCTCGGTTCGTGCCAAATCTTAAGGTCCTAGGGCAACTACAAGGCAGCAAAAGCGGCCAAAAATTGAGTTTTGAAAAACTAAAACTCGACCTACAGTGCTCCTTACTTGTCGACTGCAACAACTTAGATGCTTATATTACGTACAGAGTGGTGCACCCGCAAGGTTCATCTCGCCACTTTAACTGCCAGAAGATAAATGTAAACGTTTCCGAGAGAAATGCGTCCATTGTGACGATTTATAGTTACGTCATTTCGAAAACAAATGTATTAAACGTAAGATTTTCTGCGGTTTTTTCTACACGTTACCACTTCTCGGTTTTTCTTGTGTAATGTGGCCGCCAGAACTCGGTTCGTGGCAAATATTAAGGTCCGAGGTCAACTACAACGCAGCAAAAGCGGCCAAAAATTGAGTTTTCAAAAACTAAAACTAGACCAGCTGTGCTCCTTACTTGTCGACTGCAACAACTTAGATGCTTATATTACGTACAGAGTGGTGCGCCCGCAAGGCTCATCACGCCACTTTAACTGCCAGAAGATAAATGTAAACGTTTCCGAGAGAATGCGTCCATTGTGACGATTTGCAGTTACGTCATTTCGAAAACAAATGTATTAAACGTAAGATTTTCTGCGGTTTTTTCTACACATTACCACTTCTCGCTTTTTCTTGTGTAATGTGGCTGCCAGAACGCGGTTCGTGCCAAATCGTAAGGTCCTAGGTCAACTACAAGGCAGCAAAAGCGGCCAAAAATTGGGTTTTGAAAAACTAAAACTCGACCTACAGTGCTCCTTACTTGTCGACTGCAACAACTTAGATGCTTATATTACGTACAGAGTGGTGCACCCGCAAGGTTCATATCGCCACTTGAACTGCCAGAAGATAAATGTAAACGTTTCCGAGAGAAATGCGTCCATTGTGACGATTTGCAGTTACGTCATTTCGAAAACAAATGTATTAAACGTAAGATTTTCTGCGGTTTTTTCTACACGTTACCACTTCTCGCTTTTTCTTGTGTAATGTGGCTGCCAGAACTCGGTTCGTGCCAAATCGTAAGGTCCTAGGTCAACTACAAGGCAGCAAAAGCGGCCAAAAATTGAGTTTTGAAAAACTAAAACTTGACCAGCAGTGCTCCTTACTTGTCGACTGCAACAACTTAGATGCTTATATTACGTACAGAGTGGTGCACCCGCAAGGTTCATCACGCCACTTGAACTGCCAGAAGATAAATGTAACGTTTCCGAGAGAAATGCGTCCATTGTGACGATTTGCAGTTACGTCATTTCGAAAACAAATGTATTAAACGTAAGATTTTCTGCGGTTTTTTCTACACATTACCACTTCTCGGTTTTTCTTGTGTAATGTGGCTGCCAGAACTCGGTTCGTGCCAAATCTTAAGGTCCTAGGTCAACTACAAGGCAGCAAAAGCGGCCAAAAATATAGTTTCCAAAAACTAAAACTTGACCAGCTGTGCTCCTTACTTGTCGACTGCAACAACTTAGATGCCTATATTACGTACAGAGTGGTGCGCCCGCAAGGCTCATCACGCGACTTTAACTGCCAGAAGATAAATGTAAACGTTTCCGAGAGAAATGCGTCCATTGTGACGATTTGTATTTACGTCATTTCGAAGACAAATATATTTAACGTAAGATTATCTGCGGTTTTTTCTACATATTACCACTTCTCGCTTTTTCTTGTGTAATGTGGCTGCCAGAGCTTGGTTCGTGCCAAATCTTAAGGTCCTAGGTCAACTACAAGGCAGCAAAAGCGGCCAAAAATTGAGTTTTGAAAAACTAAAACTTGACCAGCAGTGCTCCTTACTTGTCGACTGCAACAACTTATATGCTTATATTACGTACAGAGTGGTGCACCCGCAAGGTTCATATCGCCACTTGAACTGCCAGAAGATAAATGTAAACGTTTCCGAGAGAAATGCGTCCATTGTGACGATTTGCAGTTACGTCATTTCGAAAACAAATGTATTAAACGTAAGATTTTCTGCGGTTTTTTCTACACATTACCACTTCTCGCTTTTTCTCGTGTAATGTGGCTGCCAGAGCTCGGTTCGTGCCAAATCTTAAGGTCCTAGGGCAACTACAAGGCAGCAAAAGCGGCCAAAAATTGAGTTTTGAAAAACTAAAACTCGACCTACAGTGCTCCTTACTTGTCGACTGCAACAACTTAGATGCTTATATTACGTACAGAGTGGTGCACCCGCAAGGTTCATATCGCCACTTGAACTGCCAGAAGATAAATGTAAACGTTTCCGAGAGAATGCGTCCATTGTGACGATTTGCAGTTACGTCATTTCGAAAACAAATGTATTAAACGTAAGATTTTCTGCGGTTTTTTCTACACATTACCACTTCTCGCTTTTTCTTGTGTAATGTGGCTGCCAGAACGCGGTTCGTGCCAAATCGTAAGGTCCTAGGTCAACTACAAGGCAGCAAAAGCGGCCAAAAATTGAGTTTTGAAAAACTAAAACTCGACCTACAGTGCTCCTTACTTGTCGACTGCAACAACTTATATGCTTATATTACGTACAGAGTGGTGCACCCGCAAGGTTCATATCGCCACTTGAACTGCCAGAAGATAAATGTAAACGTTTCCGAGAGAAATGCGTCCATTGTGACGATTTGCAGTTACGTCATTTCGAAAACAAATGTATTAAACGTAAGATTTTCTGCGGTTTTTTCTACACATTACCACTTCTCGCTTTTTCTCGTGTAATGTGGCTGCCAGAGCTCGGTTCGTGCCAAATCTTAAGGTCCTAGGGCAACTACAAGGCAGCAAAAGCGGCCAAAAATTGAGTTTTGAAAAACTAAAACTCGACCTACAGTGCTCCTTACTTGTCGACTGCAACAACTTAGATGCTTATATTACGTACAGAGTGGTGCACCCGCAAGGTTCATATCGCCACTTGAACTGCCAGAAGATAAATGTAAACGTTTCCGAGAGAATGCGTCCATTGTGACGATTTGCAGTTACGTCATTTCGAAAACAAATGTATTAAACGTAAGATTTTCTGCGGTTTTTTCTACACATTACCACTTCTCGCTTTTTCTTGTGTAATGTGGCTGCCAGAACGCGGTTCGTGCCAAATCGTAAGGTCCTAGGTCAACTACAAGGCAGCAAAAGCGGCCAAAAATTGAGTTTTGAAAAACTAAAACTCGACCTACAGTGCTCCTTACTTGTCGACTGCAACAACTTAGATGCTTATATTACGTACAGAGTGGTGCACCCGCAAGGTTCATATCGCCACTTGAACTGCCAGAAGATAAATGTAAACGTTTCCGAGAGAAATGCGTCCATTGTGACGATTTGCAGTTACGTCATTTCGAAAACAAATGTATTAAACGTAAGATTTTCTGCGGTTTTTTCTACACGTTACCACTTCTCGCTTTTTCTTGTGTAATGTGGCTGCCAGAACTCGGTTCGTGCCAAATCGTAAGGTCCTAGGTCAACTACAAGGCAGCAAAAGCGGCCAAAAATTGAGTTTTGAAAAACTAAAACTTGACCAGCAGTGCTCCTTACTTGTCGACTGCAACAACTTAGATGCTTATATTACGTACAGAGTGGTGCACCCGCAAGGTTCATCACGCCACTTGAACTGCCAGAAGATAAATGTAACGTTTCCGAGAGAAATGCGTCCATTGTGACGATTTGTATTTACGTCATTTCGAAGACAAATATATTTAACGTAAGATTATCTGCGGTTTTTTCTACATATTACCACTTCTCGCTTTTTCTTGTGTAATGTGGCTGCCAGAGCTTGGTTCGTGCCAAATCTTAAGGTCCTAGGTCAACTACAAGGCAGCAAAAGCGGCCAAAAATTGAGTTTTGAAAAACTAAAACTTGACCAGCAGTGCTCCTTACTTGTCGACTGCAACAACTTAGATGCTTATATTACGTACAGAGTGGTGCGCCCGCAAGGCTCATCACGCGACTTTAACTGCCAGAAGATAAATGTAAACGTTTCCGAGAGAAATGCGTCCATTGTGACGATTTGTATTTACGTCATTTCGAAGACAAATATATTTAACGTAAGATTATCTGCGGTTTTTTCTACATATTACCACTTCTCGCTTTTTCTTGTGTAATGTGGCTGCCAGAGCTTGGTTCGTGCCAAATCGTAAGGTCCTAGGTCAACTACAAGGCAGCAAAAGCGGCCAAAAATTGAGTTTTGAAAAACTAAAACTTGACCAGCAGTGCTCCTTACTTGTCGACTGCAACAACTTAGATGCTTATATTACGTACAGAGTGGTGCACCCGCAAGGTTCATCACGCCACTTGAACTGCCAGAAGATAAATGTAACGTTTCCGAGAGAAATGCGTCCATTGTGACGATTTGCAGTTACGTCATTTCGAAAACAAATGTATTAAACGTAAGATTTTCTGCGGTTTTTTCTACACATTACCACTTCTCGGTTTTTCTTGTGTAATGTGGCTGCCAGAACTCGGTTCGTGTCAAATCGTAAGGTCCTAGGTCAACTACAAGGCAGCAAAAGCGGCCAAAAATATAGTTTCCAAAAACTAAAACTTGACCAGCTGTGCTCCTTACTTGTCGACTGCAACAACTTAGATGCTTATATTACGTACAGAGTGGTGCACCCGCAAGGTTCATCACGCCACTTGAACTGCCAGAAGATAAATGTAACGTTTCCGAGAGAAATGCGTCCATTGTGACGATTTGCAGTTACGGCATTTCGAAAACAAATGTATTAAACGTAAGATTTTCTGCGGTTTTTTCTACACGTTACCACTTCTCGCTTTTTCTTGTGTAATGTGGCTGCCAGAACTCGGTTCGTGCCAAATCGTAAGGTCCTAGGTCAACTACAAGGCAGCAAAAGCGGCCAAAAATTGAGTTTTGAAAAACTAAAACTTGACCAGCAGTGCTCCTTGCTTGTCGACTGCAACAACTTAGATGCTTATATTACGTACAGAGTGGTGCACCCGCAAGGTTCATCACGCCACTTGAACTGCCAGAAGATAAATGTAACGTTTCCGAGAGAAATGCGTCCATTGTGACGATTTGCAGTTACGGCATTTCGAAAACAAATGTATTAAACGTAAGATTTTCTGCGGTTTTTTCTACACGTTACCACTTCTCGCTTTTTCTTGTGTAATGTGGCTGCCAGAACTCGGTTCGTGCCAAATCGTAAGGTCCTAGGTCAACTACAAGGCAGCAAAAGCGGCCAAAAATTGAGTTTTGAAAAACTAAAACTTGACCAGCAGTGCTCCTTACTTGTCGACTGCAACAACTTAGATGCTTATATAACGTACAGAGTGGTGCACCCGCAAGGCTCATCACGCGACTTTAACTGCCAGAAGATAAATGTAAACGTTTCCGAGAGAAATGCGTCCATTGTGACGATTTGTATTTACGTCATTTCGAAGACAAATATATTTAACGTAAGATTATCTGCGGTTTTTTCTACATATTACCACTTCTCGCTTTTTCTTGTGTAATGTGGCTGCCAGAACTCGGTTCGTGCCAAATCGTAAGGTCCTAGGTCAACTACAAGGCAGCAAAAGCGGCCAAAAATTGAGTTTTGAAAAACTAAAACTTGACCAGCTGTGCTCCTTACTTGTCGACTGCAACAACTTAGATGCTTATATTACGTACAGAGTGGTGCACCCGCAAGGTTCATCACGCCACTTGAACTGCCAGAAGATAAATGTAACGTTTCCGAGAGAAATGCGTCCATTGTGACGATTTGCAGTTACGGCATTTCGAAAACAAATGTATTAAACGTAAGATTTTCTGCGGTTTTTTCTACACGTTACCACTTCTCGCTTTTTCTTGTGTAATGTGGCTGCCAGAACTCGGTTCGTGCCAAATCGTAAGGTCCTAGGTCAACTACAAGGCAGCAAAAGCGGCCAAAAATTGAGTTTTGAAAAACTAAAACTTGACCAGCAGTGCTCCTTACTTGTCGACTGCAACAACTTAGATGCTTATATTACGTACAGAGTGGTGCACCCGCAAGGCTCATCACGCGACTTTAACTGCCAGAAGATAAATGTAAACGTTTCCGAGAGAAATGCGTCCATTGTGACGATTTGTATTTACGTCATTTCGAAGACAAATATATTTAACGTAAGATTATCTGCGGTTTTTTCTACATATTACCACTTCTCGCTTTTTCTTGTGTAATGTGGCTGCCAGAACTCGGTTCGTGCCAAATCGTAAGGTCCTAGGTCAACTACAAGGCAGCAAAAGCGGCCAAAAATTGAGTTTTGAAAAACTAAAACTCGACCTACAGTGCTCCTTACTTGTCGACTGCAACAACTTAGATGCTTATATTACGTACAGAGTGGTGCGCCCGCAAGGCTCATCACGCGACTTTAACTGCCAGAAGATAAATGTAAACGTTTCCGAGAGAAATGCGTCCATTGTGACGATTTGTATTTACGTCATTTCGAAGACAAATATATTTAACGTAAGATTATCTGCGGTTTTTTCTACATATTACCACTTCTCGCTTTTTCTTGTGTAATGTGGCTGCCAGAACTCGGTTCGTGCCAAATCGTAAGGTCCTAGGTCAACTACAAGGCAGCAAAAGCGGCCAAAAATTGAGTTTTGAAAAACTAAAACTTGACCAGCAGTGCTCCTTGCTTGTCGACTGCAACAACTTAGATGCTTATATTACGTACAGAGTGGTGCGCCCGCAAGGCTCATCACGCGACTTTAACTGCCAGAAGATAAATGTAAACGTTTCCGAGAGAAATGCGTCCATTGTGACGATTTGTATTTACGTCATTTCGAAGACAAATATATTTAACGTAAGATTATCTGCGGTTTTTTCTACATATTACCACTTCTCGCTTTTTCTTGTGTAATGTGGCTGCCAGAACTCGGTTCGTGCCAAATCGTAAGGTCCTAGGTCAACTACAAGGCAGCAAAAGCGGCCAAAAATTGAGTTTTGAAAAACTAAAACTTGACCAGCAGTGCTCCTTGCTTGTCGACTGCAACAACTTAGATGCTTATATTACGTACAGAGTGGTGCGCCCGCAAGGCTCATCACGCGACTTTAACTGCCAGAAGATAAATGTAAACGTTTCCGAGAGAAATGCGTCCATTGTGACGATTTGTATTTACGTCATTTCGAAGACAAATATATTTAACGTAAGATTATCTGCGGTTTTTTCTACATATTACCACTTCTCGCTTTTTCTTGTGTAATGTGGCTGCCAGAACTCGGTTCGTGCCAAATCGTAAGGTCCTAGGTCAACTACAAGGCAGCAAAAGCGGCCAAAAATTGAGTTTTGAAAAACTAAAACTTGACCAGCAGTGCTCCTTGCTTGTCGACTGCAACAACTTAGATGCTTATATTACGTACAGAGTGGTGCGCCCGCAAGGCTCATCACGCGACTTTAACTGCCAGAAGATAAATGTAAACGTTTCCGAGAGAAATGCGTCCATTGTGACGATTTGTATTTACGTCATTTCGAAGACAAATATATTTAACGTAAGATTATCTGCGGTTTTTTCTACATATTACCACTTCTCGCTTTTTCTTGTGTAATGTGGCTGCCAGAACTCGGTTCGTGCCAAATCGTAAGGTCCTAGGTCAACTACAAGGCAGCAAAAGCGGCCAAAAATTGAGTTTTGAAAAACTAAAACTTGACCAGCAGTGCTCCTTGCTTGTCGACTGCAACAACTTAGATGCTTATATTACGTACAGAGTGGTGCGCCCGCAAGGCTCATCACGCGACTTTAACTGCCAGAAGATAAATGTAAACGTTTCCGAGAGAAATGCGTCCATTGTGACGATTTGTATTTACGTCATTTCGAAGACAAATATATTTAACGTAAGATTATCTGCGGTTTTTTCTACATATTACCACTTCTCGCTTTTTCTTGTGTAATGTGGCTGCCAGAACTCGGTTCGTGCCAAATCGTAAGGTCCTAGGTCAACTACAAGGCAGCAAAAGCGGCCAAAAATTGAGTTTTGAAAAACTAAAACTTGACCAGCAGTGCTCCTTGCTTGTCGACTGCAACAACTTAGATGCTTATATTACGTACAGAGTGGTGCGCCCGCAAGGCTCATCACGCGACTTTAACTGCCAGAAGATAAATGTAAACGTTTCCGAGAGAAATGCGTCCATTGTGACGATTTGTATTTACGTCATTTCGAAGACAAATATATTTAACGTAAGATTATCTGCGGTTTTTTCTACATATTACCACTTCTCGCTTTTTCTTGTGTAATGTGGCTGCCAGAGCTTGGTTCGTGTCAAATCGTAAGGTCCTAGGTCAACTACAAGGCAGCAAAAGCGGCCAAAAATTGAGTTTTGAAAAACTAAAACTTGACCAGCAGTGCTCCTTACTTGTCGACTGCAACAACTTAGATGCTTATATTACGTACAGAGTGGTGCACCCGCAAGGTTCATCACGCCACTTGAACTGCCAGAAGATAAATGTAACGTTTCCGAGAGAAATGCGTCCATTGTGACGATTTGCAGTTACGGCATTTCGAAAACAAATGTATTAAACGTAAGATTTTCTGCGGTTTTTTCTACACGTTACCACTTCTCGCTTTTTCTTGTGTAATGTGGCTGCCAGAACTCGGTTCGTGCCAAATCGTAAGGTCCTAGGTCAACTACAAGGCAGCAAAAGCGGCCAAAAATTGAGTTTTGAAAAACTAAAACTTGACCAGCAGTGCTCCTTGCTTGTCGACTGCAACAACTTAGATGCTTATATTACGTACAGAGTGGTGCGCCCGCAAGGCTCATCACGCGACTTTAACTGCCAGAAGATAAATGTAAACGTTTCCGAGAGAAATGCGTCCATTGTGACGATTTGTATTTACGTCATTTCGAAGACAAATATATTTAACGTAAGATTATCTGCGGTTTTTTCTACATATTACCACTTCTCGCTTTTTCTTGTGTAATGTGGCTGCCAGAGCTTGGTTCGTGCCAAATCTTAAGGTCCTAGGTCAACTACAAGGCAGCAAAAGCGGCCAAAAATTGAGTTTTGAAAAACTAAATCTTGACCAGCAGTGCTCCTCACTTGTCGACTGCAACAACTTAGATGCTTATATTACGTACAGAGTGGTGCACCCGCAAGGTTCATCTCGCCACTTTAACTGCCAGAAGATAAATGTAAACGTTTCCGAGAGAAATGCGTCCATTGTGACGATTTATAGTTACGTCATTTCGAAAGCAAATGTATTAAACGTAATATTTTCTGCGGTTTTTTCTACACGTTACCACTTCTCGGTTTTTCTTGTGTAGTGTGGCTCCCAGAACTCGGTTCGTGAAAAAATATTAAGGTCCGAGGTCAACTACAACGCAGCAAAAGCGGCCAAAAATTGAGTTTTCAAAAACTAAAACTAGACCAGCTGTGCTCCTTACTTGTCGACTGCAACAACTTAGATGCTTATATTACGTACAGAGTGGTGCGCCCGCAAGGCTCATCACGCGACTTTAACTGCCAGAAGATAAATGTAAACGTTTCCAAGAGAAATGCGTCCATTGTGACCATTTGCAGTTACGGCATTTGGAAAACAAATGTATTTAACGAAAGATTTTCTGCGGTTTTTTCTACACATTACCACTTCTCGCTTTTTCTTGTCTAATGTTGCTGCCAGAGCTCGGTTTGTGCCAAATCTTAAGGTCCTAGGTCAACTACAAGGCAGCAAAAGCGGCCAAAAATTGAGTTTTGAAAAACTAAATCTTGACCAGCAGTGCTCCTCACTTGTCGACTGCAACAACTTAGATGCTTATATTACGTACAGAGTGGTGCACCCGCAAGGTTCATCTCGCCACTTTAACTGCCAGAAGATAAATGTAAACGTTTCCGAGAGAAATGCGTCCATTGTGACGATTTATAGTTACGTCATTTCGAAAGCAAATGTATTAAACGTAATATTTTCTGCGGTTTTTTCTACACGTTACCACTTCTCGGTTTTTCTTGTGTAGTGTGGCTCCCAGAACTCGGTTCGTGAAAAAATATTAAGGTCCGAGGTCAACTACAACGCAGCAAAAGCGGCCAAAAATTGAGTTTTCAAAAACTAAAACTAGACCAGCTGTGCTCCTTACTTGTCGACTGCAACAACTTAGATGCTTATATTACGTACAGAGTTTTGCGCCCGCAAGGCTCATCACGCGACTTTAACTGCCAGAAGATAAATGTAAACGTTTCCAAGAGAAATGCGTCCATTGTGACCATTTGCAGTTACGGCATTTGGAAAACAAATGTATTTAACGAAAGATTTTCTGCGGTTTTTTCTACACATTACCACTTCTCGCTTTTTCTTGTCTAATGTTGCTGCCAGAGCTCGGTTTGTGCCAAATCTTAAGGTCCTAGGTCAACTACAAGGCAGCAAAAGCGGCCAAAAATTGAGTTTTCAAAAACTAAAACGTGACTTGCTGTGCTCCTTACTCGTCGACTGCAACAACTTAAATGCTTATATTACGTACAGAGTGGTGCGCCCGCCAGGCTCATCACGCCACTTTAACTGCCAGAAGATAAATGTAAACGTTTCCGAGAGAAATGCGTCCATTGTGACGATTTGCAGTTACGTCATTTTGAAAACAATCTAACACCGCCGGGTGCCAGGTGAGAGAGAGAGAGGAAACGTCGAGCAGACAGAGAGCGTCCAGCGTACGCACTGGCGCCGCCAGGTCGAGCGATGTTTTAGCAGTTCATAAGAAAGTGCAGGAAACGCGGAGGGCCAACGCCTGCTGTTTGAACAGAGAAATTATTGGATAGGTGGAGAAATTGTATCACCTCGCGAGGGAGAGGTGGGAGGCCTCTGCAGCATCGGGATAGCCTGATTAGAGTTTGGCAGCAAGATTGGCGCAAGAGCATCGGGTAGAGCGAGGACGGTGAGGAAATCGTCTTGCTCCGTGAAAGCGGGCAGTCGCAAAGTTCGGCAGCTCTGAGAGAGGGACTTAGATTCTGAATACTGTGCTGTGTACGATCTGGAGTCTGCAGCTACAGTAGGACATCAGCGTCAACGATAGGCATTGCATTGACTACTAGTACAGGGCTATTACAAATGATTGAAGCGATTTCATAAATTCACTGTAGCTCCATTCATTGACATATGGTCACGACACACTACAGATACGTAGGAAAACTCGTCAAGTTTTGTTCGGCTGAAGCCGCACTTCAGGTTTCTGCCGTCAGAGTGCTCGAGAGCGCAGTGAGACAAAATGGCGACAGGAGCCGAGAAACCGTATGTCGTGCTTGAAATGCACTCACATCAGTCAGTCATAACAGTGCAACGACACTCCAGGATGAAGTTCAACAAAGATCCACCAACTGCTATCTCCATTCGGCGATGGTATGCGCAGTTTAAAGCTTCTGGATGCCTCTGTAAGGGGAAATCAACGGGTCGGCCTGCAGTGAGCGAAGAAACGGTTGAACGCGTGCGGGCAAGTTTCACGCGTAGCCCGCGGAAAATTGGCTCATGCCACAACTGGAGACCGACAGCGCCGACTTCATCTTTCAACAGGATGGTGCTCCACCGCACTTCCATCATGATGTTCGGCATTTCTTAAACAGGAGATGGGAAAACCGATGGATCGTTCGTGGTGGAGATCATGATCAGCAATTCATGTCATGGTCTCCACGCTCTCCCGACTTAACCCCATGCGATTTCTTTCTCTGGGGTTATGTGAAAGATTCAGTGTTTAAACCTCCTGTACCAAGAAACGTGTCAGAACTGCGAGCTCGCATCAACGATGCTTTCGAACTCATTGGTGGGGAGATGCTGCGCCGAGTGTGGGAGGAACTTGATTATCGGCTTGATGTCTGCCATATCACTAAAGGGGCAAATATCGAACATTTGTGAAAGCCTAAAAACACTTTGTGAGTTTTTGTATGTGTGTGCAAAGCATTTTGAAAATATCTCAAATAAAAAAGTTATTGTAGAGCTGTGAAATCGCTTCAATCATTTGTAATAACCCTGTATAATTGCAGTTGATTCCGCCTTATAGGCCGTCAGTCACCATTGGACGTAATCAACCAGTGCACAGAGCTATCATACTGGTACTGCACGTTAGTACAAGACACACTGGGCTGCACCTTAAAGCCGTCGGCACACGGACCGTGCATCCGAATGTTGAGCGTTGAGCATGCCGAGTTTCTGACGTCATAGCGTGGAATAGCACGATCGGTGGTCTTTCCGAACGTGCAGAGCAACATCTGGCTTGTCAGATATTCTGAGCGTGCGACTGAGCGTTGACCAATGAGATGGCGCAACGCCACCTACGTGACATGCACGCCGTCTCCCTTCAGAACAGTGAGGCGCCATACTGGCATTCATTTCAAGCCTATATGTATATATACCGTTCCGAGCACCAGAAAATTGAGAATCCTGCAAAACCCGTTGTTAACTGTGTGATTCGTTCCAATAAAATAACGAGAAACATCATAGTCGTGGCAAAAGATTTATTGTAACTTGCGTATAATGACAGTAGGCTATTTGAAGGTAGCAACACACTGAAGATCCACCCAAAACGCATTGTTCATGGTAAAATTTGTTATAATTAAATTTCAGTAAGTAACATAACTACGATTAAGGTTTTTAGCAAGTGGTAAAATACTACGATTTGCAACGAAAGGTGTGATGTTGGTTTAGCGTAATGAATAGCGTCTCTGTCCTATACGGAGTTTTTTTTTGTTGGGGGCGGTGGTTTGCGTCCTGACACTACCAATTTTTATTCGTAACATTCGCGTTTTTATTAGGTTTTGATACTTTATTATTAGTTTAATATAAGTATAAACTATATTATTTCATGTTATGTAAATACAAGTTCACCTTTTTTTGAGGGGTGACTTTGTTCGATTGGCTTGATCTACAGGACAGCTTGCGCTACTTGTATAAAGATATTTTGCTCCTTTTTCTTATACGCTTCGTAATTCACGCGTTGCAAAGATTCTGCTACTGGGTAGGAACAGTGATCAAGTAAGACTGACCTTGGGGTTTTACTAAAATGTGGGAATGATGAAGTAATGTTTATCTCATACGGAGAAGTATTCCAAATTTGTAATGAACAGTTTGTAATAGAACTTTTATAATCCTGTGCCCTTATTGACTGGACATGGTACTTTCCTTTTTCTGAACGATGGAGGAAATGTGCGTTTTAATAGAGCTAACGTGGGAATTTTAAGCGCGCCCGTTGACTAAACAGTGTCATTTACGAACTAGAAGCATCCGTCAACTGCCGCTGGAGTGCGCTGCGATCGTGTATACCACGTTGGGGCCCACGTACCGTATGCACGAGTCGCATCGTTCCTGAGCGTTCAGCAGCACGTTGAACTTGGCACGCTCTACGTTAACGTTCGACAGCACGGTCCGTGTGCCGACGGCTTTAAGGGTTGTTGAGCCAGTCTTGAAAGCATTGTATACCATTTAGAGGAAATATAGGCCTTGTGGTATTAGTAGTTTCTGAATAGTTTATTCTGCTCAAGATATTTGAGAGACTCGTCGTAATTCAGCGACTATGCAGCTGCAGTCGTCGCCCCAACAGTATCGACGGAGCCAGCACGCTGGTAGACGGTATTGTAAAACTTGCAGCAGCGGCAGTAAAGTTCAGAAATAGTTGTTGGATCGTGTTCTTGCCATCCACTGAGCATCCGTGCAGTTCTGCTTACGATTCTTTATTAGTTATTTGTCTTTTTGCATGTTGTTTGGTTAGTTTCTCGGTGGTGGTGTCCGAAGTACGTATTATTTCAGACACAAAAGAGATTATAGGAATGCAGTCAGATCGCATTTACCATTTGCTTATCCAGGGGTATAATTAAATCTAACTTCACATCAACTTAACATTAAGAGCTGAGAGCCAATCTTACCAGTGTAGTATATCTAAGAACAGTGTACAATTTGTTTAATTTGTTTTCATTCATGATTTGATCAATATGATCTAATTTCCATCGTGAGATAATTTACAGTAAATACAAGTTGATTCAGTAGTTGGTGGTAGTTAGACGTCACTGTCACATTAGTATATTTTATTCATGTTTACTATTGGCCTCTACCCCAATAGGAATTCTACAACTGAGCTACGAACGGGTAGGTAAGGAACTGCACCCTCTCACCCCGGACATTCTGTCGCCCGCAGCTACCTTCGCTTCGTCGAAGCTGGACCCTCGCTCGCCTGGCTGCCTTTCCAGTTGAGCAGCTTCGGGCGCTGCTGATTCTGGCAATATAAATAACGGTCCACGCAGTGGGGGCTACGTGCGCTGCGTCGGTAATTACTCTTTTCGCCCCCAGGGCCGGGCTGCTTATCGACAGAAGGGAGGAGGGGTGGATCGCCTGGGGCCGAGTGATTTCCTTTCACCACTGCTGGGTGGGGGGGGGGGGGCGGGCCTCGGCGCCGCTAGCTGAAACAGGAGCCGAGCCGAGCCGAGCCGAGCCGGTGGTCGGCCGTCGCCGTTCAGCCGTCGGAAATGGAGAACGCTGCGCAGATTGGCTGCGAAATTGCCTCTCCGCCTAACGCGGTATCACAATAACATGCAGGCCAGCGTGTGCCGTATTGACGGAGCTGCCCCTGAACAAACTCTAACATTCGTCTGCTTATTTATTTTCGATATCCTTCCCTCC
Source organism: Schistocerca piceifrons (assembly GCF_021461385.2). Lineage (NCBI taxonomy): Eukaryota > Metazoa > Arthropoda > Insecta > Orthoptera > Acrididae > Schistocerca > Schistocerca piceifrons. The sequence goes on from NW_025727759.1 coordinate 853,915, forward strand.
AGAAGCACGGTGTGCATATGAGAGATTTGCTAAAGCGAAAATGCTGCGGACGGACAAACACACAAAGAACATACACTGATTATCCTAAATATTACGAGCACCAGCTTCATCATCATCAGTTATCTGCTATATTAGCAGGTCCTTTGCCTCTCCATTTTCTGCGATCCATTGCTTCCTTCTTAAGGCTGCTGTATGTCGTACCGTCCATCATGTCATCCAGTATCTGGAATCTCTTCCTTCCTCGCTTCCTTTTCCCTTCTACATAACCTTCTAAAACTGTTTTTATCAGTCCATCATTCTTTCTTAATATATGCCCAATCCAATTTCTTTTTCTTCTCTTTATTACATCTAGTAACTGTCTTTTCTCTCCCACTCTTCTCAGTACATCTTCATTTTTTACTCTGTCCATCCAACTTATTCTTTCCATCTTCCGCCATGTCCAGATCTCAAAAGCCTCCAGCCTTTCTCTGTCTTTTTTCCTCATAGTCCATGTTTCAGCGCCATATAGAAGAACACTCCATACAAGACATTTTATTAGTCTCTTTCTGAGTTCTCTGTCCAGACCGCTGCAGAAGATTCTCCATTTCTTATAAAACTCCTCTTTTGCCATTGCTATCCTTGTTTCAATTTCTGTGCTGCACGTCGAGTCGGTGTCTATCCTGCTTCCAAGATACATAAAATTTTGCACCTGTTCTAGTGTTTCTCCATTCAGCACAATTTTTATTTCCTTATTTCCTCCTATTGCCAATACATTTGTTTATTTTGTGTTAATTTTCATTCCATATTTTTTTCCCTTAGTTGCAATGGTGTCCACCAAATCCTGTAATTCTTTTTCTCCTGTGGCTAGAAGGACCATGTCATCAGCAAATCTTAAGCATCCTACTCTTCTTGCTCCAATTTCTAATCCTTTGTCACCAGCTTCATACACACATCAAAGAAAGTTTTGCATACCTCGGTTCCGAGAGTACCTGAACCTGTACAGAATATTGGAATAGAGATCAACATAAACATCATTTATTGCTCACGAAAATCACACTTTGCATGTTGTACCGCCGTAAAGCGAGACCTTAAGAGGTGGTGGTGCAGATAGCTGTACGCACCGGTACCTCTAATACCCTGTAGCAGGTCCTCTTGCAAGGATGCATGCCTGTATTCGTCGTGGCAGACTATCAACAAGTTCATCAAGGCACTATTGGTCCAGATTGCCTCACTCCTCAACGGCGATACGGCGTAGATGCCACAGAGTGGTTGGTGGGTCACGTCGTCCACAAACAGCCGTTTTCAATCTATGCCAGGCATGTTCGATAGGGTTCTTGTTTGGAGAACATGCTGGCCACTCTAGTCGAGCGATGTCGTTATCCTGAAGGAAGCCATTCACAAGATGAGCACGATGGGGGCGAGAAATGCCGTCCATGAAGTCCAATATGCTGCCCATACAGTTGCACTATCGATCGTAGGATGGCATTCACGTATTGTACAGCCATTTCGGTGCGTTCCGTGACCACCAGCGGCGTATGTCGGACCCACATAATGCCACCCCAAAGCATCAGGGAACTTCCACCTTGCTGCACTCGCTGGACAGTGTCTAAGGCGTTCAGCCTGAAAAGGTTGCCTCCAAATACGACGATTGTCTGGTTGAAGGCATATGCGACACTCATCGGTGAAGAGAACGTGATGCCAATCCTGAATGGTCCATTTGCCTCGTTGTTGGGCCAAACAGTGTATTATTTACACAGATCGAAAAGTCATGGAACAAAAAAATAAGTAACGAAAGTTTCACCAATGAATGGCGCCATGAGCGTCAGAATATGCACTGGTAGACGCCCGGCACATGGCTATTTCTCGGTTTGCGCACGAGGCGTCCAACAAGACTGTCTCAATGAAGGATCGCGTGCTACTGCTAAAAATCTTTCACAGGAACGGTTACTGTGCTCCAGTATCGCTACAGAAGTTCTGGACACTTAACGTTCTACATCTACATCTACATACATACTCCGCAAGCCACCTGACGCTGTGTGGCGGAGGGTACCCTGAGTACCTCTATCGGTTTTCCCTTCTATTCCAGTCTCGTATTGTTCGTGGAAAGAAGGATAATCAGTATGCTTCTGTGTGGTCTCTACTCTCTCTGAAGTTATCCTCGTGGTCTCTTCGCGAGATATACGTAGTAGGGAGCAATACACTGCTTGACTCCTCGGTGAAGGTATGTTCTCGAAACTTCAACAAAAGCCCGTAACGAGCTACTGAGCGTCTCTCCTGCAGAGTCTTCCACTGGAGTTTATCGATCATCTCAGTAACGCTTTCGCGATTACTAAATGATCCTGTAACGAAGCGCGCTGCTCTCTGTTGGATCTTCTCTCTCTCTTCTATCAACCCTATCTGGTACGGATCCCACACTGCTGAGCAGTATTCAAGCTGTGGGCGAACAAGCGTACTGTAACCTACTTCTTTTGTTTTCGGATTGCTTTTCCTTACGATTCTTCCTATGAATCTCAGTCTGGCATCTGCTTTACCGACGATCAACTTTATATGATCATTCCATTTTAAATCACTCCTAATGCCTACACCCAGATAATTTATGGAATTAACTGCTTCCAGTTGCTGACCTGCTATTTTGTAGCTAAATGATAAGGGATCTATCTTTCTATCTATTCGCAGCACATTACACTTGTCTACATTGAGATTCAATCACCATGCGTCAATTCGCTGCAGATCCTCCTGCATTTCAGTACAATGTTCCACTGTTACACCCTCTAGATATACCACAGCATCATCCGCAAAAAGCCTCAGTGAACTTCCGATGTCATCCACAAGGTCATTTATGTATATTGTGAATAGCAACGGTCCAACGACAGTCCCCTGCGGCACACCTGAAATCACTCTTACTTCGGAAGAGTTCTCTCGATTGAGAATGACATGCTGCGTTCTGTTATCTAGGAACTCTTCAATCCAATCACACAATTGGTCTGATAGTCCATATGCTCTTACTTTGTTCATTAAACGACTGTGGGGAGCTGTATCGAACGCCTTGCGGAAGTCAAGAAACACGGCATCTACCTGGGAGCCCGTGGCTATGGCCCTCTGAGTCCCGTGGACGAATAGCGCGAGCTGGGTTTCACACGATCGTCTACAGAGTAGATTTCTAGTCTCCAGAAAAGTCATTATACTCAAAATTCGACAACTGATCGACGTTAGAGATATAGGTCTATAGTTCTGCACATCTGATAGAGTCCCTTCTTGAAAACGGGATGACCTGTGCCCTTTTCCAATCCTTTGGAATGCTACGCTCTTCTAGAGACCTACGGTACACCGCTGCAAGAAGGGGGGAAAGTTATGGGTTATGAAAAAAGGCATTGGTTTGATGACTGCTAAGGGTCTAGAGAAAATTATTACAAAAGTCGAAAAGACCTTCTGAAGTGAAATGTGCTAGAGGGAGGAAAGCAGTTGGTTGGTCTGACGTCTGACGAAGATTTGGCCGCAGCACTGCAGCAGGGATCGAGAGGTGGTGTGCGTACACGCAGTGAATGGGAAGTTGTGCGAACGCTGGACACACGTGTGAGTATGGTTTGTAACATCCTACGAAACATGCTGCATTGCTGTCCGTACAAAATTGCCCATGTTCAGGAGCTGCTTGCTGCTGACATGCCAGCAAGACAAACGTTCACTCTGAAATGTCTTGTTTGCATGGAAATTGACAGCAAATGGCCATGGAACATTCTGTGGGCAGTCGAGTCCCATTTGTATCCCCAAGTACATGTCAATACGCAGACTTTCAGAATGTAGGTAACGAAAAAACCGCATTTACATCAACCAAAACCACCTCTTTCTGCAAAGTTGACTGTGTGGTGCGGGTTGACGAAATCGTAGGGGGGCACAGAGAGAATCAGCGCAATTAGCTAGTGCAGGTTGCCTACATCAGGGGCAAGTGTACATTCAGGGGGCAAACTATTGTTCTTTTTTGATTGAGAGGTTCTTAACCCATTGTTCTGCTATGATTATGACCCCCTGGATTCATCTGTCATTTCGATTGACAGATTCTTAACCTATCGTTCTGCTAAGTGGGTCATGACTCTCTGGGGTTAAGGCCAGTATTACACTATCAAATTTTTTTGTCAAAAATTTGATCAAAGATGTGATCAAATATTCCATCAAATATATTTGACCAAGATCTTTGATGTAGTGGTAGAAGGGGTATTACACTGTCATCATATTTTTCGTCAATGTTCAAGATGGCTGACAACAACAACTTGTTATTAACCGCAGCAGTTGCATGTACCGCAATTGCACTGTGTGCACATGCGGAAGAGAAGCAGGGGAAAAACGGAAACATACCTGGATGAAGCTGTGGGTTTTATGATGATACGATAAAAGCGTTCAACAAAACTTGTTGCGTGAGCTTATAGTGGAGGACGTCACGTCGTACAGCAATTACTAAAGAATGGATGAGCATACATCTCTGTATGTGCTCAGTGAAGTGTGTCCTCACATCACAAATCACAATACTCACTTAAGAACTGCTACATTTGCAGAAGACTGGCTCACTGTAACACTAAGATTCCTTGCTACAGGAGAGGGTTAGGTTAGGTTAGCTTAGGTTAGGTCTCCAATCTTCTTAATCTAGTTTTGTATTCAGGGTGCCTCACGTTGTAAAGCGCCTCATCAGCGTCATACATCTCTATCAATTTTGTAGTTGTCGACACACACCAATTGTATTTACTGGCAATGTCGTACAACTACGGACGACAGAACGCTGCAGTGATGATGTTAGCGCTCTATGTGGTAACATATCACATTGCAGTGAGCAGAAGACAAGCGACTTCTTGGATCAAATCTACAGTGAGGCCCTAGATTTGATCAAATATTGGACGACATTTGACAAAGTTCCCTATTATACCATCAAATACCTTTGACAAAGGGTTTTTACAAAGGTTTTTGACGAACTGTTTTGACGAACTGTTTTGACGAACTGTTTTGACGAACTGTTTTGACAAACTGTTTTGACAAAAACTGTATTGACAAAAACTGTTGCGCCATCTCATTGGTCAACGCTCAGTCGCACGCTCAGAATATCTGACAAGCCAGATGTTGCTCTGCACGTTCGGAAAGACTACCGAACGTGCTATTCCACGCTATGACGTCAGAAACTCGGCACGCTCAACGCTCAACATTCGGATGCACGGTCCGTGTGCCGACGGCTTTAAAGTGCAGCCCAGTGTGTCTTGTACTAACGTGCAGTACCAGTATGATAGCTCTGTGCACTGGATGACTACGTTCAATGGTGACTGCCGGCCTATAAGGCGGAATCAACTGCAATTATACAGGGTTATTACAAATGATTGAAGCGATTTCACAGCTCTACAATAACTTTTTTATTTGAGATATTTTCAAAATGCTTTGCACACACATACAAAAATTCACAAAGTGTTTTTAGGCTTTCACAGATGTTCGATATTTGCCCCTTTAGTGATTCGGCAGACATCAAGCCGATAATCAAGTTCCACCCACAATCAGCGCAGCATCTCCCCATCAATGAGTTCGAAAGCATCGTTGATGCGAGCTCGCCGTTCTGACACGTTTCTTGGTACAGGAGGTTTAAACACTGAATCTTTCACATAACCCCAGAGAAAGATATTGCATGGGGTTAAGTCGGGAGAGCGTGGAGACCATGACATGAATTGCTGATCATGAGCTCCACCACGACCGATCCATCGGTTTTCACATCTCCTGTTTAAGAAATGCCGAACATCATGATGGAAGTGCGGTGGAGCACCATCCTGTTGAAAGATGAAGTCGGCGCTGTCGGTCTCCAGTTGTGGCAAGAGCCAATTCTCCGCGGGCTACGCGTGAAACTTGCCCGCACGCGTTCAACCGTTTCTTCGCTCACTGCAGGCCGACCCGTTGATTTCCCCCTACAGAGGCATCCAGAAGCTTTAAACTGCGCATACCATCGCCGAATGGAGATAGCAGTTGGTGGATCTTTGTTGAACTTCATCCTGGAGTGTCGTTGCACTGTTATGACTGACTGATGTGAGTGCATTTCAAGCACAACATACGCTTTCACGGCTCCTGTCGCCATTTTGTCTCACTGCGCTCTCGAGCGCTCTGACGGCAGAAACCTGAAGTGCGGCTTCAGCCGAACAAAACATGATGAGTTTTTCTACGTATCTGCAGTGTGTGGTGACCATATGTCAATGAATGGAGCTACAGTGAATTTATGAAATCGCTTCAATCATTTGTAATAGCCCTGTACTAGTAGTCAATGCAATGCCTATCGTGGACGCTGATGTCCTACTGCAGCTGCAGACACCAGATCGTACACAGCACAGTATTCAGAATCTAAGTCCCTCTCTCAGAGCTGCCGAACTTTGCGACTGTCCGCTTTCACGGAGCAAGACGCTCTCCTCACCTGCCTCGCTGTACCCGATGCTCTTGCGACAATCTTGCTGCCAAACTCTAATCAGGCTACCCCGATGCTGCAGAGGCCTCCCACCTCTCCCTCGTGGAGTGATACAATTTCTCCACCTATCCAAAAATTTCTCTGTTCAAACAGCAGGCGTTAACCCTCCGCGTTTCCTGCACTTTCTTATGAACTGCTAAAACATCGCTCGACCTGGCGGCGCCAGTGCGTACGCTGGACGCCTCTGTCTGCTCGACGTTTCCCCTCTCTCTCTCACCTGGCACCCGGCGGTGTTCCATTGTTTTCGAAATGACGTAACTGCAAATCGTCACAATGGACGCATTTCTCTCGGAAACGTTTACATTTATCTTCTGGCAGTTAAAGTGACGTGATGAGCCTTGCGGGCGCACCACTCTGTACGTAATATAAGCATCTAAGTTGTTGCAGTCGACAAGTAAGGAGCACAACAGGTCAAGTTTTAATGTTTGAAAACTCAATTTTTGGCCGCCTGTGCTGCCTTGTAGTTGACCTAGGACCTTAAGATTTGGCACGAACCGAGCTCCGGCAGCAACATTACACAAGAAAAAGCGAGAAGCGGTAATGTGTAGAAAAAACCGCAGAAAATCTTATGTTAAATACATTTGTTTTCGAAATGACGTAACTACAAATCGTCACAACGGACGGATTTCTCTCGGAAACGTTTACATTTATCTTTTGGCAGTTAAAGTGGCGTGATGAGCCATGCGGGCGCACCACTCTGTACGTAATATAAGCATCTAAGTTGTTGCAGTCGACAAGTAAGGAGCACAACAGGTCAAGTTTTAATGTTTGAAAACTCAATTTTTGGCCGCTTGTGCTGCCTTGTAGGTGACCTAGGACCTTAAGAATTGGCATGAACCGAGTTCTGGAAGCCACATTACACAAGAAAAAGAGAGAAGTGATAATGTGTAGAAAAAACCGCAGAAAATCTTACGCTTCATACATTTGTTTTCGAAATGACGTAGCAGCAAATCGTCACAATGGACGCATTTCTCTCGGAAACGTTTGCATTTATCTTCTGGCAGTTAGAGTGACGTGATGAGCCTTGCGGGCGCACCACTCTGTACGTAATATAAGCATCTAAGTTGTTGCAGTCGACAAGTAAGGAGCACAGCAGGTCAAGTTTTAATGTTTGAAAACTCAATTTTTGGCCGCTTGTGCTGCCTTGTAGTTGACCTAGGACCTTAAGATTTGGCACGAACCGAGCTCCGGCAGCAACATTACACAAGAAAAAGCGAGAAGCGGTAATGTGTAGAAAAAACCGCAGAAAATCTTATGTTAAATACATTTGTTTTCGAAATGACGTAACTACAAATCGTCACAACGGACGGATTTCTCTCGGAAACGTTTACATTTATCTTTTGGCAGTTAAAGTGACGTGATGAGCCTTGCGGGCGCACCACTCTGTACGTAATATAAGCATCTAAGTTGTTGCAGTCGACAAGTAAGGAGCACAACAGGTCAAGTTTTAATGTTTGAAAACTCAATTTTTGGCCGCTTGTGCTGCCTTGTAGTTGACCTAGGACCTTAAGATTTGGCACGAACCGAGCTCCGGCAGCAACATTACACAAGAAAAAGCGAGAAGCGGTAATGTGTAGAAAAAACCGCAGAAAATCTTATGTTAAATACATTTGTTTTCGAAATGACGTAACTACAAATCGTCACAACGGACGGATTTCTCTCGGAAACGTTTACATTTATCTTTTGGCAGTTAAAGTGGCGTGATGAGCCATGCGGGCGCACCACTCTGTACGTAATATAAGCATCTAAGTTGTTGCAGTCGACAAGTAAGGAGCACAACAGGTCAAGTTTTAATGTTTGAAAACTCAATTTTTGGCCGCTTGTGCTGCCTTGTAGGTGACCTAGGACCTTAAGAATTGGCATGAACCGAGTTCTGGAAGCCACATTACACAAGAAAAAGAGAGAAGTGATAATGTGTAGAAAAAACCGCAGAAAATCTTACGCTTCATACATTTGTTTTCGAAATGACGTAGCAGCAAATCGTCACAATGGACGCATTTCTCTCGGAAACGTTTGCATTTATCTTCTGGCAGTTAGAGTGACGTGATGAGCCTTGCGGGCGCACCACTCTGTACGTAATATAAGCATCTAAGTTGTTGCAGTCGACAAGTAAGGAGCACAGCAGGTCAAGTTTTAATGTTTGAAAACTCAATTTTTGGCCGCTTGTGCTGCCTTGTAGGTGACCTAGGACCTTAAGAATTGGCATGAACCGAGTTCTGGAAGCCACATTACACAAGAAAAAGAGAGAAGTGATAATGTGTAGAAAAAACCGCAGAAAATCTTACGCTTCATACATTTGTTTTCGAAATGACGTAGCAGCAAATCGTCACAATGGACGCATTTCTCTCGGAAACGTTTGCATTTATCTTCTGGCAGTTAGAGTGACGTGATGAGCCTTGCGGGCGCACCACTCTGTACGTAATATAAGCATCTAAGTTGTTGCAGTCGACAAGTAAGGAGTACAGCAAGTCAAGTTTTAATGTTTGAAAACTCAATTTTTGGCCGCTTGTGCTGCCTTGTAGGTGACCTAGGACCTTAAGAATTGGCATGAACCGAGTTCTGGAAGCCACATTACACAAGAAAAAGAGAGAAGTGATAATGTGTAGAAAAAACCGCAGAAAATCTTACGCTTCATACATTTGTTTTCGAAATGACGTAGCAGCAAATCGTCACAATGGACGCATTTCTCTCGGAAACGTTTGCATTTATCTTCTGGCAGTTAGAGTGACGTGATGAGCCTTGCGGGCGCACCACTCTGTACGTAATATAAGCATCTAAGTTGTTGCAGTCGACAAGTAAGGAGCACAGCAGGTCAAGTTTTAATGTTTGAAAACTCAATTTTTGGCCGCTTGTGCTGCCTTGTAGGTGACCTAGGACCTTAAGAATTGGCACGAACCGAGCTCCGGCAGCAACATTACACAAGAAAAAGCGAGAAGCGGTAATGTGTAGAAAAAACCGCAGAAAATCTTATGTTAAATACATTTGTTTTCGAAATGACGTAACTACAAATCGTCACAACGGACGGATTTCTCTCGGAAACGTTTACATTTATCTTTTGGCAGTTAAAGTGGCGTGATGAGCCATGCGGGCGCACCACTCTGTACGTAATATAAGCATCTAAGTTGTTGCAGTCGACAAGTAAGGAGCACAACAGGTCAAGTTTTAATGTTTGAAAACTCAATTTTTGGCCGCTTGTGCTGCCTTGTAATTGACCTAGGACCTTAAGATTTGGCACGAACCGAGCTCTGGCAGCAACATTACACAAGAAAAAGCGAGAAGCGGTAATGTGTAGAAAAAACCGCAGAAAATCTTATGTTAAATACATTTGTTTTCGAAATGACGTAACTGCAAATCGTCACAACGGACGGATTTCTCTCGGAAACGTTTACATTTATCTTTTGGCAGTTAAAGTGGCGTGATGAGCCGTGCGGGCGCACCACTCTGTACGTAATATAAGCATCTAAGTTGTTGCAGTCGACAAGTAAGGAGCACAGCAGGTCAAGTTTTAATGTTTGAAAACTCAATTTTTGGCCGCTTGTGCTGCCTTGTAGTTGACCTAGGACCTTAAGATTTGGCACGAACCGAGCTCTGGCAGCAACATTACACAAGAAAAAGCGAGAAGCGGTAATGTGTAGAAAAAACCGCAGAAAATCTTATGTTAAATACATTTGTTTTCGAAATGACGTAACTGCAAATCGTCACAACGGACGGATTTCTCTCGGAAACGTTTACATTTATCTTTTGGCAGTTAAAGTGGCGTGATGAGCCATGCGGGCGCACCACTCTGTACGTAATATAAGCATCTAAGTTGTTGCAGTCGACAAGTAAGGAGCACAACAGGTCAAGTTTTAATGTTTGAAAACTCAATTTTTGGCCGCTTGTGCTGCCTTGTAGTTGACCTAGGACCTTAAGATTTGGCACGAACCGAGCTCCGGCAGCAACATTACACAAGAAAAAGCGAGAAGCGGTAATGTGTAGAAAGAACCGCAGAAAATCTTATGTTAAATACATTTGTTTTCGAAATGACGTAACTGCAAATCGTCACAACGGACGGATTTCTCTCGGAAACGTTTACATTTATCTTTTGGCAGTTAAAGTGGCGTGATGAGCCATGCGGGCGCACCACTCTGTACGTAATATAAGCATCTAAGTTGTTGCAGTCGACAAGTAAGGAGCACAACAGGTCAAGTTTTAATGTTTGAAAACTCAATTTTTGGCCGCTTGTGCTGCCTTGTAGTTGACCTAGGACCTTAAGATTTGGCACGAACCGAGCTCTGGCAGCAACATTACACAAGAAAAAGCGAGAAGCGGTAATGTGTAGAAAAAACCGCAGAAAATCTTATGTTAAATACATTTGTTTTCGAAATGACGTAACTGCAAATCGTCACAACGGACGGATTTCTCTCGGAAACGTTTACATTTATCTTTTGGCAGTTAAAGTGGCGTGATGAGCCGTGCGGGCGCACCACTCTGTACGTAATATAAGCATCTAAGTTGTTGCAGTCGACAAGTAAGGAGCACAGCAGGTCAAGTTTTAATGTTTGAAAACTCAATTTTTGGCCGCTTGTGCTGCCTTGTAGTTGACCTAGGACCTTAAGATTTGGCACGAACCGAGCTCTGGCAGCAACATTACACAAGAAAAAGCGAGAAGCGGTAATGTGTAGAAAAAACCGCAGAAAATCATATGTTAAATACATTTGTTTTCGAAATGACGTAACTGCAAATCGTCACAACGGACGGATTTCTCTCGGAAACGTTTACATTTATCTTTTGGCAGTTAAAGTGGCGTGATGAGCCGTGCGGGCGCACCACTCTGTACGTAATATAAGCATCTAAGTTGTTGCAGTCGACAAGTAAGGAGCACAGCAGGTCAAGTTTTAATGTTTGAAAACTCAATTTTTGGCCGCTTTTGCTGCCTTGTAGTTGACCTAGGACCTTAAGATTTGGCACGAACCGAGCTCCGGCAGCAACATTACACAAGAAAAAGCGAGAAGCGGTAATGTGTAGAAAGAACCGCAGAAAATCTTATGTTAAATACATTTGTTTTCGAAATGACGTAACTGCAAATCGTCACAACGGACGGATTTCTCTCGGAAACGTTTACATTTATCTTTTGGCAGTTAAAGTGGCGTGATGAGCCGTGCGGGCGCACCACTCTGTACGTAATATAAGCATCTAAGTTGTTGCAGTCGACAAGTAAGGAGCACAGCAGGTCAAGTTTTAATGTTTGAAAACTCAATTTTTGGCCGCTTGTGCTGCCTTGTAGTTGACCTAGGACCTTAAGATTTGGCACGAACCGAGCTCCGGCAGCAACATTACACAAGAAAAAGCGAGAAGCGGTAATGTGTAGAAAAAAACGCAGAAAATCTTATGTTAAATACATTTGTTTTCGAAATGACGTAACTGCAAATCGTCACAACGGACGGATTTCTCTCGGAAACGTTTACATTTATCTTTTGGCAGTTAAAGTGGCGTGATGAGCCGTGCGGGCGCACCACTCTGTACGTAATATAAGCATCTAAGTTGTTGCAGTCGACAAGTAAGGAGCACAGCAGGTCAAGTTTTAATGTTTGAAAACTCAATTTTTGGCCGCTTGTGCTGCCTTGTAGTTGACCTAGGACCTTAAGATTTGGCACGAACCGAGCTCTGGCAGCAACATTACACAAGAAAAAGCGAGAAGCGGTAATGTGTAGAAAAAACCGCAGAAAATCTTATGTTAAATACATTTGTTTTCGAAATGACGTAACTGCAAATCGTCACAACGGACGGATTTCTCTCGGAAACGTTTACATTTATCTTTTGGCAGTTAAAGTGGCGTGATGAGCCGTGCGGGCGCACCACTCTGTACGTAATATAAGCATCTAACTTGTTGCAGTCGACAAGTAAGGAGCACAGCAGGTCAAGTTTTAATGTTTGAAAACTCAATTTTTGGCCGCTTGTGCTGCCTTGTAATTGACCTAGGACCTTAAGATTTGGCACGAACCGAGCTCTGGCAGCAACATTACACAAGAAAAAGCGAGAAGCGGTAATGTGTAGAAAAAACCGCAGAAAATCTTATGTAAAATACATTTGTTTTCGAAATGACGTAACTGCAAATCGTCACAACGGACGGATTTCTCTCGGAAACGTTTACATTTATCTTTTGGCAGTTAAAGTGTCGTGATGAGCCGTGCGGGCGCACCACTCTGTACCTAATATAAGCATCTAAGTTGTTGCAGTCGACAAGTAAGGAGCACAGCAGGTCAAGTTTTAATGTTTGAAAACTCAATTTTTGGCCGCTTGTGCTGCCTTGTAGTTGACCTAGGACCTTAAGATTTGGCACGAACCGAGCTCTGGCAGCCACATTACACAAGAAAAAGTGAGAAGTGGTAATGTGTAGAAAAAACCGCAGAAAATTTTATGTTAAATACATTTGTTTTCGAAATGACGTAACTGCAAATCGTCACAACGGACGGATTTCTCTCGGAAACGTTTACATTTATCTTTTGGCAGTTAAAGTGTCGTGATGAGCCGTGCGGGCGCACCACTCTGTACGTAATATAAGCATCTAAGTTGTTGCAGTCGACAAGTAAGGAGCACAGCAGGTCAAGTTTTAATGTTTGAAAACTCAATTTTTGGCCGCTTGTGCTGCCTTGTAGTTGACCTAGGACCTTAAGATTTGGCACGAACCGAGCTCTGGCAGCCACATTACACAAGAAAAAGTGAGAAGTGGTAATGTGTAGAAAAAACCGCAGAAAATTTTATGTTAAATACATTTGTTTTCGAAATGACGTAACTGCAAATCGTCACAACGGACGGATTTCTCTCGGAAACGTTTACATTTATCTTTTGGCAGTTAAAGTGTCGTGATGAGCCGTGCGGGCGCACCACTCTGTACGTAATATAAGCATCTAAGTTGTTGCAGTCGACAAGTAAGGAGCACAGCAGGTCAAGTTTTAATGTTTGAAAACTCAATTTTTGGCCGCTTGTGCTGCCTTGTAGTTGACCTAGGACCTTAAGATTTGGCACGAACCGAGCTCTGGCAGCAACATTACACAAGAAAAAGCGAGAAGCGGTAATGTGTAGAAAAAACCGCAGAAAATCTTATGTTAAATACATTTGTTTTCGAAATGACGTAACTGCAAATCGTCACAACGGACGGATTTCTCTCGGAAACGTTTACATTTATCTTTTGGCAGTTAAAGTGGCGTGATGAGCCGTGCGGGCGCACCACTCTGTACGTAATATAAGCATCTAAGTTGTTGCAGTCGACAAGTAAGGAGCACAGCAGGTCAAGTTTTAATGTTTGAAAACTCAATTTTTGGCCGCTTGTGCTGCCTTGTAGTTGACCTAGGACCTTAAGATTTGGCACGAACCGAGCTCTGGCAGCAACATTACACAAGAAAAAGCGAGAAGCGGTAATGTGTAGAAAAAACCGCAGAAAATCTTATGTTAAATACATTTGTTTTCGAAATGACGTAACTGCAAATCGTCACAACGGACGGATTTCTCTCGGAAACGTTTACATTTATCTTTTGGCAGTTAAAGTGGCGTGATGAGCCGTGCGGGCGCACCACTCTGTACGTAATATAAGCATCTAAGTTGTTGCAGTCGACAAGTAAGGAGCACAGCAGGTCAAGTTTTAACGTTTGAAAACTCAATTTTTGGCCGCTTGTGCTGCCTTGTAGTTGACCTAGGACCTTAAGATTTGGCACGAACCGAGCTCTGGCAGCAACATTACACAAGAAAAAGCGAGAAGCGGTAATGTGTAGAAAAAACCGCAGAAAATCTTATTTTAAATACATTTGTTTTCGAAATGACGTAACTGCAAATCGTCACAACGGACGGATTTCTCTCGGAAACGTTTACATTTATCTTTTGGCAGTTAAAGTGGCGTGATGAGCCGTGCGGGCGCACCACTCTGTACGTAATATAAGCATCTAAGTTGTTGCAGTCGACAAGTAAGGAGCACAGCAGGTCAAGTTTTAACGTTTGAAAACTCAATTTTTGGCCGCTTGTGCTGCCTTGTAGTTGACCTAGGACCTTAAGATTTGGCACGAACCGAGCTCTGGCAGCAACATTACACAAGAAAAAGCGAGAAGCGGTAATGTGTAGAAAAAACCGCAGAAAATCTTATTTTAAATACATTTGTTTTCGAAATGACGTAACTGCAAATCGTCACAACGGACGGATTTCTCTCGGAAACGTTTACATTTATCTTTTGGCAGTTAAAGTGTCGTGATGAGCCGTGCGGGCGCACCACTCTGTACTTAATATAAGCATCTAAGTTGTTGCAGTCGACAAGTAAGGAGTACAGCAAGTCAAGTTTTAATGTTTGAAAACTCAATTTTTGGCCGCTTGTGCTGCCTTGTAGTTGACCTAGGACCTTAAGATTTGGCACGAACCGAGCTCTGGCAGCAACATTACACAAGAAAAAGCGAGAAGCGGTAATGTGTAGAAAAAACCGCAGAAAATCTTATGTTAAATACATTTGTTTTCGAAATGACGTAACTGCAAATCGTCACAACGGACGGATTTCTCTCGGAAACGTTTACATTTATCTTTTGGCAGTTAAAGTGGCGTGATGAGCCGTGCGGGCGCACCACTCTGTACGTAATATAAGCATCTAAGTTGTTGCAGTCGACAAGTAAGGAGCACAGCAGGTCAAGTTTTAATGTTGGAAAACTCAATTTTTGGCCGCTTGTGCTGCCTTGTAGTTGACCTAGGACCTTAAGATTTGGCACGAACCGAGCTCTGGCAGCAACATTACACAAGAAAAAGCGAGAAGCGGTAATGTGTAGAAAAAACCGCAGAAAATCTTATGTTAAATACATTTGTTTTCGAAATGACGTAACTGCAAATCGTCACAACGGACGGATTTCTCTCGGAAACGTTTACATTTATCTTTTGGCAGTTAAAGTGGCGTGATGAGCCGTGCGGGCGCACCACTCTGTACGTAATATAAGCATCTAAGTTGTTGCAGTCGACAAGTAAGGAGCACAGCAGGTCAAGTTTTAACGTTTGAAAACTCAATTTTTGGCCGCTTGTGCTGCCTTGTAGTTGACCTAGGACCTTAAGATTTGGCACGAACCGAGCTCTGGCAGCAACATTACACAAGAAAAAGCGAGAAGCGGTAATGTGTAGAAAAAACCGCAGAAAATCTTATGTTAAATACATTTGTTTTCGAAATGACGTAACTGCAAATCGTCACAACGGACGGATTTCTCTCGGAAACGTTTACATTTATCTTTTGGCAGTTAAAGTGGCGTGATGAGCCTTGCGGGCGCACCACTCTGTACGTAATATAAGCATCTAAGTTGTTGCAGTCGACAAGTAAGGAGCACAGCAGGTCAAGTTTTAATGTTTGAAAACTCAATTTTTGGCCGCTTGTGCTGCCTTGTAGTTGACCTAGGACCTTAAGATTTGGCACGAACCGAGCTCTGGCAGCAACATTACACAAGAAAAAGCGAGAAGCGGTAATGTGTAGAAAAAACCGCAGAAAATCTTATGTTAAATACATTTGTTTTCGAAATGACGTAACTGCAAATCGTCACAACGGACGGATTTCTCTCGGAAACGTTTACATTTATCTTTTGGCAGTTAAAGTGGCGTGATGAGCCGTGCGGGCGCACCACTCTGTACGTAATATAAGCATCTAAGTTGTTGCAGTCGACAAGTAAGGAGTACAGCAAGTCAAGTTTTAATGTTTGAAAACTCAATTTTTGGCCGCTTGTGCTGCCTTGTAGTTGACCTAGGACCTTAAGATTTGGCACGAACCGAGCTGTGGCAGCAACATTACACAAGAAAAAGCGAGAAGTGGTAATGTGTAGAAAAAATGGTCAGTATAGCAGAATTCGGGCGGGCGTTGTCGTGGAGTAGTATGACTTAGTCTGCCTGTTCGTTGATCTCGGAGTGCATCTGCAAGGCGTCTCAGTTGTTGACAGTAAACGTCAGCAGTGATGCTTTACACCTGGTGGAAGAGATAAGCAGTACATCACATCGCCGCTGTTCCACCAGATACATAACTTTATCTTTTATGGGTGCGCACAGGTCTTCGTACGGGGACATGCTGCTTTGTTTGAGGTCAACCATTCGTTTCTTTTCCTTATGTTAGCGTAAAGACACATCTTCTTGTCACCAGTTACGAGACACGATAGGAATGGTCTGTGTTATTCACGAGCCAATTGATGACAAGCAAGCAGAGATTCACATATGGCCGCCGGCTCATTTTTGTCGGCTTACAGTATGCGATACCCATACATCCGATTTTTCGAACCTTCCCGATTGCGAACAAATGTCGCACGATGGTGGAACGATCACTGTTCATCAGAGTGACGTGAATCACTGTGGTTTAATTTGTTTAAACGACCTTCATCAATCCTTGACGGTCTTCCTGAACGTGTAAAGTCACTAATGTCAGAACGATGCTCCTTAAAACGACAAAACCATTTTCTTGGCGTACTCTGTCCAGTGGCATTATCCCCATAAATGACGCAAACATTGGTGGCTGCCTCCGCTGCTGTTACCCCTTTACTGAACTGTAACAGAAGAATATCTCGGAAACGTTCCGATTTCTGCACTTGGTTCTCCATTTTCTAGCGTCCACATCTGCAATCGCTATATCCGAATACCAATAGGTAAACTGAGGTAGCAATAGTGTAGAAAATGGCAATCGATAAATAAACCCATAGGAACCGGAATAGCTACATGCGAAACAAAAACTGTACGAACTTATGCACCAACCTAGTAATTTATGTTATTTAATGGCTAACACGTGCACTGTCCCATGTGCAGAGACAATAACTGGATTTTCAGTATTATATATAATTATTGACCGACTTTAGAAATTTAAAACGCTGACTATCTATTCATTAAGCGCTATAATGTTATGTTAAAGGTTCAACGCAGTAAGTCAAATATAACGGTCATACACGAAGTACATGCTTGGGACAGCCTAACTCACGCCGCGGATATTAACTGGACTATATTCTTTTGATATCTCAGAATGAGAGCACTTACCCACTTCCAACAAAGTTTACCCGTAACTTCAAACCTTCCCAAAGTTTTTAAAGCTGATACACCCCGCCTACCCCCGAAATAATGAAACGAAGGAAGGTTAATACTTAATAAATTTTCGCTGTTCATCCAGTAAAACCTCATGCATGACGTTTAAATTTATTACTTCTTTACGGTTACGTCTATCTAATCACAACAGATTTTGCATAGAATACCCGCACATACCACTGAGTGTACCTGCAAACTTATATCACCGTACGATACGTAGTTCAGAAGATATATTGAGATGTATGTTCACCCAGCTTCTCCTTAAAACAGGGTGCAAATGAGCCACAGAGTATACCCATCCCACGTTTGACGACGAGA
The DNA here is from genome assembly GCF_021461385.2 of Schistocerca piceifrons. Classification (NCBI taxonomy): domain Eukaryota; kingdom Metazoa; phylum Arthropoda; class Insecta; order Orthoptera; family Acrididae; genus Schistocerca; species Schistocerca piceifrons. The sequence goes on from NW_025727759.1 coordinate 871,730, forward strand.
ACTCTCAAATTTCAACAAACTTTATACATAATTTCAAATTTTTGTAACGTTTTTCATTTGTCTGTGGTGAGTAATCCGAAACTATTGAAACCAACATGACTAGGGTTTTGCGTCTTCAATCATAAACGCCTTATATGGTCAACGTCAAATATTTAACACATTAAATCATTTGTAAAGGAATCACACATTTGAATTAGTTTTATACATGAGAATTCGATTCTTTAAAGAATCTGGACGGAGGGGGATACTTGTGAGAGAGGAATTTGCGTAGATAATCGTTAAAATACAGTACAGCATCAAAATTTGGTGCTTTCATTTGAACAAACATGGTATGGTAACAATGAAGTAACTTCCAGATGTTGTTTACACTTTTGAATCAATATACACAAAAATGGTTCAAATGGCTCTGAGCACTATGCGACTTAACTTCTGAGGTCATCAGTCCCCTAGAACTTAGAACTACTTAAACCTAACTAACCTAAGGACATCACACACATCCATGCCCGAGGCAGGATTCTAACCTGCGACCATAGCGGTCACGTGGTTCCAGACTGAAGCGCCTAGAAGAGCACGGCCACACCATGCACTGATGACACTACACTACAAATTACACACACACACACACACACACACACAGACACACACACAGACACACACACACACACTGTCTCTGTACTCTTCCCATCTATTGCCATTTCGTATTTCCTACCTGTCACTATCTCATACTACCCAATCTTGTTTAACCTATGAGTTCACCATTAATGAACTCCGATGAACGGTCGTATTACTAAACGTTTGTTGCATTTCTGTAAAAGGCATTTGTGTATTGTATTTGTGCACTATTTATTAGTATTATTCCTGGATGAAAGCCACACATTATCGTTAAAGTATTCACTTAGCTTTTGTAATCTGTGATTCTAATGTTTATTTTTAACATCAAACATCGGAAGAACAGAAGATCATATTACATTTTTTCTATAGAATATGTAAGTGAAACACTTGTTTAAATATTGAGATGCGTTGTCTAACACGTTAGCTATGTATTATCTTTGTAATGGTGAGATACCTAAACAAGATGTGATGTTATTTCCAACTTGTAATGTCATCTTTGAAAATGATGTATTTTAGTATAACAGAGTAAACAACATGTAGGATTGCTTCATCGTGATATCCTATACAATAAAAAAAATAAAAATAAAAACTACCAACTGAAATACTGATGATGAAGCTATGACAACAAAAAAAGCAGGCTAATGAAGGGACAGTAAACTGATTTTAGCATTACATTTTTCCACTTACGTTACTGGACTGGTTTTCCCAAAAATGTCCCCTAAGGCAACCATAATACAGAAGACACGTTTCTGGTGGGAACATGGGGTTCTCGAAAGTCAAATTGTGAAGCCATGAGTCTGAAACACGCCTTATAGCACAGCTCTTCAGAAGCTCAACAGACTGCTTTGGTTGAGTCTATTATTTTTTTCATTCCTCCTAGCCGTGTATGGATTTTCTTTTCATCTAAGTGATTCGTTTCACGTACATTTCAGGACCGGTCCTCAATAGCCAACGCTGATTATTTTTCGCAATATTCACACGTACATTAGAATGATTTTGTTCACAGCTATTATATTTGCAGCAAGTGCGGTATAGATAGAAAGATAGATCCCTTATCATTTAGCTACAAAATAGCAGGTCAGCAACTGGAAGCAGTTAATTCCATAAATTATCTGGGTGTAGGCATTAGGAATGATTTAAAATGGAATGATCATATAAAGTTGATCGTCGGTAAAGCAGATGCCAGACTGAGATTCATAGGAAGAATCCTAAGGAAAAGCAATCCGAAAACAAAGGGAGTAAGTTACGGTACTCTTGTTCGCCCACTGCTTGAATACTGCTCAGCAGTGTGGGATCCGTACCAGATAGGGTTGATAGAGGAGAGAGAGAAGATCCAACGGAGAGCAGCGCGCTTCGTTACAGGATCATTTAGTAATCGCGAAAGCGTTACGGAGATGATCGATAAACTCCAGTGGAAGACTCTGCAGGAGCGACGCTCAGTAGCTCGTTACGGGCTTTTGTGGAAGTTTGGAGAACATACCTTCACCGAGGAGTCAAGCAGTGTATTGCTCCCTCCTACGTATATCTCGCGAAGAGACCACGAGGATAAAATCAGAGAGAGTAGAGACCACACAGAAGCATACCGACAATCCTTCTTTCCACGAACAATACGAGACTGGAATAGAAGGGAGAACCGATAGAGGTACTCAGGGTACCCTCCGCCACACACCGTCAAGTGGCTTGCGGAGTATGTATATAGATGTAGATGTAGAACGTTAAGTGTCCAGATCTTCTGTAGCGATACTGGAGCACAGTAACCGTTCCTGTGAAAGATTTTTAGCAGTAGCACGCGATCCTTCATTGAGACAGTCTTGTTGGACGCCTCGTGCGCAAACCGAGAAATAGCCTTGTGCCGGGCGTCTACCAGTGTGCATATTCTGACGCTCATGGCGCCATTCATTGGTGAAACTTTCGTTACTTATTTTTTTGTTCCATGACTTTTCGATCTGTGTAAATAATACACTGTTCAAACCTGACATTATTCTCAGCTGTGGTTCTCTTTCTGCAATGTCTCGAAACTGGAACTTTAATTATCGGCGCAGCCGAATAAAAATAACAGATGGAAGATAAGTAAGTAAACTGTTCATTATTTTAAAACTGAACCCCATATCTATTAACATACACACATCACAAAAACTTTTGCATCAGCCCAGTTCCTAGAACTCCTGAAGATAGACGGTGCCTGTGGCTATTGTATCATAGACACAGTCCCTTTGACTGTTCAGAGATGTCACTAGACCGACTTAAAGATGTAGACAACCATGCATGAGCAGTGCCTATTAGACGGAGGGGGTCCGACAGCCGATCATTTCCAGTCATTCCATTAGGTAGGAGGTACACGGCTCGTGTTGTATGTAGTTGAAACATGCCTAGACGGTCAATAATGCGGTTCGTTCGCATCCGCATTGTGCCAGGAAGGGCTCTCAACGAGGGAACTTACGTTACAGGAATGGTTTCCCAAAAATGTCCCCTAAGGCAACCATAATACAGAAGACACGTTTCTGGTGGGAACATGGGGTTCTCGAAAGTCAAATTGTGAAGCCATGAGTCTGAAACACGCCTTATAGCACAGCTGTTCAGAAGCTCAACAGACTGCTTTGGTTGAGTCTATTATTTTTTTCATTCCTCCTAGCCGAGTATGGATTTTCTTTTCATCTAAGTGATTCGTTTCACCTACATTTCAGGACCCGTCCTCAATAGCCAACGCTGATTATTTTTCGCAATATTCACACGTGCATTAGAATGATTTTGTTCACAACTATTATATTTGCAGCAAGTGCGGTATGTTATTTTTCCCAAAAATATTCTGTCGTCAGTTGCACAAGTGGATTACTTTAACGCTTTAACAGGTTTCGACAGATTAATATGTCATCTACCGAAGTTCAGTAATGGCTTATAACACAGGTACGCAGACGCCTATACCTTCGTCAGTGAAGTAATAAGGCTCCAGTCTCAAAAGGCTGTAGGAAGAGAACCACTGCTCAGAAAGGCGTCATATTTTAACAGGAATATTATTGACGCAGGGGGAAACGTCAAGGATTGGAAAACGTTAAAGAAAATTTTACTAATAGATGGCGAAATAAGAGTCTTAACGTAAGTGGGGTCGGTTAAAAATGGCAGATGACTCACAATACGAAGGCCATATTTTAAACTGCAGATTATACTATCCACACTGTTCAATGTGAATGAATGCGCAAGTTCTATAATCAACAGTTGAGGCATTGTTGGTTAGTTGAGCCCATCCACCACCACAAGGTCGTACAAAAGTGGCTAGGAAAAATAGGCTTTTAATTGTCCTGAGGTCGAAAACCGCATAAAAAGAGTAAGGACATCGGTTTTCTAATTCCCTTAAGGCAGGTGCAAGGCATTTTCAGTGTGCTGTCCACCGTTTTCTGCTGCAAGTTGAAACTGAGAAACAGCATATTCCACAACAGGTCGGAGTGTCTCGGGGGCTATGTTCAGAATGCGTTGCGCAATGCGTGCTTTCTTCAAGTCAGCTACGTTCGTCATTGGAGCACTGAACACATCATTCACATAACCCCACAGCCAGAAGTCACACAGATTAAGACCAGCCGATCTGGACGGCCAGACTGTAGAGACATGTCGGCTGATACTTCTAGCATTTCCGGAAAACTTCTGCAGCAGTGTGCAGTGTGTGGAGGAGCGCCATCTTGCGTAGATACGATTCTACCCACACACCCACACTGTTGAAGGGTTGGAAAGACGTTGGTGCAAACCAGTGCCTGTACAGGTAACAGTGTTTGTAGGACTCGTCTCCTCGAAAGAACACGGCCCTTTTTAATCAATATTCCGTAACTGCAATTGATTTCCTATCAAATGGCCAATCAACTCAGTTTTTCCTGCCAATTTTCAAGTGGGATAAAAGACAGGGGTAGCTGGGGGTTTCCCAGAAGTTAATAATTTCCGTAGTTAATTAACTAGTCAATCAAGCTGATATTAAGTGCTTGTATCGGTGAGGAAAGTTCCCAGAAAGGTACAAGGGAGGGGAGGGGTAGGGGTTTCTCTCAAATACTGGTTAGGCCAGTATTAAGTGTGCCAAACAAGTTTGTCAAAGAACTTTGTCAAACAAGTTTGTCAAACAAGTTTCTCAAACAAGATCGTCAAACAAATTTGTCGAACAAGATCGTCAAACAAATTTGTCGAACAGGTTTTTCAAACAAGTTTGCCAAACAAAATTGTCAAACAAGTATGTCAAACAAGTTTGTCAAACAGTTTGTCAAACAACTAAGATTACTTGCTACAGGAGAGGGTTGGGTTATGTTAGCTTAGGTTCGGTCTACAATCTTCTTAATCTATTTTTGTATTCAGGGTGCCTCACGTTGTAAAGCGCCTCATCAGCGTCATTCATCTCTATCAATTTTGTAGTCGTCGTCACACACCAATTGTTTTTACTGGCAATGTCGTACAACTACAGACGACAGAACGCTGCAGTGATGATGTAAGCGCTCCATGTGGCAACATGTCACATTGCAGTGAGCAGAAGACAAGCGACTTCTTTGATCAGATCTACAGAGAGGCCCTAGATTTGATCAAATATTTGACGACATTTGACAAAGTTCCCTATTATACCATCAAATACCCTTGACAAAGGGTTTTGACAAAGGGTTTAGACAAACTCTTTTGACAAACTGTTTTGACAGAATGTTTTGACAAACTGTTTTGACAAACTGTTTTGACAAACTGTTTTGACAAACTTGTTTTGACAAACTTGTTTTGACAAACTGTTTTGACAAACTTGTTTTGACAAACTTGTTTTGACGAACTTGTTTTGACGAACTTGTTTTGATGAACTTGTTTTGATGAACTTGTTTTGAAGAACTTGTTTTGACGAACTTGTTTTGACGAACTTCTTTTGACGACCTTGTTTTGACGAACTTGTTTTGACAAACTTGTTTTGACAAACTTGTTTTGACAAACTGTTTTGACAAACTGTTTTGACAAACAGTTTTTGTCAAAACAGTTTTTGTCAAAACAGTTTAGTCAAAACAGTTCGTCAATACAATTCGTCAAAACAGTTTGTCAAAACAGTTCGTCAAAACAGTTCGTCAAAACCCTTTGTCACAACCCTTTGTCAAAGGTATTTGATGGTGTAATAGGGAACTTTGTCAAATGTCGTCCAATATTTGATCAAATCTAGGGCCTGACTGTAGATTTGATCCAATAAGTCGCTTGTCTTCTGCTCACTGCAATGTGACATGTTACTACATGGAGTGCTAACATCATCACTGCAGCGTTCTGTCGTCTGTAGTTGTACGACATTGCCAGTAAATACAATTGGTGTGTGTCGACAACTACAAAATTGATAGAGATGTTTGACGCTGATGAGGCGCTTTACAACGTGAGGCCCCCTGAATACAAAAATAGATTAAGAAGATTGGAGACCTAACCTAAGCTAACCTAACCTAACCCTCTCCTGTAGCAAGGAATCTTAGTGTTACAGTGAGAATGTCTTCTGCAAATGTAGCAGTTCTTAAGTGAGTATTGTTATTTGTGATGTGAGGACACACTTCACTGAGCACATACAGGGATGTATGCTCATCCATTCTTTAGTAATTGATGTACGACGTGACGTCCTCCACTATAAGCACACACAACAAGTTTTGTTGAACGCTTTTATCATATCATCATAAAACCCACAGCTTCAACCAGGTATGTTCCTTTTGTCCCCTGCTTCTCTTCTGCATGTGCACACAGAGCAATTGTGGTACATGCAACTGCTGCGGTTAACAACCAGTTGTTGTCGTCAGCCATCTTGAACTTTGACGAAAAATATGATGACAGTGTAATACCCCTTCTACCACTACATCAAAGATCTTGGTCAAATATATTTGATGGAATATTTGATCACATCTTTGATCAAATCTTTGACAAAGAAATTTGATAGTGTAGTACTGGACTTAACCCCAGGGAGTCATGACCCACTTAGCAGAACGATAGGTTAAGAATCTGTCAATCGAAATGACAGATGAATCCAGGGGGTCATAATCTTAGCAGAACAATGGGTTAAGAACCTCTCAATCAAAAAAGAACAATAGTTTGCCCCCTGAATGTACACTTGCTCCTGATGTAGGCAACCTGCACTAGCAAATTACGCTGATTCTCTCTGTGCCCCCCTACGATTTCGTCAACCAGCACCACACAGTCAACTTTGCAGGAAGAGGTGGTTTTGGTTGATGTAAATGCGGTTTTTTCGTTACCTACATTCTGAAAGTCTGCGTATTGACATGTATTTGGGGATACAAATGGGACTCGACTGCCCACAGAATGTTCCATGGCCATTTGCTGTCAATTTCCATGCGAACAAGACATTTCAGAGTGAACGTTTGTCTTGCTGGCATGTCAGCAGCAAGCAGCTCCTGAACATGGGCAATTTTGTACGGACAGCAATGCAGCATGTTTCGTAGGATGTTACAAACCATACTCACAGGTGTGTCCAGCGTTCGCACAACTTCCCATTCATTGCGTGTTCGCACACCACCTCTCGGTCCCTGCTGCAGTGCTGCGGCCAAATCTTCGTCAGACGTCAGATCAACCAATTGCTTTCCTCCCTCTAGCACCTTTCACTTCAGAAGGTCTTTTCGACTTTTGTAATAATTTTCTCTAGACCCTTAGCAGTCATCAAACCAATGCCTTTTTTCATAACCCGTAACTTTCCCCCCTTCTTGCAGTGGTGTACCGTAGGTCTCTAGAAGAGCGTAGCGTTCCAAAGGATTGGAAAAGGGCACAAGTCATCCCGTTTTCAAGAAGGGACGTCTATCAGATGTGCAGAACTATAGACCTATATCTCTAACGTTGATCAGTTGTCGAATTTTGAGTATAATGACTTTTCTGGAAACTAGAAATCTACTCTGTAGACGATCGTGTGAAACCCAGCTCGCGCTATTCGTCCACGGGACTCAGAGGGCCATAGACACGGGTTCCGAGGTAGATGCCGTGTTTCTTGACTTCCACAAGGCGTTCGATACAGCTCCCCGCAGTCGTTTAATGAACAAAGTAAGAGCATATGGAATATCAGACCAATTGTGTGATTGGATTGAAGAGTTCCTAGATAACAGAACGCAGCATGTCATTCTCAATCGAGAGAACTCTTCCGAAGTAAGAGTGATTTCAGGTGTGCCGCAGGGGACTGTCGTAGGAGCGTTGCTATTCACAATATACATAAATGACCTTGTGGATGACATCGGAAGTTCACTGAGGCTTTTTGCGGATGATGCTGTGGTATATCTAGAGGCTCTAACAGTGGAAATTTGTACTGAAATGCAGGAGGATCTGCAGCAAATTGACGCATGGTGATTGAATCTCAATGTAGACAAGTGTAATGTGCTACGAATAGATAGAAAGATAGATCCCTTATCATTTAGCTACAAAATAGCAGGTCAGCAACTGGAAGCAGTTAATTCCATAAATTATCTGGGTGTAGGCATTAGGAGTGATTTAAAATGGAATGATCATATAAAGTTGATCGTCGGTAAAGCAGATGCCAGACTGAGATTCATAGGAAGAATCCTAAGGAAAAGCAATCCGAAAACAAAGGAAGTAGGTTACAGTACGCTTGTTCGCCCACTGCTTGAATACTGCTCAGCAGTGTGGGATCCATACCAGATAGGGTTGATAGAAGAGAGAGAGAAGATCCAACGGAGAGCAGCGCGCTTCGTTACAGGATCATTTAGTAATCGCGATAGCGTTACGGAGATGATAGATAAACTCCAGTGGAAGACTTTGCAGGAGAGACGCTCAGTAGCTCGTTACGGGCTTTTGTTGAAGTTTCGAGAACGTACCTTCACCGAGGAGTCAAGCAGTGTATTGCTCCCTCCTACGTATATCTCGCGAAGATACCATGAGGATAAAATCAGAGAGAGTAGAGACCACACAGAAGCATACCGACAATCCTTCTTTCCACGAACAATACGAGACTGGAATAGAAGGGAGAACCGATAGAGGTACTCAGGGTACCCTCCGCCACACACCGTCAGGTGGCTTGCGGAGTATGTATATAGATGTAGATGTAGAACGTTAAGTGTCCAGAACTTCTGTAGCGATACTGGAGCACAGTAACCGTTCCTGTGAAAGATTTTTAGCAGTAGCACGCGATCCTTCATTGAGACAGTCTTGTTGGACGCCTCGTGCGCAAACCGAGAAATAGCCATGTGCCGGGCGTCTACCAGTGTGCATATTCTGACGCTCATGGCGCCATTCATTGGTGAAACTTTCGTTACTTATTTTTTGTTCCATGACTTTTCGATCTGTGTAAATAATACACTGTTCAAACTTGACATTATTCTCAGCTGTGGTTCTCTTTCTACAATGTCTCGAAACTGGAACTTTAATTACCGGCGCATCCGAATAAAAATAAGAGATGGAAGATAAGTAAGTAATCTGTTCATTATTTTAAAACTGATCGCCATAACTATTAACATACACACATCACAAAAACTTTTGCATCAGCCCAGTTCCTAGAACTCCTGATGATAGACGGTCCCTGTGGCTATTGTATCACAGACACAGTCCCTTTGACTGTTCAGAGATGTCACTAGACCGCCCTAAAGATGTAGACAACCATGCATGAGCAGTGCCTATTAGACGGAGGGGGTCCGACAGCCGATCAGTTCCAGTCATTCCATTAGGAGGGAGGTACACGGCTCGTGTTGTATGTAGTTGAAACATGCCTAGACGGTCAATAATGCGGTTCGTTCGCATCCGCATTGTGCCAGGAAGGGCTCTCAACAAGGGAAGAGTCCAGGCATCTCAGAGTGAGCCAAAACGATGTTGTTCGGACATAGAGGAGATACAGAGAGACAGGAACTGTCGATCACATGCCTCGCTCAGGCCGCCCAAGGGCTACTACTGCAGCGGATTACCGCTACCTACGGATTATAGATCGGAGGAATCCTGACAGCAACGACACCATGTTGAATAGTGTTTTTCGTGCAGTGACAGGACGTCGTGTTACGACTCAAACTGTGCGCAATAGGCTGCATGGTGCGCAACTTCACTCCCGATGTCCATGACCAGGTCCATCTTTGCAACGAGGACACCGTGCAGCGCAGTACAGTTGGGCCCAACAACGACGCAAATGGACCATTCAGGATTGGCATCACGTTCTCTTCACCGATGAGTGTCGCATATGCCTTCAACCAGACAATCGTCGTATTTGGAGGCAACCTTGTCAGGCTGAACGCCTTAGACACTGTCCAGCGAGTGCAGCAAGGTGGAAGTTCCCTGCTGTTTTGGGGTGGCATTATGTGGGTCCGACATACGCCGCTGGTGGTCACGGAACGCACCGAAATGGCTGTACAATACGTGAATGCCATCCTACGATCGATAGTGCAACCGTATGGGCAGCATATTGGACTTCATGGACGGCATTTCTCGCCCCCATCGTGCTCATCTTGTGAATGACTTCCTTCAGGATAACGACATCGCTCGACTAGAGTGGCCAGCATGTTCTCCAAACATGAACCCTATCGAACATGCCTGGCATAGATTGAAAAGGGCTGTTTATGGACGACGTGACCCACCAACCACTCTGTGGCATCTACGCCGTATCGCCGTTGAGGAGTGGGGCAATCTGGACCAATAGTGCCTTGATGAACTTGTTGATAGTCTGCCACGACGAATACAGGCATGCATCCTTGCAAGAGGACCTGCTACAGGGTATTAGAGGTACTGGTGCGTACAGCAATCTGCACCACCACCTCTTAAGGTCTCGCTTTACGGCGGTACAACTGGCAAAGTGTGATTTTCATGAGCAATAAATGATGTTTATGTTGATCTCTATTCCAATTTTCTGTACAGGTTCAGGTACTCTCAGAACCGAGGTATGCAAAACTTTCTTTGATGTGTGTATGAAGCTGGTGACAAAGGATTAGAAATTGGAGGAAGAAGAGTAGGATGCTTAAGATTTGCTGATGACATGGTCCTTCTAGCCACAGGGGAAAAAGAATTACAGGATTTGGTGGACACCATTGCAACTAACAGAAAAAAAATATGGAATGAAAACTGACACAAAATAAACAAAAGTATTGGCAATAGGAGGAAATAAGGAAATAAAAATTGTGCTGAATGGAGAAACACTAGAACAGGTGCAAAATTTTAAGTATCTTGGAAGCAGGATAGACACCGACTCGACGTGCACCACAGAAATTGAAACAAGGATAGCAATGGCAAAAGAGGCGTTTTATAAGAAAAGGAGAATCTTCTGCAGCGGTCTGGACAGAGAACTCAGAAAGAGACTCATAAAATGTCTTGTATGGAGTGTTCTTCTATATGCCGCTGAAACATGGACTATGAGGAACAAAGACAGAGAAAGGCTGGAGGCTTTTGAGATCTGGACATGGCGGAAGATGGAAAGAATAAGTTGGATGGACAGAGTAAAAAATGAAGATGTACTGAGAAGAGTGGGAGAGAAAAGACAGTTACTAGATGTAATAAAGAGAAGAAAAAGAAATTGGATTGGGCATATATTAAGAAAGAATGACGGACTGATAAAAACAGTTTTAGAAGGTTATGTAGAAGGGAAAAGGAAGCGAGGAAGGAAGAGATTCCAGATACTGGATGACATGATGGACGGTACAACATACAGCAACCTTAAGAAGGAAGCAATGGATCGAAGAAAATGGAGAGGCAAAGGACCTGCTAATATTGCAGATGACTGATGATGATGAAGCTGGTGCTCATAATGTTTAGGCTAATCAGTGTATGTTCTTTGCGTGTTTGTCCGTCCGCAGCATTTTCGCTTTAGCAAATCTCTCATACGCACACCGTGCTTCTGGAGGAAAGGAGATCGAAAATAAATAAGCAGACGAATGTTAGAGTTTGTTCAGGGGCAGCTCCGTCAATACGGCACGCGCTGGCCTGCATGTTATTGTGATACCGCGTTAGGCGGAGAGGCAATTTCGCAGCCAATCTGCGCGGCGTTCTCCATTTCCGATGACTGAACGGCGACTGCCGACCGCCGGCTCGGAACGGCTCGGCTCGGCTCGTGTTTCAGCTAGCGGCGCCGAGGCCCCCCCCCCACCCACCCAGTAGCGGTGGAAGGAAATCACTCGGCCCCGGCCGATCCACCCCTACCCCCTTCTGTCGATAAGCAGCCCGGCCCCTGGGGGCGAAAACAGTAATTACCGACGCAGCGCACATAGCCCCCACTGCGTGGACCGTTATTTATATTGCCAGAATGAGCAGCGCCCGAAGCCACTCAACTGGAAACGCTGCCAGGCGAGCGAGGGTCCAGCTTCGACGAAGCGAAGGGAGCTGCGGGCGACAGAATGTCCGGGGTGAGAGGGGGCAGTTCCTTACCTACCCGTTCGTAGCTCAGTTGTAGAATTCCTATTGGGGTAGAGGCCAATAGTAAACATGAATAAAATATACTAATGTGGCAGTGATGTCTAACTACCACCAACTACTGAATCAACTTGTATTTACTGTAAATTATCTCACGATGGAAATTAGATCATATTGAACAAATCATGAATGAAAACAAACTAAACAAATTGTACACTGTTCTTAGACATACTACACTGGTAAGATTGGCTCTCAGCTCTTAATGTTAAGTTGATGTGAAGTTAGATTTAATTATACCCCTGGATAAGCAAATGGTAAATGCGATCTGACTGCATTCCTATAATCTCTTTTGTGTCTGAAATAATACGTACTTCGGACACCACCACCGAGATACTGACCAAACAACATACAAAAAGACAAATAACCAATAAAGAATCGTAAGCAGAACTGCACGGATGCTCAGTGCATGGCAAGAACACGATCCAACAACTTTTTCTGAACTTTACTGCCGCTGCTGCAAGTTTTACAATACCGTCTACCAGCGTGCTGGCTCCGTCGATACTGTTGGGGCGACGACTGCAGCTGCATAGTCGCTGAATTACGACGAGTCTCTCAAATATCTTGAGCAGAATAAACTACTCAGAAACTACTAATACCACAAGGCCTATATTTCCTCTAAATGGTATACAACGCTTTCAAGACTGGCTCAACAACCCTTAAAGCCATCGGCACACGGACCGTGCTGTCGAACGTTAACGTTGAGCGTGCCAATTTCAACGTGCTGCTGAACGCTCAGGAACGATGCGACTCGTGCATACGGTACGTGGGCCCCAACGTGGTATACACGATCGCAGCGCACTCCAGCGGCAGTTGAGGGATGCTTCTAGTTCGTAAATCACACTGTTTAGTCAACGGGCGCGCTTAAAATTCCCACGTTAGCTCTATTAAAACGCACATTTCCTCCATCGTCCACGAAAAGGAAAGTACCATGTCCAGTCAATAAGGGCACAGGATTATAAAAGTTCCATTACAAACTGCGCATTACAAATTTGGAATACTTCTCCGCATGAGATAAACATTACTTCAGCATTCCCACATTTTAGTAAAACCCCAAGGTCAGTCTTACTTGATCACTGTTCCTACCCAGTAGCAGAATCTTTGCAACGCGTGAATTACGAAGCGTAAAAGAAAAAGGAGCAAAATATCTTTATACAAGTAGCGCAAGCTGTGCTGTAGATCAAGCCAATCGAACAAAGTCACCCCTCAAAAAAAGGTGAACTTGTATTTACAGAACATGAAATATTGTAGTTTATACTTATATTAAACTAATAGTAAAGTATCAAAATCTAATAAAAACGCGAATGTTACGAAAAAAAATTGGTTGTGTCAGGACGCGAACCACCGCCCCCAAGAAAAAAAAACTCCGTATAGGACAGAGACGCTATTCATTACGCTAAACCAACATCACAAATCGTAGTATTTTACCACTTGCTAAAAACCTTAATCGTAGCTATGTTACTAACTGAAATTTAATTATAACAAATTTTACCATGAACAATGCGTTTTGGGTGGATCTTCAGTGTGTTGCTATCTTCAAATAGCCTACTTTCATTATACGCAAGTTACAATAAATCTTTTGCCACGACTGTGATGTTTCTCGTTATTTTATTGGAACGAATCACACAGTTAACAACGGGTTTTGCAGGATTCTCAATTTTCTGGTGCTCGGAACGGTATATATACATATAGGCTTGAAATGAATGCCAACATGGCGCCTCACTGTACTGAAGGGAGACGGCGTGCATGTGACGTAGGTAGCGTTGCGCCATCTCATTGGTCAACGCTCAGTCGCACGCTCAGAATATCTGACAAGCCAGATGTTGCTCTGCACGTTCGGAAAGACTACCGAACGTGCTATTCCACGCTATGACGTCAGAAACTCGGCACGCTCAACGCTCAACATTCGGATGCACGGTCCGTGTGCCAACGGCTTTAAGGTGCAGCCCAGTGTGTCTTGTACTAACGTGCAGTACCAGTATGATAGCTCTGTGCACTGGTTGACTACATCCAATGGTGACTACCGGCCTATAAGGCGGAATCAACTGCAATTATACAGGGTTATTACAAATGATTGAAGCGATTTCACAGCTCTACAATAACTTTTTTATTTGAGATATTTTCAAAATGCTTTGCACACACATACAAAATCTCACAAAGTTTTCTTAGGCTTTCACAAATGTTCGATCTTTGCCCCTTTAGTGATTCAGCAGACATCAAGCCGATAATCAAGTTCCTCCCACACTCGGCGTAGCATCTCCCCATCAATGAGTTCGAAAGCATCGTTGATGAGAGCTCGCAGTTCTGACACGTTTCTTGGTAGAGGAGGTTTAAACACTGAATCTTTCACATAACCCCAGAGAAAGAAATCGCATGGGGTTAAGTCGGGAGAGCGTGGAGACCATGACATGAATTGCTGATCATGATCCCACCACGACGGTTCCATCGGTTTTCCCATCTCCTGTTTAAGAAATGCCGAACATCATGATGGAAGTGCGGTGGAGCACCACCCTGTTGAAAGATGAAGTCGGCGCTGTCGGTATCCAGTTGTGGCATGAGCCAATTTTCCGCGGGCTACGCGTGAGACTTGCCCGCACGCGTTCAACCGTTTCTTCGCTCACTGCAGGCCGACCCGTTGATTTCCCCTTACAGAGGCATCCAGAAGCTTTAAACTGCGCATCCCATCGCCGAATGGAGATAGCAGTTGGTGGATCTTTGTTAAACTTCATCCTGGAGTGTCGTTGCACTGTTATGACTGACTGATGTGAGTGCATTTCAAGCACGACATACGCTTTCTCGACTCCTGTCGCCATTTTGTCTCACTGCGCTCTCGAGCGCTCTGACGGCAGAAACCTGAAGTGAGGCTTCAGCCGAACAAAACTTGATGAGTTTTTCTACGTATCTGTAGTGTGTCGTGACCATATGTCAATGAATGGAGCTACAGTGAATTTATGAAATCGCTTCAATCATTTGTAATAGCCCTGTACTAGTAGTCAATGCAATGCCTATCGTGGACGCTGATGTCCTACTGTAGCTGCAGACTCCAGATCGTACACAGCACAGTATTCAGAACCTAAGTCCCTCTCTCAGAGCTGCCGAACTTTGCGACTGTCCGCTTTCACGGAGCAAGACGCTCTCCTCACCTGCCTCGCTCTACAAGATGCTGTTGTGACAATCTTGCTGCCAAACTCTAATCAGGCTATCCCGATGCTGCAGAGGCCTCCCACCTCTCCCTCGCGGAGTGATACAATTTCTCCACCTACCGAAAAATTTCTCTGTTGAAACAGCAGGCGTCGACCCTCCGCGTTTCCTGCACTTTCTTATGAACTGCTAAAACATCGCTCGACCTGGCGGCGCCAGTGCGTACGCTGGACGCTCTCTCTCTGCTCGACGAACCCCTCCCTCTCTCACCTGGCACCCGGCGGTGTTCCATTGTTTTCGAAATGACGTAACTGCAAATCGTCACAATGGAAGCTTTTCTCTCGGAAACGTTTACATTTATCTTCTGGCAGTTAAAGTGACGTGATGAGCCTTGCGGGCGCACCACTCTGTACGTAATATAAGCATCTAAGTTGTTGCAGTCGACAAGTAAGGAGTACAGCAAGTCAAGTTTTAGTTTTTGAAAACTCAATTTTTGGCCGCTTTTGCTGCCTTGTAGTTGACCTAGGACCTTAAGATTTGGCACGAACCGAGCTCTGGCAGCCACATTACACAAGAAAAAGCGAGAAGTGGTAATGTGTAGAAAAAATGGTCAGTATAGCAGAATTCGGGCGGGCGTTGTCGTGGAGTAGTATGACTTAGCCTGCCTGTTCGTTGATCTCGGAGTGCATCTGCAAGGCGTCTCAGTTGTTAACAGTAAACGTCAGCAGTGATGCTTTACACCTGGTGGAAGAGGTAAGCAGTACATCACACCGCCGCTGTTCCACCAGATACACAACTTTATCTTTTATGGATGCGCACAGGTCTTCGTACGGGGACATGCTGCTTTGTTTGAGGTCAACCATTCGTTTCTTTTCCTTATGTTAGCGTAAAGACACATCTTCTTGTCACCAGTTACGAGACACGATAGGAATGGTCTGTGTTATTCACGAGCCAATTGATGACAAGCAAGCAGAGATTCACATATGGCCGCCTTCTCATTTTTGTCGGCTTAGGGTATGCGGTACCCATACATCCGATTTTTCGAACCTTCCCGATTGCGAACAAATGTCGCACGATGGTGGAACGATCACTGTTCATCAGAGTGACGTGAATCACTGTGGATTAATGTGTTTAAACGACCTTAATCAATCCTCGACGGTCTTCCTGAACGTGTAAAGTCACTAATGTCAGAACGATGCTCCTTAAAACGACAAAACCATTTTCTTGGTGTACTCTGTCCAGTGGCATTATCCCCATAAATGACGCAAACATTGGTGGCTGCCTCCGCTGCTGTTACCCCTTTACTGAACTGTAACAGAAGAATATCTCGGAAACGTTCCGATTTCTGCACTTGGTTCTCCATTTTCTAGCGTCCACATCTGCAATCGCTATATCCGAATACCAATAGGTAAACTGAAGTAGCAATAGTGTAGAGTAAATAGAAAATGGCAATCGATAAATAAACCCATAGGAACCGGAATAGCAACATGCGAATCAAAAACTGTACGAACTTACGCACCAACCTAGTAATTTATATTATTTAATGGCTAACACGTGCACTGTCCCATGTGCAGAGACAATAACTGGATTTTCAGTATTATATATAATTATTGACCGACTTTAGAAATTTAAAACGCTGACAATCTATTCATTAAGCGCTATAATGTTATGTTAAAGGTTCAACGCAGTAAGTCAAATATAACGGTCATACACAAAGTACATGCTTGGGACAGACTGACTCACGCCGCAGATATTAACCGGACTATACTCTTTTGATATCTCAGAATGAGAGCACTTACCCACTTCCAACAAAGTTTACCCGTAACTTCAAACCTTCCCAAAGTTTTTAAAGCTGATACACCCCGCCTCCCCCGAAATAATGAAACGAAGGAAGGTTAATGCTTAATAAATTTTCGCTGTTCATCCAGTAAAACCTCATGCATGACGTTTAAATTTATTACCTCTTTACGGTTAGGACTATCTAATCACAACAGATTTTGCATAGAATACGCGCACATACCACTGAGTGTACCTGCAAACTTATATAACCGTACGATACGTAGTTCAGAAGATATATTGAGATGTATGTTCATCCAGCTTCTCCTTAAAACGGGGTGCAAATGAGCCACAGAGTATACTCATCCCAAGTTTGACGCAGAGAACACTCAGATTTCAACAAACTTTATACATAATTACAAATCTTTTGTAACGTTTTTCATTTGTCTGTGGTGAGTAATCCGAAACTATTGAAACCAACATGACTAGGGTTTTGCGTCTTCAATCATAAACGCCTTATATGGTCAACGTCAAATATTTAACACATTAAATCATTTGTAAAGGAATCACACATTTGAATTAGTTTTATACATGAGAATTCGATTCTTTAAAGAATCTGGACGGAGGGGGATACTTGTGAGAGAGGAATTTGCGTAGATAATCGTTAAAATATAGTACAGCATCAAAATTTGGTGCTTTCATTTGAACAAACATGGTATAGTAACAATGAAGTAACTTCCAGATGTTGTTTACACTTTTGAATCAATATACACAAAAATGGTTCAAATGGCTCTGAGCACTATGCGACTTAACTTCTGAGGTCATCAGTATCCTAGAACTTAGAACTACTTAAACCTAACTAACCTAAGGACATCACACACATCCATGCCCGAGGCAGAATTCTAACCTGCGACCATAGCGGTCACGTGGTTCCAGACTGAAGCGCCTAGAAGAGCACGGCCACACCATGCACTGATGACACTACACTACAAATTACACACACACACACACACACACACACACACACACACACACTGTCTCTGTACTCTTCCCATCTATTGCCATTTCCTATTTCCTACCATTCACTATCTCATACTACCCAATCTTGTTTAACCTATGAGTTCACCATTAATGAACTCCGATGAACGGTCGTATTACTAAACGTTTGTTGCATTTCTGTAAAAGGCATTTGTGTATTGTATTTGTGCACTATTTATTAGTATTATTCCTGGATGAAAGCCACACATTATCGTTAAAGTATTCACTAAGCTTTTGTAATCTCTGATTCTAATGTTTATTTTTAACATCAAACATCGGAAGAACAGAAGATCATATTACATGTTTTCTATAGAATATGTAGGTGAAACATTTGTTTAAATATTGAGATGCCTTGTCTAACACGTAAGCTATGTATTATCTTTGTAATGGTGAGATACCTAAACAAGACGTGATGTTATTTCCAACTTGTAATGTCATCTTTGAAAATGATGTATTTGAGTATAACAGAGTAAACAACATGTAGGATTGCTTCATCGTGATACCCTATACAATAAAAAAGACAAAAATAAAAAAAAAAAACCAACTGAAATACTGATGATGATGCTATGACAACAAAAAAAGCAGGCTAATGAAGGGACAGTAAACTGATTTTAGCATTACATTTTTCCACTTACGTTACTGGACTGGTTTTGCCAGAAATGTCCCCTAAGGCAACCATAATACAGAAAACACGTTTCTGGTGGGAACATGGGGTTCTCGAAAGTCAAATTGTGAAGCCATGAGTCTGAAACACGCCTTACAGCACAGCTGTTCAGAAGCTCAACAGACTGCTTTGGTTGAGTCTATTATTTTTTTCATTCCTCCTAGCCGTGTATGAATTTTCTTTTCATCTAAGTGATTCGTTTCACCTACATTTTAGGACCCGTCCTCAATAGCCAACGCTGATTATTTTTCGCAATATTCACACGTACATTAGAATGATTTTGTTCACAGCTATTATATTTGCAGCAAGTGCGGTATATTCTTTTTCCCAAAAATATTCGGTCGTCAGCTGCACAAGTGGATTACTTTAATGCTTTAACAGGTTTCGACAGATTAATATGTCATCTACCGAAGTTCAGTAATGGCTTATACCTAGACGCCTATACCTTCGTCAGTGAAGTAATAAGGCTCCAGTTTCAAAAGGCTGTAGGAAGAGAACCACTGCTCACAATGGCGTCATATTTTAACAGGAATATTATTGACACAGGGGGAAACGTCAAGGATTTAAAAACGTTAAAGAAAATTTTACTAATAGATGGCGAAATAAGCGTCTTAACGTAAGTGGGGTCGGTTAAAAATGGCAGATGACTCACAATATGAAGGCCATTTTTTAAACTGCAGATTATACTATCCACACTGTTCAATGTGAATGAATGCGCAAGTTCTATAGTCAACAGTTGAGGCATTGTTGGTTAGTTGAGAACATCCACCACCACAAGGTCGTACAAAAGTGGCTAGGAAAAATAGGCTTTTAATTGTCCTGAGGTCGAAAACCGCATAAAACGAGTAAGGACATCGGTTTTCTAATTCCCTTAAGGCAGGCGCAAGGCATTTTCAGTGTGCTGTCCAGCGTTTTCTGCTGCAAGTTGAAACTGAGGACCAGCATATTCCACAACAGGCCGGAGGGTCTCGGGGGCTATGTTCAGAATGCGTTGCGCAATGCGTGCTTTCTTCAAGTCAGCTACGTTCGTCACTGGAGCACTGAACACATCATTCACATAACCCCACAGCCAGAAGTCACACAGATTAAGACCAGCTGATCTGGACGGCCAGACTGTAGAGAAATGTCGGCTGATACTTCTAGCATTTCCGGAAAACTACTGCAGCAGTGTGCAGTGTGTGGAGGAGCGCCATGTTGCGTGGATACGATTCTACCCACACACCCACACTGTTGAAGGGTTGGAAAGACGTTGGTGCAAACCAGTGCCTGTACAGGTAACAGTGTTTGTAGGACTCGTCTCCTCGAAAAAACACGGCCCTTTTTAAACAATATTCCGTAACTGCGATCGATTTACTATCAAATAGCCAAGCAACTCAGTTTTTCCCGCCAATTTTCAGGTGGGATAAAAGACAGGGGTAGCTGGGGGTTTCCCAGAAGTTAATAGTTTCCATAGTTAATTAACTAGTCAATCAAGCTGATATTAAGTGCTTGTATCGGTGAGGGAAGTTCCCAGAAAGGTAAAAGGGAGGGGAGAGGTAGGGGTTTCACTCAAATACTGGTTAGGCCAGTATTACAGTTTGTCAAACAAGTTTGTCAAAGAAGTTTGTCAAAGAAGTTTGTGAAACAAGTTTATCAAACATGTTTGTCTTACATGTTTGTCAAACATACCTGTCAAACAAGTTTGTCAAACAAGTTTATCAAACAAATTTTTCAAACAAATTTGTCAAACGAGTATGTCAAACAAGTTTGTCAAAACAGTTTGTCAAACAACTAAGATTCCTTGCTACAGGAGAGGGTTAGGTTAGGTTTGCTTAGGTTAGGTCTCCAATCTTCTTAATCCATTTTTGTATTCAGGGTGCCTCACATTGTAAAGCGCCTCATCAGCGTCATACATCTCTATCAATTTTGTAGTTGTCGACACACACCAATTGTACTTACTGGCAATGTCATACAACTAAAGACGACAGAACGCTGCAGTGATGATGTTGGCGCTCCATGTGGTAACATGTTACATTGCAGTGAGCAGAAGACAAGCAAGTTCTTTGATCAAATCTACAGCGAGGCCCTAGATTTGATCAAATACTAGACAACATTTGACAAAGTTCCCTATTATACCATCAAATACCTTTGACAAAGGGTTTTGACAAAGGGTTTTGACGAACTGTTTTAACGAACTGTTTTGACAAACTGTTTTGACAAACTGTTTTGACAAACTGTTTTGACGAACTGTTTTGACAAACTGTTTTGACAAACTGTTTCGACAAACTGTTTTGACAAACTGTTTTGACGAACTGTTTTGACAAACTGTTTTGACAAACTGTTATGACAAACTGTTTTGACCAACAGTTTTGGCAAACTGTTTTGACAAACTGTTTTGACAAACTGTTTTGACAAACTGTTTTGACAAACTTGTTTTGACAAACTTGTTTTGACAAACTGGTTTTGAAAAACTTGTTTTGACAAACTTGTTTTGACAAACTTGTTTTGACAAACTTGTTTTGACAAACTTGTTTTGAGAAACTTGTTTTGAGAAACTTGTTTTGACAAACTTGTTTTGACAAACTTGATTTGACAAACTGTTTTGACAAACTGTTTTGACTAACAGTTTTTGACAAATAGTTTTTGACAAAATAGTTTTTGACAAAACAGTTTTTGACAAAACAGTTTTTGACAAAACAGTTTTTGTCAAAACAGTTTTTGTCAAAACAGTTTTTGTCAAAACAGATTTTGTCAAAACATTTTTTGTCAAAACAGTTTGTCAAAACAATTCGTCAAAACAGTTTGTCAAAACAGTTCGTCAAAACCCTTTGTCAAAGGTATTTGATGGTATAATGGGGAACTTTGTCAAATGTCGTCCAATATTTGATCAAATCTAGGGCCTCGCTGTAGATTTGATCCAAGAATTCGCTTGTCTTCTGCTCACTGCAATGTGACATGTTACCACATGGAGCGCTTACATCATCACTGCAGCGTTCTGTCGTCTGTAGTTGTACGACATTGCCAGTAAATACAATTGGTGTGTGTCGAAAACTACAAAATTGATACAGTTGTATGACGCTGATGAGGCGCTTTACAATGTGAGGCACCCTGAATACAAAAATAGATTAAGAAGATTGGAGACCTAACCTAAGCTAACCTAACCTAACCCTCTCCTGTAGCAAGGAATCTTAGTGTTACAGTGAGCCTGTCTTCTGCAGATGTAGCAGTTCTTAAGTGAGTATTGTGATTTGTGATGTGAGGACACACTTCACTGAGCACATACAGAGATGTATGCTCATCCATTCTTTAGTAATTGATGTACGACGTGAAGTCCTCCACTATAAGCACACGCAAAAAGTTTTGTTGAACACTTTTATCGTATCATCATAAAACCCACAGCTTCACCCAGGTATGTTTCCTTTTTTCCCCTGCTTCTCTTCCGCATGTGCACACAGTGCAATTGTGGTACATGCAAGTGCTGCGGTTAATAAGAAGTTGTTGTTGTCAGCCATCTTGAACTTTGACGAAAAATATGATGACAGTGTAATACTCCTTCTACCACTACATCAAAGATCTTGGTCAAATATATTTGATGGAATATTTGTACACATCTTTGATCAAATCTTTGACAAAGAAATTTGATAGTGTAGTACTGGCCTTAACCCCAGGGAGTCATGCCCCACTTAGCAGAACGATAGGTTAAGAATCTGTCAATCTAAATGACAGATGAATCCAGGGGGTCATAATCTTAGCAGAAGAATGGGTTAAAAACCTCTCAATCAAAAAAGAACAATAGTTTGCCCCCTGAATGTACACTTGCTCCTGATGTAGGCAACCTGCACTAGCAAATTATGCTGATTCTCTCTGTGCCGCCCTACGATTTCTTCAACCCGCACCACACAGTCAACTTTGCAGAAAGAGGTGGTTTTGGTTGATGTAAATGCGGTTTTTTCGTTACCTACATTCTGAAAGTCTGCGTATTGACATGTACTTGGGGATACAAATGGGACTCGACTGCCCACAGAATGTTCCATGGCCATTTGCTGTCAATGTCCATGCGAACAAGACATTTCAGAGTGAGTGTTTGACTTGCTGGCATGTCAGCAGCAAGCAGCTCCTGAACATGGGCAATTTTGTACGGACAGCAATGCAGCATGTTTCGTAGGATGTTACAAACCATACTCACAGGTGTGTCCAGCGTTCGCACAACTTCCCATTCACTGCATTTCGCACACCACCTCTCGATCCCTGCTGCAGTGCTGCGGCCAAATCTTCGTCAGACGTCAGATCAACCACCTGCTTTCCTCCCTCTAGCACATTTCACTTCAGAAGGTCTTTTCGACTTTTGTAATAATTTTCTCTAGACCCTTAGCAGTCATCAAACCAATGCCTTTTTTCATAACCCATAATTTTCCCCCCTTCTTGCAGCGGTGTACCGTAGGTCTCTAGAAGAGCGTAGCGTTCCAAAGGATTGGAAAAGGGCACAGGTCATCCCGTTTTCAAGAAGGGACGTCTATCAGATGTGCAGAACTATAGACCTATATCTCTAACGTCGATCAGTTGTCGAATTTTGAGTATAATGACTTTTCTGGAGACTAGAAATCTACTCTGTAGACGATCGTGTGCAACCCAGCTAGCGCTATTCGTCCACGGGACTCAGAGGGCCATAGATACGGGTTCCCAGGTAGATGCCGTGTTTCTTGACTTCCGCAAGGCGTTCGATACAGCTCCCCACAGTCGTTTAATGAACAAAGTAAGAGCATATGGACCATCAGACCAATTGTGTGATTGGATTGAAGAGTTCCTAGATAACAGAACGCAGCATGTCATTCTCAATCGAGAGAACTCTTCCGAAGTAAGAGTGATTTCAGGTGTGCCGCAGGGGACTGTTGTAGGACCGTTGCTATTGACAATATACATAAATGACCTTGTGGATGACATCGGAAGTTCACTGAGTCATTTTGCGGATGATGCTGTGGTATATCTAGAGGGTGTAACAGTGGAAAATTGTACTGAAATGCAGGAGGATCTACAGCGAATTGACACATGGTGATTGAATCTCAATGTAGACAAGTGTAATGTGCTGCGAATAGATAGAAAGATAGATCCCTTATCATTTAGCTACAAAATAGCAGGTCAGCAACTTGAAGCAGTTAATTCCATAAATTATCTGGGTGTAGGCATTAGGAGTGATTTAAAATGGAATGATCATATAAAGTTGATCGTCGGTAAAGCAGATGCCAGACTGAGATTCATAGGAAGAATCCTAAGGAAAAGCAATCCGAAAACAAAGGAAGTAGGTTGCAGTACGCTTGTTCGCCCACTGCTTGAATACTGCTCAGCAGTGTGGGTTCCGTACCAGATAGGGTTGATAGAAGAGAGAGAGAAGATCCAACGGAGAGCAGCGCGCTTCGTTACAGGATCATTTAGTAATCGCGATAGCGTTACGGAGATGATCGATAAACTCAAGTGGAAGACTCTGCAGGAGAGACGCTCAGTAGCTCGTTACGGGCTTTTGTTGAAGTTTCGAGAACGTACCTTCACCGAGGAGTCAAGCAGTGTATTGCTCCCTCCTACGTATATCTCGCGAAGAGACCACGAGGATAAACTCAGAGAGAGTAGAGACCACACAGAAGCATACCGACAATCCTTCTTTCCACGAACAATACGAGACTGGAATAGAAGGGAGAACCGACAGAGGTACTTAGGGTACGCTCCGCCACACACCGTCAGGTGGCTTGCGGAGTCTGTATATAGATGTAGATGTAGAATGTTAAGTGTCCAGAACTTCTGTAGCGATACTGGAGCACAGTAACCGTTCCTGTGAAAGATTTTTAGCAGTAGCACGCGATCCTTCATTGGGACAGTCTTGTTGGACGCCTCGTGCGCAAACCGAGAAATAGCCATGTGCCAGGCGTCTACCAGTGTGCATATTCTGACGCTCATGGCGCCATTCATTGGTGGAACTTTCGTTACTTATTTTTTTGTTCCATGACTTTTCGATCTGTGTAAATAATACACTGTTCAAACTTGACATTATTCTCAGCTGTGGTTCTCTTTCTACAATGTCTCGAAACTGGAACTTTAATTATCGGCGCAGCCGAATAAAAATAAGAGATGGAAAATAAGTAAGTAAACTGTTCATTATTTTAAAACTGATCGCCATAACTATTAACATACACACATCACAAAAACTTTTGCATCAGCCCAGTTCCTAGAACTCCTGAAGATAGACGGTCCCTGTGGCTATTGTATCACAGACACAGTCCCTTTGACTGTTCAGAGATGTCACTAGACCGACCTAAAAATGTAGACAACCATGTATGAGCAGTGCCTATTAGACGGAGGGGGTCCGACAGCCGATCAGTTCCAGTCATTCCATTAGGAAGGAGGTACACGGCTCGTGTTGTATGTAGTTGAAACATGCCTAGACGGTCAATAATGCGGTTCGTTCACATCCGCATTGTGCCAGGAAGGGCTCTCAACAAGGGAAGAGTCCAGGCATCTCAGAGTGAGCCAAAACGATGTTGTTCGGACATAGAGGAGATACAGAGAGACAGGAACTGTCGATCACATGCCTCGCTCAGGCCGCCCAAGGGCTACTACTGCAGTGGATGACCGCTACCTACGGATTATAGATCGGAGGAATCCTGACAGCAACGACACCATGTTGAATAGTGTTTTTCGTGCAGTGACAGGACGTCGAGTTACGACTCAAACTGTGCGCAATAGGCTGCATGGTGCGCCACTTCACTCCCAATGTCCATGACCAGGTCCATCTTTGCAACGAGGACACCGTGCAGTGCAGTACAGTTGGGCCCAACAACGAGGCAAATGGACCATTCAGGATTGGCATCACGTTCTCTTCACCGATGAGTGTCGCATATGCCTTCAGCCAGACAATCGTCGTATTTGGAGGCAACCTTGTCAGGCTGAACGCCTTAGACACTGTCCAGCGAGTGCAGCAAGGTGGAAGTTCCCTGCTGCTTTGGGGTGGCATTATGTGGGTCCGACATACGCCGCTGGTGGTCACGGAACGCACCGAAATGGCTGTACAATACGTGAATGCCATCCTACGATCGATAGTGCAACCGTATGGGCAGCATATTGGACTTCATGGACGGCATTTCTCGCCCCCATCGTGCTCATCTTGTGAATGACTTCCTTCAGGATAACGACATCGCTCGACTAGAGTGGCCAGCATGTTCTCCAAACATGAACCCTATCGAACATGCCTGGCATAGATTGAAAAGGGCTGTTTATGGACGACGTGACCCACCAACCACTCTGTGGCATCTACGCCGTATCGCCGTTGAGGAGTGGGGCAATCTGGACCAATAGTGCCTTGATGAACTTGTTGATAGTCTGAAACGACGAATACAGGCATACATCCTTGCAAGAGGACCTGCTACAGGGTATTAGAGGTACCGGTGCGTACAGCAATCTGCACCACCACCTCTTAAGGTCTCGCTTTACGGCGGTACAACTGGCAAAGTGTGATTTTCATGAGCAATAAATGATGTTTATGTTGATCTCTATTCCAATTTTCTGCACAGGTTCAGGTGCTCTCAGAACCGAGGTATGCAAAACTTTCTTTGATGTGTGTATGAAGCTGGTGACTAAAAATTAGAAATTGGAGGAAGAAGAGTAGGATGCTTAAGATTTGCTGATGACATGGTCCTTCTAGCCACAGGGGAAAAAGAATTACAGGATTTGGTGGACACCATTGCAACTAACGGAAAAAAATATGGAATGAAAATTAACACAAAATAAACAAAAGTATTGGCAATAGGAGGAAATAAGAAAATAAAAATTGTGCTGAATGGAGAAACACTAGAACAGGTGCAAAATTTTAAGTAACTTGAAAGCAGGATAGACACCGACTCGACGTGCACCACAGAAATTGAAACAAGGATAGCAATGGCAAAAGAGGCGTTTTATAAGAAAAGGAGAATCTTCTGCAGCGGTCTGGACAGAGAACTCAGAAAGAGACTCATAAAATGTCTTGTATGGAGTGTTCTTCTATATGGCGCTGAAACATGGACTATGAGGAAAAAAGACAGAGAAAGGCTGGCGGCTTTTGAGATCTGGACATGGCGGAAGATGGAAAGAATAAGTTGGATGGACAGAGTAAAAAATGAAGAGGTACTGAGAAGAGTTGGAGAGAAAAGACAGTTACTAGATGTAATAAAGGGAAGAAAAAGAAATTGGATTGGGCATATATTAAGAAAGAATGACGGACTGATAAAAACAGTTTCAGAAGGTTATGTAGAAGGGAAAAGGAAGCGAGGAAGGAAGAGATTCCAGATACTGGATGACATGATGGACGGTACAACATACAGCAGCCTTAAGAAGCAAGCAATGGATCGCAGAAAATGGAGAGGCAAAGGACCTGCTAATATAGCAGATAACTGATGATGATGAAGCTGGTGCTCGTAATGTTTAGGCTAATCAGTGTATGTTCTTTGCGTGTTTGTCCGTCCGCAGCATTTTCGCTTTAGCAAATCTCTCATACGCACACCGTGCTTCTGGAGGGAAGGAGATCGAAAATAAATAAGCAGACGAATGTTAGAGTTTGTTCAGGGGCAGCTCCGTCAATACGGCACGCCCTGGCCTGCATGTTATTGTGATACCGCGTTAAGCGGAGAGGCAATTTCGCAGCCAATCTGCGCGGCGTTCTGCATTTCCGATGGCTGAACGGCGACGGCCGACCGCCGGCTCGGAACGGCTCGGCTTGGCTCGTGTTTCAGCTAGCGGCGCCGAGGCCCCCCCCCACCCAGCAGCAGTGGAAGGAAATCACTCGGCCCCAGGCGATCCACCCCTCCCCCCTTCTGTCGATAAGCAGCCCGGCCCCTGGGGGCGGAAAAGGTAATTACCGACACAGCAGACGTAGCCCCCACTGCGTGGACCGTTATTTATATTGCCAGAGTCAGCAGCGCCCGAAGCCGCTCAACTGGAAACGCTGCGAGGCGAGCGAGGGTCCAGCTTCGACGAAGCGAAGGTAGCTGCAGGCGACAGAATGTCCGGGGTGAGAGGGGGCAGTTCCTTACCTACCCGTTCGTAGCTCAGTTGTAGAATTCCTATTGGGGTAGAGGCCAATAGTAAACATGAATAAAATATACTAATGTGACAGTGACGTCTAACTACCACCAACTACTGAATCAACTTGTATTTACTGTAAATTATCTCACGATGGAAATTAGATCATATTGAACAAATCATGAATGAAAACAAACTAAACAAATTGTACACTGTTCTTAGACATACTACACTGGTAAGATTGGCTCTCAGCTCTTAATGTTAAGTTGATGTGAAGTTAGATTTAATTATACCCCTGGATAAGCAAATGGTAAATGCGGTCTGACTGCATTCCTATAATCTCTTTTGTGTCTGAAATAATACGCACTTCGGACACCACCACCTAGAAACTAACCAAACAACATGCAAAAAGACAAATAACCAATAAAGAATCGTAAGCAGAACTGCACGGATGCTCAGTGGATGGCAAGAACACGATCCAACAACTATTTCTGAACTTTACTGCCGCTGCTGCAAGTTTTACAATACCGTCTACCAGCGTGCTGGCTCCGTCGATACTGTTGGGGCGACGACTGCAGCTGCATAGTCGCTGAATTACGACGAGTCTCTCAAATACCTTGAGCAGAATAAACTACTCAGAAACTACTAATACCACAAGGCCTATATTTCCTCTAAATGGTATACAACGCTTTCAAGACTGGCTCAACAACCCTTAAAGCCATCGGCACACGGACCGTGCTGTCGAACGTTAACGTTGAGCGTGCCAAGTTCAACGTGCTGCTGAACGCTCAGGAACGATGCGACTCGTGCATACGGTACGTGGGCCCCAACGTGGTATACACGATCGCAGCGCACTCCAGCGGCAGTTGAGGGATGCTTCTAGTTCGTAAATCACACTGTTTAGTCAACGGGCGCGCTTAAAATTCCCACGTTAGCTCTATTAAAACGCACATTTCCTCCATCGTCCTCAGAAAGGAAAGTACCATGTCCAGTCAATAAGGGCACAGGATTATAAAAGTTCCATTACAAACTGTGCATTACAAATTTGGAATACTTCTCCACATGAGATAAACATTACTTCATCATTCCCACATTTTAGTAAAACCCCAAGGTCAGTCTTACTTGATCACTGTTCCTACCCAGTAGCAGAATCTTTGCAACGCGTGAATTACGAAGCGTAAAAGAAAAAGGAGCAAAATAACTTTATTAAGTAGCGCAAGCTGACCTGTAGATCAAGCCAATCGAACAAAGTCACCCCTCAAAAAAAGGTAACTTGTATTTACATGACATGAAATATTATAGTTTATACTTATATTAAACTAATTATAAAGTATCAAAACCTAATAAAAACGCGAATGTTATGAAAAAAATTGGTTGTGTCAGGACGCGAACCACCGCCCCCAAGAAAAAAAAACTCTGTATAGGACAGAGACGCTATTCATTACGCTAAACCAACATCACACCTTTCGTTGCAAATCGTAGTATTTTACCACTCGCTAAAAACCTTAATCGTAGTTATGTTACAAACTGAAATTTAATTATAACAAATTTTACCATGAACAATGCGTTTTGGGTGGATCTTCAGTGTGTTGCTACCTTCAAATAGCCTACTGTCATTATACGCAAGTTACAATAAATCTTTTGCCACGACTATGATGTTTCTCGCTATTTTATTGGAACGAATCACACAGTTAACAACGGGTTTTGCAGGATTCTCAATTTTCTGGTGCTCGGAACAGTATATATACATATAGGCTTGAAATGAATGCCAATATGGCGCCTCACTGTACTGAAGGGAGACGGCGTGCATGTGACGTAGGTGGCGTTGCGCCATCTCATTGGTCAACGCTCAGTCGCACGCTCAGAATATCTGACAAGCCATATGTTGCTCTGCACGTTCGGAAAGACTACCGAACGTGCTATTCCACGCTATGACGTCAGAAACTCGGCACGCTCAACGCTCAACATTCGGATGCACGGTCCGTGTGCCGACGGCTTTAAGGTGCAGCCCCGTGTGTCTTGTACTAACGTGCAGTACCAGTATGATAGCTCTGTGCACTGGTTGACTACGTCCAATGGTGACTGCCGGCCTATAAGGCGGAATCAACTTCAATTATATAGGGTTATTACATATGATTGAAGCGATTTCACAGCTCTACAATAACTTTTTTATTTGAGATATTTTCAAAATGCTTTGCACACACATACAAAAACTCACAAAGTGTTTTTAGGCTTTCACAAATGTTTGATATTTGCCCCTTTAGTGATTCGGCAGACATCAAGCCGATAATCAAGTTCCTCCCACACTCGGCGCAGCATCTCCCCATCAATGAGTTCGAAAGCATCGTTGATGAGAGCTCGCAGTTCTGACACGTTTCTTGGTAGAGGAGGTTTAAACACTGAATCTTTCACATAACCCCAGAGAAAGAAATCGCGTGGGGTTAAGTCGGGAGAGCGTGGAGACCATGACATGAATTGCTGATCATGAGCTCCACCACGACCGATCCATCGGTTTTCCCATCTCCTGTTTAAGAAATGCCGAACATCATAATGGAAGTGCGGTGGAGCACCACCCTGTTGAAAGATGAAGTCGGCGCTGTCGGTATCCAGTTGTGGCATGAGCCAATTTTCCGCGGGCTACGCGTGAAAGTTGCCCGCACGCGTTCAACCGTTTCTTCGCTCACTGCAGGCCGACCCGTTGATTTCCCCTTACAGAGGCATCCAGAAGCTTTAAACTGCGCATACCATCGCCGAATGGAGATAGCAGTTGGTGGATCTTTGTTGAACTTCATCCTGGAGTGTCGTTGCACTGTTATGACTGAGTGATGTGAGTGCATTTCAAGCACGACATACGCTTTCTCGGCTCCTGTCGCCATTTTGTCTCACTGCGCTCTCGAGCGCTCTGACGGCAGAAACCTGAAGTGCGGCTTCAGCCGAACAAAACTTGATGAGTTTTTCTACGTATCTGTAGTGTGTCGTGACCATATGTCAATGAATGGAGCTACAGTGAATTTATGAAATCGCTTCAATCATTTGTAATAGCCCTGTACTAGTAGTCAATGCAATGCCTATCGTGGACGCTGATGTCCTACTGCAGCTGCAGACTCCAGATCGTACACAGCACAGTATTCAGAATCTAAGTCCCTCTCTCAGAGCTGCCGAACTTTGCGACTGTCCGCTTTCACGGAGCAAGACGCTCACCTGCCTCTCTCTACCCGATGCTCTTGCGACAATCTTGCTGCCAAACTCTAATCAGGCTATCCCGATGCTGCAGAGGCCTCCCACCTCTCCCTCGCGGAGTGATACAATTTCTCCACCTATCCAAAAGTTTCTCTGTTCAAACAGCAGGCGTTGACCCTCCTCGTTTCTTGCACTTTCTTATGAACTAATAAAACATCGCTCGACCTGGCGGCGCCAGTGCGTACGCTGGACGCTCTCTGTCTGCTCGACGAACCCCTCTCTCTCTCATCTGGCTTCCGGCGGTGTTCCGTGGTTTTCGAAATGACGTAACTGCAAATCGTCACAATGGACGCATTTCTCTCGGAAACGTTTACATTTATCTTCTGGCAGTTAAAGTGACGTGATGAGCCTTGCGGGCGCACCACTCTGTACGTAATATAAGCATCTAAGTTGTTGCAGTCGACAAGTAAGGAGCACAGCTGGTCAAGTTTTAGTTTTGGAAACTCAATTTTTGGCCGCTTTTGCTGCCTTGTAGTTCACCTAGGACCTTACGATTTGGCACGAACCGAGCTCTGGCAGCCACATTACACAAGAAAAAGTGAGAAGTGGTAATGTGTAGAAAAAATGGTCAGTATAGCAGAATTTGGGCGGGCGTTGTCGTGGAGT
This sequence comes from Schistocerca piceifrons, assembly GCF_021461385.2. Taxonomy (NCBI): domain Eukaryota; kingdom Metazoa; phylum Arthropoda; class Insecta; order Orthoptera; family Acrididae; genus Schistocerca; species Schistocerca piceifrons. The sequence continues at coordinate 903,183 of NW_025727759.1, forward strand.
AGTATGACTTAGCCTGCCTGTTCGTTGAACTCGGAGTGCATCTGCAAGGCGTCTCAGTTGTTAACAGTAAACGTCAGCAGTGATGCTTTACACCTGGTGGAAGAGATAAGCAGTACATCACGCCGCCGCTGTTCCACCAGATACATAACTTTATGTTTTATGGATGCGCACAGGTCTTCGTACGGGGACATGCTGCTTTGTTTGAGGTCAACCATTCGTTTCTTTTCCTTATGTTAGCGTAAAGACACTTCTTCTTGTCACCAGTTACGAGACACGATAGGAATAGTCTGTGTTATTCACGAACCAATTGATGACAAGCAAGCAGAGATTCACATAAGGCGCCGGCTCATTTTTGTCGGCTTACAGTATGCGGTACCCATACATCCGATTTTTCGAACCTTCCCGATTGCGAACAAATGTCGCACGATGGTGGAACGATCACTGTTCATCAGAGTGACGTGAATCACTGTGGATTAATGTGTTTAAACGACCTTCATCAATCCTTGACGGTCTTCCTGAACGTGTAAAGTCACTAATGTCAGAACGATGCTCCTTAAAACGACCAAACCATTTTCTTGGCGTACTCTGTCCAGTGGCATTATCCCCATAAATGACCCAAACATTGGTGGCTGCCTCCGCTGCTGTTGCCCCTTTACTGAACTGTAACAGAAGAATATCTCGGAAACGTTCCGATTTCTGCACTTGGTTCTCCATTTTCTAGCGGTCACATCTGCAATCGCTTTATCCGAATACCAATAGGTAAACTGAAGTAGCAATAGTGTAGAGTAAATAGAAAATGGCAATCGATAAATAAACCCATAGAAACCGGAATAGCTACATGCGAAACAAAAACTGTACGAACTTATGCACCAACCTAGTAATTTATATTGTTTAATGGCTAACACGTGCACTGTCCCATGTGCAGAGACAATAACTGGATTTTCAGTATTATATATAATTATTGACCGACATTAGAAATTTAAAACGCTGATAATCTATTCATTAAGCGCTATAATGTTATGTTAAAGGTTCAACGCAGTAAGTCAAATATAACGGTCATACACAAAGTACATGCTTGGGACAGCCTGACTCACGCCGCAGATATTAACCGGACTATACTCTTTTGATATCTCAGAATGAGAGCACTTACCCACTTCCAACAAAGTTTACCCGTAACTTCAAACCTTCCCAAAGTTTTTAAAGCTGATACAACCCGCCTCCCCCGAAATAATGAAACGAAGGAAGGTCAATGCTTAATAAATTTTCGCTGTTCATCCAGTAAAACCTCATGCATGACGTTTAAATTTATTACTTCTTTACGGTTAGGACTATCTAATCACAACAGATTTTGCATAGAATACCCGCACATACCACTGAGTGTACCTGCAAACTTATATAACCGTACGATACGTAGTTCAGAAGATATATAGAGATGTATGTTCATCCAGCTTCTCCTTAAAACGGGGTGCAAATGAGCCACAGAGTGTACTCATCCCAAGTTTGACGACGAGAACACTCAGATTTCAACAAACTTTACACATAATTTCAAATCTTTTGTAGCATTTTTCATTTGTCTGTGGTGAGTAATCCGAAACTATTGAAACCAACATGACTAGAGTTTTGCGTCTTCAATCATAAACGCCTTATATGGTCAACGTCAAATATTTAACACATTAAATCATTTGTAAAGGAATCACACATTTGAATTAGTTTTATACATGAGAATTCGATTCTTTAAAGAATCTGGACGGAGGGGGATACTTGTGAGAGAGGAATTTGCGTAGATAATCGTTAAAATATAGTACAGCATCAAAATTTGGTGCTTTCATTTGAACAAACATGGTATGGTAACAATGAAGTAACTTCCAGATGTTGTTTACACTTTTGAATCAATATACACAAAAATGGTTCAAATGGCTCTGAGCACTATGCGACTTAACTTCTGAGGTCATCAGTCCCCTAGAACTTAGAACTACTTAAACCTAACTAACCTAAGGACATCACACACATCCATGGACGAGGCAGGATTCTAACCTGCGACCATAGCGGTCACGTGGTTCCAGACTGAAGCGCCTAGAAGAGCACGGCCACACCGTGTACTGATGACACTACACTACAAATTACACACACACACACACACACACACACACACACACACACACACACACACACTGTCTCTGTACTCTTCCCATCTATTGCCATTTCCTATTTCCTACCTGTCACTATCTCATACTACCCAATCTTGTTTAACCTATGAGTTCACCATTAATGAACTCCGATGAACGGTCGTATTACTAAACGTTTGTTGCATTTCTGTAAAAGGCATTTGTGTATTGTATTTGTGCACTATTTATTAGTATTATTCCTGGATGAAAGCCACACATTATCGTTAAAGTATTCACTAAGCTTTTGTAATCTGTGATTCTAATGTTTATTTTTATTATCAAACATCGGAAGAACAGAAGATCATATTACATTTTTTCTATAGAATATGTAAGTGAAACATTTGTTTAAATATTGAGATGCGTTGTCTAACACGTAAGCTATGTATTATCTTTGTAATGGTGAGATACCTAAACAAGATGTGATGTTATTTCCAACTTGTAATGTCATCTTTGAAAATGATGTATTTGAGTATAACAGAGTAAACAACATGTAGGATTGCTTCATCGTGATATCCTATACAATAAAAAAAAATAAAAATAAAAACAACCAACTGAAATACTGATGATGAAGCTATGACAACAAAAAAAGCACGCTAATGAAGGGACAGTAAACTGATTTTAGCATTACATTTTTCCACTTACTTTACTGGACTGGTTTTGCCAGAAATGTCCCCTAAGGCAACCATAATACAGAAGACACGTTTCTGGTGGGAACATGGGGTTCTCGAAAGTAAAATTGTGAAGCCATGAGTCTGAAACACGCCTTATAGCACAGCTGTTCAGAAGCTCAACAGACTGCTTTGGTTGAGTCTATTATTTTTTTCATTCCTCCTAGCCGTGTATGAATTTTCTTTTCATCTAAGTGATTCGTTTCACCTACATTTCAGGACCCGTCTTCAATAGCCAACGCTGATTATTTTTCGCAATATTCACACGTACATTAGAATGATTTTGTTCACAGATATTATATTTGCAGCAAGTGCGGTATATTATTTTTCCCAAAAATATTCCGCCGTCAGCTGCACAAGTGGATTACTTTATTGCTTTAACAGGTTTCGACAGATTAATATGTCATCTACCGAAGTTCAGTAATGGCTTATAACACAGGTACGCAGACGCCTATACCTTCTTCAGTGAAGTAATAAGGCTCCAGTTTCAAAAGGCTGTAGGAAGAGAACCACTGCTCAGAATGGCGTCATATTTTAACAGCAATATTATTGACGCAGAGGGAAACGTCAAGGATTTAAAAACGTTAAAGAAAATTTTACTAATAGATGGCGAAATAAGCGTCTTAACGTAAGTGGGGTCGGTTAAAAATGGCAGATGACTCACAATACGAAGGCCATTTTTTAAACTGCAGATTATACTATCCACACTGTTCAATGTGAATGAATGCGCAAGCTCTGTAGTCAACAGTTGAGGCATTGTTGGATAGTTGAGCCCATCCACCACCACAAGGTCGTACAAAAGTGGCTAGGAAAAATAGGCTTTTAATTGTCCTGAGGTCGAAAACCGCATAAAACGAGTAAGGACATCGGTTTTCTAATTCCCTTAAGGCAGGCGCAAGGCATTTTCAGTGTGCTGTCCACCGTTTTCTGCTGCAAGTTGAAACTGAGAAACAGCATATTCCACAACAGGTCGGAGTGTCTCGGGGGCTATGTTCAGAATGCGTTGCGCAATGCGTGCTTTCTTCAAGTCAGCTACGTTCGTCATTGGAGCACTGAACACATCATTCACATAACCCCACAGCCAGAAGTCACACAGATTAAGACCAGCTGATCTGGACGGCCAGACTGTAGAGAAATGATGGCTGATACTTCTAGCATTTCCGGAAAACTTCTGCAGCAGTGTGCAGTTTGTGGAGAAGCGCCATCTTGCATGGATACGATTCTACCCACACACCCACTCTGTTGAAGGGTTGGAAAGACGTTGGTGCAAACCAGTGCCTGTACAGGTAACAGTGTTTGTAGGACTCGTCTCCTCGAAAAAACACGGCCGTTTTTAATCAATATTCCGTAACTGCAATTGATTTCCTATCAAATGGCCAATCAACTCAGTTTTTCCTGCCAATTTTCAAGTGGGATAAAAGACAGGGGTAGCTGGGGGTTTCCCAGAAGTTAATAATTTCCGTAGTTAATTAACTAGTCAATCAAGCTGATATTAAGTGCTTGTATCGGTGAGGGAAGTTCCCAGAAAGGTACAAGGGAGGGGAGGGGTAGGGGTTTCTCTCAAATACTGGTTGGGCCAGTATTAAGTGTGCCAAACAAGTTTGTCAAAGAACTTTGTCAAACAAGTTTGTCAAACAAGTTTCTCAAACAAGATCGTCAAACAAATTTGTCGAACAAGATCGTCAAACAAATTTGTCGAACATGTTTTTCAAACAAGTTTGCCAAACAAAATTGTCAAACAAGTATGTCAAACAAGTTTGTCAAACAGTTTGTCAAACAACTAAGATTACTTGCTACAGGAGAGGGTTGGGTTATGTTAGCTTAGGTTCGGTCTACAATCTTCTTAATCTATTTTTGTATTCAGGGTGCCTCACGTTGTAAAGCGCCTCATCAGCGTCATTCATCTCTATCAATTTTGTAGTCGTCGTCACACACAAATTGTTTTTACTGGCAATGTCGTACAACTACAGACGACAGAACGCTGCAGTGATGATGTTAGCGCTCCATGTAGTAACATGTCACATTGCAGTGAGCAGAAGACAAGCGATTTCTTTGCTTAAATCTATAGCGAGGCCCTAGATTTGATCAAATATTGGACGACTTTAAACAAAGTTCCATATTATACCATAAAATACCTTTGACAAAGGGTTCTGACAAAGGGTTTTGACGAACTGTTTTGACGAACTGTTTTGACAAACTGTTTTGACGTACTGTTTTGACAAACTGTTTTGACAAACTGTTTTGACGAACTGTTTTGACAAACTGTTTTGACAAACTGTTTTGACAAACTGTTTTGACAAACTTGTTTTGACAAACTTGTTTTCACGAACCTGTTTTGACGAACTTGTTTAGACGAAATTGTTTTGACGAACTTGTTTTGACGAACTGTTTTGGCAAACTTGTTTTGACAAACTTGTTTTGACAAACTTGTTTTGAAAAACTTGTTTTGACAAAGTGTTTTGACAAATTGTTTTGACAAACTGTTATGACAAACTGTTTTGACAAACTGTTTTGACAAACAGTTTTTGACAAACAGTATTTGTCAAAACAGTTTGTCAAAACAGTTTGTCAAAACAGTTCGTCAAAACTGTTCGTCAAAACAGTTCGTCAAAACCCTTTGTCAAAGGTATTTGATGGTATAATAGGGAACTTTGTCAAATGTCGTCCAATATTTGATCAAATCTAGGGCCTCGCTGTAGATTTGATCCAAGAAGTCGCTTGTCTTCTGCTCACTGCAATGTGACATGTTACCACATGGAGCGCTTACATCATCACTGCAGCGTTCTGTCGTCTGTAGTTGTACAACATTGCCAGTAAATACAATTGGTGTGTGTCGACAACTACAAAATTCATAGAGATGTATGACGCTGATGAGGCGCTTTACAATGTGAGGCACCCTGAATACAAAAATAGATTGAGAAGATTGGAGACCTAACCTAAGCTAACCTAACCTAACCCTCTCCTGTAGCAAGGAATCTTAGTGTTACAGTGAGCCTGTCTTCTGCAGATGTAGCAGTTCTTAAGTGAGTATTGTGATTTGTGATGTGAGGACACATTTCACTGAGCACATACAGTGATGTATGCTCATCCATTCTTTAGTAATTGATGTACGACGTGACGTCCTCCACTATAAGCTCACGCAACGAGTTTTGTTGAATGCTTTTATCGTTTCATCACAAAACCCACAGCTTCACCCAGGTATGTTTCCTTTTTTCCCCTGCTTCTCTTCCGCATGTGCACACAGTGCAATTGTGGTACATGCAACTGCTGCAGTTAATAACAAGTTGTTGTTGTCAGCCATCTTGAACTTTGACGAAAAATATGATGACGGTGTAATACCCCTTCTACCACTACATCAAAGATCTTGGTCAAATATATTTGATGAAATATTTGATCACATCTTTGATCAAATCTTTGACAAATAAATTTGATAGTGTAGTACTGGACTTAACCCCAGGTAGTCATGACCCACTTAGCAGAACGATAGGTTAAGAATCTGTCAATCGAAATGACAGATGAATCCAGGGGGTCATAATCTTAGCAGAAGAATGGGGTAAGAACCTCTCAATCAAAAAAAGGACAATAGTTTGCCCCCTGAATGTACAGTTGCTCCTGATGTAGGCAACCTGCACTAGCAAATTATGCTGATTCTTTCTGTGCCCCCCTACGATTTCTTCAACCCACACCACACAGTCTATTTTGCAGAAAGAGGTGGTTTTGGTTGATGTAAATGCGGTTTTTTCGTTACCTACATTCTGAAAGTCTGCGTATTGACATGTACTTGGGGATACAAATGGGACTCGACTGCCCACAGAATGTTCCATGGCAATTTGCTGTCAATTTCCATGCAAACAAGACATTTCAGAGTGAACGTTTGACTTGCTGGCATGTCAGAAGCAAGCAGCTCCTGAACATGGGCAATTTTGTACGGACAGCAATGCAGCATGTTTCGTAGGATGTTACAAACCATACTCACAGGTGTGTCCAGCGTTCGCACAACTTCCCATTCACTGCGTGTTCGCACACCACCTCTCGATCCCTGCTGCAGTGCTGCGGCCAAATCTTCGTCAGACGTCAGATCAACCACCTGCTTTCCTCCCTCTAGCACATTTCACTTCAGAAGGTCTTTTCGACTTTTGTAATAATTTTCTCTAGACCCTTAGCAGTCATCAAACTAATGCCTTTTTTCATAACCCATAACTTTCCCCCCTTCTTGCAGCGGTGTACCGTAGGTCTCTAGAAGAGCGTAGCGTTCCAAAGGATTGGAAAAGGGCACAGGTCATCCCGTTTTCAAGAAGGGACGTCTATCAGATGTGCAGATCTATAGACCTATATCTCTAACGTCGATCAGTTGTCGAATTTTGAGTATAATGACTTTTCTGGAGACTAGAAATCTACTCTGTAGACGATCGTGTGAAACCCAGCTCGCGCTATTCGTCCACGGGACTCAGAGGGCCATAGACACGGGTTCCCAGGTAGATGCCGTGTTTCTTGACTTCCGCAAGGCGTTTGATACAGCTCCCCACAGTCGTTTAATGAACAAAGTAAGAGCATATGGACTATCAGACCAATTGTGTGATTGGATTGAAGAGTTCCTAGATAACAGAACGCAGCATGTCATTCTCAATCGAGAGAACTCTTCCGAAGTAAGAGTGATTTCAGGTGTGCCGTAGGGGACTGTCGTAGGACCGTTGCTATTCACAATATACATAAATGACCTTGTGGATGACATCGGAAGTTCACTGAGTCATTTTGCGGATGATGCTGTGGTATATCTAGAGGGTGTAACAGTGGAAATTTGTACTGAAATGCAGGAGGATCTGCAGCGAATTGACGCATGGTGATTGAATCTCAATGTAGACAAGTGTAATGTGCTGCGAATAGATAGAAAGATAGATCCCTTATCATTTAGCTACAAAATAGCAGGTCAGCAACTGGAAGCAGTTAATTCCATAAATTATCTGGGTGTAGGCATTAGGAGTGATTTAAAATGGAATGATCATATAAAGTTGATCGTCGGTAAAGCAGATGCCAGACTGAGATTCATAGGAAGAATCCTAAGGAAAAGCAATCCGAAAACAAAGGAAGTAGGTTATAGTACGCTTGTTCGCCCACTGCTTGAATACTGCTCAGCAGTGTGGGATCCGTACCAGATAGGGTTGATAGAAGAGAGAGAGAAGATCCAACGGAGAGCAGCGCGCTTCGTTACAGGATCATTTAGTAATCGCGAAAGCGTTACGGAGATGATCGATAAACTCCAGTGGAAGACTCTGCAGGACAGACGCTCAGCAGCTCGTTACGGGCTTTTGTTGAAGTTTCAAGAACATACCTTCACCGAGGAGACAAGCAGTGTATTGCTCCCTCCTACGTATATCTCGCGAAGAGACCACGAGGATAAAATCAGAGAGAGTAGAGACCACACAGAAGCATACCGACAATCCTTCTTTCCACGAACAATACGAGACTGGAATAGAAGGGAGAACCGATAGAGGTACTCAGGGTAGCCTCCGCCACGCACCGTCAGGTGGCTTGCGGAGTATGTATATAGATGTGGATGTAGAACGTTAAGTGTCCAGAACTTCTGTAGCGATACTGGAGCACAGTAACCGTTCTTGTGAAAGATTTTTAGCAGTAGCACGCGATCCTTCATTGAGACAGTCTTGTTGGACGCCTCGTGCACAAACCGAGAAATAGCCATGTGCCGGGCGTCTACCAGTGTGCATATTCTGACGTTCATGGCGCCATTCATTGGTGAAACTTTCGTTACTTATTTTTTTGTTCCATGACTTTTCGATCTGTGTAAATAATACACTGTTCAAACTAGACGTTATTCTCAGCTGTGGTTCTCTTTCTACAATGTCTCGAAACTGGAACTTTAATTATCGGCGCAGCCGAATAAAAATAAGAGATGGAAGATAAGTAAGTAAACTGTTCATTATTTCAAAACTGATCGCCATAACTATTAACATGCACACATCACAAAAACTTTTGCATCAGCCCAGTTCCTAGAACTCCTGAAGATAGACGGTGCCTGTGGCTATTGTATCACAGACACAGTCCCTTTGACTGTTCAGAGATGTCACTAGACCGACATAAAGATGTAGACAACCATGCATGAGCAGTGCCTATTAGACGGAGGGGGGCCCACAGCCGATCAGTTCCAGTCATTCCACTAGGAGGGAGGTACACGGCTCGTGTTGTATGTAGTTGAAACATGCCTAGACGGTCAATAATGCGGTTCGTTCGCATCCGCATTGTGCCAGGAAGGGCTCTGAACAAGGGAAGAGTCCAGGCATCTCAGAGTGAGCCAAAACGATGTTGTTCGGACATAGAGGAGATACAGACTGACAGGAACTGTCGATCACATGCCTCGCTCAGGCTGCCCAAGGGCTACTACTGCAGTGGATGACCGCTACCTACGGATTATAGATCGGAGGAATCCTGACAGCAACGACACCATGTTGAATAGTGTTTTTCGTGCAGTGACAGGACGTCGTGGTACGACTCAAACTGTGCGCAATAGGCTGCATGGTGCGCAACTTCACTCCCGATGTCCATGACCAGGTCCATCTTTGCAACAAGGACACCGTGCAGCGCAGTACAGCTGGGCCCAACAACGAGGCAAATGGACCATTCAGGATTGGCCTCACGTTCTCTTCACCGATGAGTGTCGCATATGTCTTCAACCAGACAATCCATATTTGCGTGTCCCGTATTTGCGTATGTCCCGTATTTGCGTATGACCCATATTTGCGTTTTTCCCGTATGTGCGTTTTCCCCGTATTTGCGTTTTTCCCGTATTTTCGTTTTCCCGCACTTGCGTTTTTACCGTAATTGCGTTTTTACCGTACTTGCGTTTTTCCCGTGTTTGCGTTTTTCCCGTGTTTGCGTTTTTCCCGTATTTGCGTTATTTGCGTATTTGCGTTTTTGCCGTATTTGCGCTTTTGCCGTATTTGCGTTTTTGCCATATTTGAGTTTTTGCCGTATTTGCGTTTTTCCCGTATTTGCGTTTTTATCATTACTAATGAACCCATCCTACCAACCATTACCTCCTCCTAGTCATGTTGTGTCCGTCAATTTCTCTTCTTTATATTTGCGTTTGTCCCATATTTGCGTTTGTCCCATATTTGCGTTTGTCCCATATTTGTGTTTGTCCCATATTTGCGTTTTTCCCAAATTTGCGTTTTTCCCATATTTGCGTTCTTCCCATATTTGCGTTTTTCCCATATTTGCGTTTTTCCCATATTTGCGTTTTTCCCATATTTGCCTTTTTCCCGTATTTGCGTTCTTCCCATATTTGCGTTTTTTTCATATTTGCCTTTTTCCCATATTTGCGTTTTTCCCATATTTGCGTTTTTCCCATATTTGCGTTTTTCCCATATTTGCGCTTTTCCCATATTTCCGTTTTTCCCATATTTGCGCTTTTCCCATATTTGCGTTTTTCCCATATTTGCGTTTTTATCATTACTAATGAACCCATCCTACCAACCATTACCTTCTTCTAGTCATGCTGTGTCCCTGAATTTCTCTTCTCCATACTTGCGTTTGTCCCATATTTGCGTTTGTCCCATATTTGCGTTCGTCCCGTAATTGCGTATGTCCCGTATTTGCGTATGTCCCGTATTTGCGTATGTCCCGTATTTGCGTATGTCCCATCATTGCGTATGTCCCGTATTTGCGAATGTCCCGTAATTGCGATTGTCCCGTATTTGCGCATGTCCCGTATTTGCGTATGTCCTGTAATTGCGTATGTCAAGTATTTGCGTATATCCCGTATTTGCGTATGTCCCGTATTTGCGTATGTCGCGTATTAGCGTTTTTCCCGTATTTGCGTTTTTCCCGTATTTGCGTTTTTCATTTTATGCGTTTTTCCCTTTATGCGTTTTTCCCGTTATGCGTTTTTCCCGTTAAGCGTTTTTCCCGTTACGCGTTTTTCCCGTTATGCGTTTTTCCCGTTATGCGTTTATGCCGTATTTGCGTTTTTGCCGTATTTGCGTTTCTGCCGTATTTGCGTTTTTGCTGTATTTGCGTTTTTCCCATATTTGCGTTTTTCCCATATTTGCGTTTTTCCGATATTTGCGTTTCTCCCATATTTGCGTTTTTCCCGTATTTCCGTTTTTCCCGTATTTGCGTTTTTCCCATATTTGCGTTTTTCCTGTATTTGCGCTTGGCCAGTATTTGCACTTTGCCCGTATTTGCGCTGTGCCCGTATTTGCGTTTTGCCGGTATTTGCGTTTTGCCCGTATTTGCGTTTTGCCTGTATTTGCGTTTTGCCCATATTTGCGTTATGCCGTATTTGCGTTTTGCCTGTATTTGCGTTTTGCCCGTATTTGCGATTTGCCTGTATTTGCGTTTTGCCCCTATTTGCGTTTTGCCCGTATTTGCGTTTTGCCTGTATTAGCGTTTTGCCCGTATTTGCGTTTTCCCCGTATTTGCGTTTTGCCCATTTTGCGTTTTGCCTGTATTTGCATTTTTCCCGTATTTGCGTTTTTCCCGAATTTGCGTTTCTCCCGTATTTGCGTTTCTCCCATATTTGCGTTTTTCCCATATATGCGTTTTTCCCATATTTGCGTTTTTCCCGTATTTGCGTTTTTCCCATTTTTGCGTTTTACCCATATTTGCGTTTTTCCCATATTTGCGTTTTTCCCATATTTAAATTTTTCCTATATTTACGTTTTTCCCATATTTGCGTTTTCCCCAAATTTGCGTTTTCCCATAATTATGTTTTTCCCATATTTGCGTTTGTCCCATATTTGCGTTTGTCCCATATTTGCGTAAGTCCCGTATTTGTGTTTGACCCATATTTGCGATTGTCCCGTATCTGCGTATGTCCCGTATTTGCGTATGTCCCGTATTTGCGTATGTCCCGTATTTGCGTGTGTCCTGTATTTGCGTATGTCCCGTATTTGCGTATGCCCCGTATTTGCGTATGTCCCGTATTTGCGTATGTCCCGTTTTTGCGTATGTCCCGTACTTGCGTATGTCCCATATTTGCGTTTGTCCCGTATCTGCGTATATCCCGTATTTGCGTATGTCCCGTTTTTGCGTATGTCCCGTACTTGCGTATGTCCCGTATTTGCGTATGTCCCGTATTTGCGTTTTTCCCGTATTTGCGTTTATCCTGTATTTGCGTTATTAACGTATTTGCGTTTTTCCCGTCTTTGCGTTATTCCGATATTTGCGTTTTCCCTATATATCCGTTTTTCCCATATTTGCGTTTTTCCCATAATTGCGTTTTTCCCATATTTGGGTTTTTCCCATATTTGCGTTTTTCGCATATTTGCGTTTTTCCCATATTTGCGTTTTTCCCATATTTGCGTTTTTCCCATATTTGAGTTTTTCCCATATTTGAGTTTTTCCCATTTTTACGTTTTTCCCATATTTACGTTATTCCCATATTTGCGTTTTTCCCGTACTTGCGTTTTTACCGTACTTGCGTTTTTCCCGTACTTGCGTTTTTCCAGTGTTTGCGTTTTTCCCATGATTGCGTTTTCCCGTATTTGCGTTTTTCCCGTATTTGCGTTTTTCCCGTATTTGCGTTTTTGCCGTATTTGCGTTTTTGCCGTATTTGCGTTTTTGCCGTGTTTGCGTTTTTCCCGTATTTGCGTTTTTCCCGTATTTGCGTTTTTATCATTACTAATGAACCCATCCTACCAACCATTTCCTCCTCCTAGTCATGTTGTGTCCGTCAATTTCTCTTCTCCATATTTGCGTTTGTCCCATATTTGCGTTTGTCCGATATTTGCGTTTGTCTCACATTTGTGTTTTTCCCGTTTTTGCGTTTTTCCTGTATTTGCGTTTTTCCCGTGTTTGCGTTTTTCCCGTCTTTGCGTTCTTCCCATATTTGCGTTTTGCCCATATTTGCGTTTTTCCCATATTTCCGTTTTTCCCATATTTGCGTTTTTCCCATATTTGCGTTTTTCCCATATTTGCGTTTATTCCATATTTGCGTTTTTCCCATATTTGCGTTTTCCACATATTTGTGTTTTTCCCATAATTTCGATTTTCCCATAATTGCGTTTTTCCCATAATTCGTTTTTCCCATAATTGGGTTTTCCCATAATTGCGGTTTTCCCATAATTGCGTTTTTCCCATATTTGCATTTATCTCATATTTGCGTTTGTCCCATATTTGCGTTTTTAACATTATTAATGAACCATTCCTACCAACCATTACCTGCTTCTAATCATGTTGTGTCCCTGAATTTCTTTTCTCCATATTTGCGTTTGTCCCATATTTGCGTTTGCCCCATATTTGCGTTTGTCCCATATTTGCGTTTGTTTCATATTTGCGCTAGTCCCATATTTGCGTTTGTCCCATATTTGCGTTTTTCCCGCATTTGCGTTTGTCCCATATTTGCGTTTGTCCCATATTTGTGTTTGTCCCATATTTGCGTTTGTTTCATATTTGCGTTTGTCCCGTATTTGCGTTTGTCCCATATTTGCGTTTGTCCCGTATTTGAGTATTTGCGTTTGTCCCGTATTTGCGTTTGTCCCGTATTTGCGTATGTCCCGTATTAGCGTATGTCCCGTACTTGCGTATGTCCCGTATTTGTGAATGTACCGTATTTGCGTATGTCCCGTAATTGCGTATGTCCCGTATTTGCGTATGTCCCGTATTTGCGTATGTCCCGTATGTGCGTATGTCCCGTATGACACGTATTTGCGTATGTCCTGTATTTGCGTATGTCCCTTCCCGTATTTGCGTATTTCCCGTATTTGCGTTTCTCCTGTATTTTCGTTTTTTTCATATTTGCGTTTTTCCCGTATTTGCGTCTTTCCCGTATTTGCGTTTTTCCCGTATTTGCGTTTTTCCCGTATTTGCGTTTTTCCCGTATTTGCGTTTTTCCCATATTTGCGTTTTTCCCATATTTGCGTTTTTCCCATATTTGCGTTTTTCCCGTATTTGCTTTTTTCCCATATTTGCGTTTTTCCCATAATTGCGTTTTCCCATAATTGCGTTTTCCCCATCATTGCCTTTTTCCCATAATTGCGTATTTCCCATATTTGCGTTTTTCCCATATTTGCGTTTTTCCCATATTTGCGTTTTTCCCATATTTAAATTTTTCCTATATTTGCGTTTTTCCCATATTTGCGTTTTTCCCATATTTGCGTTTTCCCATAATTATGTTTTTCCCATATTTGCGTTTGTCCCATATTTGCGTTTGTCCCATATTTGCGTAAGTCCCGTATTTGTGTTTGACCCATATTTGCGATTGTCCCGTATCTGCGTATGTCCCGTATTTGCGAATGTTCCATATTTGCGTATGTCCCGTATTTGCGTGTGTCCTGTATTTGCGTATGTCCCGTATTTGCGTATGCCCCGTATTTGCGTATGTCCCGTATTTGCGTATGTCCCGTTTTTGCGTATGTCCCATACTTGCGTATGTCCCATATTTGCGTTTGTCCCGTATTTGCGTATGTCCCGAATTTGCGTATGTCCTGTTTTTGCGTATGTCCCGTACTTGCGTATGTCCCGTATTTGCGTTTGTCCCGTATTTGCGTTTTTCCCGTATTTGCGTTTTTGCCGTATTTGCGTTTTTGCCGTATTTGCGTTTTTGCCGTGTTTGCGTTTTTCCCGTATTTGCGTTTTTCCCGTATTTGCGTTTTTATCATTACTAATGAACCCATCCTACCAACCATTTCCTCCTCCTAGTCATGTTGTGTCCGTCAATTTCTCTTCTCCATATTTGCGTTTGTCCCATATTTGCGTTTGTCCGATATTTGCGTTTGTCTCACATTTGTGTTTTTCCCGTTTTTGCGTTTTTCCTGTATTTGCGTTTTTCCCGTGTTTGCGTTTTTCCCGTCTTTGCGTTCTTCCCATATTTGCGTTTTGACCATATTTGCGTTTTTCCCATATTTGCGTTTTTCCCATATTTGCGTTTTTCCCATATTTGCGTTTTTCCCATATTTGCGTTTATTCCATATTTGCGTTTTTCCCATATTTGCGTTTTCCCCATATTTGTGTTTTTCCCATAATTTCGTTTTTCCCATAATTGCGTTTTTCCCATAATTCGTTTTTCCCATAATTGGGTTTTCCCATAATTGCGTTTTTCCCATAATTGCGTTTTTCCCATATTTGCATTTATCTCATATTTGCGTTTGTCCCATATTTGCGTTTTTAACATTATTAATGAACCATTCCTACCAACCATTACCTGCTTCTAATCATGTTGTGTCCCTGAATTTCTTTTCTCCATATTTGCGTTTGTCCCATATTTGCATTTGCCCCATATTTGCGTTTGTCCCATATTTGCGTTTGTTTCATATTTGCGCTTGTCCCATTTTTGCGTTTGTCCCATATTTGCGTTTTTCCCGCATTTGCGTTTGTCCCGTATTTGCGTTTGTCCCATATTTGTGTTTGTCCCATATTTGCGTTTGTTTCATATTTGCGTTTGTCCCGTATTTCCGTTTGTCCCGTATTTGCGTTTGTCCCGTATTAGCGTATGTCCCGTATTAGCGTATGTCCCGTACTTGCGTATGTCCCGTATTTGTGAATGTACCGTATTTGCGTATGTCCCGTAATTGCGTATGTCCCGTATATGCGTTTTTCCCGTATTTGCGTTTTTCCCGTATTTGCGTTTTTGCCATATTTGCGTTTTTGCCGTATTTGCGTTTTTGCCGTGTTTGCGTTATTCCCGTATTTGCGTTTTTCCCGTTATTGCGTTTTTATCATTACTAATGAACCCATCCTACCAACCATTTCCTCCACCTAGTCATGTTGTGTCCGTCAATTTCTCTTCTCCATATTTGCGTTTGTCCCATATTTGCGTTTGTCCGATATTTGCGTTTGTCTCACATTTGTGTATTTCCCGTTTTTGCGTTTTTCCTGTATTTGCGTTTTTCCCGTGTTTGCGTTCTTCCCGTCTTTGCGTTCTTCCCATATTTGCGTTTTGCCCATATTTGCGTTTTTCCCATGTTTGCGTTTTTCCCATATTTGCGTTTTTCCCATATTTGCGTTTTTCCCATATTTGCGTTTATTCCATATATGCGTTTTTCCCATATTTGCGATTTCCCCATATTCGTGTTTTTCCCATAATTTCGTTTTTCCCATAATTGCGTTTTTCCCATAATTCGTTTTTCCCATAATTGGGTTTTCCCATAATTGCGTTTTTCCCATAATTGCGTTTTTCCCATATTTGCATTTATCTCATATTTGCGTTTGTCCCATATTTGCGTTTATAACATTATTAATGAACCATTCCTACCAACCATTACCTGCTTCTAATCATGTTGTGTCCCTGAATTTCATTTCTCCATATTTGCGTTTGTCCCATATTTCCGTTTGCCCCATATTTGCGTTTGTCCCATATTTGCGTTTGTTTCATATTTGCGCTTGTCCCATATTTGCGTTTGTCCCATATTTGCGTTTTTCCCGCATTTGCGTTTGTCCCATATTTGCGTTTGTCCCATATTTGTGTTTGTCCCATATTTGCGTTTGTCCCATATTTGCGTTTGTCCCATATTTGCGTTTGTCCCGTATTTGAGTATTTGCGTTTGTCCCGTATATGCGTTTGTCCCGTATTTGCGTATGTCCCGTATTAGCGTATGCCCCGTACTTGCGTATGTCCCGTATTTGTGAATGTACCGTATTTGCGTATGTCCCGTAATTGCGTATGTCCCGTATTTGCGTATGTCCCGTATTTGCGTATGTCCCGTATGACACGTATTTGCGCATGTCCTGTATTTGCGTATGTCCCTTCCCGTATTTGCGTATTTCCCGTATTTGCGTTTCTCCTGTATTTTCGTTTTTTTCATATTTGCGTTTTTCCCGTAGTTGCGTTTTTCCCATAGTTGCGTTTTTCCCGAGTAGGCGTTTTTCCCGTATTTGCGTTTTTCCCGTATTTGCGTTTTTCCCGTATTTGCGTTTTTCACGTATTTGCGTTTTTCCTGTATTTGCGTTTTTCCCATATTTGCGTTTTTCCCATATTTGCGTTTTTCCCATAATTGCGTTTTTCCCATATTTGCGTTTTTCCCATATTTGCGTTTTTCCCATATTTGCTTTTTTCCCATATTTGCGTTTTTCCCATAATTGCGTTTTCCCCATAATTGCGTTTTCCCCATCATTGCCTTTTTCCCATAATTGCGTATTTCCCATAATTGCGTTCTTCCCATAATTGCGTTTTTCCCATAATATCGTTTTTCCCATATTTGCGTTTTTTCGCATATTTGCGTTTTCCCAATTTTTGCGTTTTTATCACTACTAATGAATCCATCCTACCAACCATTACCATCTGCTAGTCATGTTGTCTCCCAGAATTTCTCCTCTCCATATTTGAGTTTGTCCCATATTTGCGTTTGCCCCATATTTGCGTTTGTCTCATATTTGTGTTTTTCCCGTATTTGCGTTTATCCCGTATTTGCGTTATTCCCGTATTTGCGTTTTCCCCATATTTGCGTTTTTCCCGTCTTTGCGTTTTTCCCGAATTTGCGTTTCTCCCGTATTTGCGTTTCTCCCGTATTTGCGTTTTTCCCATATTTGCGTTTTTCCCATATTTGCGTTTTTCCCATTTTTGCGTTTTACCCATATTTGCGTTTTTCCCATATTTAAATTTTTCCTATATTTGCGTTTTTCCCATATTTGCGTTTTTCCCATATTTGCGTTTTCCCATAATTATGTTTTTCCCATATTTGCGTTTGTCCCATATTTGCGTTTGTCCCATATTTGCGTAAGTCCCGTATTTGTGTTTGACCCATATTTGCGATTGTCCCGTATCTGCGTATGTCTCGTATTTGCGTATGTCCCGTATTTGCGTATGTCCCGTATTTGCGTGTGTCCTGTATTTGCGTATGTCCCGTATTTGCGTATGCCCCGTATTTGCGTATGTCCCGTATTTGCGTATGTCCCGTTTTTGCGTATGTCCCGTACTTGCGTATGTCCCATATTTGCGTTTGTCCCGTATTTGCGTTTGTCCCGTATTTGCGTATGTCCCATTTTTGCGTATGTCCCATACTTGCGTATGTCCCGTATTTGCGTATGTCCCGTATTTGCGTTTTTCCCGTATTTGCGTTTTTCCTGTATTTGCGTTATTCCCGTATTTGCGTTTTTCCCGTCTTTGCGTTATTCCGATATTTACGTTTTTCCTATATATCCGTTTTTCCCATATTTGCGTTTTTCCCATATTTGCGTTTTTCCCATATTTGGGTTTTTCCCATACTTGCGTTTTTCCCATATTTGCGTTTTTCCCATATTTGCGTTTTTCCCATATTTGAGTTTTTCCCATGTTTGCGTTTTTCCCATTTTTACGTTTTTCCCATATTTACGTTATTCCCATATTTGCGTTTTTCCCGTACTTGCATTTTTCCCGTACTTGCGTTTTTCCAGTGTTTGCGTTTTTCCCATGATTGCGTTTTCCCGTATTTGCGTCTTTCCCGTATTTGCGTTTTTCCCGTATTTGCGTTTTTGCCGTATTTGCGTTTTTGCCGTATTTGCGTTTTTGCCGTGTTTGCGTCTTTCCCGTATTTGCGTTTTTCCCGTATTTGCGTTTTTATCATTACTAATGAACCCATCCTACCAACCATTTCCTCCTCCTAGTCATGTTGTGTCCGTCAATTTCTCTTCTCCATATTTGCGTTTGTCCCATATTTGCGTTTGTCCGATATTTGCGTTCGTCTCGCATTTGTGTTTTTCCCGTTTTTGCGTTTTTCCTGTATTTGCGTTTTTCCCGTGTTTGCGTTTTTCCCGTCTTTGCGTTCTTCTCATATTTGCGTTTTGCCCATATTTGCGTTTTTCCCATATTTGCGTTTTTCCCATATTTGCGTTTTTCCCATATTTGCGTTTTTCCCATATTTGCGTTTATTCCGTATTTGCGTTTTTCCCATATTTGCGTTTTCCCCATATTTGTGTTTTTCCCATAATTTCGTTTTTCCCATAATTGCGTTTTTCCCATAATTCGTTTTTCCCATAATTGGGTTTTCCCATAATTGCGTTTTTCCCATAATTGCGTTTTTCCCATATTTGCATTTATCTCATATTTGCGTTTGTCCCATATTTGCGTTTTTAACATTATTAATGAACCATTCCTACCAACCATTACCTGCTTCTAATCATGTTGTGTCCCTGAATTTCTTTTCTCCATATTTGCGTTTGTCCCATATTTGCGTTTGCCCCATATTTGCGTTTGTCCCATATTTGCGTTTGTTTCATATTTGCGCTTGTCCCATATTTGCGTTTGTCCCATATTTGCGTTTTTCCCGCATTTGCGTTTGTCCCATATTTTCGTTTGTCCCATATTTGTGTTTGTCCCATATTTGCGTTTGTTTCATATTTGCGTTTGTCCCGTATTTGCGTTTGTCCCGTATTTGCGTTTGTCCCGTATTTGCGTATGTCCCGTATTAGCGTATGTCCCGTACTTGCGTATGTCCCGTATTTGTGAATGTACCGTATTTGCGTATGTCCCGTAATTGCGTATGTCCTGTATTTGCGTATGTCCCGTATTTGCGTATGTCCCGTATGTGCGTATGTCCCGTATGACACGTATTTGCGTATGTCCTTTATTTGCGTATGTCCCTTCCCGTATTTGCGTATTTCCCGTATTTGCGTTTCTCCTGTATTTTCGTTTTTCCCATATTTGCGTTTCTCCCGTAGTTGCGTTTTTCCCATAGTTGCGTTTTTCCGAGTAGGCGTTTTTCCCGTATTTGCGTTTTTCCCGTATTTGCGTTTTTCCCGTATTTGCGTTTTTCCCGTATTTGCGTTTTTCCCGTATTTGCGTTTTTCCCATATTTGCGTTTTTCCCATATTTGCGTTTTTCCCATATTTGCTTTTTTCCCATATTTGCGTTTTTCCCATAATTGCGTTTTCCCCATCATTGCCCTTTTCCCATAATTGCGTTTTTCCCATAATTGCGTTTTTCCCGTAATTGCGTTTTTCCCATAATATCGTTTTTCCCATATTTGCGTTTTTTCGCATATTTGCGTTTTCCCCATTTTTGCGTTTTTATCACTACTAATGAATCCATCCTACCAACCATTACCATCTGCTAGTCATGTTGTCTCCCAGAATTTCTCCTCTCCATATTTGAGTTTGTCCCATATTTGCGTTTGTCCCATATTTTCGCTTGTCTCATATTTGTGTTTTTCCCGTATTTGCGTTTATCCCGTATTTGCGTTTTTCCCGTATTTGCCTTTTCCCCATATTTGCGTTTTTCCCGTCTTTGCGTTTTTCCCATATTTGCGTTTTTCCCATATTTGCGTTTTTCCCATATTTGCGTTTTTCCCATATTTGAGTTTTTCCCATATTTGCGTTTTTCCTATATTTGCGTTTTTCCCATTTTTGCCTTTTTCCCATATTTGCGTTATTCCAATATCTGCGTTTTTCCCATATTTGCGTTTTTCCCATATTTGCGTTTTACCCGTATTTGCGTCTTTCCCGTATTTGCGTCTTTCCGGTATTTGCGTCTTTCTTGTATTTGCGTCTGTCACGTAGTTGCGTTTTTCTCGTATTTTCGTTTGTCTCGTATTTTCGTTTTTCTCGTATTTTCGTTTTTCCCGTATTTGCGTTTTTCCCGTATTTGCGTTTTTCCCGTATTTGCGTTTTTCCTTATTTGCGTTTTTCCGATATTAGCGTTTTTCCCGTATTTGCGTTTTTCCCGGATTTGCGTTTTCCCGTATTTTCGTTTTTCCCAGTTTTGCGTTTTTCCCTGATTTGCGTTTTTCCCAGATTTGCGTTTTTCCCATATTTGCGTTATTCCCATATTTGCGTATCTCCCATGTTTGCGTTTTTCCCATGTTTGCGTTTTTCCCATGTTTGCATTTTTCCCATGTTTGCGTTTTTCCCATGTTTGCGTTTTTCCCATGTTTGCGTTTTTCCATGTTTGCGTTTTTCCCACATTTGCGTTTTTCCCACATTTGCGTTTTTCCCATATTTGCGTTTATTTCATTACTTATGAACCCATCCTACCAACCATTACCTTCTTCTTGTCATGTTGTGTCTCTGAATTTCTTCTCTCCATATTTGCGTTACTCCCATATTTGTGTTGTGCCATATTTGCGTTTGTCCCAAATTTGCGTTTGTCCCATATTTACGTTTGTTCCATATTTGCGTTTGACAAATATTTGCGTTTGTCCCATATTTGCGTTTGTCCCGTATGTGCGTATGTCCCGTATATGCGTATGTAACGTATTTACGTATGTCCCGTATTTGCGTATGTCCGGTATTTGCGTATGTCCCGCATTTGCGTATGTCCCGTATTTGCATTTTTCCCGTATTTGCGTTTCTCCCGTATTTGCGTTTTTCCCGTAGTTGCGTTTTTCCCGTAGTTGAGTTTATCCCGTATTTGCGTTTTTCCCGTATTTGCGTTTTTCCCGTATTTGCTTTTTTCCCGTCTTTGCGTTTTTCCCGTCTTTGCGTTTTTCCCGTCGTTGCGTTATTCCGATATTTGCGTTTTTCCCATATTTCCGTTTTTCCCATATTTGCGTTTTTCCCATATTTGCGTTTTTCCCATATTTGCGTTTTTCCCATATTTGCGTTTTTCGGATATTTGCGTTTTTCCCATATTTGCGTTTTTCCCATATTTGCGTTTTTCCCATATTTGAGTTTTTCCCATATTTGCGTTTTTCCCATATTTGCGTTTTTCCCATATTTGCGTTATTCCCATATTTGCGTTTTTCCTATATTTACGTTTCTGCCATATTTGCGTTTTACCCGTATTTGCGTCTTTCCCGTATTTGCGTCTTTCCGGTATTTGCGTATTTCCCATATTTGCGTATTTCCCGTATTTGCGTATGTCCCATATTTGCGTATTTCCCGTATTTGCGTATGTCCCGTATTTGCGTATGTCCCGTATTTGCGTATGTCCCGTATTTGCATTTTTCCCGTATTTGCGTTTTTCCCGTATTTGCGTTTTTCCCGTAGTTGCGTTTTTCCCGCAGTTGCGTTTTTCCGTATTTGCGTTTTTCCCGTATTTGCAATTTTCCCGCATTTGCGTTTTTCCCGCTGAAACGTCCCCTTAATACGATTATACAGGACTGTCCTTAAACTGACACACAATATTTTTAGCGCAACACAATCTGACTATCAAAGATCCCTGCAAAAGAATGGCCCTGACTAACATTAAACTATACCTTTCACAAATCACTAAATCACTTACCTCACAATAATGTTCGTTTCTCCCACTACCGCAATACAGCAAGCGCCACTACTGCCAGCTAAATAAAAGATTCAAACTATGGAAGGCACTAACTACTGATAGGGATAGTTAGCAAATGAAAGATATTAATAGAGAACAAACAATGTATTTACCTTGATATCATCATATATAAATATAGCAGTTCATGACAAATTTCAAAACTCCGCCATCTCTCTCCCCACATCCACCACTGCTGGCGGCTCACCTCCAACTGCGCAACGCTACGCGCTGTTCACAGCCAGCTGCCTAACACTACAATAGCGAGTATTAAAACAATGCAAAGCAGACACAGACTGCCCACAGCACAGCCAGTGATTTTCATACAGAGGTGGCGTTACCAATAAAAAAAACCTAAACAGCCTACTTACATAGCCCCCATGCTCCCCACAAAAAATTTTTACAAATTGGATTGGGCAGTGGCCAATACAGATTTGAAAAAAATTTTTCATTATTACAATAACAAAGAAATCAAATGCACACACTTATTGATACAATGTTGGTCAAAAGCTAAAAATTTCTCACAGTCCATAAAGACAGTCCACATTGTTCATCACCGTAAAATAGTGTTTTTCTCAAAGTCTGAGCAGTAGAAGAAAATGCACACGGAAGTAGTGGATTTCCATGCAGTCTTGAAGAAGTAGTGTTGTCCTTCCAACGGAAAGTCAGTGCTGACTCTCGACATGCTGACAGGTAATGGGCCACAACAGAGCAAACCCACTGCAGAGTCAGTCGAAGTTTTGATGAATATTGGTAGGTAGGTCATCACAGAGCAGACCCACTGTAGTCCTGGTAGAGATTACGGTATTGGTGGGCCACCAGAGGTGCAGACCCCACTGCAGTCCTTGTAGAAATAATGGTATTGATGAATCATCAAAGATGTAGACCTACTGTAGTCCTTGTAGACACGGCCAGCAGCCATCTGTTGCGACTGTGCAGGTGCACAATCACCATCGAAGAGTCTTGTGGAGAATATAGCAAGTCCATAATCCACCCCTTGTCCAGTCACAAAAAATTTGTTTGACATGTCCTTAGAACCAGCAATGCTGTTATCCAGTCCCTTGCGGAATTATTAACACATGTGCAAACACTAACAGTCCCAACTTCTCACATATTGTCCATATACCATGACCAACAGAAACGTGTGCAGTGAAATGTAACTTACAAGTTAATAATATCATGAACTGGTGACAATTACAATTTTATAACAGAAGAATACAATAACAAAGGTACAAAATACATCATTGAAGAACATAACAATACAGATAACATTTGTAGTACAGGCTTTACAAAAGAATCGAACAAACATAGACATCAGTGTTACAGGAATTATGACATGAGTACGTACATAAAAGATCAGAATAACTTTCGAAACATCAACTTCACACATAAGCATTTAAACAGAATGAATAATGTCTAATATCTTTACAAAGTAAATAACATATTATTAATGCCAATTATATTTGATGATAACAGTATTCCTCATCATAGTGAATGTAGCTTAATATTAAAAGAGGGAAAAATTCTATGAAACTACACAGAGACAGGAAGAAAACAACTACACAAGGGTACACAAACACATAGTGGGATAACACCAATAGGAAAGGACAGGGTTCGTTTTCAGTGTAACATTTGGTACTGCAGTCCAACCCAAAACTTCATTCTATAGATCTTTCGTCTTATTTCAACCTTTGCTTCCCCCAAAAAAATCTTATCCAAGCATGCTTTCTGTATTCTGTTCATATTTCTTTCAAAATAATTATTTCTGATTGTACAATACTCATTTGGGCCCAAATCCTTTTTATATAACTTCGCAATGCATTCTTTACCTATTCTCCATAGTCAGTTTCTCATATAGTCTACCCCCTCTTAAGCTAACTTAAATCTACTGAGCTCAGATGCTAAACTAAGGGACGAGGCAATGCAGCAGCACGTAAAACAATTATTATAAACAGCAATGCAAAAAAATGCAAATTGGCAAAGCTAGCAGCATAAATGAGCAAAAGTCAAATTCAATAACACTATGCCTGGCAAACAGCAGCAACTTATACCTAAACATGACATAGCGCAAGCAGAAAAAATATTACACTAAAATGGCCATGTCTAATACCTATGTCATATCTTAACATTAGAGTGATGCATCACAATTTATTCTACAAAAGAAATTACCAAGTACTTGAAAAGAAAATTATGTGTTACTGTTATTAGTTCCTTCTTATTGTTCTTTCCTTTCCAAGTGCTCCTTTTTTTTAAAGAATGTGGATCATAAAATAATTATTTAATAGATCTGTTGACAGAAAGTGTTCACATTAGCAAATGCATTTCATTTTATAAAAGCAATGCTGCAACACAGCTGGAAACCAGATATCAAATGAAATAAGCAATTACGCAAACCAAAGCATAAAAACATCATTCAATAGCTATGTGGCATTTCGTAAGTCAGTAGCTCTCAATTCTCGTAGAAAGACACTTGTCATTATCAGGTTTGCAGATGTAAGAATATTTCCAAGGATAATGGCCTCCCCTTTTTTTTTGTGCTACCTGTGCCGCTGAAAAGGGCTCGCAATAATGGCTTTTTCTCCAGGCGTCTGACACAGCTGGGTGCCCGCGACGCATTACGTGCAGGTGGTCACTTAACTTTCGTACGGAAATATTTACGACAGGAGATTCTGCTACCGTGGTAGTCTCATATAAAAATATTTCACAGGTCAAGAATTAGCGTTGCAAATCTGTAGAAACAAAACCCTATAAATATAACAGTGTCCAAAAAAATTTTCAGTGGCATTGTGATACATTCATGCATATACACTCACATTTCATAACTCTTAAAGTACGATTCTTGGTTTCCAACAACCTTTTCATAAATCAGAGTCCCTAACCCCTACTCCTTATTCCTTACCTTATTACACATATACATATTCATATTCATCAACACGTCTTCAATATTTCATCATAATAGCTACATAGCATAATCAGATTCCTCATATAGCATCAGCTTATTTATCATAAACATACCTCAACAGCATAGTACACATCGTCGTCGTAATAATAACATCATAACACTTCAGTCAAATCTTAAAATCGTCGTAACTTCCTCCAATAATTTCAAAACGTAAAAAAAATTCTCTGCTCATTTCAATAGTGTCATCTACCTCAAACGTACTTTAAAATCATGATCCCATACCAAATATCTCAAAGCTCTCATAGTATCACAATGAATCCGAAAAAATATGAACATTTCACAAAGTACAGACAAAATACAGTTTCATAAGTGTGAAGTTATCCAACTGTAATTGCGTAAACATCTGTCACTGACGTAGTAAAAAGAATGTTTGTTTACATTTCACAAAGTACAGACAAAATACAGTTTCATAAGTGTGAAGTTATCCAACTGTAATTGCGTAAACATCTGTCACTGACGTAGTAAAAAGAATGTTTGTTTCTCTGTCAAATAATCAGATAGCTGTGTAATTCTGTGTTAGAGAAATATGGTACCGACGTGTAAAGTTGTATAAGCAAATACCATATTAGCTAGGGTTCCTTGTGGTTGCCACACACATGGTACACAAAGTAAGCGTGTACCCCCCTGAGGATTAATGTAATTATACCCTCAGGTGTTACAGATTACACCAATGGAATGAAATATATCACGGAAAACTTTCTTTGTAATTCAAAAATCTTTAAAAATAAATGTTTTAAGTACAAAATTAATCACTGAAATGCGTGTCCTGTAGCGCTAAATGTGCGTCTTGTTGTAAGATAATCTGTGTGGAAGTGTAGTAGTTATCGTCCTCCGAAAGCTAAGTTCTGCAGAAGCCAATGTACTTACCTCATGATAAACAAAAGTGAAATGCTTTGCGTATAGATATCGTAGTTATAATGCTTATTGGCGTGATGAAGTAAGTACTGTACAGTAACGTAATGTTGTGCCACGAAAAAGGCTGTCTCATTGTTGCTATACCACAAAAGTTACTACTAAAACATGTTTTTCTTTCCAGAAGAATTTAGAAAACTGTGCAGATATAAAACAGATACACCGCAAAAGCAACATTGTAAATTGTCACTCATTAGTAGCGTCGTGATAAAATCGTGTAGCTGTCACATAAACTAACTATTGTCTCATCTGGTATCTCACAGAAAGTACTTTAAATCCGGAATGTATTTTCAAGTAAACCAAAATGTTGCATTAAAATCTCATTAGCAGTACTGGTAAATGTTCTAATCGTGCAACTAACAAGCAAGAATGTACACACACAATTACACTGTGTCATCTGTTCGCAATAACAATGCATTCGTAATTTCTGTTTCAATAAGTTCTCTTGGTTCTTGACTGGATATTTAACTTCAAACATTGTTGCATGTTAACAGATTCTAAGTCTGACAAAGCATACTAGCAATGTAAAGTGAAAAGTTATATGGCAAAGACAAAGTTAAAAAGCAGATTATCTTTCAATAAACGGTTTTACATGTGAAATGTGGTGTAAACCTTTACTCTTCATAGTACTCAGAGTTTGAACTCGAATGCGATTGTCATGCGGTATACGTCGGTAAAGAATGCTAAAATTTTTCTCAAGGCTAGCGTCTTATGTTATTTTTCTCGGAGCCAGCGGGCGCACGCGGCTGCCTGCTGTGCGAGTCATTGTCTGTCTCTTTGTTGGCGAGCGCCGTTATTGGGATTTGGAGACCTAACTTCTACAAATTCACTCTGACGGGAAGGCCCTGCTCTGTTTGAATCCCGCCAGTTCTGATGCAATTCAGGTCTGTCGTTACGATCATATCGTCTGTCGTCATGTCGGTAGTTCCTGTAGTTTCTTTCTTGTCGGTTAAGTGGTGGAGAATTTCTCCCTGAATCGTAACTGCGCGCTGGACCGTTGCGTCTCAAGTTATTCTGTCTCCCGTAATAATAATTGTTTTGGTTCCCATATTGTCTGTTTCTCTGATTGTCTCTGTGATAGTCATTACCGCGGAGAGGTGATCTTTCCCTGTAATTATTACTACTCTGCCAACGGTTGTCATACGGGTGGTGTCTGTTTTGGTCACGATTTGTGTTGTGAGAATAGCCTTGTCGCGTCCAGTTATTATCGAGGAATTGTGACGGATGTGACCTGTAATTGTTGTGTTCCTGTTTCCGCATTCCGCGATTGTCAGTGTCAATTTCTAATTCTTGTAAGAGTCCCTGAAATGCTTCAATGTCGTCTTTGCAACGTCCTGCCAAAATAATATGTCGTAAATGTTCAGGCAGTTTGATTAAGCAAATGCGGATGAGTTCTGAGGGGCTGTATGGGTTTGAAAGATACTGATTCTTATGCAACATGTCTTCAAAATATTTCATAAGACTGGAAAATTCAGATTGTTCGAAACGTTTCATCATTATGATGCTATGTTTTACCCGGTCTTGTGTGGCTTGAGACCAATATGCTGAGAGGAAGGCATGGTAAAATTCTCCCTCACTGTGGCAATCGTGAATGACCGATCGCATTCTTACAGCTGGTTCATTCTCCAAGTAGCCACACATAAATTCTAATCTGTGTTCTAACGACCAGTTGGGAGGAAAACAATGCGAGAATTGATGGAGCCATGCTTGTGGATGAATGTCGTTGCCAGAATTCTTAAATGTTTTGAATTTACGTGTAGTAATGAATAGATTATAGTCAAAATCATCATGTCGGCGAGTCGCATATCGGTCATTGTTAGGTCGTGTCGGCCGTTCCATCTCAAAATTCGGTGCACATTGCCAATTTCTTTCATAACTTCCGAAATGCCCTGTGTTATTATATTGCGGCTGTTCCGTATTTCTGTGTCCCTCTTCCCGTATTGGGGCGCGAGTATCCTCTGAAATACGTAATTCTTGTATTACCTGTGTCAGCTGATCTTGTACTTCCCGGATTTCTCTTTTGTACTGTGTATTGATTTGATTTTGATTCTGTTTGAATTTTCTAATTTATTCATACTCTTCTGTGTCAGTGACGGCTACAGGTCTTGTGTCATTCAGATCATCATCTACCTTTGTAGATAAGTTAGTGACCTGATCCGAAAGTTCGGCTACTTTCTCCGATAGTGAACACATTTCCTCAGTGTGTTTTTCTGAACCAAGTTTCAGAGTGTCCATTTGTGTTGAAATCGAATCTACTGTGTCCTTTAAGTTTTCCTGAGTTTTTGCAAGTTGCGTAACCGAATCGGTAGATGCAACTGAGTCAATTTTAGCCCACAAGGTCTCATGATTTTCATGAACAGTGGTTTGCAGTTCTTTTATGGCTGCTTCGTGATTCTGTAATGCATTTTCATGCCGCGAAAAAATAGGTTGAAAATGCTCACAAATTTGTGTTTTTACGTCATTACAGACTTTTTGACATTTCGATTCAATGTTATGTAACTCAGTAGTTAAGTCTTCACGTGTTTGTTCAAGAGTTTGTTCCAATGAGTCTAACTTTTTAAGATTTTGTTCCACTGTGTCTAACTTTTTGAGATTTTGTTCCACTGTGTCTAACTTTTTGAGATTTTGTTGCACTGTGTGTAACTGTTACTGTGTTTGTCTCTGGTGTTGTTCCATTGTGTCTAACTTTTCAAGCTTTTGTCCCATTTGTTGCATTAATTGTAATAACAATGCACTGGTGTCTGAAACATGTTCCTCAGTGCTTTTCGGCAGTGAATTTGCACCGGCAACATTCACATTTTGACAAGCGGAAAATGTGTCTTGACTCATTTGAAAAAACGGTGAGGACGCAAACCCTGAATGCACAGTATTTGCAAAATTGAGTCCTGTCATTTCGGATTCCTGAGGCGAGCTGTTGCCGAGCGATCGATCGATAATGCTTCCCTGTTCACTACCTGTTTCACTGTCTATACTATTATTTGACGCCCGCTCCATTTCCCCATGCACAGTTACCAAATTACCACTTTGAATGGCTGTTAATTCATTACACAGTGGTGCTGGCAAGCTACGCTTGTCGTCACTATTATTTCTCATTTTACTTTGGAGCCTAGTGTTACGTTTTTCACACGCCATTATTGTCACAATATTTCACGCGATAACACAGAAAAACACAATTTGAAGATCAAAAATAAGAGAACACATTAACATAGCACTGAAAATAATATCTAGTTAATTGCAGCTGCGAAGTACTTGGTGCAAATCTACATGCATGCCACAACTGTTTTACTATACAACAATGAAAGACTGCAACTACAAAGAAAATTCTCTCTACAATTACGCGCTAGCAATAAACAAAAGCTACACTAAATACACAAACTACAAGAAAAAATCAGAAGATTCCAGTGAGGTAACCTAGGCTAAGGGTCGACATATGAAACGTCCCCTTAATACGATTATACAGGACTGTCCTTAAACTGACACACAATATTTTTAGCGCAACGCAATCTGACTATCAAAGATCCCTGCAAAAGGATGGCCCTGACTAACATTAAACTATACCTTTCACAAATCACTAAATCACTTACCTCACAATAATCTTCGTTTCTCCCACTACTGCAATACATCAAGCGCCACTACTGCCAGCTATATAAAAGATTCAAACTATGGAAAGCACTAACTACTGATAGGGATAGTTAGCAAATGAAAGATATTAATAGAGAACAAACAATGTATTTACCTTGATATCATCATATATAAATATAGCAGTTCATGACAAATCTCAAAACTCCGCCATCTCTCTCCCCACATCCACCACTGCTGGCGGCTCACCTCCAACTGCGCAACGCTACGCGCTGTTCACAGCCAGCTGCCTAACACTACAATGGCGAGTATTACAACAATGCAAAGCAGACACAGACTGCCCACAGCACAGCCAGTGATTTTCATACAGAGGTGGCGTTACCAATAAAAAAAACCTAAACAGCCTACTTACACCGCATTTGCGTGTTTCCCATATTTGCGTTTTTCCCATATTTGCGTTTTCCCATATTTGCGTTTTTATCATTACTAATGAACCCATCCGACCTACCATTACCTCCTCCTAGTCATGTTGTGTCCCTCAATTTCTCTTCTCCATATTTGCGTTTGTCCCATATTTGCGTTTGTCCCATATTTGCGTTTGTCCATCATTTGTGTTTGTCCCATATTTGCGTTTGTATTATATTTAAGTTTGTCCCATATTTGTGTTTTTCCCGTATTTGCGTTTTTCCGGTATATGCGTTTCTCCCGTATTTGCGTTTTGCCGTATATGCGTTTTTCCCGTCTTTGCGTTTTTCCCGTCTTTGCGTTTTTCCCATCCTTGCGTTTTTCCCGTCTTTGTGTTTTTTCCGTCTTTGCGTTTTTCCCGTCTTTGCGTTTTTCTCGTATTTGCGTTTTTCAAATATTCGCGTTTTTCCCGTACTTGTGTTTTTCCCATATTTGCGTTTTTCCAAAATTTGCGTTTTTCCCAAATTTGCGATTTTCCCAAATTTGCGTTTTTCCCAAATTTGCGTTTTTTCCATATTCGCGTTTTTCCCATATTTGCGTTTTCCCATATTTGCGTTTCTCAAATATTTGCGTTTTTCCCATATTTGCGTTTTTCCCATATTTGCGTTTTTCCGATATTTGCGATTTTCCCATATTTGCGTTTTTCACATATTTGCGTATTTCGCATATTTGCGTTTTTCCCATATTTGCGTTTTTCCCGTATTTGCGATTTTCCCATAATTGGGTTTTTCCCATAATTGCGTTATTCCCATAATTGCGTTTTTCCCGTAATTGAGTTTTTCCCATAATTGCGTTTTTCCCATAATTGCGTTTTTCCCATAATTGCCGTTTTCACATAATTGCGTTTTTCCCATAATTGTGTTCTTCCCATAATTGCGTTCTTACCATAATTGCGTTCTTCCCATAACTGCGTTTTTCCCATATTTGCATTTTTCACATATTTGCGTTTTTATCATTACTAATGAACCCATCCTACCAACCATTACCTTCTTCTAGTCATTTTGTGTCCCTGAATTTCTTTTCTCCATATTTGCGTTTGTCCCATATTTGCGTTTGTCCCATATTTGCGTTTGTCCCGTATTTGCGTATGTCCCGTATTTGCGTATGTCCCGTATTTGCGTATGTCCCGTATTTGCGTATGTCCCGTATTTGCGTATGTTCCGTATTTGCGTACGTCCCGTATGTCACGTATTTGCGTATGTCCGGTATTTGCGTATGTCCCGTATTTGCGGATGTCCCTTCCCGTATTTGCGTTTTTCCCGTATTTGCGTTTTTCCTGTATTTGCGTTTTTCCCGTATTTGCGTTTTTCCCATATTTGCGTTTTCCCATATTTGCTTTTTTCCGATATTTTCGTTTTTCTCAATTTTGCGTTTTTCCCATATTTGCGTTTTTACCCATATTTGCGTTTTTCCCATATTTGCGTTTTTCCCATATTTGCATTTTTCCCATATTTGCGTTTTTCCCATATTTCGGTTTTTCCCAAAGTAGCGTTTTTCCCGTATTTGAGTTTTTCCCGTATTTGCGTCTTTCCTGTCTTTGCGTTTTTCCCATATTTGCGTTTTTCCCATATTTGCGTTTGTCCCATATTTGCGTTTCTCCCGGATCTGCGTTTTTCCCATATTTGCGTTTTTCACATACTTGCGTTTTTCCAATATTTGCGTTTTTCCCATATTTGCGTTTTTCCCATATTTGTGTTATTCCCATATTTGCGTTTTTCTCATATTTGCGTTTTTCCCATATTTGCGTTTTTCCCATATTTGCGTTTTTCCAATATTTGCGTTTTTCCCATATTTTCGTTTCTCCCATATTTGCGTTTTTCCCATACTTGCGTTTTTCCCATATTTGCGTTTTTCCCATATTTGCTTTTTTATCATTACTAATGAACCCATCCTACCAACCATTACCTTCTTCTAGTCATGTTGTGTCCCTGAATTTCTCCTCTCCATATTTGCGTTTGTCCCATATTTGCGTTTGTCCAATATTTGCGTTTGTCCCATACTTGCGTTTGTCCCATATTTGCGTTTGTTCCATATTTGCGTTTGTCCCATATTTGCGTTTGTCCCATATTTGCGTATTTCCCATATTTGCGTTTGTCCCATATTTGCGTTTGACAATTGTTTTCGTTTGTCCCATATTTGCGTTTGTCAAATATTTGCGTTTATCCCATATTTGCGTTTTTCCCATATTTGAGTATGTCCCGTATTTGCGTATGTCCCGTAATTGTGTATGTCCCGTGTTTGCGTATGTTCCGTATTTGCGTATGGCCCGTATTTGCGTATGTCCTGTATTTGCATATGTGCCGTATTTGCGTATGTCCCGTATTTGCGTATGTCCCGTATTTGCGTATGTCCCGTATTTGCGTATGTCCCGTATTTGCGTATGTCCCATATTTGCGTGTTTCCCGTATTTGCGTTTTTCCCGTATTTGCGTTTGTCCCGTATTTCCGTTTGTCCCGTATATGCGTTTTTCCCATATTTGCGTTTTTTTCATTACAAATGAACCCATCCTACCAACCATTACCCTCTCCGAGTCATGTTGTGTCCCTCAATTTCTCTTCTCCACATTCGCGTTTGTCCCATATTTGCGTTTGTCCCATATTTGCGTTTTTCTCATATTTGCGTTTTTCCCATATTTGCTTTTTTCCTATATTTGCGTTTTTCCCATATTTGCGATTGTTCCATATTTGCGTTTGTCCCATATTTGCGTTTGTCCCATATTAGCGTTTGTCCCATATTAGCGTTTGTCCCATATTAGCGTTTGTCTCATATTTGCGTTTGTCCCGTATTTGCGTTTGTCTCGTATTTGCATTTGTCCCGTATTTGCGTGTGCCCCTATTTGCGTGTGTCCTATACTTGCGTATGTCCCGTATTTGCGTATGTCCCGTATTTGCGTATTTACCGTATTTGCGTATGTCCCGTATTTGCGTATGTCCCGTATTTGCGTAATTCCCGTATTTGCGTGTGTCCCATATTTGCGTATGTCCAGTATTTCCGTATGTCCCGTAATTGTGTTTGTCCCGTATTTGTGTTTTTCCTTATTTGCGTTTTTCCCGTATTTGCGTTTTTCCCGTCTTTTCGTTTTTCCCGTCTTTGCGTTTTTCCCGTCTTTGCGTTTTTCCGATATTTGCGTTTTTCCCATATTTCCGTTTTTCCCATATTTGCGTTTTTCCCATTTTTGCGTTCTCCCATATTTGAGTTTTTCCCATATTTGCGTTTTTCGCATATTTGCGTTTTTCCCATATTTGCGTTTTTCCCATATTCGCGTTTTTCCCATATTAGCGTTTTTCCCATATATGCGTTTTTCCCCTTTTTGTGTTTTTCCCATATTTGCGTTTTTCACATACTTGCGTTTTTCCAATATTTGCGTTTTTCCCATATTTGCGTTTTTCCCATATTTTCGTTTTTACCATATTTGCGTTTTTCTCATATTTGCGTTTTTCCCATATTTGCGTTTTTCCCATATTTGCGTTTTTTCACTTATTTGCATTTTTTCCCGTATTTGCGTTTTTTCCCATATTTGCGTTTTGTCCCATATTTGCGTTTTTCCCATATTTGCGTTTTTCCCATATTTGCGTTTCTCCCATATTTTCGTTTTTCCCATATTTGCGTTTTTCCCATATTTGCGTTTGTCCCATATTTGCGTTTGTCCAATATTTGCGTTTATCCCATGTTTGCGTTTGTCCCATATTTGCGTATGTCCCGTATTTGCGTATGTCCGTAATTGCGTATGTCCCGTGTTTGCGTATGTTCCGTTTTTGCGTATGTCTCGTATTTGCGTATGTCCCGTATTTGTGTATGTCCCATATTTGCGTTTTTCCCGTATTTGCGTTTTTCCCGTATTCGCGTTTGTCCCGTATTTCCGTTTGTCCCGTATTTGCGTTTTTCCCATATTTGAGTTTTTTTCATTACTAATGAACCCATCCTACCAACCATTACCCTCTCCTAGTCATGTTGTGTCCCTCAATTTCTCTTCTCCATATTCGCGTTTGTCCCATATTTGCGTTTGTGCCATATTTGCGTTTTTCTCATATTTGCGTTTTTCCCATATTTGCTTTTTCCCTATATTTGCGTTTTTCCCATATTTGCGTTTGTTCCATATTTGCGTTTGTCCCATATTTGCGTTTGTCCTATATCAGCGTTTGTCCCATATTAGCGTTTGTCTCATATTAGCGTTTGTCCCATATTAGCGTTTGTCCCATATTAGTGTTTGTCCCATATTTGCATTTGTCCCGTATTTGCGTTTGTCCCGTATTTGCGTTTATCCCGTATTTGCGTGTGCCCCAATTTGCGTGTGTCCCGTACTTGCGTATGTCCCGTTTTTGCGTATGTCCCGTATTTGCGTAATTCCCGTATTTCCGTATGTCCCGTATTTGCATATGTCCCGTATTTGCGTAATTCCCGTATTTGCGTATGTCCCGTATTTGCGTATGTCCAGTATTTCCGTATGTCCCGTATTTGTGTTTGTCCCGTATTTGTGTTTTTCCGTATTTGCGTTTTTCCCGTATTTGCGTTTTTCCCGTCTTTGCGTTTTTCCCATATTTGCGTTTTTCCCATATTTGCGTTTTTCCCATATTTGCGTTTTTCACGTATCTGCGTTTTTCCCATATTTGCGTTTTTCACATATTTGCGTTTTTCCCATATTTGCGTTTTTCCCATATTTGCGTTTGTCCCATATTTGCGTTTTTCTCATATTTGCGTTTTTCCCATATTTGCGTTTTTCTCATATTTGCGTTTTTCCCATATTTGCGTTTTTCCCATTTTTGCGTTCTTTCACATATTTGCGTTTTTTCCCATATTTGCGTTTTTTCCCATATTTGCGTTTAGTCCCATATTTGCGTTTTTCCCATATTTGCGTTTTTCCGACATTTTCGTTTTTCCCATATTTACGTTTTTCCCATATTTCCGTTTTTCCCATATTTGCATTTTTATCATTACTATTGAACCCATCCTACCAACCATTACGTTCTTCTAGTCATGTTGTGTCCCTGAATTTCTCCTCTCCATATTTGCGTTTGTCCCATATTTGCGTTTGTCCCAAATTTGCGTTTGTCCCATATTTGCGTTTGTTCCATATTTGCGTTTGACAAATATTTGCGTTTATCCCATATTTGCGTTTGTCCCGTATGTGCGTATGTCCCGTATTTGCGTATGATCCGTATTTGCGTATGTCCCGTATTTGCGTATGTCCAGTATTTGCGTATGTCACGTATTTGCGTATGTCCCGTATTTGCATTTTTCCTGTATTTGCGTTTCTCCCGTATTTGCGTTTTTCTCGTAGTTGCATTTTTCCCGTAGTTCAGTTTATCCCGTGTTTGTGTCTTTCCCGTATTTGCATCTTTCCGGTATTTGCGTCTTTCCCGTATTAGCGTATGTCCCGTAGTTTTTCTCGTATTTTCGTTTTTCTGGTATTTTCGTTTTTCTCGTATTTTCGTTTTTCCCGTAATTGCGTTTGTCCCGTATTTGCGTTTTTCCGGTATTTGCGATTTTCCCGTATTTGCGTTTTTCCAATATTAGCGTTTTTCCCGTATTTGCGTTTTTCCCGTATTTGCGTTTTCCCGTATTTGCGTTTTTCCCAGATTTGCGTTTTTCCCAGATTTGCGTTTTTCCCATATTTGCGTTTTTCCCATATTTGGGTTTTTCCCATATTTGCGTATTTCCCATATTTGCGTATTTCCCATGTTTGCATGTTTCCCATGTTTGCGTTTTTCCCATGTTTTCGTTTTTCCCATGTTTGCATTTTTCCCATGTTTGCGTTTTTCCCATGTTTGCGTATTTCCCATGTTTGCGTTTTTCCATATTTGCGTTTTTCCCATATTTGCGTTTTTCCCATATTTGCGTTTTTCCCATATTTGCGTTTTTCCCATATTTGCGTTTTTATCATTACCTATGATCCCATCCTACCAACCATTACCTTCTTCTTGTCATGTTGTGTCTCTGAATTTCTTCTCTCCATATTTGCGTTTGTCCCATATTTGCGTTTGTCCCATATTTGCGTTTGTCCCATATTTGCGTTTGTTCCATATTTGCGATGGACAAATATTTGCGTTTTCCCATATTTGCGTTTGTCCCGTATTTGCGTATGTCCCATATTTTCGGATGTCCCGTATTTGCGTATGCCCCGTATTTGCGAATGTCCCTTATTTGCGTATGTCCCGTATTTGCGTATGTCCCGTATTTGCGTATGTCCCGTATTTGCATTTTTCCCGTATTCGCGTTTTTCCCGTATTTGCGTTTTTCCCGTAGTTGCGTTTTTCCCGCAGTTGCGTTTTTCCCGTATTTGCGTTTTTCCCGCGTTTGCGGTTTTCCCGCATTTGCGTTTTTCCCGCATTTGCGTTTTTCCCATATTTGCGTTTTTCCCATATTTTCGTTTTTCCCATATTTGCGTTTTTCCCATATTTGCGTTTTCCCATATTTGCGTTTTTATTATTACTAATGAACCCATCTGACCTACCATTACCTCCTCCTAGTCATGTTGTGTCCCTCAATTTCTCTTCTCCATATTTGCGTTTGTCCCATATTTGCGTTTGTCCGATATTTGCGTTTGTCCTATAATTTGTTTGTCCCATATATGCGTTTGTCCCATATTTGCGTTTGTCCCATAATTGTGTTTTTCCCGTATTTGCGTTTTTCCCGTATGTGCGTTTCTCCCGTATTTGCGTTTTCCCGTATATGCGTTTTTCCCGTCTTTGCGTTTTTCCTGTCTTTGCGTTTTTCCCGTCTTTGCGTCTTTCCCATCCTTGCGTTTTTCCCGTCTTTGCGTTTGTCCCGTCTTTGGGTTTTTCCCGTCTTTGCGTTTTTCCCGTATTTGCGTTTTTCCCGTAATCGCGTTTTTCCCGTATTTGCGTTTTTCCCATTTTTGCGTTTTTCCCATAATTGCGTTTTTCCCATAATTGCCGTTTTCCCATAATTGCGTTTTTCCCATAATTGCGTTCTTCCCATAATTGCGTTCTTCCCATAATTGCGTTCTTCCCATAATTACGTTTTTCCCATATTTGCATTTTTCCCATATTTGCGTTTTTATCATTACTAATGAACCTATTCTACCAACCATTACCTTCTTCTAGTCATTTTGTGTCCCTGATTTTCTTTTCTCCATATTTGCGTTTGTCCCATATTTGCGTTTGTCCCATATCTGCGTTTGTTTCATATTTGCATTTGTCCCATATTTGCGTTTGTCCCGCATTTGCGTTTGTCCCGTATTTGCGTTTGTCCCGTATTTGCGTATGTCCCGTATTTGCGTATGTCCCGTATTTGCGTATGTCCCGTATTTGCGTATGTCCCGTATTTGCGTATGTCCCGTATGTCCCGTATTTGCGTATGTCCCGTATTTGCGTATGTCCCGTATTTGCGGATGTCCCTTCCCGTATTTGCGTTTTTCCCGTATTTGCGTTTTTCCCGAGTTTGCGTTTTTCTCGTATCTGCGTTTTCCCCATATTTGCGTCTTTCACATATTTGCGTTTTTCCCATATTTGCGTTTTTCCCATATTTGCGTTTGTCCCATATTTGCGTTATTCTCATATTTGCGTTTTTCGCATATTTGCGTTTTTCCCATATTTGCATTTTTCTCATATTTGCGTTTTTCCCATATTTGCGTTTTTCCCATATTTACGTTTTTCCCATATTTGCGTTTTTCCTATATTTGCGTTTTTCCCTTATTTGCGTTTTTCCCCTATTTGCGTTTTTATCATTACTAATGAACCCATCCTACCAACCATTACCTTCTTCTAGTCATGTTGTGTCCCTGAATTTCTCCTCTCCATATTTGCGTTTGTCCCATATTTGCGTTTGTCCAATATTTGCGTTTGTCTAATATTTGCGTTTGTCCAATGTTTGCGTTTGTTCCATATTTACGTTTGTCCCATATTTGCGTTTGTCCCATATTTGCGTTTGTCCCATATTTGCGTTTGTCCCAAATTTTGCGTTTGACAATTATTTGCGCTTGTCCCATATTTGCGTTTGACAAATATTTCCGTTTATCTCATATTTGCGTTTGTCCCATATTTGCGTATGTCCCGTATTTGCGTATGGCACGTACTTGCGTATGTCCAGTATTTGCGTATGTTCCGTATTTGCGTATGTCCCGTATTTGCGTATATCCCGTTTTTGCGTATGTCCCGTATTTGCGTATGTCCCGTATTTGCGTATGTCCTGTATTTGCGTATGTCCCGTATTTGCGTATGTCCCATATTTGCGTATGTCCCGTATTTGCGTTTTTCACGTATTTGCGTTTGTCCCGTATTTGCGTTTATCCCATATTTGCGTTTTTTTCATTACTGATGAACCCATCCTATCAACCATTACCTTCTCCTAGTCATGTTGTGTCCCTCAATTTCTCTTCTCCATATTCGCGTTTGTCCCATATTTGCGTTTGTCCGATATTTGCGTTTTTCTCATATTTGCGTTTTTCCCATATTTGCTTTTTTCCTATATTTGCGTTTTTCCCATATATGTGTTTTTCCCATATTTGCGTTTTTCCCATATTTGCATTTTTTCCCATATTTGCGTTTTTCCCATATTTGCGTTTTTCCCATATTTGCGTTTTTCAAATATTTGCGTTTTTCCCATATTTGCGTTTTTCAAATATTTGCGTTTTTCCCATATTTCTGTTTTTATCATTACTAATGGACCCATCCTACCAACCATTACTTTCTTCTAGTCATGTTGTGTCCCTGTATTTCTATTCTCCATATCTGCGTTTGTCCCATATTAGCGTTTGTGTCATATTAGCGTTTGTCCCATATTAGCGTTTGTCCCATATTAGCGTTTGTCCCATATTAGCGTTTGTCCCATATTTGTGTTTGTCCCATATTTGCGTTTGTCCCGTATTTGCGTATGTCCCGTATTTGCGTGTGTCCCGTATTTGCGTATGTCCCGCATTTGCGTATGTCCCGTATTTGCGTAATTCCCGTATTTGCGTATGTCTCGTATTTGCGTATGACCCGTATTTGCGTATGTCTCGTAACTGCGTATGTCCCGCATTTGCGTATGTCCCGTATTTGTGTATGTCCCGTATTTGCGTATTTCCCGTATTTGCGTATGTCCCGTATTTGCGTATGTCCCGTATTTGCGTATGTCCCGTATTTGCGTTTGTCCCGTATTTGTGTATGTCCCGTATTTGCGTTTTTCCCGTATTTGCGTTTTTCCCGTACTTGCGTTTTTCCCGTACTTGCGTTTTTCCCGTATTTGCGTTTTTCCCATATTTTTGCGATTTTCCCATACTTTTGCGTTTTTACCATATTTTGCGTTTTTTCCATATTTGCGTTTTTGCCATATTTGCGTTTTTGAAATACTTGCGTTTTTCCCATTTTTGCTTTTTTCCCATATTTGCGTTTTTCCCATATTTGCGTTTTTCCCATATTTGCGTTTTTCAAATATTTGCGTTTTTCCCATATTTGCGTTTTTCCCATATTTGCGATTTTCCCATATTTGCGTTTTTCCCATATTTCCTTTTTTCCCATATTTGTGTTTTTATCATTACTAATGAACCCATCCTACCAACCTTTACCTTCTTCTAGTCATGTTGTGTCCCTGTACTTCTATTCTCCATATTTGTGTTTGTCCCATATTAGCGTTTGTCCCATATTTGCGTTTTTCCCATATTTGCGTTTTTCCCATATTTGCGTTTTTCCCATATTTAAGTTTTTTCCATATTTGTGTTTTTATCATTACTAATGAACCCATCCTACCAACCATTACCTTCTTCTAGTCATGTTGCGTCCCTGAATTTCTTTTCTCCATATTTGCGTTTGTCCCATATTTGCGTTTGTCCCATATTTGCGTTTGTCCCATATTTGCGTTGGTCCCATATTTGCGTTTAATCCATATTTGCATTTGTCCCATATTAGCGTTTGTCCCGTATTTTCGTATGTCCCGTATTTGCGTAACTCCCGTATTTGCTTATGTCCCGTATTTGCATGTGTCCCGTATTTGCGTATGTCCCGTATTTGCGTATGTCCCGTATTTGCATATGTCCCGTATTTGTGTATGTCCCGTATTTGCGTATGTCCCCTATTTGCGTATGTCCCGTATTTGCGTATGTCCCGTATTTTCGTATGTCCCGTATTTGCGTATGTCCTGTATTTTCGTATGTCCCGTATTTGCGTATGTCCCGTATTTGCGTATGTCCCGTATTTGCGTTTGTCCTGTATTTGCGTATAACCCGTATTTGCGTTTTTCCCGTATTTGCGTTTTTTCCGTACTTGGTTATCCCGTACTTGCGTTTTTCCCGTATTTGCGTTTTTCCCATATTTTTCCGTTTTTCCAATATTTTTGCGTTTTTACCATATTTTTGCGTTTTTTCCATATTTGCGTTTTTGCCATATTTGCACTTTTGCTATATTTGCGTTTTTCCCCATATTTGCGTTTTTCCCCATATTTGCGTTTTCCCCGTATTTGCGTTTTCCCCATATTTGCGTTTTCCCCATAT
Organism: Schistocerca piceifrons; assembly: GCF_021461385.2. Taxonomy (NCBI): domain Eukaryota; kingdom Metazoa; phylum Arthropoda; class Insecta; order Orthoptera; family Acrididae; genus Schistocerca; species Schistocerca piceifrons. Next base: position 943,483 of record NW_025727759.1, read on the forward strand.
TTACGTTTTCCCCATAATTGCGTTTGTCCCATATTTGCGTTTGTCCCGTATTTGCGTGTGTCCCGTATTTGCGTGTGTCCCGTATTTGCGTATGTCCCGTATTTGCGTATGTCCCGTATTTGCGTAAATCCCGTATTTGCGTATGTCCCGTATTTACGTATGTCCCGTAATTGCGTATATCCCGCATTTGCGTATGTCACGTATTTGCGTATATCTCGTATTTGCGTATTACCCGTATTTGCTTATATCCCGTATTTGCGTAGGTCCCGTATTTGCGTATTTCCCGTATTTGCGTATGTCCCGTATTTGCATATGTCCCGTATTTGCGTATGTCCCGTATTTCCATTTGTCCCGTATTTGCGTATGTCCCGTATTTGCATTTTTCCCGTATTTGCGTTTTTCCCGTTCTTGCGTTTTTCCCGTACTTGCGTTTTTCCCGTATTTGCGTTTATCCCATGCTTTTGCGATTTTCCCATACTTTTGGGTTTTTATCATATTTTGCGTTTTTTCCATATTTGCGTTTTTGCCATATTAGCGTTTTTGAAATATTTGCGTTTTTGCCATATTTGCGTTTTTGCCATATTTACGTTTTTCCCCTTATTTGCGTTTTTCCCATATTTACGTTTTTCCCATATTTGCGTTTTTCCTATATTTGCGTTTTTCCCTTATTTGCGTTTTTCCCCTATTTGCGTTTTTTTCATTACTAATGAACCCATCCTACCAACCATTACCTTCTTCTAGTCATGTTGTGTCCCTGAATTTCTCCTCTCCATATTTGCGTTTGTCCCATATTTGCGTTTGTCCAATATTTGCGTTTGTCCCATATTTGCGTTTGTCCCATATTTGCGTTTGTTCCATATTTACATTCATCCCATATTTGCGTTTGTCCCATATTTGCGTTTTTCCCATATTTGCGTTTGTCCCAAATTTTGCGTTTGACAATTATTTGCGCTTGTCCCATATTTGCGTTTGACAAATATTTCCGTTTAACCCATATTTGCGTTTGTCCCATATTTGCGTATGTCCCGTTTTTGCGTATGTCCCGTACTTGCGTATGTCCAGTATTTGCGTATGTTCCGTATTTGCGTATGTCCCGTATTTGCGTATATCCCGTTTTTGCATATGTCCCGTATTTGCGTATGTCCCGTATTTGCGTATGTCCTGTATTTGCGTATGTCCTGTATTTGCGTATGTCCCGTATTTGCGTTTTTCCCGTATTTGCGTTTGTCTCGTATTTGCGTTTATCCCAAATATGCGTTTTTTTCATTACTGACGAACCCATCCTACCAACCATTACCTTCTCCTAGTCATGTTGTGTCCCTCAATATCTCTTCTCCATATTCGCGTTTGTCTCATATTTGCGTTTGTCCGATATTTGCGTTTTTCTCATATTTGCGTTTTTCCCATATTTGCTTTTTTCCTATATTTGCGTTTTTCCCATATTTGTGTTTTTCCCATATTTGCGTTTTTCCCATATTTGCATTTTTTCCCATATTTGCGTTTTTCCCATATTTGCGTTTTTCAAATATTTGCGTTTTTCCCATATTTGCGTTTTTCAAATATTTGCGTTTTTCCCATATTTCTGTTTTTATCATTACTAATGAACCCATCCTACCAACCATTACCTTCTTCTAGTCATGTTGTGTCTCTGTATTTCTATTCTCCATATTTGCGTTTGTCCCATATTAGCGTTTGTCCCATATTAGCGTTTGTCTCATATTAGCGTTTGTCCCATATTAGCGTTTGTCCCATATTAGCGTTTGTCCCATATTTGTGTTTGTCCCATATTTGCGTTTGTCCCGTATTTGCGTATGTCCCGTATTTGCGTGTGTCCCGTATTTGCGTATGTCCCGTATTTGCGTATGTCCTGTATTCGCGTAATTCCCGTATTTGCGTATGTCTCGTATTTGCGTATGTCCCGTATTTGCGTATGTCTCGTAACTGCGTATGTCCCGCATATGCGTATGTCCCATATTTGCTTATGTCCTGTATTTGTGTATGTCCCGTATTTGCGTATTTCCCGTATTTGCGTATGTCCCGTATTTGCGTATGTCCCGTATTTACGTATGTCCCGTATTTGCGTTTGTCCCGTATTTGTGTATGTCCCGTATTTGCGTTTTTCCCGTATTTGCGTTTTTCCCGTATTTGCGTTTTTCCCATATTTTTGCGATTATCCCATACTTTTGTGTTTTTACCATATTTTGCGTTTTTTCCATATTTGCATTTTTGCCATATTTGCGTTTTTGAAATATTTGCGTTTTTCCCATATTTGCGTTTTCCCCATATTTGCGTTTTTCCCATATTTGCGTTTTTCCCATATTTGCGTTTTTCCCATATTTGCGTTTTTCAAATATTTGCGTTTCTCCCATATTTGAGTATTTCCCATATTTGGGATTTTCCCATATTTGCGTTTTTCCCATATTTGCTTTTTTCCCATATTTGTGTTTTTATCATTACTAATGAACCCATCCTACCAACCTTTACCTTCTTCTAGTCATGTTGTGTCCCTGTATTTCTATTCTCCATATTTGTGTTTGTCCCATATTAGCGTTTGTCCCATATTAGCGTTTGTCTCATATTAGCGTTTGTCCCATATTAGTGTTTGTCCCATATTTGCGTTTTTCCCATATTTGCGTTTTTCCCATATTTGCGTTTTTCCCATATTTAAATTTTTCCCATATTTAAGTTTTTCCCATATTTAAGTTTTTCCCATATTTGTGTTTTTATCATTACTAATGAACCCATCCTACCAACCTTTACCTTCTTCTAGTCATGTTGCATCCCTGAATTTCTTTTCTCCATATTTGCGTTTGTCCCATATTTGCGTTTGTCCCATATTTGCGTTTGTCCCATATTTGCGTTTGTCCCATATTTGCGTTTAATCCATATTTGCATTTGTCCCATATTAGCGTTTGTCCCGTATTTTCGTATGTCCCGTATTTGCGTAATTCCCGTATTTGCTTATGTCCCGTATTTGCGTGTGTCCCGCATTTGCGTATGTCCCGTATTTGCGTATGTCCCGTATTTGCATATGTCCCGTATTTTCGTATGTCCCGTATTTACGTAATTCCCGTATTTGCTTATGTCCCGTGTTTGCGTGTGTCCCGTATTTGCGTATGTCCCGTATTTGCATAGGTCCCGCATTTGTTTATGTCCCGTATTTGCGTATGTCCCGTATTTGCGTATGTCCCGTATTTGCGTATGTCCAGTATTTGCGTATGTCCCCTATTTGCGTATGACCCGTACTTGCGTATGTCCCGTATTTTCGTATGTCCCGTATTTGCGTATCTCCCGTATTTGCGTATGTCCCGTATTTGCGTTTGTCCCGTATTTGCGTATAAACCGTATTTGCGTTTTTCCCGTATTTGCGTTTTTCCCGTACTTGGTTTTTCCCGTACTTGCGTTTTTCCCATATTTGCGTTTTTCCCATATTTTTGCGTTTTTTTCATATTTTTGCGTTTTTACCATATTTTTGCGTTTTTTCCATATTTGCGTTTTTGCCATATTTGCGTTTTTGCCATATTTGCGTTTTTCCCCATATTTGCGTTTTTCCCCATATTTGCGTTTTCCCCATAATTGCGTTTGTCCCGTATTTGCGTTTGTCCCGTATTTGCGTGTGTCCCGTATTTGCGTATGTCCCGTATTTGCGTATGTCCCGTATTTGCGTAATTCCCATATTTGCGTATGTCCCGTATTTGCGTATGTCCTGTAATTGCGTATGTCCCACATTTGCGTATGTCCCGTATTTGCGTATGTCCCGTATTTGCGTATTACCCGTATTTGCTTATATCTCGTATTTGCGTATGTCCCGTATTTGCGTATTTCCCGTATTTGCGTATGTCCCGTATTTGCGTTTCTCCCGTATTTGCGAATGTCCCGTATTTGCGTTTTTCCCGTACTCGCGTTTTTCCCGTACTTGCGTTTTTCACGTATTTGCGTTTTTCCCATATTTTTGCGATTTTCCCATACTTTTGCGTTTTTACCATGTTTTGCGTTTTTTCCATATTTGCGTTTTTGCCGTATTTGCGTTTTTGAAATATTTGCGTTTTTGCCATATTTGCGTTTTTGCCGTATTTGCGTTTTTCCCCCTATTTGCGTTTTTCCCCATATTAGCGTTTTTCCCATATTTGCGTTTTCCCCATATTTGCGTTTTCCCCATATTTGCGTTTTTCCCGTGTTTGCGTTTTTCCCGTATTTGCGTTTTTCCCGCCTTGCGTTTTTCCCGTATTTGCGTTTTTTCCGTCTTTCCGTTTTTCCGATATTTCCGTTTTCCCGATATTTGCATTTTTCCCATATTTGCGTTTATCCCATATATGCGTTTTTCCCATATTTGCGTTTTTCCCATATTTGCGTTTTTCCCATATTTTCGTTTTTCCCATATTTACGTTTTTCCCATATTTGCGTTTTTCCCATATTTGCGTTTTTCCCATATTTGTATTTTTATCATTACTAATGAACCCATCCCACCGACCATTACCTTCTTCTAGTCATGTTGTGTCGCTGAATTTCTTTTCTCCATATTTGCGTTTGTACCATATTTGCGTTTGTCCCATATTTGCGTTTGTCCCATATTTGCGTTTGTCCCATATTTGCGTTTGACCCATATTTGCATTTGTCCCATATTAGTGTTTGTCCCGTATTTTCGTATGTCCCGTATTTGCGTAATTCCCGTATTTGCGTATGTCACGTATCTGCGTGTGTCCTGTATTTGCCTATGTCCCGTATTTGCGTATGTCCGGTATTTGCGTATGTCCCATATTTGCGTATGTCCAGTATTTGCGTATGTCCCCTATTTGCGTATTTTCCGTGTTTGTGTATGTCCCGTATTTGCTTATGTTCCGTATTTGCGTATGTCCCGTATTTGCGTATGTCCCGTATTTGCGTATGTCCCGTATTTGCGTATGTCCCAGTATTTGCGTATGTCCCGTATTTGCGTATGTCCCGTATTTGCGTTTGTCCCTTATTTGCGTATGTCCCGTATTTGTGTTTTTCCCGTCTTTGCGTTTTTCCCGTCTTTGCGTTTTTCCCGTCTTTGCGTTCTTCCCACATTTCCGTTTTTCCCACATTTGCGTTTTTCCCACATTTGCGTTTTTCCCGTATTTGCGTTTTTCCCGTATTTGCTTTTTTTCCGTATTTGCGTTTTTCCCGTATTTGCGTTTATCCTGTATTTGCGTTTTTCCCGTATTTGCGTTTTTCATGTGTTTGCGTTTTTCCCGTATTTGCGTTTTTCCTGTATTTGCGTTTTTCCCATATACGCGTTATTCCCATATTTGCATTTTTCCCCGTATTTGCGTTTTTCGCATATTTGCGTTTTTATCAATACCAATGAACCCATCCTACCAACCATTACCTTCTCCTAGTCATGTTGTGTCCCTGAATTTCTCTTCTCCATATTTGCGTTTGTCCCATGTTTGCGTTTGTCCCTTATTTGCGTTTGTCCCATATTTGCGTTTGTCCCATATTTCCGTTTGTCCCATATTTCCGTTTGTCCCATATTTGTTTTTTCCCGTCTTTGCGTTTTTCCCGTCTTTGCGTTTCTCCCGTCTTTGCGTTTTTCGCGACTTTGCGTTTTTCGCGGCTTTGCGTTTTTCTCGTCTTTGCGTTTATCCCGTCTTTGCGTTTTTCCCACATTTGCGTTTTTCCCACATTTGCGTTTTTCCCACATTTGCGTTTTTCTCACTTTTGCGTTTTTCCCACATTTGCGTTTTTCCCACATTTGCGTTTTTCCCATTTTCGCGTTTTTCCCACAATTACATTTTTCCCATTTTTGAGTTTTTCCCACATTTGCATTTTTCCCACATTTGCGTTTTTCCCACATTTGCGTTTTTCCCACATTTGCGTTTTTCCCACATTTGCGTTTGTCCCACATTTGCGTTTTTCCCACATTTGCGTTTTTCCTATATTTGCGTTTTCCCATATTTGCGTTTTTGCCATATTTGCGTTTTTCCCATATTTGCGTTTTTGCCATATTTGCATTTTTGCCGTAAATGTGTTTTTGCCGTATTTGCGTTTTTCCCTGTATTTGTGTTTCTCCCGTATTTGCGTTTTTCCCGTATTTGCGTTTTTCCCGTATTTGCGTTTTTCCCATCTTTGCGTTTGTCTCGTATTTGCGTTTACCCCGTATTTGCGTTTTTCTCGTATTTGCGTTTTTCCCGTATTTGTGTTTTTCCCGAATTGGCGTTTTTCTCATATTTGCGTTTTTCCCATATTTGCGTTTTTATCATTAGTAATGATCCCATCCTACCAACCATTACCTTCTTCTAGTCGTGTTGTGTCCCTGAATTTCTCTTCTCCATATTTGTGTTTGTCCCATATTTGCGTTTGTCCCATATTTGCGTTTGTCCCGTATTTGCGTTTGTCTCGTATTTGCGTATGTCCCGTATTTGCGTATGTCCCGTATTTGCGTATGTCCCGTATTTGCGTATGTCCCGTATTTGAGTTTGTCCAGTATTTGAGTTTTTCCCGTATTTGCGTTTTTCCCGTATTTGCTTTTTTTCTGTATTTGCGTTTTTCCCGTATTTGCGTTTATCCTGTATTTGCGTTTTTCCCGTATTTGCGTTTTTCATGTGTTTGCGTTTTTCCCGTATTTGCGTTTTTCCCGTATTTGCGTTTTTCCCACATACGCGTTTTTCCCATATTTGCGTTTTTCCCATATTTGCGTTTTTCCCATATTTGCGTTTTTATCATTACCAATGAACCCATCCTACCAACCATTACCTTCTCCTAGTCATGTTGTGTCCCTGAATTTCTCTTCTCCATATTTGCGTTTGTCCCATGTTTGCGTTTGTCCCATATTTGCGTTTGTCCCATATTTCCGTTTGTCCCATATTTCCGTTTGTCCCATATTTGTTTTTTTCCCGTCTTTGCGTTTATCCCGTCTTTGCGTTTCTCCCGTCTTTGCGTTTTTCGCGACTTTGCGTTTTTCGCGGCTTTGCGTTTTTCTCGTCTTTGCGTTTTTCCCGTCTTTGCGTTTTTCCCACATTTGCGTTTTTCCCACATTTGCGTTTTTCCCACATTTGCGTTTTTCCCACTTTTGCGTTTTTCCCACATTTGCGTTTTTCCCACATTTGCGTTTTTCCCACATTTGCGTTTTTCCCACACTTGCGTCTTTCCCACATTTGCGTTTTTCCCATTTTCGCGTTTTTCCCACATTTACATTTTTCCCATTTTTGCGTTTTTCCCACATTTGCATTTTTCCCACATTTGCGTTTTTCCCACATTTGCGTTTTTCCCACATTTGCGTTTTTCCCACATTTGCGTTTGTCCCACATTTGCGTTTTTCCCACATTTGCGTTTTTCCCATATTTGCGTTTTCCCATATTTGCGTTTTTCCCATATTTGCGTTTTTGCCATATTTGCGTTTTTGCCATATTTGCGTTTTTGCCATATTTGCATTTTTGCCGTAAATGCGTTTTTGCCGTATTTGCGTTTTTGCCGTATTTGCGTTTTTGCCGTATTTGCGTTTTTCCCTGTATTTGTGTTTTTCCCGTATTTGCGTTTTTCCCGTATTTGCGTTTTTCCTGTATTTGCGTTTTTCCCGTATTCGTGTTTTTCCCGAATTTGCTTTTGTCTCACATTTGCGTTTTTCCCATATTTGCGTTTTTCCCATATTTGTGTTTTTATCATTAGTAATGAACCCATCCTACCAACCAGTACCTTCTTCTAGTCGTGTGTGTCCCTGAATTTCTCTTCTCCATATTTGCGTTTGTCCCATATTTGCGTTTGTCCCATATTTGCGTTTGTCCCGTATTTGGGTTTGTCCCGTATTTGCGTTTGTCCCGTATTTGCGTTTGTCCCGTATTTGCGTTTGTCCCGTATTTGCGTATGTCCCGTATTTGCGTATGTCCCGTATTTGCGTAAGTCCCGTATTTGCATATGCCCCGTATTTGAGTTTTTCCCGTATTTGCGTTTTTCCCGTATTTGCGTTTTTCCCACATTTGCGTTTTTCTCACAGTTGCGTTTTTCCCACATTTGCGTTTTTCCCAGATTTGCGTTTTTCCCACATTTGCGTTTTTCCCACATTTGCGTTTTTCCCACATTTGCGTTTTTCCCATATTTGCGTTTTTCCCATATTTGCGTTTTTGCCATATTTGCGTTTTTGCCGTATTTGTGTTTTGGTCGTATTTGCGTTTTTGCCATATTAGCGTTTTTGCCATATTTGTGTTTTTGCCACATTTGCGTTTTTGCCACATTTGCGTTTTTCCCACATTTGCGTTTTTCCCACATGTGCGTTTGTCCCACATTTTCGTTTTTCCCACATTTGCGTTTTTCCCATATTTGCGTTTTTCCCATATTTGCGTTTTTCCCATATTTGCGTTTTTCCCATATTTGCGTTTTTGCCACATTTGCGTTTTTCCCACATTTGCGTTTTTCCCACATTCGCGTTTTTCCCACACTTGCGTTTTTCCCACATTTGCGTTTTTCCCATTTTCGCGTTTTTCCCACATTTACATTTTTCCCATTTTTGCGTTTTTCCCACATTTGCATTTTTCCCACATTTGCGTTTTTCCCACATTTGCGTTTTTCCCACATTTGCGTTTTTCCCACATTTGCGTTTGTCCCACATTTGCGTTTTTCCCACATTTGCGTTTTTCCCATATTTGCGTTTTCCCATATTTGCGTTTTTCCCATATTTGCGTTTTTGCCATATTTGCGTTTTTGCCATATTTGCGTTTTTGCCATATTTGCATTTTTGCCGTAAATGCGTTTTTGCCGTATTTGCGTTTTTGCCGTATTTGCGTTTTTGCCGTATTTGCGTTTTTCCCTGTATTTGTGTTTTTCCCGTATTTGCGTTTTTCCCGTATTTGCGTTTTTCCTGTATTTGCGTTTTTCCCGTATTCGTGTTTTTCCCGAATTTGCTTTTGTCTCACATTTGCGTTTTTCCCATATTTGCGTTTTTCCCATATTTGTGTTTTTATCATTAGTAATGAACCCATCCTACCAACCAGTACCTTCTTCTAGTCGTGTGTGTCCCTGAATTTCTCTTCTCCATATTTGCGTTTGTCCCATATTTGCGTTTGTCCCATATTTGCGTTTGTCCCGTATTTGGGTTTGTCCCGTATTAGCGTTTGTCCCGTATTTGCGTTTGTCCCGTATTTGCGTTTGTCCCGTATTTGCGTATGTCCCGTAATTGCGTATGTCCCGTATTTGCGTAAGTCCCGTATTTGCGTATGCCCCGTATTTGAGTTTTTCCCGTATTTGCGTTTTTCCCGTATTTGCGTTTTTCTCACATTTGCGTTTTTCCCACATTTGCGTTTTTCCCAGATTTGCGTTTTTCCCACATTTGCGTTTTTCCCACATTTGCGTTTTTCCCACATTTGCGTTTTTCCCATATTTGCGTTTTTCCCATATTTGCGTTTTTGCCATATTTGCGTTTTTGCCGTATTTGTGTTTTGGTCGTATTTGCGTTTTTGCCATATTAGCGTTTTTGCCATATTTGTGTTTTTGCCACATTTGCGTTTTTGCCACATTTGCGTTTTTCCCACATTTGCGTTTTTCCCACATGTGCGTTTGTCCCACATTTTCGTTTTTCCCACATTTGCGTTTTTCCCATATTTGCGTTTTTCCCATATTTGCGTTTTTCCCATATTTGCGTTTTTCCCATATTTGCGTTTTTGCCACATTTGCGTTTTTGCCACATTTGCGTTTTTCCCACATTTGCGTTTTTCCCACACTTGCGTTTTTCCCACATTTGCGTTTTTCCCATTTTCGCGTTTTTCCCACATTTACATTTTTCCCATTTTTGCGTTTTTCCCACATTTGCATTTTTCCCACATTTGCGTTTTTCCCACATTTGCGTTTTTCCCACATTTGCGTTTTTCCCACATTTGCGTTTGTCCCACATTTGCGTTTTTCCCACATTTGCGTTTTTCCCATATTTGCGTTTTCCCATATTTGCGTTTTTCCCATATTTGCGTTTTTCCCGTATTTGCGTTTTTGCCATATTTGCGTTTTTGCCATATTTGCGTTTTTGCCATATTTGCATTTTTGCCGTAAATGCGTTTTTGCCGTATTTGCGTTTTTGCCGTATTTGCGTTTTTGCCGTATTTGTGTTTTTCCCTGTATTTGTGTTTTTCCCGTATTTGCGTTTTTCCCGTATTTGCGTTTTTCCTGTATTTGCGTTTTTCCCGTATTCGTGTTTTTCCCGAATTTGCTTTTGTCTCACATTTGCGTTTTTCCCATATTTGCGTTTTTCCCATATTTGTGTTTTTATCATTAGTAATGAACCCATCCTACCAGCCAGTACCTTCTTCTAGTCGTGTGTGTCCCTGAATTTCTCTTCTCCATATTTGCGTTTGTCCCATATTTGCGTTTGTCCCATATTTGCGTTTGTCCCGTATTTGGGTTTGTCCCGTATTTGCGTTTGTCCCGTATTTGCGTTTGTCCCGTATTTGCGTTTGTCCCGTATTAGCGTATGTCCCGTATTTGCGTATGTCCCGTATTTGCGTAAGTCCCGTATTTGCGTATGCCCCGTATTTGAGTTTTTCCCGTATTTGCGTTTTTCCCGTATTTGCGTTTTTCCCACATTTGCGTTTTTCCCACATTTGCGTTTTTCCCACATTTGCGGTTTTTCCCAGATTTGCGTTTTTCCCACATTTGCGTTTTTCCCACATTTGCGTTTTTCCCACATTTGCGTTTTTCCCATATTTGCGTTTTTCCCATATTTGCGTTTTTGCCATATTTGCGTTTTTGCCGTATTTGTTTTTTTGCCATATTTGCGATTTTCCATATTTGCATTTTTGCCATATTTGCGTTTTTGCCATATTTGCGTTTTTGCCATATTTGCATTTTTGCCGTAAATGCGTTTTTGCCGTATTTGCGTTTTTGCCGTATTTGCGTTTTTGCCATATTTGCGTTTTCCCCGTATTTGTGTTTTTCCCGTATTTGCGTTTTTCCCGTATTTGCGTTTTTCCCGTATTTGCGTTTTTCCCATATTCGTGTTTTTCCCGAATTTGCGTTTTTTCATATTTGCGTTTTTCCCATATTTGCGTTTTTCCCATATTTGCGTTTTTATCATTAGTAATGAACCCATCCTACCAACCATTACCTTCTTCTAGTCGTGTTGTGTCCCTGAATTTCTCTTCTCCATATTTGCGTTTGTCCCATGTTTGCGTTTGTCCTGTATTTGCGTTTGTCCCGTATTTGCGTTAGTCCCGTATATGCGTTTGTCCCGTATTTGCATTTGTCCCGTATTTGCGTTTGTCCCGTATTTGCGTATGTCCCGTATTTGCGTATGTCCCGTATTTGTGTATGTCCCGTATTTGTGTATGTCCCGTATTTGCGTATGTCCCGTACTTGCGTATATCCCGTATTTGCGTTTTTCCCGTATTTGCGTTTTTCCCGTATTTGCGTTTTTCCACATTTGCGTTTTTCCCACATTTGCGTTTTTCCCACATTTGCGTTTTTCTCACATTTGTGTTTTTCCCACATTTGCGTTTTTCACATATTTGCGTTTTTCCCACATTTGCGTTTTTCCCACATTTATGTTTTTCCCACATTTGCGTTTTTCCCATATTTGCGTTTTTCCCATATTTGCGTTTTTGCCATATTTGCGTTTTTGCCGTATTTGCGTTTTTGCCATATTTGCGTTTTTGCCATATTAGCGTTTTTGCCACTTTTGCGTTTTTGCCACATTTGCGTTTTTGCCACATTTGCGTTTTCCCCACATTTGCGTTTTTCCCCACATTTGCGTTTTTCCCCACTTTTGCGTTTTTCCCCACATTTGCGTTTTTCCCCACATTTGCGTTTTTCCCCAAATTTGCGTTTTTCCCCACATTTTCACTTGAAACGTCCCCTTTTGAACATTTATACAAGACTATGCTTAAACTAACACACTATTTTTTAGCGCAACGCAGTCTGACTTTCAGAAATCCCCATAAAGTAATGGCTCTGACTAACATTGACGTGTGCCTTTCACAAATCACTTACCTCACAAAAATCTTTGTTACTCAAGCTACAGCAATACAGCAAGCGCCACTACTGCCAGCTAAATAAAATATTCAAACTACGGAAGTCACTAACTACTGATAGGGATAGTTAGCAAATGAAAGATTTTAATAGAGAACAAGCAATGTGTTTACCTTAATAGTCATAATATATATAGCAGTTCATAATATCCAGCATAACATATTTTAAAACTCCGCCATCTCTCCCACCACATCCACCACTGCTGGCGGCTCACCTCAAACTGCGCAACGCTATGCACTGTTCACATCCAGCTGCTGCAGCCCAACACTACAATGGCAGACAACAATGCAAACTAGCCACAGGCTGTACACAGCACAGCCAGTGATTTTCATACGGAGCGCTACGTAATGTTGCCAATAAGAAATTATAAACAGCCTACTTACATAGCCCCCATGCTCCCCACAAAAAATTTTGCAAATTGTTTTGTGCAGTGGCCAATAATGATTTGATAAAATTTTTCATAGTTACAATAACAAAGATATCAAATGCACACACTTATTTATACAATGTTGGTCAAAAGCTAAAATTTTCTCACAGTCCATAACGACCGTCCAGATTGTTTATCACAGTAAAATTCCAGTGTTTTTTTTTTCAAAGTCTGAGCAGTAAAAGACATTGCACATGGAAGTAGTGGATTTCCATGCAGTCTTGAAGAAGTAGTGTTGTCCTTCCAACTGAAAGACAGTGCTGACTCTTGACATGCTGACAGGTAACGGGGCAATACAGAGCAAACCTACAGCAGAGTCAATCGACGTTTTGAAGAAGATTGGTAGGTAGGTCATCACAGAGCAGACCCACTGTAGTCCTGGTAGAGATTATGATATTGGTGGGCCATCAAACGTGCAGACCCACTATAGTCCTTGTAGAGATAATTGTATTGGTGGGCCATCAAACGTGCAGACCCACTGTAGTCCTTGTAGAGATGGCCAGCAGCCATCTGTTGCGACTGTGCAGGTGCACAATCACCATCGAAGAGTCTTGCGGAGAATATAGCAAGTCCATAAACCACCGCTTGTGCTCTCACAATGCTTTTGGATTTGTCCTTAGGACCAGCAATGCTGTTATTCAGTCCCTTGCTAAATTATCAACACACGTGCAAACACTAACAGTACCTACTTCTCACATATTGTCCATATACTATGACCAACAGAAACGTGTGCAGTGAAATGTAACTTAATTTGAAGAACTGGTAACAATTACAATTTGGTAACATAAAAATACAATTACAAAGGTACAAAATACATCATTAAAAACATAACAATACAGATAACATTTGTAGTAATTCCAGCTTTACAAAAGAATAGAAATAGACATATAAAAGATCAGAATAACTTGCGAAACATCAACTTCACACATGAGCATTAAAACAAAACAGAATAAATAATGTCTAAGCATATTTACAAGGTAAATAACATATTATTAATGCCAATTATATTTGAGGATAACAGTATTCCTCATCATAGTGAATGTAGCTTAGTATTAGAAGAAGAAAAAATTCTATGAAACTACACAGAGACAGGAAGAAAACAAATACACAAGGGTACACAAACACATAGTGGGAAACACAAAAGGAAAGGACAGGGTTCGTTTTCAGTGTAACATTTGGTACTGCAGTCCAACCCAAAACTTCATTCCATAGATCTTTCGTCTTATTTCGATATTTGCTCCAGCCAAAAAAAACCTATCCAAGCATGCTTTCTGTATTTTTCTCGTATAACCTCTCAGTGGATTTCTTCAAATTCATCGCAACTCATTCTCTTATAGGCTACCCCCTCTTAAGCTAACTTAAATCTACTGAGCTCAGATGCTAAACTAAGGGACGAGGCAATGCCCCCCCAGGGGGTCCACAACTCTTTTGTGGATACGTGCGTGGCGAGCACGGGGCCCTGAGCCATTGCAGCCTTCTTTCTCTCCAGGGCTGCATTTCCTTTCCCTTCCCCTCCTTTCCCCTCCCCTCCTTTCCCCTCCTTGCTCCTTTCCCCTCGCCCTCTCCTCTCCCTCTCTTGGTGTCCTTGCTTATGTTGGCCCCGCTATCCTCCTGGTTCTGTTGGTTTTCTAATTTGGCTTTGTTGTATAATCATCTCCTCCTTTTGGCATTCCTTGGCCCCCCTCTGGGGTTTGACCTCCATTACAAAATTTCTTCTCCGTAGTGTGAGCCATTTGGGGAAGAGCACCTTACCTAGTGTCTCTGACGTGCACCCTCCTAGTACATTCCATCTTTTCTTTCATGTCGTTGTCTGATGCTAGGGTGCATAGCCAGCACAGTAGCCAGCCCGTGTGGTGGGGTCGCTATGTACCCTTTTGGTTGAGCCCCCTGAACACACAGGGATCACACTTCTGATACCTGAGCTGTGACCTCCTCATGCATGCATTGGAGTGGTTGCTCGTCCTACTGGAGCATCGGAACTCCCGGCAATGGCCGCCGTGCCAGACGGCCCTTGCTGTGGCTGGGTGGCGCCCGTGAGGAGAGCCCCTGATCGGAGTGGGTGGTATCAGGGCGGACGCTATGCAAATGAAACGCATACGGGTCCAGAACTCTGGCCGTTCTTCTGCGGCCGTCTCTCTGTGTGGAACTGATTCCTCAAGTGCTGCTTCTCTCACCCCTTCGGCTTTCCCTTCCATGGCTACCCCCTGGGAAGAGGGTCAGGCCCGTCGGCTAGGGACAAAACCTTTTCCCCGTTACCTAGTTTGCACCAGGACTGATGGAGATACTTTCACCAATACCGAACCTTTATTCTTTGTGGAACACATTGAAGACAAGTTTGGCGAAGTGGACTCCCTGAGCAAGATGCGGTCGGGTTCGTTGCTGATAAAAACTGCTTCAGCTGCCCAATCTGTGGCCCTTCGTGCCTGTACCCATCTTGGCACAATACCTGTGTTCATTACCCCCCCCACCAGTCTCTAAATATGGTACTGGGTGTGATTTTTCACAGTGACCTCATCCTTCAAACTGATGAGGAACTTCTGGACAATCTCGGACGGCGGGGTGTTCACTTTGTTCGGCGCGTTCAGAAGGGTCCTAAAGACAATTGTATTGATACTGGTGCCTTTATCCTGGCCTTTGAAGGGGATACCCTCCCTGAGAAAGATAAGATTATGGTCTATCGCTGTGATGTGAAGCCGTACATCCCACCTCCTATGAGGTGTTTTAAGTGCTTGTGTTTTGGACACATGTCTTCCCGCTGTTCACAGGCCCCTCTCTGTGGTGACTGTGGACGTCCACTCCGTGAGGGGAGTCCCTGTGTTCCCCCTCCTGTCTGTGTAAATTGTCATGGTAGTCATTCTCCACGTTCACGAGATTGCCCAGTATATAAGACGGAAAAAAGATACAGGAGTATAAGTCCCTCGATCGTTTAACCTACACAGAGGCCCGCAAGAAATATGCAAGACTCCACCCTGTGTCCATGACATCTAGTTACGCCTTGGTTACATCTTCACCCCTTCCTCCCCCTTCCTTACCCCCATCCCGGACCCCTCTCCTTCCCCACACCCCTGCAGCTCCCACACCTTCTCCTATGGGCGCTGCTCCCCCTCCCCAGCCGGAGAAGTGTCCCACTCCTTCGGCGTCTGCCGGTCAAGGGCGCCTCTCCCGGGATGCCCCTTCCCGGCACCTTCCAGGCCAAAGGTCTGCTGCCGCGCGACGACCGCGAGAGCCGCGGTCTGTCGGCCCCCAGGTCGCCCGGTCTCTTTCTGTTCCTGATCTTGCTGCAGCTGGCTCCTTCATGCCACACAGCCCTCCTCGATCGCAGCCTGAACGGAAGAAGAAACATAACTCCCGGGACAAAGAGCCTCTGGTGTCACCGGAGGTCCCTTCCCCGACTTCACAACCGGATTCTGACCTGTCGTTCATGGACGTCGCCCCCTCCTTGTCGGTGACGGGTGGGGACCCGGCGGTATGACTGGCTTTACAGTGTTCAGCCCCCATTTAAACCCTCGTTCTGTGGTTCTCCAATGGAATTGTAATGGATACTATCGCCACCTTCCGGAATTGAAATCCCTTCTTTCATACTACTCTGCAGCTTGTGTGGTTCTCCAGGAATCTCATTTCACTGATGCTCACTCACCGACCCTCCGTGGTTTCCGTGTTTTCTGTCGAAATCGGGTCGGACCCCTGCGGGCTTCTGGTGGTGTTTGTACATTGGTCCGTACAGACATTGCTAGCACGTGGATTCCTCTTCAAACTACATTGGAAGCGGTTGCTGTTCGGGTCCACTTCGACTCTGCAATCACAGTTTGCAATCTTTATCTCCCTCCTGACAGGACTCTTACGCCTGCTACCTTAACCACCCTTCTTCAGCAACCCCCACCTCCCTTCCTCCTCCTCGGGGATTTTAATGCTCATCATCCTTTGTGGGGCAGTGCCTTTCCATCTAGACGAGGTCTTCTTATAGACCAATTTATTGCAGACCACGACCTGTGCCTTCTTAATGATGGCTCCCCTACTCATTTCAGTGCCGGTCATGGTACCTTTTCTGCCATTGATCTTTCTCTTACTTCTCCCTCTCTCCTCCCTTCATTACACTGGTCGCCACACGACGACCTTTGTGATAGTGACCATTTCCCATTGTTTATCACGCTCCCTTCCCGCTCCCCGATGGACAGGTTGCCTCGTTGGACTTTCCAACGCGACGATTGGCCTCTATACACTGCACAGGTCGCGTTTTCTCCCTCTTTGTCGGGTTGTATTGATGACGTCCTACGTGACGTGTCTGACGCGATTGTTCGCGCTGCTAGCCTTGCTGTCCCGCGCTCATCTGGATCATTTCGTCGCCGACAAGTCCCGTGGTGGAGTATGGCTATTGCCATTGCCATCCGTGATCGCCGTCGAGCTTTGCAATACTTTAAGAGGCACCCATCCATAGCCAGCCTTACTACCTTTAAACGCCTTCGTGCTAAAGCCCGTAATTTAATCAAACCGAGCAAGCGGATATGTTGGGAACGATTCGTTTCTTCCCTTGGTTCTACTGTCCCTCTGTCACGGGTATGGGCTACACTTCGCTCTCTCCAAGGTTGCCATCGGCAGTCCACCCTCCCAGGCCTTCACCTCCCGGATGGCATTTGTACGGACCCATTAGTTCTTGCAGAACATCTAGCGACCCATTTTGCAGTGGCATCAGCGTCAGCCTACTATCCAGCTGCTTTCCTTCATCAAAAACAGTGGGCTGAAGCTTCCACCTTATGTTTCACCCCTTGTGAGTCAGAATCTTACAACGAACCTTTTACTGAATGGGAATTTCTTTCTGCTCTATCTTCTTCTCATGATACGGCCCCTGGCCCAGATTCCATTCATAACCAACTGCTTCAACATCTCAGTGCTCCACAACGGCAACATCTTCTTCGGGTGTTTAACCGTATCTGGCTCCAGGGTGACTTCCCTTCTCAGTGGAGGGATAGTATTGTGGTTCCTGTTCTTAAGCCTGGTAAGAATCCCGTATCTGTTGACAGCTATCGGCCAATTAGTTTGACCAATGTTGTTTGTAAGTTACTTGAACGGATGGTAGCCCGTCGGCTCAATTGGGTCCTCGAATCTTGGGATCTATTGTCCCCTTACCAGTGTGGCTTTCGAGAGGGACGGTCTCCAATCGATCATTTACTGCGCTTGGAATCTGCAGTCCGGCAGGCTTTTTCCCAGCGCCGCCATTTGCTTGCAGTTTTTTTTACCTTCGCAAGGCCTATGATACGGCCTGGCGCCATCACATCTTACTTACCCTTCATCAGTGGGGTCTTCGGGGCCTACTCCCGATTTTTATCCGCCAGTTCCTACTCCATCGGTCATTCAGAGTCCGAGTTGGTACTGCTTTTAGTTCTCCACGGACCCAGGAGACCGGCATCCCACAGGGTTCTGTCTTGAGTGTTCTTCTTTTCCTCATTGCTATCGATGGACTTGTGGCCTCTGTCGGTCCCTTGGTCGCCCCTGCCCTGTATGTGGATGATTTCTGCATTTGGGTTAGTTCCTCTTCGATGGCATCTGCAGAACGGCAGCTCCAGGTAGCTATACGGCGTGCCTCTACATGGACCCTCTCACACGGGTTTCAATTCTCTCCTTTCAAATCGCGAGTGGTCCACTTCTGTCGCCGTACTACGATCTACCCTGATCCAGAGCTCTATCTCGCTGCACAACGATTGCCTGTGGTCCCACAGTTTCGTTTCTTGGGTCTTCTTTTCGACAACAAGCTCACTTGTCTGCCCCATATCAGACTCCTGAAGGTAGGATGTTTCCGTAAACTCAATGTCCTTCGCTTCCTTGCCCACTCCTCTTGGGGTGCGGACCGTTCCCTCCTCCTCCGTCTTTATCGTGCTCTAGTTTTGTCTCGCTTGGACTATGGTTGTCAAGTTTATGGTTCGGCTGCTCCTTCCACACTGCACTTGCTGGATCCAGTCCACCATCGTGGTATCTGTTTGGCCACCGGTGCCTTCCCTACTAGCCCTGTTGATAGTCTCCTGGTTGAAACTGGGATCCCCCCCTTTCTGTTCGGCGGTCCCAGCTTCTGGTGTCTTATGCACTCAGTATCCGTTCCTCTCCCACTCATCCTTCCTATTGTATCCTGTTCCCAGACCATGGACGTCGCCCACGCGACTCCCGCCCTCGGGCGGGTTTACCGGATGGGCTGCGCCTTGCGACTCTTTGCCGTGCTTTTCAGCTTCCTTCTTTGTCCTGTCTTCCTCGCTCCCTCCCCTCTACCCCTCCTTGATTAGTTCCTCGGCCTCGAATTCGGATGGATCTCCGGCGAGGTCCGAAAGATTCCATCCCCCTGGTGGTGTTCCGTTCCTTTTTCCGCCAAATTTTATGGGAGTTTCGGGATGCTGTTGTTTTCTACACTGATGGCTGTAACTCTGCTGATCATGTGGGGTATGCCTTCACGTCCTCTGTCGGAACGGAAAATCATCTGCTGCCACCTACATGTGGGGTGTTTACTGCGGAATTGATGGCAATTTCCCAGGCCCTTACCTTTATTAAACAGTCCCAACACAACTGTGTTTTGTTATGTACGGACTCGATGAGTGGCCTTCTTGCTATTGACCGGTGTTTTTCGCGCCATCCCTTGGTCTCTGCCATCCATGACCATCTCACTGATATTCACCGTGCTGCTTGTTCCACTGACTTCCTTTGGGTCCCTGTCCATGTGGGTATCCCGGGTAATGAGCTGACTGATCGTTTCGCTGGGGGAGCAGTCACTTACCCCCCGTTTTATGTAACCCCTCCTGCAGCGGATTTACGGCTTCACATCAAATCCCACTTCGCACAGTCATGGGCCACTTCTTGGGAGGCTACTCCCCTGTCTAATAAACTTCGTGCAATTAAGGTGACACCAGGCCCATGGCGTTCTTCCTTTCGCCTCTCCCGAAAGGACTCGACCACACTGTGTCGTCTCCGCATTGGCCATACCAGGCTGACCCATGGTTTTCTTTTGCGTGATGAACCACCCCCACTATGTGGTTGTGGAGCCTTCCAGTCGGTAGCCCACATTTTGTTTGAATGCCCCCTTCTTTTGGCTCTGCGTGCGAAGTATAGGCTCCCAAACACTTTACCTTTGATGTTGGCTGACGATTCCCGGATGGTCTCTCTGGTTCTCGGTTTCCTCCGGGAAAGTGGTTTTTATTCTCAGTTTTAAGGTTTTTAATCTCTTTCTGGTGTTGGAGCAGGGCGGTGAGTGTTTGGGTGTCTCCCACTGTAAGCAGTGTTCGGAGATTCCCGATTCTCCTCCCTGACCGAAATCCTCTTTTCTTCCCCTTTTACTCTGTTTTTACCCTTTTTTTAAGGCTTGGTTAGTCTTTCTATTCCCATACGTACTTTCTACATTCTAGCAGTTGTACCTTTTACGTCACAGGTGGTCTTGCCTATGCTGCTTCAGCATAGTGTTGGGTTCGTTCTCTTACTGACTTCCCTCATTTTGTTTTTTACCACTGACAACATGACTGCTCTTTTACGTTTTTACCTTTTTCCGTTTTATTTTTCTGACTTTACTGTGAAGTCCTATTAGCGGAATGGAGCCTATTTGAAACAAGGAACTGATGACCTTGCTGTTTGGTCCCTTAAACCTCAACCAACCAACCAACCAACCAACGAGGCAATGCAGCAGCACAAAATAGTTAACACAAACAGCAATGAGAAAAAAATTTAAATAGGCAAAGCAATTGCAATATTACAACTAATATAAGGCACTGTGCAGCAAAAAAGGAAAATAAATCCGTAGTTAAACTGGCTTAACAGCGTAATACAAAGTCAAATTCAGTAACACTATGCCTGGCAAACAGCAGCAGCAACTTATATCTAAACATGACATAGCTCAAGCAATAAAATATTACACTAAAGACAACAGTGCAGACAAGGGAAATGTATATTCACATCTTAATGTCTATGTAATTAAAGTGGTGCACCACAACTTATTCTACAAAAGAAATTACCAAGTACTTGAAAAGAAAATTATATATGCAAGTCCTGTGAAGGGAAATGTCTTTTTGTGCTCCTTCGTTTTTTTTAAAGCTATTGTTTACTGGATCTGTAGGCATAAAATATCTATATTAGTACATTCATAAAATTTTATTTTAAACAATGCTGCAGTGCAGCTAGAAACTAGATATTAAAGAAAATGATAGACATAAAAATATTTCTCGTCATTTCATTAGGCATTGCAGTAAATATCACAAATTAGGAGCTCCACAGTGTTATCATGTTTTCAAGTTTGAGGGTGTCGTATTAACGATGCTTTCTACAAAGGAATGTCAACAGCGAGGATAATGGCCTCCCTTTTTTTTTTACCTGTGCCTCTGGAAAGGCACACCCTAATGGCTTTTTCTCCAGGTGTCTGACACAGCTGGGTGCCCACGACGCATTACGTGCAGGTGGTCACTTAAGTTTCTTACGGAAATATTTACGACAGCAGTTTCCGCTACAGTGACAGTCGCATATAAAAATATTTCACAGGTCAAGAATTTGCGTTACAAAGCTGTAGAAACAAAATCCTATTGATATAACAGTGTCCAAAAATTTTCGTCGGCGTTGTAATACATTCACACATTTACATACATTTCATAACTCTTAAAGTACGATTCTTGGTTTCCAACATCCTTTCTCACAAGTCAGAGTCCCTAACCACTATTCATTACTCCTTACCTTATTACACATATATATATTCGTCGACACGTCAATCTTGCGACGACACTTCAATATTTCATCATAATAAATACATAGCATAATCAAATTACTCATATAGCATAAGCTTATTGATCATAAACATGCGGCAACAGCATAATACACATAGTCATCGTAATAATATCATAACACCTCAGTCAACTCTCAAAATCGTCGTAGCTTCCTCCAATAATTTCAAAACCTAAAAAAATCCTCTGCTCATGTCAAAAGTGTCATCTGCCACAAACGTACTTTAAAACTCGTGATCCCATACCAAATATATCATGCAAAGCTCTCATAATATCACAATGGGTCTGAAAAAATATGAACAGTTCACAAAGTACAGACAAAATACAATTTCGTAAGTGTGAAGTTACCCAACTGTGTAATTGCGTAAACATGTGTCACTGATGTAGTAAAAAAAAATGTTTGTTTGTTTGTCTGTTAAATAATCAGATAGCTATGTAATTTATGTGTTAGAGGAATATGGTACCGATGTGTAAAGTTGTATAAGCAAATACCATATTAGCTAGGGCTCCTTGTGCTTGCCAAACACATGATACACAAAGTAAGCGTGTACCCCCCTGAGGATTATTGTAATTATACCCTCAGGTGTTACAGATTACAGCAATGGAATGAAATGTATCACGGAAAACTTTCTTTGTAATTCAAAAATCTTTAAAAATAAATGTTTTAAGTACAAAATTAATCACTCAAATACGTGTCCTGTAGCGCTAAATGTGCGTCTTGCTGTAAGATAATCTCTGTGGAAGTGTCGTAGTAATTGTCCTCCGAAAGCTAAGTTCTGCAGAAGTCAATGTACTTACCTGTGTCAGCTGATCTTGTACTTCCCGGATTTCTCTTTGGTGTTGCGTATTAATTTGATTCTGATTTTGTTTGAATTTCCTAATTTGTTCGCACTCTTCTGTGTCAGTGATGGCTACGGGTCTTGTGTCATTCAGATCATCATCTACCTTTGCAGATAAGTTAGTGAACTGATACGAAAGTTCGGCTAATTTCTCCGATAGTGTACTTATTTCCTCAGTGTGTTTTTCTGAAGCAAGTTTCAGAGTGTCCATTTGTGTTGAAATCGTATCTACTGTGTCCTTTAAGTTTTCTTGAGTTTTTGCAAGTTGCGTAACCGAATCGGTAGATGCAACTCAGTCAATTTTAGCTTGCAAGGTGTCGTGATTTTCATGAACAATAGTTTGCAGTTCTTTTATGGCTGCTTCATGATTCTGTAATGCATTTTCATGACGCGAAAAAATAGATTGGAAATGCTCACAAATTTGTGTTTTTACGTCATTACAGACTTTTTGACATTTCGATTCAATGTTATGTAACTCAGCAGTTAAATATTCACGTGTTTGTTTGAGAGTTTGTTCCAATGAGTGACTTTTGAAGCTTTTGCTGTGTTTGTCTCTGATTTTGTTCCATTGTGTGTAACTGTTGCTGTGTTTGTCTCTGGTGTTGTTCCATTGTGTCTAACTTTTGAAGCTTTTGTCCCACTTGTTGCACTAATTGTAATAACAATGCACTGGTGTCTGAAACAAGTTCCTCAGTGCTTTTCGGCAGTGAATTTGCACCGGCAACATTCACATTTTGACAAGCGGAAAATGTGTCTTGACTCATTTGAGAAAACGGTGAGAACCAAAAACCTGAGTCTACGGTATTTGCAATATTGTGTTCTGTCATTCCCGATTCCTGAGGCGAGCTGTTGCCGACCGACTGATCGATCGATAATGCTTCCCTGTTCACTAAATGTTTCACTGTGTACACCATTATTTGACGCCCACTCCATTCCCTGTTCACAGTTACCAAATTACTACTTTGAATATTAGTTAATTCATTACATGGTGGTGTTAACACACTGCTTTCGTCTTCACTGTCATTTCTCAGTTTACTTTGGAGCCTAGTCTTACGTTTTTCACACGCCATTATTGTCACAATATTTCACACGATAACACAGAAAAACACAATTTCAAGAGCAAAAATAGGGGAACACATTAACATAGCACTGAAAATAATATTTGGTAATGGCAAGCGTAGCTGTGAAGTACTAGGTGCAAATCTACATGCATGCCACAACTGTTTTACTGTACAACAATGAAAGGCTGCAACTACAAAGGAGATTCTCTCTACAATTACGCCCTAGCAATAAACAAAATCTACACTAATTACTCAAACTACAAGAAAAAAATCAGAAGATTCCAGTGAAGTATCCTGGCAGGATCGCCATATGAAACGTCCCCTATAGAACATTTATACAAGACTATGCATAAACTGACACACAATATTTTTTAGCGCAACACAATCTGACTTTAAGAAATCCCTACAAAGGAATGGCCCTGACTAACATTAACGTGTACCTTTCACAAATCACTTACCTCACAAAAATCTTCGTTACTCAAGCTACTGCTATACAGTGAGCGCTACTACAACCAGCTAAATAAAAGATTCAAACTATGGAAGTCACTAACTACTGATAGGGATAGTAGGCAAATGAAAGATTTTAAAAGAGAGTAAGCAATGTATTTACATTGATAGTCATAATATATATAGCAGTTCATAATATCCAGTATAACAAATTTCAAAACTCCGCCATCTCTCTCCCCACATCCACCACTGCTGGCGGCTCACCTCCAACTGTGCAACGCTACGGGCTGTTCACATCCAGCTGCCACAGCCCAACACTACAATGGCAGACAACAATGCAAACTTGCCACAGACTGCACACAGCACAGCCAGTGATTTTCATACAGAGTGCTACATAACGTTGCCAATAAGGAAATATAAACAGCCTACTTACACACTTTTCCAATATTACCTTTTTCCCAATATTGCGTTATTCCCAACATTGCGTTTTTCCCGCATATGCGTTTTTCCCGCATATGCGTTTTTCCCGCATATGCGTTTTTCTCGCATATGCGTTTTTCCCGTATTTGCGTTTTTCCCGTATTTGTGCAAATATGGTAAAAATGCAAATACGGGAAAAACGCAAATACCTTACAAACGCAATTATGTGAAAATCGAAAATATCGGTAAAAACGCTAGTTTGGGAAAGACGCAATATTGGAAAAAATTCAAATTTGGAAAAAACGAAAATATGGGAAAATCGAAAATATCGGTAATAACGCATATATGGGATATTCGAAAATATGGGAAAATCGAAAATATGGGAAAAACGCAATTATGGACAAACGCAAATTTTGAAAATTGCAAATATGGGAATAACGTAAATAATGGAAACAAGCAAAGATGGGAAAAACACGAATATGGGAAAAACGCAAATATTTGAAACACACAAAATTGGGATAAATGTGAAAATGGGAAAACGGAAATATGGGAAAAACGCAAATATGGGAAAAACGCAAATATTTGAAATACGCAAGTATGGGAAAAACGAAAATATGAGGAAAACCCAAATATGAGTAAAACGCAAATATGGGAATAACGAAAATATGGGAATAACGAAAATATGGGAATAACGCAAATATGGGAATAACGCAAATATGGGAATAACGCAAATGTTGGAAAACGCCAACTTGGGAGAAACGCCAATTTGGGAGAAATGCAAATATGGGAAAATCGAAAATGTCGGTAAAAACGAAAGTAAGTAAATAACGAATTGTTGGAAAAAACGCAAATATGGGAAAAACGAAAATATGGGACAAACACAATACGGGAATAACGATATTATTGGAATAACGCAAATATGGGAAAATCGAAAATATCGGTGAAAACGCAAGTATTGGAAAATGCAAATATGGGAAAACGCAAATATGGGAAACACACAAATATAAGAAAAACAAAATATGGGAAAAACACAAATATGGGTACCACGTAAATATGGGAATATCGAAAATTTGGGAAAAATGCAAATATTGGAAAAACGCAAATATTTGAAAAACGCAAACATGGGAAAAACGCAAATATGGGATAAAAGCAAATATGAAAAACGCAAATATGTTAAAAACGCAAATATGGGAAACACGCAAATATGGGAATATCGAAAATTAGGGAAAAATGCAAATATGGGAAAAACGCAACTATGGGAAAAATGCAAATATGGGAAAAATGCAAATATGGGAAAAACACAATATTGGAAAAAACGGAAATATGTGAAAAATGCAAATATGGGAAAAATGCATATATGGGAAAAACGCAGGTATTTAAAAACGCAATTATGGAAAAATGCAATTATGGGAAAAACGCAATATTGGGAAAAACGGAAATATGAGAATAACGCAAACTTTGGAAAACGCAAATATGGGAAAAGCACAAATATGTGACGACGCAAATATGGGAAAATCCAAAATATGGGAAAAGCGGAAATGTGGCAGAAAGACAAATATGGGAAAAACGCAAATATGGGAAAAACGAAAATATGGGAAAAAAGAAAAAATGGGAAAATCGCAATTCGGGAAAAAACGGAAATATTCGAAAAAAGCAAATACGGGAAAACCGGAATATGGGAAAACGAAAATATGGGAAAAACGCAAGTATGGGAAAAACGCCAATATGGCAATAACCAAATATGGGAAAAAAGATAATATGAGAAAACCCAAACATGAGAAAGACGCAAATATGGGAAATACGAAAATATGGGAAATACTTAAATATGGGAGAGACACAAAAAATAGAAAAACGCAAATATGGGAAAAACGCGAATATGGGAAAAACGCAAATATGTGACAAGCGCAAATATGGAAAAAACGCAAATATGGGAAAAACGCAAATATGGGAAATAAGTGTGGGAAAAACGCAAATATGGGAAAAACTAGAGTATTGGAAAGATGCAAATATGGGAAACACGCAAATATGGGAAATACGCAAAATTGGGGAAAACGCAAATATGGAAAAAACACAAATATATGAAAAACGTAAATGTGGGAGACATGCAAATATGGGAAAAACAGAAATATGGGAAAAACACAAATATTGGAAAAACGCAGATATGTGAAAAACGCAAATATGTGAAAAACCCAAATATGGCAAAAACACAAACATGGGAAAAAAGCAAATATGAAAAAAAAAAACAAAAATGGGGGAAAACGATATCACAGAAGTAACGCAAATATGGGAAAAACGCAAATATGGGAAAAACGCAAATATGGGAGAAACACAAATATGGGAAAAACACAAATATGGGAAAAACGCAAATATGGGAAAAACGCAAATATTGTAAAAACGCAAACATGGGAAAATCAAAAATATTGGGAAAATCGAAAGTATGGGGAAAACGCAAATATCAGAAAACACAAACATGGGAAAAACGCAATTATGGAAAAACGCAAATATGGAAAAATGCAAATATGAGAAAAACACAAATATGGAAAAAACCCGTATAGGTGAAAAACGCATATAGGTGAGAAACGGATATGTGGAGAGAACGCTTATATGGTAAAATTGAAAATATGGCAAAAACCAAATATGGGAAAAAGCAAATATTGGATAAAACCAAATATGGGAAATACGCAAATATGGGAATAACGTAAATATGGGAAAAAAGCAAATTAGGGATAACGCAAATATGGAAAACACGAAAATATGGAAAAACGCAAATTTGGGATAAACGCAGTAATGGGAAAAACGTAACTATGGGAAAAACTCAAATTTGGAAAAAACTCAAATATAAGGAGAAACGCAAATATGGGACAAATGCAAGTATGGGAAAAACGCAAATGTGGAAAAACGCAAAAATGAAAAAAACCAAATATGGGAAAAACGCAAATATGGGAAGACGGAAATATGGGAAAAACGCAAATATGGAAAAAATGCAAATACGGTGAAAGGTGGCTACACTGAGCCACTGCGCCAGAGATTGCGCCAAAGAGTATTATTAAGCCGCCTACACAGTGCTTGGAGAGAGCTCGTAGCAGGCAGTGCGTGGGCAGAGCTCGTAGCAGACAGTTCGTGTTGAGATGTGCTAGTGGTCAAGGCTTGTCGAGATGTTGTAGTAAGGAGTGCTTGTTCCATGTTTTATGCAGTTGTTTGATGGGATAGACAGCAGATGGTTCGAATGGAAATACTGTAACGATCAGAGTGCTTTTCGTCAATATACACTCCTGGAAATGGAAAAAAGAACACATTGACACCGGTGTGTCAGACCCACCATACTTGCTCCGGACACTGCGAGAGGGCTGTACAAGCAATGATCACACGCACGGCACAGCCGACACACCAGGAACCGCGGTGTTGGCCGTCGAATGGCGCTAGCTGCGCGGCATTTGTGCACCGCCGCCGTCAGTGTCAGCCAGTTTGCCGTGGCATACGGAGCTCCATCGCAGTCTTTAACACTGGTAGCATGCCGCGACAGCGTGGACGTGAGCCGTATGTGCAGTTGACGGACTTTGAGCGAGGGCGTATAGTGGGCATGCGGGAGGCCGGGTGGACGTACCGCCGAGTTGCTCAACACGTGGGGCGTGAGGTCTCCACAGTACATCGATGTTGTCGCCAGTGGTCGGCGGAAGGTGCACGTGCCCGTCGACCTGGGACCGGACCGCAGCGACGCACGGATGCACGCCAAGACCGTAGGATCCTACGCAGTGCCGTAGGGGACCGCACCGCCACTTCCCAGCAAATTAGGGACACTGTTGCTCCTGGGGTATCGGCGAGGACCATTCGCAACCGTCTCCATGAAGCTGGGCTACGGTCCCGCACACCGTTAGGCCGTCTTCCGCTCACGCCCCAACATCGTGCAGCCCGCCTCCAGTGGTGTCGCGACAGGCGTGAATGGAGGGACGAATGGAGACGTGTCGTCTTCAGCGATGAGAGTCGCTTCTGCCTTGGTGCCAATGATGGTCGTATGCGTGTTTGGCGCCGTGCAGGTGAGCGCCACAATCAGGACTGCATACGACCGAGACACACAGGGCCAACACCCGGCATCATGGTGTGGGGAGCGATTTCCTACACTGGCCGTACACCACTGGTGATCGTCGAGGGGACACTGAATAGTGCACGGTACATCCAAACCGTCATCGAACCCATCGTTCTATCATTCCTAGACCGGCAAGGGAACTTGCTGTTCCAACAGGACAATGCACGTTCGCATGTATCCCGTGCCACCCAACGTGCTCTAGAAGGTGTACGTCAACTACCCTGGCCAGCAAGATCTCCGGATCTGTCCCCCATTGAGCATGTTTGGGACTGGATGAAGCGTCGTCTCACGCGGTCTGCACGTCCAGCACGAACGCTGGTCCAAGTGAGGCGGAGAGTACAAGGATACCGCGCTGTGTTTTGGCGGCGGCACATACTCAAAGCAACAGTCAAGTCTGCGCGCCGCACAAGGCAGTCGTTGACCGCGAACAATTGCTTCCTACGTCACGCGCCTACAGCTGATCGGGCGCTCAGTGCGAATGCACTGACAGCCGTAAACAAATACACAGTTTAATTTCGCCGATTAAATTCAGTATAAAGCTATAGTGACTTGATGAATTCTGTTATTAACATTCAGTATTTTTCAGGATACGGTTCTATAAAATATTTAAGAACTTCAGGTAAATTCTGTGGGTGTCCGACGTTAAGAGGACTTGCTATCGAGAGATTTTCTGGAAGAATGTAATTTCGAAGAAGAAACTAATAAACTAAAAAGGGTAACTATTAATTGAGTTCATTTTTCAGGTAACATATTTTCACTTAGGTACGTACTTGAGACGTAATTTGCTGCTCGCGATTACGTGATTCATACTTTGTGCTAATTTCATGTTCTATGAATTTACGTGTGAAGCGACGTGCTTGCGTACATTTTCTGATTTTTGTCAATGTTTTATTAATGAACAGGATTGTTATTTGTATATATTCTGCATCGCTTGGCTGCGCTGCTTTTTCACTGATGTCATGTTTTTCTGTTATGTGTATGCTGTGCTTATTTATTTAAATTATAATTGTAACCTGATTTATTGTGCTGATGTGTTTAGGTATGTAAGTTATACTTTGTGATTTATCTGCTTGCGCCTTCATGTTTACTTATTAAGATTACATATGAACATTTATTTGCTTATGCTGATATGATGCTAATGACATGTTTACTGCTTTGCGTATGGATTGCATATTTATACATATCTGGTGTTGTCATAACTACTCTTTAATTTGGTATATAGCAATGCTGATGTACAGTGTACGAACATAGAGTTTAGGTCACACTATTGGATTAATTATAGATTGTTCGCTTGGCAGAGCCTCGTTATAGGAATTGTGCTGCATCCACTTTTTGACATTCTGTTCTCTACTGGTATATTTACTCGCTATTGCATGTTTTGCTTACGCTCAGTGCCTTATATTTTTAAGATAAGAAAATGAACTGCTATAATTCGACGAACAACATTAGTACAAGAAACTTCATAGAAGTCACATGAGCTGGAGGTTTTATGGAAGCTGTATAACTTTATGCTAATAGGAAGGAAGCTAACGACATGACATACCATTACTAGGTTTAGACCATTGACAGTTATTACACTGCATTTTTCGTGAGCAATTGAAATAGGAAGTGACACTTGATACAAGAAATACTCCACATGTTTGCTTCTGCCATAATTCTTGAAGTGGTGTACACACTGTGAAATATTGTGATCATTCACATTCCGTAATCGTACTTAATTACTGAGAGTTATTCGAACTAAGTCTGTTAGAGGTCATGTATGCATTTCTTTGTTTATAATTCATAATGAGCAGAAGATTTGGGTCAGATGGATTACACAGAGGTTGTGTGTTGGCAATGTGTCTTCAGATTGTATGGGATGATGAACTGAAGTTTGCATTAGGATTTTATCTGTACTTGTTCGAGGAGACTGACTAGAGGAAAGAGTTGTTATGGAAGTGAAATGATATTGGTAATAAGGTTTATATGTATCGACGTATTGAAGAGGTATTATTGAGGTATTATTGAGATTGTGAGAAGTTGATGATTATTGGAGTTTTGGTGGATAAGAGGTAAAGTAAGTGAGGAGCATATATTGGCAATAAGGGTTATATGTATCGACGTATTGAAGTATTATTGAGGTATTATTGAGATTATGTGATGCTGATGATTATTGGAGTTTTGGTGTATAAGAAGTAAAGTAAGTGAGGAGCATATTTTTTTTGTTGGTCTTATGGAACAAGGAGGATGAAGATAGCTGACTAGAACACTAAAGCAGAAGGAAGATAGTCTATACACACACTTTGTTAAATCACTAAGCAGTATATACTTTTTTTTGAAGAGAGGAAGTATTTGCATATCTTGGCTCACTGACAGTTGTTCAACAACAGTACATTTGATCTGGCTTGGCAAACATTGGTCTTGACATGATGACTATGACGTTGACCTAACTATTATTGACTGTTATTCATTGCTGCCACTACTACTTGATACACATGATGAGCATCAGATTTTGACAGAATTACATTTACACAGTTAACACCATTCAATTACACAGTAGTACTTAATGTGGATGAAAGATGAATGAGTGTGTTTTGTGTGTTCTCCTTTCCTAATCCTACCCACCTATCTCGTAAATATTATTTTATTTGTTTGTAGTGGCTTGCACTGACACCCATAAATATTACAGGTTTACTGATATTTGAGTATTTGTAATAGTTAATATGAAAATTATCTGACATCATTTGTGTGTTTATTATGATTTGTATGTTTAGTGTAAAAGCATTTGTACGTGCATTCAAACTATTGTTCATGCCTGAACTGTCTGATTAGTGATGGTAAATATTATGAACTGTTACCTGCACTTTTTCAACATAATGTGTGACACTTAGGACATGTTTAATTTCTGCTGATGAACAGTGTGATCAGGGATAGTGAATATTATGAACTGTTACTTGTACTTTTTCTACATGATTGGTGCCACTGGGACATGTTTAATTTCTGCTGATGAACAGTGTGATCAGTGATAGTGAATATCATGGACTGCTCTCTGGACCTGCTCATGATTGCTAGGTGTAACTGATGGACTACTTGTATGGAAATGATGTCACTTGTTGGTGTCTGCACCTGCTCAACATTGCTGGGTGCAACTGATGGACTGCTTCTACTGAAATGATGTCACTTGTTGGTGTCTGCACCTGCTCAACATTACTGGGTGCCACAGATGGAACTGCTTCTACTGAAATGATGTCACTTGTTGGTGTCTGCACCTGCTCAACATTGCTGGGTGCAACTGATGGACTGTTTCAACTGAAATGATGTCACTTGTTGGTGTCTGCACCTGCTCAACATTGCTGGGTGCAACTGATGGACTGCTTCTACTGAAATGATGTCACTTGTTGCTGTCTGCACCTACTCAACATTGCTGGGTGCCACTGTTAGAACTGTTTCTACTGAAATGATGTCACTTGTTGGTGTCTGCACCTGCTCAACATTGCTGGGTGCAACTGATGGACTGCTTCTACTGAAATGATGTCACTTGTTGGTGTCTGCACCTGCTCAACATTACTGGGTGCCACTAATGGAGCTGCTTCTACTGAAATGAAGTCACTTGTTGCTGTCTGCACCTGCTCAACATTGCTGGGTGCAACTGATGGACTGCTTCTACTGAACTAATGTGACTTGTTGCTGTGTGTACCTCTTCAACTTTACTGGGTGCCACAGATGGAACTGCTTCTACTGAAATGATGTGACTTGTTGGTGTCTGCACCTGCTCAACATTGCTGGGTGCAACTGATGGACTGTTTCTACTGAAAAGATGTCACTTGCCGGTGTCTGCACCTACTCAACATTGCTGGGTGCCACTGATGGACTGCTTCTACTGAACTAATGTGACTTGTTGCTGTGTGTACCTCTTCAACTTTACTGGGTGCCACAGATGGAACTGCTTCTACTGAAATGATGTCACTTGTTGGTGTCTGCACCTGCTCAACATTACTGGGTGCCACAGATGGAACTGCTTCTACTGAAATGAAGTCATTTGTTGGTGTCTGCACCTGCTCAACATTGCTGGGTGCAACTGATGGACTGCTTCTACTGAAATGATGTCACTTGTTGGTGTCTGCACCTGCTCAACATTGCTGGGTGCAACTGATGGACTGCTTCTGCTGAAATGATGTCACTTGTTGGTGTCTGCACCTGCTCAACATTGCTGGGTGCAACTGATGGACTGCTTCTGCTGAAACGATGTCACTTGTTGGTGTCTGCACCTGTTGACCATTGCTGGGCTAGAATTATCAACTATTTGTTTTTTATGTGAACATTTGTATAAACTGATTTTTTATGTGTTGTGTAAACTATTATGTAAAGCCACATGTATGAAAAGAATTTGTATTGCCTACTGTATTTTGTATATTAGGTTATTGAAAGGTCAGTGCAAAGCCAAAATTTTAACTAATTATGTGATATTTAGGTATTAATATTATCTTTTATTTTTGTCTGTATTTTTCTGGACGAATTTGGTGGTATTTTCACCACCAATGCTGGCAAAAATACCATCAATTTCTGGCCTGTGGAGGAGGAGCATATGAAAGGTGGCTACACTGAGCCACTGCGCCAGAGATTGCGCCAAAGAGTATTATTAAGCCGCCTACACAGTGCCTGTTAAGAACTCGTAGCAGGCAGTGCGTGGGCAGAGCTCGTAGCAGACAGTTCGTGTTGAGATGTGCTAGTGGGCAAGGCTTGTCGAGATGTTGTAGTAAGGAGTGCTTGTTCCATGTTTTATGCAATTGTTTGATGGGATAGACAGCAGATGGTTCGAATGGAAATACTGTAACGATCAGAGTGCTTTTCGTCAATATATATGAAGGTAAAATATTGCGTGGTTTTTCATTAATTCCGTGTGTCTCAAATAATGCATCATTACAGGTTCAGTCAACAAAGCATCTGGCTTGTGTTCTTGTATTAGAGTGGAATTCTGGTTTTCTTGAGTAATTATGGTATTTTTATTTCCTTTAGTTACTTCAGTATAAATGGTATTTAAAATTTCTTGTCTTGTTGAAGAAGAACCGTGCCAGATGTGTGCGTTGAGTCACACTCCCACACACAGAACAGTTACACTTGTGCTTGTTGGCTTTGTAGATTTTATAGTTGCTGGGGACTTAATTAATTAATTGTGTTAACCAAAATTTTCATTCATTATTTATTGTTGTTCTTTGCAGTCAGATAGCGTAATAATACTAGTCAGGGCCAACCGATTACGAGACACAGCGTAATCGGACATACAGCTACTAAAAACAAAAAATATTTTCAATCATATTTAATTAAGCCCCCATGCAACGGGAAAAACGCAAATAAGGGAAAAACGCAAATATATGAAAAACGCAAATATGGGAAAAACGCAAGTATGGGAAAAACCATATATGGGAAAAACGCAAATATGGGATAAATGCAAATATGGGAAAAACGCAAATATGGGAAAAACGCAAATATGGGAGAAATGCAAATATGGGGAAAACGTAAATATGGGAAAAGCGCAAACATGGGAAAAACGCAAATACGTGAAAAACGCAAATATGGGTAAACCCAAATATGGGTAAACCCAAATATGAGAAAAACGAAATTATGGGAACAACGCAAATATGGCAAAAACGCAATTATGGCAAAGACACAGATATGGGAAACACAAATACGGAAAAATGGACATATGGAAAAAACGCAAATTTGGGAAACAGGCATACATGGGAAAAACGCATATATGGGAAATACGCAAATACGGGAAAAACGCGAATATATGAAAAAGGCAAATATGGGAAAATCGAAAATATATGATAATCGCAAATATGGGAAAACCGAATATATCGGTAAAAACGCAAATATGGGAAAAACGCAATATTGGAAAAAACGCAAATACTAGAAAAACGAAAATAAGGATAAAACGCAATAAGGGAAGAACGCAAATATGGGAAAAACCCAAACACGGGAAAAACTAACATTTGGGACAAACGCAAACATGCGAAAATCGAAAATATGGGAAAAACCCAAATATAGGAAACATCAAAGTATGGGAAAAACCCAAATA
Source organism: Schistocerca piceifrons (assembly GCF_021461385.2). Classification (NCBI taxonomy): domain Eukaryota; kingdom Metazoa; phylum Arthropoda; class Insecta; order Orthoptera; family Acrididae; genus Schistocerca; species Schistocerca piceifrons. Next base: position 977,521 of record NW_025727759.1, read on the forward strand.
TGGGAAAAACACAAATATTGGAATATCGCAAATATGGGAAAAACGCAATATTGGGAAAAACGAAAATATGGGAAAAACGAAAATATGAGAAAAACGCAATATGAAAAGAACGAAAATATGGGAAAAAAGTAAAAAGGGGAAAATCTAAAATATCAGTAAAAACGCAAGTGTGGGAAAGACGCAATACTGGAAAAAACGCAAATGCAGTAAAAACGAAAATTTCGGAAAAACGCAAATTTGGGAAAAACGAAAATATGGGAAAAAAATCAAATATGGGAAAAACGCTAATAAGGGAAAAACGATAATATAGGAAAAACGCCAATATGGGAAACGCGCAAATATGGGCAAGACACAAATATGGGAAAAACTCAAATTTGGGACAAACGCAAATATGGGAAAATCGAAAATATGAGAAACACGCAAATACGGGAAAAACGCAAATATCAGAAAACACAAACATGGGAAAAGCGCAATTATGGAAAAACGCAAATATGGAAAAATGTAAATATGAGAAAAACGCAAATACTGGATACACGCAAATATGGTAAAAACGCAAATATGGGAAACACGAAAATATGGGAAACGCAAATATGGGAAACACACAAATATGGGAAAATCGAAAATATCGGTACAAACACAGGTATGGGCAAAACGCAATATTGGAAAAAACGCAAATATGAGAAAAACGAAAATGTGGGAAAAACGCAAATCTGGGAAAAACGCAAATATGGGAAAAAAGCAAATGTGGGAAAAACACAAATGTGTGAAAAACACAAATATGGTAAAAACGGAAATATGGGACAAATGCGAATATTGGAAAAATACAAATCTGGGTTAATCAAACATGGGAAAAACGCAAATATGGGATAAACGCAAATATGGGAAAAACGCATAAAGGTGAAAAAGGCACATAGGTAAAAAAGGCAAATATGGGAAAAACGCATATATGGGAAAAACGCATATATCGCTAAAACGCATATATGGGAAAAATTCACATATGTGAAAATTGTAAATATCGGAAAATTCCAAATTCGAAATACTGGAAACATCGGAAAGCCATAAATATCATAAAATCGCAACTTTGGCAAATGAGAATTTTCTGACATGACTAGAGTACAAGGAGGACTCCTTTGGTAGGCTGGGTTCTTGAGTAATGCAAAAAAATCGAAAATATGGGAAAAATTCAAATTTTGGGAAAAGGCCAATATGGGAAAAATCGCAAAAATGGAAAAAATGAAAATATGGAAAAACGCAAATATGGGAAAAACGCAATAATGGGAAAAACGCAAATATGGGAAAAACGCAATAATGGGAACACGCAAATATGGGAAATTCGAAGATATCGGTAAAAACGCAATTATGGGAAAAACGGAATATTGGAAAAATGCAAATATGGGTATATCGAAACTATGGGAAAATCGCAAATATGGCAGAAACGCAAATATGCGGAAAACGCAAATATGGGAAAACCGAAATATGGCAAAAACCAAAAGATGGGAAGAACCTAATCACGGGAAAAACGCAAATATGGGAAAAACGCGTATAGGTGAAAAACGCATATAGGTGAGAAACGGATATGTGGAGAAAACGCTTATATGGTAAAATTGAAAATATGGCAAAAACCAAATATGGGAAAAAGCAAATATGGGGAAAAAAACCAAATATGGGAAATACACAAATATGGGAAAAACGCAAATATAGGAAAAAGCAAATTAGGGATAACGCAAGTATGGAAAACACGATAAAATGGAAAAACGCAAATGTGGGATAAACGCAATAATGGGAAAAACGCAACTATGGGAAAAACTCAAATTTGGAAAAAACTCAAATATGGCTGAAACGCAAATATGGGTCAAATGCAAGTATGGGAAAAACGCAAATATGGAAAAACGCAAATATGGGAAAACCAAATATGGGAAAAACGCAAATATGGGAAGACGGAAATATGGGAAAAACGCAAATATGGAAAAAACGCAAATACGGGAAAAACGCAAATATGGGAAAAACGCAAATACGGGAGAACACAAATATGGGGGAACGCATATGGAAAAGATGCAACCATGGGAAAAACGCAAATATGGGAAAAACCATACATGGGTAAAACGCAAATATGGGATAAATGCAAATATGCGAAAAACACAAATATGGGGAAAATGCAAATATGGGATAAACGCAAATACCAGAGAAACGCAAATATGGAAAAAATGCGAATATGGGGAAACACATATGAGAAAAACGCAAAAATTGGAAAAACGCAAATACGGGGAAAACGGAAATATGGAGAAAACCTAGATATGGGTAAAACGCAAATATGGGAAAAACGCAGAAATGGCAAAAAGCAAATATGGGAAAAAAGGAAATATGGGAAAAACACAAATATTTCAAATGCGAAAAAATGGGAAACAAGGAAATATGGAAAAAACGCAAATATGTGAAAAATGCAAATATGGGAAAAAAGCAAATATGGGAAAAAAGCAAATAAGGGAAAAACGAAAATATGGGAAAAATGCAAATATGGGAGAAACGCATATATGGGGAAAACGCAAATATGGGAAAACGCAAATATGGGAAAAACGCAAATATGGAAAAATCGAAAATATCGGTAAAGACACAATTATGGGAAAATCGCAATATTGGAAAAAATGCAAATATGGGTATATCGAAAGTGTGGGAAAATCGCAAATATGGGAGAAACGAAAATATGGGAAAAACGCAGAAATGGCAAAAAGCAAATATGGGAAAAACGCAAATATTGGAAAAACGCAAATATGGGAATAATGCAAATCTGAGAACAATGCAAATATTTGAAAAACGCAAATATGGGAAAACGGAAACATGGGAAACACACAAATATGGGAAAAACACAAATATGGGACAAACGCAAACATTGGAAAAACGCAAATATGGGAAAAACACAAATATGGACAAAACCTAAGTATGGGGAAAACGCAAATATGGGAAAAACGTAAATATGGCAATGACCAAATATGGTTAAAACGCAATTATGATAAATACACAAATATGGGAAACACGCAAATGTGGGAAACACACAAATATGGGAAAAACGCAAATTTGGGAACAACGCTAATATGAGAAAAACCAAATAGTGGAAAAACACATATAGGTGAAAAACGCATATAGGTGAAAAACGCATATATGGAAAAAAAGCATATATGGGAAAAACGCATATATGGGGAAAACGCAAATGTGGGAAAAACTCAAATGTGGGAAAAACTCAAATATGGAAAAAACTCAAATCTGGTAAAAACGCAAGTATTGGACAAACGCAAACATCAGAAAAACGCAAATATGGGAACAACACAAATATGGGGAAAACCAAAGATGGGAAAAACAAAAATATGGGAAAAACCCAAATATGGGAAGAATGCAAATATGGGAAAAACGCCAATATGGCAAAAACCAAATATGGGAAACACGCAAATATGGGAAACACACAAATATGGGAAAAACGCAAATATGGGATAGTGCAAATATGGGAGAAACGCAAATATGGGAAAAACGCAAATATAAGAAAAACGAACATACGGGAAAAACGCAAATATGGGGAAAACGCATATAGGTGAAAAACGCATATAGGTGAAAAACGCATATATGGAAAAAAAGCATATATGGGAAAAACGCATATATGGGGAAGACGCAAATGTGGGAAAAACGCAAATGTGGGAAAAACTCAAATGTGGGAAAAACTCAAATATGGAAAAAACTCAACTCTGTTAAAAACGCAAGTATTGGAAAAACGCAAACATCGGAAAAACGCAAATATGGGAACAACGCAAACATGGGAACAACGCAAATATAGGGAAAACCAAATACGGGAAAAACAAAAATATGGGAAAAACCCAAATATGGGAAGAACGCAAATATGGGAAAATCGCCAATATGGCAAAAACCAAATGTGGGAAAACCGTGAATATGGGAAAAACAGAAATATGGAAAAAACGCAAACATGGGAAAAACACAAATATGGAAAAACGCATAGTTGTGAAAATCGCATTTAGGTGAAAAACGCATATATGAAAAAAACGCGAAAGGGGGAAAATCACAAATATGGTAAAAACGCAAGTATGGGACAAACGCAAACATCGGAAAAACGGAAATATGGGAACAACGCTAATATGAGAAAAACCAAATAGGGGAAAAACACATATAGGTGAAAAACGCATATATGGCAAAAACGCATATATGAAGAAAAGGCATATATGGGATCAACGAATATAGGTGAAAAACACATATTGGTGAAAAGTGCATATAGGTGAAACACGCATGTAGGTGAAAAACGCTTATATGGAAAAAACGCATATATGGTAAAAACGCAAATATGGGAAAAACGCAAACAAGGGAAAACGCGTGTAGGAAAAACGCAAATATGGGAAAAACTCAAATGTGGGAAAAAATCAAATATGGAAAAAACTCAAATCTGGTAAAAACGCAAGTATTGGACAAACGCAAACATCAGAAAAACGCAAATATCGGAACAACGCAAATATGGGGAAAACCAAATACAGGAAAAACAAAAATATGGGAAAAACCCAAATATGGGAAGAACGCAAATATGGGAAAAACGCCAATATGGCAAAAACCAAATATGGGAAACACACAAATATGGGAAACACACAAATATGGGAAAAACGCAAATATGGGATAGTGCAAATATGGGAGAAACGCAAATATGGGAAAAACGCAAATATAAGAAAAACGAACATACGGGAAAAACGGAAATATGGGAAAAACGCATATAGGTGAAAAACGCATATAGGTGAAAAACGCATATAGGTGAAAAACGCATATATGGGAAAAACGCATATATGGGGAAAACGCAAATGTGGGAAAAACTATAAAAATGTGGGAAAAACTCAAATATGGAAAAAACTCAACTCTGGTAAAAACACAAGTATTGGAAAAACGCAAACATCGGAACAACGCAAATATGGGAACAACGCAAACATGGGAACTACGCAAATATAGGGAAAACCAAATACGGGAAAAACAAAAATATGGGAAAAACCCAAATATGGGAAGAACGCAAATATGGGAAAATCGCCAATATGGCAAAAACCAAATGTGGGAAAACCGTGAATATGGGAAAAACAGAAATATGGAAAAAACGCAAACATGGGAAAAACACAAATATGGAAAAACACATAGTTGTGAAAATCGCATTTAGGTGAAAAACGCATATATGAAAAAAACGCGAAAGGGGGAAAATCTCAAATCTGGTAAAAACGCAAGTATGGGACAAACGCAAACATCGGAAAAACGCAAATATGGGAACAACGCTAATATGAGAAAAACCAAATAGGGGAAAAACACATATAGGTGAAAAACGCATATATGGCAAAAACGCATATATGAAGAAAAGGCATATATGCGATCAACGAATATAGGTGAAAAACACATATTGGTGAAAAATGCATATAGGTGAAAATTACATGTAGGTGAAAAACGCTTATATGGAAAAAACGCATATATGGTAAAAACGCAAATATGGGAAAAACGCAAACATGGGAAAATGCGTGTAGGAAAAACGCAAATATGGGAAAAACGCAAATATGGGAAAATCGTAAATATGGGAAAAACGCATATAGGCGAAAAAAGCATATATGGAAAAAACGCATGTATTGGAAAAATGCAAATCTGGGAAAAACGAAATTATTGGGTAAACGCAAATATGGAAAAAACACAAATATGGACAAAACCTAAATATGGGAAAAACGAAAATATGGGAAACACCAAAAAATGGCCTTAACCAAATATGGGAAAAACGCAAATATGAGAAATACACAAATATGAGAAATACACAAATATGGGAAACAGGCAAATATGGGAAACACACAAATATGGGAAAAACGGAAATATGGGATAATGCAAATGTGGGGAAAGCGCAAATATGGGATAAACGAAAATATTGGAAAAACGAAAATTTGGGAAAAACGCAAAAATGGGAAAAATGCAAAATTCTAAATAACGCAAGTATGGGAAAGACACAAAAATCGGAAACACAAATACGGACAAATGGACATATGGGAAAAACGCAAATTTGGGAAACAGGCATACATGGAAAAACGCAAATTTGGGAAACACACAAAGATGGGAAAGACACAAATATGGGAAAGACACAAATATTGGAAATACGCAAATATGGGAAAAACGCAAATATGTGACAAGTGCAAATAAGTGACAAGCGCAAATATGGAGAAAAACACAAATATGGGAAAACACAAATAAGGGAAAAACGCAAATATGGGAAATAAGTGTGGGAAAAACGCAAATATGGGAGAAACTCAAGTATTGGAAAGACTCAAATATGTGAAAAACGCAAATACGGCAAAAACGCAAACATGGCAAAAAAGCAAATATGAAAAAAAACAAAAATGGGGAAAACGATAATACAAGAGTAACGCAAATATGGGAAAAACGCAAATATGGGAGAAACACAAATATGGGAAAAACACAAATATTGGAAAAACGAAAATATGGGAAAATCGCAAATATGGGAAAAAAGCAAATATGGGAAAACACCAAATTTTGGAAAAACGCAAATATGGGAAAAACGCAAATATGGGAGTAATGCAAATATGGGGAAAACGTAAATATGGGAAAAACGCAAACATGGGAAAAACGCAAATATGGGGAAAACGCAAATATGGGTAAACACAAATATGGGTGAATCCAAATATGGGAAAAACGGAACTATGGGAACAACACAAATGTGGCAAAAACGCAAATATGGGAAAAAATCAAATTTGGGAAAAACGCATATATGGGAAAGACGCAAATACGGGAAAAACGCAAATATATGAAAAACGCAAAAATGGGGAAAATCGAAAATATATGATAATCGCAAATATGGGAAAATCGAAAATATAGGAAAAACAATAATATGGGAGAAACATAAATATGGAGAAAAGGCAAATATCAGATAAACACAAACATGGGAAAAACTGAAATATGGGAAAAACGCATATGTGGGAAATACGCAAATACGGGAAAAACGCGAATATATGAAAAACGCAAATATAGGAACATCGAAAATATATGATAATCGCAAATATGGGAAAACCGAAAATATCGGTAAAATCGCAAATATGGGAAAAACGCAATATTGGAAAAAACGCAAATACTAGAAACACGAAAATATGGAAAAAACGCAATAAGTGAAGAACGCAAATATGGGAAAAACGCAAACATGGGAAAAACTAAAATTTGGGACAAACGCAAATATGGGACAAACGCAAGTATGCGAAAATCGAAAATATGGGAAAAACCCAAATACAGGAAAGACTAAAGTATGGGAACAACCCAAATATGGGAAAAACACAAATATTGGAAAATCGCAAATATGGGAAAAACGGGAATATGGGAGAAACGCGAATATGGGAAAAACGCAAAGAGGGAAAATCGAAAATATCGGTAAAAATGCAAGTATGGGTAAAAGGCAATATTGGAAAAAACGCAAATATGGGAAAAACGAAAATATGAGAAATACGCAATATGAAAAGAACGAAAATATGGGAAAAACGTAAAAAGGGGAAAATCTAAAATATCGGTAAAAGCGCAAGTGTGGGCAACACGCAATATTAGGAAAAACGCAAATGCGGTAAAAACGAAAATTTCGGAAAAACGCAAATTTGGAAAAAACAAAACTATGGGAAAAAATCAAATATGGGAAAAACGCTAATAAGGGAAAAACGCTAATATAGGAAAAACGCCAATATGGGAACCTCTCAAATATGGGCAAGACACAAATATGGGAAAAACACAAATTTGGGAAAAACGCAAATATGGGATGAACGAAAATATGAGAAACACGCAAATATGAGAAACACGCAAATATGGGAAAAACACAAATATGGGAAAAACAAAAATATTGGAGAAACTCAAATATGGGAAAAACACAAATATGGGAAAATCAAAAATATTGGGAAAATCGGAAGTATGGGCTAAACGCAAATTTGGGAAAAACACAAATATGGGAAAAACGCAAATATCAGAAAACACAAACATGGGAAAAACGCAATTATGGAAAAACGCAAATATGGAAAAATGCAAATATGAGAAAAACGCAAATAATGGATACACGCAAATATGGTAAAAACGCAAATATGGGAAACACGAAAATATGGGAAACGCAAATATGGGAAACATGCAAATATGGCAACAACACAAATATGAATGAAACGCAAATATGGGAAAAGCGCATATATGGGGAAAACGCAAATGTGGGAAAAACTCAAATGTGGGAAAAACTCATATATGGAAAAAACTCAAATCTGGTAAAAACGCAAGTATTGGACAAACGCAAACATCAGAAAAACGCAAATATGGGAACAACGCAAATATGGGGAAAACCAAATATGGGAAAAACAAAAATATGGGAAAAACCCAAATATGGGAAGAACGCAAATATGGGAAAAACGCCAATGTGGCAAAAACCAAATATGGGAAACACGCAAATATGGGAAACACACAAATATGGGAAAAACGCAAATATGGGATAGTGCAAATATGGGAGAAACGCAAATATGGGAAAAACGCAAATATAAGAAAAACGAACATACGAGAAAAACGCAAATATGGGAAAAACGCATATAGGGGAAAAACGCATATAGGTGAAAAACGCATATAGGTGAAAAACGCATATATGGAAAAAACACATATGGGAAAAACGCATATGTGGGGAAAACGCAAATGTGGGAAAAACTCAAATGTGGGAAAAACTCAAATATGGAAAAAACTCAACTCTGTTAAAAACGCAAGTATTGGAAAAACGCAAACATCGGAAATCCGCAAATATGGGAACAACGCAAACATGGGAACAACGCAAATATAGGGAAAACCAAATACGGGAAAAACAAAAATATGGGAAAAACCCAAATATGGGAAGAACGCAAATATGGGGAAATCGCCAAAATGGCAAAAACCAAATGTGGGAAAACCGTGAATATGGGAAAAACAGAAATATGGAAAAAACGCAAACATGGGAAAAACACAAATATGGAAAAACGCATAGTTGTGAAAATCGCATTTAGGTGAAAAACGCATATATGAAAAAAACGCGAAAGGGGGAAAATCACAAATATGGTAAAAACGCAAGTATGGGACAAACGCAAACATCGGAAAAACGCAAATATGGGAACAACGCTAATATGAGAAAAACCAAATAGGGGAAAAACACATATAGGTGAAAAACGCATATATGGCAAAAACGCATATATGAAGAAAAGGCATATATGGGATCAACGAATATAGGTGAAAAACACATATTGGTGAAAAGTGCATATAGGTGAAAAACGCATGTAGGTGAAAAACGCTTATATGGAAAAAAGGCATATATGGTAAAAACGCAAATATGGGAAAAACGCAAACATGGGAAAATGCGTGTAGGAAAAACGCAAATATGGGAAAAACGCAAATATGGGAAAAACTCAAATATGGAAAAAACTCAAATCTGGTAAAAACGCAAGTATTGGACAAACGCAAACATCAGAAAAACGCAAATATGGGAACAACGCAAATATGGAGAAAACCAAATACGGGAAAAACAAAAATATGGGAAAAACCCAAATATGGGAAGAACGTAAATATGGGAAAAACGCCAATATGGCAAAAACCAAATATGGGAAACACGCAAATATGGGAAACACACAAATATGGGAAAAACGCAAATATGGGATAGTGCAAATATGGGAGAAACGCAAATATGGGAAAAACGCAAATATAAGAAAAACGAACATACGGGAAAACGCAAATATGGGAAAAACGCATATAGGTGAAAAACGCATATATGGAAAAAAGCACATATGGGAAAAACGCATATGTGGGGAAAACGCAAATGTGGGAAAAACTCAAATGTGGGAAAAACTCAAATATGGAAAAAACTCAACTCTGTTAAAAACGCAAGTATTGGAAAAACGCAAACATCGGAAAAACGCAAATATGGGAACAACGCAAACATGGGAACAACGCAAATATAGGGAAAACCAAATACGGGAAAAACAAAAATATGGGAAAAACCCAAATATGGGAAGAACGCAAATATGGGAAAATCGCCAATATGGCAAAAACCAAATGTGGGAAAACCGTGAATATGGGAAAAACAGAAATATGGAAAAAATGCAAACATGGGAAAAACACAAATATGGAAAAACGCATAGTTGTGAAAATCGCATTTAGGTGAAAAACGCATATATGAAAAAAACGCGAAAGGGGGAAAATCACAAATATGGTAAAAACGCAAGTATGGGACAAACGCAAACATCGGAAAAACGCAAATATGGGAACAACGCTAATATGAGAAAAACCAAATAGGGGAAAAACACATATAGGTGAAAAACGCATATATGGCAAAAACGCATATATGAAGAAAAGGCATATATGGGATCAACGAATATAGGTGAAAAACACATATTGGTGAAAAGTGCATATAGGTGAAAAACGCATGTAGGTGAAAAAAGCTTATATGGAAAAAACGCATATATGCTAAAAACGCAAATATGGGAAAAACGCAAACATGGGAAAACGCGTGTAGGAAAAACGCAAATATGGGAAAAACTCAAATGTGGGAAAAACTCAAATATGGAAAAAACTCAAATCTGGTAAAAACACCAAGTATTGGACAAATGCAAACATCAGAAAAACGCAAATATGGGAACAACGCAAATATGGGGAAAACCAAATACGGGAAAAACAAAAATATGGGAAAAACCCAAATATGGGAAGAACGCAAATATGGGAAAAACGCCAATATGGCAAAAACCAAATATGGGAAACACGCAAATATGGGAAACACACAAATATGGGAAAAACGCAAATATGGGATAGTGCAAATATGGAAGAAATGCAAATATGGGAAAAACGCAAATATAAGAAAAACGAACATACGGGAAAAACGCAAATATGGGAAAAACGCATATAGGTGAAAAACGCATATAGGTGAAAAACGCATATAGGTGAAAAACGCATATATGGAAAAAAGCACATATGGGAAAAACGCATATATGGGGAAAACGCAAATGTGGGAAAAACTCAAATGTGGGAAAAACTCAAATATGGAAAAAACTCAACTATGGTAAAAACGCAAGTATTGGAAAAAGGCAAACATCGGAAAAACGCAAATATGGGAACAACGCAAACATGGGAACAATGCAAATATAGGGAAAACCAAATACGGGAAAAACAAAAATATGGGAAAAACCCAAATATGGGAAAAACGCAAATATGGGAAAATCGCCAATATGGCAAAAACCAAATGTGGGAAAACCGTGAATATGGGAAAAACCGAAATATGGAAAAAATGCAAACATGGGAAAAACACAAATATGGAAAAACGCATAGTTGTGAAAATCGCATTTAGGTGAAAAACGCATATATGAAAAAAACGCGAAAGGGGGAAAATCTCAAATCTGGTAAAAACGCAAGTATGGGACAAACGCAAACATCGGAAAAAAGCAAATATGGGAACAACGCTAATATGAGAAAAACCAATTAGGGGAAAAACACATATAGGTGAAAAACGCATATATGGCAAAAACGCATATATGAAGAAAAGGCATATATGGGATCAACGAATATAGGTGAAAAACACATATTGGTGAAAAATGCATATAGGTGAAAAACGCATGTAGGTGAAAAACGCTTATATGGAAAAAACGCATATATGGTAAAAACGCAAATATGGGAAAAACGCAAACATGGGAAAATGCGTGTAGGAAAAACGCAAATATGATAAAACGCAAATATGGGAAAATCGCAAATATGGGAAAAACGCATATAGGCGAAAAAAGCATATATGGAAAAAACGCATGTATTGGAAAAATGCAAATCTGGGAAAAACGAAATTATGGGGTAAACGCAAATATGGAAAAAACACAAATATGGACAAAACCTAAATATGGGGAAAACGCAAATATGGGAAACACCAAAAAATGGCCTTAACCAAATATGGGAAAAACGCAAATATGAGAAATACACAAATATGAGAAATACACAAATATGGGAAACAGGCAAATATGGGAAACACACAAATATGGGAAAAACGGATTTATGGGATAATGCAAATGTGGGGAAAGCGCAAATATGGGATAAACGAAAATATTGGAAAAACGAAAATTTGGGAAAAAAGCAAAAATGGGAAAAATGCAAAATTCTAAAAAACGCAAGTATGGGAAAGACACAAATATCGGAAACACAAATACGGATAAATGGACATATGGGAAAAACGCAAATTTGGGAAACAGGCATACATGGAAAAACGCAAATATGGGAAACACACAAAGATGGGAAAGACACAAATATGGGAAAGACACAAATATTGGAAATACGCAAATATGGGAAAAACGCAAATATGTGACAAGTGCAAATAAGTGACAAGCGCAAATATGGAGAAAAACACAAATATGGGAAAACACAAATATGGGAAAAACGCAAATATGGGAAATAAGTGTGGGAAAAACGCAAATATGGGAAAAACTCAAGTATTGGAAAGACTCAAATATGTGAAAAACGCAAATACGGCAAAAACGCAAACATGGGAAAAAAGCAAATATGAAAAAAAACAAAAATGGGGAAAACGATAATACAAGAGTAACGCAAATATGGGAAAAACGCAAATATGGGAGAAACACAAATATGGGAAAAACACAAATATTGGAAAAACGAAAATATGGGAAAAACGCAAATATGGGAAAAAAGCAAATATGGGAAAACACCAAATTTTGGAAAAACGCAAATATGGGAAAAACGCAAATATGGGAGTAATGCAAATATGGGGAAAACGTAAATATGGGAAAAACGCAAACATGGGAAAAACGCAAATATGGGGAAAACGCAAATATGGGTAAACACAAATATGGGTGAACCCAAATATGGGAAAAACGAAACTATGGGAACAACACAAATGTGGCAAAAACGCAAATATGGAAAAAACTCAAATTTAGGAAAAACGCATATATGGGAAAGACGCAAATACAGGAAAAACGCAAATATATGAAAAACGCAAATACGGGGAAAATCGAAAATATATGATAATCGCAAATATGGGAAAATCGAAAATATAGGAAAAACAATAATATGGGAGAAACATAAATATGGAGAAAAGGCAAATATCAGATAAACACAAACATGGGAAAAACTGAAATATGGGAAAAACGCATATGTGGGAAATACGCAAATACGGGAAAAACGCGAATATATGAAAAACGCAAATATGGGAAAATCGAAAATATATGATAATCGCAAATATGGGAAAACCGAAAATATCGGTAAAAACGCAAATATGGGAAAAACGCAATATTGGAAAAAACACAAATACTAGAAACACGAAAATATGGAAAAAACGCAATAAGGGAAGAACGCAAATATGGGAAAAACGCAAACATGGGAAAAACTAAAATTTGGGACAAACTCAGATATGGGACAATCGCAAACATACGAAATTCGAAAATATGGGAAAAACCCAAATACAGGAAACACTAAAGTATGGGAACAACCCAAATATGGGAAAAACACAAATATTGGAAAATCGCAAATATGGGAAAAACGGGAATATGGGAGAAACGCGAATATGGGAAAAACGCAAAGAGGGAAAATCGAAAATATCGGTAAAAATGCAAGTACAGGTAAAAGGCAATATTGGAAAAAACGCAAATATGGGAAAAACGAAAATATGAGAAAAACGCAATATGAAAAGAACGAAAATATGGGAAAAACGTAAAAAGGGGAAAATCTAAAATATCGGTAAAAGCGCAAGTGTGGGAAACACGCAATATTAGAAAAAACGCAAATGCGGTAAAAACGAAAATTTCGGAAAAACGCAAATTTGGAAAAAACAAAACTATGGGAAAAAATCAAATATGGGAAAAACGCTAATAAGGGAAAAACGCTGATATAGGAAAAACGCCAATATGGGAACCTCTCAAATATGGGCAAGACACAAATATGGGAAAAACACAAATTTAGAAAAAACGCAAATATGGGAAAAACGAAAATATGAGAAACACGCAAATATGAGAAACACGCAAATATGGGAAAAACACAAATATGGGAAAAACAAAAATATTGTAGAAACTCAAATACGGGAAAAACGCAAATATGGGAAAATCAAAAATATTGGGAAAATCGGAAGTATGGGCTAAACGCAAATATGGGAAAAACACAAATATGGGAAAAACGCAAATATCAGAAAACACAAACATGGGAAAAACGCAATTATGGAAAAACGCAAATATGGAAAAACGCAAATATGAGAAAAACGCAAATAATGGATACACGCAAATATGGTAAAAACGCAAATATGGGAAACACGAAAATATGGGAAACGCAAATATGGGAAACACGCAAATATGGCAACAACACAAATATGAATGAAACGCAAATATGGGAAAAACGCAAATATGGGAAAATCGAAAATATGGGAAAAACGCAAATGTGGGAAAAACACAAATGTGGGAAAAACACAAATGTGGGAAAAACGGAGAAATGGTATAAACGGAAATATGAGACAAATGCGAATATGGGAAAAACACTAATCTGGGTTAATCAAACAAGGGAAAAACGCAAATATGGGATAAACGCAAATATGGGAAAAACGCATAAAGGTGAAAAAGGCATATAGGTAAAAGACGTAAATATGGTTCAAATGGTTCAAATGGCTCTGAGCACTATGGGACTCAACTGCTAAGGTCATTAGTCATCTAGAACTTAGAACTAGTTAAACCTAACTAACCTAAGGACATCACAAACTTCCGTGCCCGAGGCAGGATTCGAACCTGCAACCATAGCGGTCTTGCGGTTCCAGACTGCAGCGCCGTGAACCGCACGGCCACTTCAGCCGGCACGCAAATATGGGAAAAACGCATATATGGGAAAAACGCACATATGTGAAAATTGTAGATATCGGAAAATTGCAAAATTCGAAATACTGGAAACATCGGAAAGCCGTAAATATCGTAAAATCGCAACTTTGGGAAATGAAAATATTCTGACTTGACTTGAGTACAAGAAGGACTCCTTTGGTAGGCTGGGTTTTTGAGTAATGCAAAAAAATCGAAAATATGAAAAAATTCAAATTTTGGGAAAAGGCCAATATGCGAAAAATCTCAAAAATGGAAAAAATGAAAGTATGGAAAAACGCAAATATGGGGAAAACGCAATAATGGGAAAAACGCAAATATGGGAAAAACGCAATAATGGGAAAACGCAAATATGGGAAAATCGAAGATATCGGTAAAAACGCAATTATGGGAAAAACGCAATATTGGAAAAAACGCAAATACGGGTATATCGAAACTATGGGAAAATCGCAAATATGGCAGAAACGCAATTATGGGGAAAACGCAAATATGGGAAAACCCAAATATGGCAAAAACCAAAAGATGGGAAAAACCCAAACACGGGAAAAACGCAAATATGGGAAAAACGCAAATATAGGAAAAACGCGTATAGGTGAAAAACGCATATAGGTGAGAAACGGATATGTGGAGAAAACGCTTATATGGTAAAATTGAAAATATGGCTAAAGCCAAATATGGGAAAAAGCAAATATGGGGAAAAAACCAAATATGGGAAATACGCAAATATGGGAATAACGCAAATATGGGAAAAAGCAAATTAGGGATAACGCAAATATGGAAAACAAGAAAATATGGAAAAACGCAAATGTGGGATAAACGCAATAATGGGAAAAACGTAACTATGGGAAAAACTCAAGTTTGGAAAAAACTCAAATATGGCTGAAACGCAAATATGGGACAAATGCAAGTATTGGAAATACGCAAATATGGAAAAACGCAAATATGGGAAAAACCAAATATGGGAAAAACGCAAATATGGGAAGAGGGAAATATGGGGAAAACGCAAATATGGAAGAAACGCAAATACGGGAAAAACGCAAATATGGGAAAAACGCAAATACGGGAGAACACAAATATGGGGAACGCATATGGAAAAAACGCAAACATGGGAAAAACGCAAATATGGGAAAAACCATACATGGGTAAAACGCAAATATGGGATAAATGCAAATATGGGAAAAATGCAAATATGGGGAAAATGCAAATATGCGATAAACGCAAATACCAGAGAAACGCAAATATGGAAAAAATGCGAATATGGGGAAACACATATGAGAAAAACGCAAAAATTGGAAAAACGCAAATACGGGGAAAATGCAAATATGGAGAAAACCTAGACATGGGAAAAACGCAAATATGGGAAAAACGCAAATACGGGAAAAACGCAAATATGGGAAAAACGCAAATACGGGAGAACACAAATATGGGGAATGCATATGGAAAAAACGCAAACATGGGAAAAACGCAAATATGGGAAAAACCATACATGGGTAAAACGCAAATATGGGATAAATGCAAATATGGGAAAAACGCAAATATGGGGAAAATGCAAATATGCGATAAATGCAAATAACAGAGAAACGCAAATATGGAAAAAATGCGAATTTGGGGAAACACATATGAGAAAAACGCAAAAATTGGAAAAACGCAAATACGGGGAAAACGCAAATATGGAGAAAACCTAGACATGGGAAAAACGCAAATATGGGAAAAACGCAGAAATGGCAAAAAGCAAATATGGGAAAAACGCAAATATGGGAAAAACACAAATATTTCAAATGCGAAAAAATGGGAAACAAGGAAATATGGAAAAAACGCAAATATGTGAAAAATGCAAATATGGGAAAAAAGCAAATATGGGAAAAAGCAAATAAGGGAAAAACGAAAATATGGGAAAAATGCAAATATGGGAGAAACGCAAATATGGGAAAAACGCAAATATGGGAAATACGCAAATATGGGAAATATGCATATAGGTGAAAAACGCATATGGGTGGAAAATTCATTTATGGAAAAAGCATGTAAGGGAAAGACACATATATGTAAAAAACGCATATATGGGAAAAACGCAATAATGGGAAAACGCAAATATGGGAAAAACGTAAATGTGGGGAAAACGCAAATATGGGAAAATCGAAAATATCGGTAAAGACACAATTATGGGAAAAACGCAATATTGGAAAAAACGCAAATATGGGTATATCGAAAGTATGGGAAAATCGCAAATATGGGAGAAACGCAAATATGGGAAAAACGCAAATGTGGGAAAAACGCAAATGTGGGAAAACGAAAATATAGGAAAAACGCAAATATGGGAATAGTACAAATATGGGAACAACGCAAATATGGGAAAAATGCAAATATGGGAAAACGGAAACATGGGAAACACACAAATATGGGAAAAACACAAATATGGGACAAACGCAAACTTTGGAAAAACGGAAATATTAGAAAAACGCAAATATGGGAAAAACACAAATATGGACAAAACCTAAGTATGGGAAAAACGCAAATATGGGAAAAACGTAAATATGGCAATAACCAAAATGGGAAAAACGCAAATATGAGAAATACACAAATATGGGAAACACGCAAATATGGGAAACACACAAATTTGGGAAAAACGCAAATAAGAAATAATGCAAATATGGGAGAAACGCAAATATGGAAAAAACGCAAATACGGGAAAAACGCAAATATGAGGATAACGCAAATATGGGAAAAACGCAAATATATGAAAAACGCAAAGATATGAAAGACGCATATATGGGAAAAACGCAAGTATGGAAAATATGCAAACATGGGAAAAATGCAAATATGGGAAAATCGAAAATATGGATAAAACCCAAATATGGGAAAAACGCAAATATGGGAAAAACGCAAATATGGCAACATCCAAATATGAGAAAATCGCAAAAATCGGACAAATATGGCAAACACGCAAAACGGGCAACATGCACATATGGGAAAGATGCAATTATGAGATAATGCAAATATGGGAAAAACGCAAATATGGGAAAAACACAAATATGGGAAAAACACAAATATGAGAAAAACGCAAATATGGGAAAAACGCAAATATGGGGAAAACGTATACAGGTTATAAACGCATACAGGTGAAAAACGCATATATGGAAAAAAAGCATATATGGGAAAAACGCATATATGGGTAAAACGCATATATGGGAAGAACGCATATATGGCAAAAACGCATATATGCGAAAAATGCATTTATGCGATAATTGCAAATATCGAAGAACGCAAATAATGGAAAAACGCAAATATGGGAAGAATGCAAGTATGGGAAAAACGCGAAAATGAAAAAAACGTAAATATGGGAACAACGCAAACATGGGAAATCACAAATATTGGATAAAGGCAAATATGGGAAAAACGCAAATATGGGAAAAACCCATATATGGGAAAAACGCATATCTCGGAAAAACGCATATATAGCAAGAACGCCTATATGGGAAAACGCATATATGTGAAAATTCCTAATATCAGGGAATTGCAAAATTCCGAAAACTGGAAATTTCAGAATGTCGCAAATATCGGAAAATCGCAAATATGGGAGAAGAGTTTTTTTTGGCACTAGTTGAGTAGAAGAAGGACTCGTTTGCTAGCCTCAGTTCATGAGTAACGCTAAAAGAACGAAAATATGTGAATTCCGCAAATACGGGAAAAGAGCAAATATGGGACAAACACAAATATGGGAAAATCGCAAATATGGGAAAAACGCAAATATGGGGAAAACACATATATGGGGAAAATGCAAATATGGTGAAAACTCAAATATGGGCAAATCCAAATATGTGGAAAACGCAAATATGAGGAAAACTCAAATGTGGGGAAAACGTAAAAATAGGGAAAACGCTAATATGGGGAAAATGTAGACATGGGGAAAACGCGGATATGGGAAAAGCACTGATGTGGGAAAACTGCAGATGTTGGATAAACACAGATATGGGAAAAATGCATATATGGGACAGACGCAGATATGGGACAAACACAGATATAGGACAAACGCAGATATGGGAGAAAGAACAATATGGCACAATTGCAAATATGGGACAAATGCAATAATGGGACCAACGTAAATTTGGGACAAACGAAAATATGGAAGAAGAGAAATGTGTGCACAACTTGACTAAAGTAAGGATTCGGTTGGTAGTTTGGGTTCATGAGTAATGTGAAAAACGTAAATATGGGAAAAACGCTAAAATGTGAGAAACGCAAATATGAGGGAAGAGAATTTTTTGACACAAGTTGAGTAGAAGAAGGACTCGTTTGGTGGGTTTGGTTCATGAGTAACTTTAAAAAAACGAAAATATGGGAAATATGCAAATACAGGAAAAGAGCAAATATGGGACAAACACAAATATGGGAAAAACCCCAAAAATGGAAAAAACGCAAATATAGGGAAAACACAAATATTGGGAAAATCCAAATATGGGGAAAACGCAAATATGAAGAAAACTCAAATGTGGGGAAAACGCAAATATGGGGAAAACACAAATATGGGGAAAACTCAGAGATGGGAAAACCGCATATATGGGACAGACGCAGTTATGGGACAAACACAGATATGGGACAAATGCAGATATGGGACAAACGCAGTTGTGGGACAAATGCAGATATGGGACAAATCAGATATATGACAAACGCAAATATCAGGCTTATTTACGTTTTTTCCATATTTGCGTTTTTCCCATATTTTCGTTTTCCTCAAATTTGCGTTTTTCCCATATTTTCGTCTATTTTTGGCATTACTCAAAAACCCAGCCTACCAAAGAAGTCTTTCTTCTACTCAAGTTGTGCAAAAAATTCTCATCTCCATATTTGTGATTTTCCAATATTTGCGTCATTCCGATATTTCCAGTTCTTCGAATTTCGCAATTTTCTGATAATTGCAATTGTCGCATACATGTGTTTTTCCCATAAATGCGTTTATGCCATATACGAGTTTTTCCCATATATACGTTTTACCCATATATGCGTTTGTCCCATATTTGCTTTTTTTCCATTTATGCGTTTGCCACCTATATGCGTTCTTCACCTATATACGTTTTTCCCATATTTGCGTTTTTCCCATGTTTGCGTTTTTCCCATATTTGCGTTTTCCCCATATTTGTGTTATTCCCATATTTGCGTTTTCCCCATATTTGCGTTACTGCCTTATTTTCGTTTTTCCAATATATGCGTTTTTCCATATATGCGTTTTTGCCATGTTTGCGTTTTTCCCATAATTGCGTTTTTCCCATACGCGTTTTCCCATATTTCGTTTTTCCCATATTTGCGTATTTCCCATATTTGCGTTTTTCCCATAATTGCGTTTTCCCCATATTTGGTTTTTCCAATAGATGGGTTTTTCCCTTGTTTGCGGTTTTTTCATGTTTGTATTTTTCCCATATTTGCGTTTTCCCCATAATTGCGTTTTTCCCATATTTGCATTTTTCCAATACATGCGTTTTTTCCATATATGCTTTTTTAGCCTTTATTGGTTTTTCCCATATTTGCGTTTTTCCCATATTTGCGTTTTTCCCATATATGCGTTTTTCCTACACAGTTTTTCTATATTTGCGTTTTTCGCATATTTGGTTTTCGCCATACTGGCGTTTTTCCATATTTGCGTTTTGCCCATATTTAGGTTTTTTTCATATTTTTGGTTTTCCCACATTTGCTTTTTTCCCATGTTTGGGTTTTTGCAATATTTCCGTTTCTCCCATGTTTGCGGTGATCCCATGTTTGAATTTTTCCTATATTTGCGTTTTTTTCATATTTGCATTTTTGCGATATTTGCGTTTGTCCCTCATTTGCCTTTGTCCCATACTTGCGTTGTTACCAGATTTGAGTTATTCCTATATTTGAGTTTTGACCATATTTGCGATTTTCCCATATTTGCCTTTTTGCCATATTTGTGTTTTTCCCATATTTTCGTTTTTCCAATATTTGGGCTTTTCCCATGTTTGCGATTTTCCCATTTTTGCATTTTTACCATATTTGTGTTTTTCCCATATTTGTGTTTTTCCCTTATTTGAGTTTGTCCCATATTTGTGTTTGTCCATATTTGCTTTTTTACCAGATTTCAGTTTTTCCCATATTTGAGTTTTTCACACATTTGCGTTTTTCCCATATATGCGCTTTTTCCATATATGCATTATTTCATATTTGCGTTTTTCCCATATTTGTGTGTTTCCCATATTTGCGTGTTTCCCATATTTGTGTATTTCCCATATTTGCGTTTTTCCCATATTTGAGTTTTTCCAATACTTAGGTTTTGTCAATATCTGTGTTTCTCTCATATTTCCGTTTCCCCATAATTGCGTTTTTCCCATATTTGCATTTTTCCCATATTAGCGTTTGTCTGATATTTGCGTTTGTCCCATATCTGCGTTTGTCACATATCTGCATTTATCCCATATCTGCGTTTGTCCCATATCTGCGTTTGTCCCATATTTGCGTTTTCCACATAATTGCGTTTTTGCCATATATGCGTTTTTTCCAGATAAGCGTTTTTCATATATATGGGAAAAACGCAAATACAGGTAAAATCAAATATGGGTAAAACGCAATTATGGGAGAAACACAAATATGGGAAACACACAAATATGGGAGACATGCAAATATTGGAAAAACCAAACACGGGAAAAATGCGTATAGGTGAAAAACGCATAAATGGCAATAAAGCATATATGGAGACAAGGCATGTATGGGAAAAACGCATATAGGTGAAAAATGCATATAGGTGAAAAATGCATATAGCTGAAAAACGCATGTAGGTGAAAAACGCTTATATGGAAAAAACGCAAATATGGTAAAAATGCTAATACGAGAAAAACACATATATGGGATAAACGCAAATATGGGAAAAACGCAAATATGGGAAAAAACCCAAATATGGATAAATCCCAAAATTGGGAAAAACGCAAATATGGGAAAAACGGAAATATGGGTTAAACGAAAATATGGAAAAAACGCAAATATGGGAAAACCACAAATATGGGGAAATCACAAATAAGGGCAAAACGCAAATATGGGAAAAACACAAATATGGGAAAAACGCATATATGGGAAAAATCAAATATGGGGAAAAAAGCATATAGGTAAAAAACGCATATAGGCGAAAAACGCATATAGGTGAAAAATGCATATAGGTGAAAAACGCATGTAGGTGAAAAACGCTTATATGGAAAAAGGCATATAAGGGAAAAACGCAAATATGGGAATAACGCAAATATGGGAAAAACGCAAATATGGGAAAACACATGTAGGAAAAACGCAAATATGGGAAAAACGCATATAGGCGAAAAAAGCATATATGGAGAATACGCATGTATTGGAAAAATACAAATCTTGGAAAAACGCAATTATGGGGAAAACGCAAATATGGAAAAAACACAAATATGCACAAAATCTAAATATGGGAAAAACGCAAATATGGGAAAAACGCAAATATGGCCTTAACCAAATATGTGAAAAACGCAAATATGAGAAATACACAAATATGGGAATCACGTAGATATGGGAAACACACAAATATGGAAAAAACGCAAATATGAGATATGAAAATGTGGGAAAAACGCAAATATGGAAAAACGCGTATGGGACAAACGCAAATATGCTAAAAACGCAAATATGGCAAAAACGCATATAGGGGAAAAACGCATACATGGAAAAAACGCATATATGGGGAAAATGCATATATGGGTAAACCGCATATATGGGAAAAACGCATATATGGCAAAAGCGCATGTATGCGAAATACGCACTTATGCGATAATTGCAAATATTGGAAAATTCCAACATTCGAAGAACTGGAAATATCAGAATGTCGCAAATATCGGAAAATCACAAATATGGAGATGAGGATTTTTTGGCACAACTTGAGTAGAAGAAAGACTCCTTTGGTAGGCTGGGTTTTTGAGTAAAGCAAAAAAAAAAGGAAACTATGGGAAAAACGCAAATATGAAGAAAACTAAAATATGGGAAAAACGCAAGTACGGCAAAAACGCAAATATGGGAATAACGCCAAAATGAGAAAAACTCAAATATGGGAAAAACTCCGATCTGGTGAAATCGCAAATATGGTACAAACGCAAGTATAGGACAAACGCAAATATGGGAGAATTGCAAATATGGGAAAAACGCAAATATGGGAAAAATGCAAGCATGGGAAAACCGCAAACATGGGAAAAACGCAAATATTGGAAAAACGCAAATATGGCAAAAACGCAAATATGGGGAAAACGAAAATATGGGAAAACCCAAATATGGGAAAAACACAAATATGGGAAACACGCAAATATGGGAAACACGCAAATATGGGAAAAACGTAAATTTGTGAAGATAGGAAATTTGTGATAACGTAAGTATGGGAGAAACGCAAATACGGGTAAAACGCAAATCTGGGAAGAATGGATAAATCGCAAGTACAGGGAAAACCCAAGTACGGGGAAAACGAAGTACAGGGAAAATGCAAGTACGGGGAAAACGCAAGTATGGGATAAGCGAAAATGGGAAGAAAGCATATACGAAAATCGCAGATATAGGAAAAACGCATATGGCACAAACGCATTTGGAACAATGCATTTATGGGACATACGCAACTATTGTACAAATGCAAATGTGGAACAGATGCAAATATGGGACAAATGTAAATATGGGACAGTTGCAAAAATGGGAAAAACGCAATAATGGGAAAATCCCAAATATGGGACAAACGCAAATATGGGACAAACTCAAGTATCGGACAAACACATGTATGGGACAGTCGCAAATTTGATACAATCGCAAATATGGGACATTGACAAATATGAAAGAAGGTAAATTTTGCGACAGAACTTGACTAAAAGATGGAATCAGTTGGTAGCATGGGTTCATGAGTAATGGGAGATACGCAAATATGGGAGAAGAGACGTTTGTGGCAAACCTTCACTAGAAGAAGGTAACGGTTGGTAGGATGGGTTCATGAGTATTGGGAAAAACCCTAATATGGGAAAAACGCAGCTCTGTAAAACGCAAGTATGGGTAAAACGCAAGTATGGGTAATACGCAAGTTTGGGGATAACGCAAGTACGGGGAAAACGCAAGTATGGCTAAAATGCAAATATGGGAAAAACGCAAATATGGGAAAAATGCATATGAGACAAACGCAACAATGGGACAAACGCAACTATGGGACAAACGCAAATATGGGACACATGAAAATATGGGACCAACGCAAATATGGGGCAATCGCAAATATGGTACAAAATCAAATATGTGAGAAGATAAATATGGGGCCGAACTTGAATAAATGAAGGAATTGGTTGGTACCATGGGTTCATGAGTAATGGTAAAAACGTAAATATGGGTGAAACGCAGATATGGGAAAAACTCAAATATAGGAAATACGCGAATATAGGAAAAACTCAAATACAGAACGAACGTAAATATGGGAAAAACGCAAATATGGGAAAAATGCAAATATATGAAAAATGTGATAATGCGAAAATGCAAATATGGGAAAATTGCAAATATGGGAAATACGCAAATATGGGAAAACGCAAATATGGGAAAAACGCCAATATGGGAAGAACGCAAGTATGGGAAAAACGCAAATATGGGAAAAACGCAAATATGGGAAAAACGCGAATATGGGAAATCACAAATACTGGATAAAGGCAAATATGGGAAAAACGCAAATATGGGGAAAACACATATATGGGAAAAACGCATATATTGGAAAAACGCATATCTCGGAAAAACGCATATATATCAAAAACGCTAAAAAAAACGAAAATATGGGAAATACGCAAATATGGGAAAAGAGGAAATATGGCACACACACAAATATGGGAAAATCGCAAATATGAGAAAAACGCAAATATGGGAAAAACACAAATATGGGGAAAATGCAAATATGGGGAAATCACAAATATTGGGAAAATCCAAATATAGGGAAAACGCAAATATGAGGAAAACTCTAATGTGGGGAAAACACAAATATAGGGAAAACGCAAATATGGGGAAAATGCAGACATGGGGAATACGCCGAAATGGGAAAACCACAGATGTGGGAAAAAACGCATATATGGGGAAAACGCAAACATTGAAAAAACGCAAATATTGGATAAACGCAAATATGGAAAAACGCCAATATGGCATAAACCAAATATGGGAAAAACGCAAATATGGGACAAACGCAAATATGGGGAAAACGCAAATATGTGAACAACGCAAATATGGGAAAAACCAAATATGGGAAAAACGCAAATATGGGAAAAACGCAAATATGGAATAAACGCAAATATGGGAAAAACGCAAATATGGGACAACGCGTGTAGGAAAACGCAAACATGGGAAAAACGCAAATTTGGGGAAAACGCATATAGGCGAAAAAAGCATATATGGAAAAAGCGCATGTATTGGAAAAACGCAAATATAGCAAAAACGCAAATATGGGAAAAATGCAAATATGGGAAAAACGCAATTATGGGGAAAACGCAAATATGGGAAAACGCATGTAGCAAAAACGCAAATACAGGAAAAACACATATAGGCCAAAAAAGCATATATGGAAAAAACGCATGTATTGGAAAAATGCAAATATGGGAAAAACGCAATTATGGGGAAAACGCAAATATGGGAAAACACAAATATGGACAAAACTTAATATGGGATAAACGCAAATATGGGGAAAACGCAAATATGGCCTTAACCAAATATGGGAAAAACGGAAATATGAGAAATACACAAATATGAGAAAGACGCAAATATGAGAAACACACAAATATGGGAAAAACGCAAATATGGAAAAACGCAAATATAAGAAAAAGCAAATACGGGAAAAACGCAAATATGGGAAATACGTATGTAGGTGAAATACGCATACAGGTGAAAAACGAATATATGGAAAAAAAGCATATATGGGAAAAACGCATATATGGGAAAAACGCAACAGTACGAAAAACTCAAATATGGGAAAAACTCAAATCTGGTAAAAACGCAAATATGGGAAAAATGCAAACATGGGAAAACCGCAAACATGGGAAAAACCCAAATATTGGAAAAACGGAAATATAGGAAAAACGAAAATATGGGAAAAACCCATGTATTGGAAAAACGCAAAAATGGAAAAACGCCAATATGACAAAAACCACTTATGGGAAATACACAAATATGGGAAAAACACAAATATGGGAAACACGCAGATGTGGGAAACAAGCAAATATGGGGAAAACGCAATTATGGGAAAAACGCAAATATGGGAAATACGCCAATATGGGAAAAACACAAATATGGGAAAACGCGTATGGGAAAAACGCAAAAAAGGGAAAAAGGCAAATATGGGAAAACGCATATAGGCGAAAAAAGCATATATCGAAAAAACGCATGTATTGGAAAAACGCAAATATGGCAAAAACTCAAATATGGGAAATATGCAAATATGGGAAAAACGCAATTATGGGGAAAACGCAAATATGGGAAAAACACACACATGGACAAAACCTAAGTATGGGAAAGACTCAAATATGGGAAAAACGCGAATATAGGAAAAACGCAAATATAGAACCACCGCAAATATGGGAAAAACGTAGCTGTGTAAAACGCAAGTATGGGTAAAACGCAGTTATGGGTAAAATGCAACTATGGGTAATACGCAAGTTTGCAGGTAACGCAAGTACAGGAAAAACGCAAGTATGGCTAAAATAAAAATATGGGAAAAGCGGATATGAGACCAACGCAACAATGGGAGAAACGCAACTATGGGACAAACGCCAATATGGGACAAATGAAAATATGGGACCAACGCAAATATGGGGCAATCGCAAATATGGGATAAAAGCAAATATGAGAGAAGGTAAATATGGGGCACACCTTTACTAAAATAAGGAACCATTTGGTAGCATGGGTACATGAGTAATTGGAAAAACGCAAACGTGGGTAAAACGCATATATGGGAAAAACACTAATATAGGAAAAACGCGAATATAGGAAATAACGCAAATATAGAACGAACGCAAATATGGGAAAAATGGAAATATGTGAAAAATCCAAATATGTGAAAAATGTGATAATGGGAAAATGCAAATACAGAAAAAATGCAAATATGGGAAAAACGCAAATATGGGAAAAACGCAAATATGGGAAAAACGCAAATATGGGAAAAATGCAAATATGGGAAGAACGCAAGTATGAGAAAAACGCAAATATGGGATAAACGCAAATATGGGAAAAACACAAATATGGGAAATCACAAATATTGGATAAAGGGAAATATGGGAGAAACGCAAATATGGGAAAAACTCAAATATGGGAAAACGCTTATGGGAAAAACGCAAATATCGGAAAAACGCATATATAGCAAAAAAGCATATATGGGAAAACGCATATATGTGAAAATTCCTAATATCAGGAAATTGCAAAATTCCGAAAACTCGAAATTTCAGGAAGTCGCAAATATCGGAAAATCGCAAATATGGGAGAAGAGAATTTTTTGGCACAAGTTGAGTAGAAGGACTCGTTTGGTGGGTTCGGTTCATGAGTAACGCTAAAAAAACGAAAATATGGCAAATACACAAATACGGGAAAAGAGCAAATATGGGACAAACACAAATATGGGGAAAATGCAAATATGGGGAAAACGCAAATATGGGGAAATCACAAATATTGGGAAAATCAAAATACGGGGAAAACGCAAATATGAGGAAAACTCAAATGTGGGGAAAACGCAAATATGGGGAAAACGCAAATATGGGGAAAATGCAGACATGGGGAAAACGCTGATGTGGGAAAAACGCAGATGTGGGAAAACTATCAGATGTTGGAAAAACACAGGTATGGGAAAAACGCATATATGGGACAGACGCAGATATGGGACAAACACAGATATGGGACAAACGCAGATATGGGACAAACGCAGATATGGGACAAACGCACATATGGGACAAACGCAGATGTGGGACAAATGCAAATATCAGACAAACACAAATATGGGAAAAACGCAAATATGGGAAAAACGCAAATATGGGAAAAAATGCAAATATGGGAAATAACGCATATATGGGAAAAACGCCAACTTGGGAAAAACGCAAATATTGGATAAACACAAATATGGAAAAACGCCAATATGGCAAAAACCAAATATGGGAAAAACGCAAATATGGGTCAAATGCAAATATGGGAAAAACGCAAATATACGAAAAACGTAAATATGTTAAAAACCAAATACGGGAAAAACACATATAGGTGAAAAACGGATATATGGCGAAAACGCATATATGGAAAAAAGGCATGTATGGAAAAAACGCATATAGGTGAAAAATGCATATAGGTGAAAAATGCATGTAGGTGAAAAACGCATCTAGGTGAAAAACGCTTATGTGGAAACAACGCATATATGGTAAAAACGGAAATATGGGGAAAACGCAAATATGGGATAAACGCAAATATGGGAAAAACGCAAATATGGGAAAACGCATGTAGGAAAAACGCAAACATGGGGAAAACGCAAATATGGGAACAACGCTTATAGGCGAAAAAAGCATATATGGAAAAAACGCATGGATTGCAAAAACGCAAATATGGCATTAACGCAAATATGGGAAAAACGCAAATATGGGAAAAAATGCAAATATGGGAAATAACGCATATATGGGAAAAACGCCAACTTGGGAAAAACGCAAATATTGGATAAACACAAATATGGAAAAACGCCAATATGGCAAAAACCAAATATGGGAAAAACGCAAATATGGGTCAAATGCAAATATGGGAAAAACGCAAATATACGAAAAACGTAATATTGTTAAAAACCAAATACGGGAAAAACACATATAGGTGAAAAACGGATATATGGCAAAAACGCATATATGGAAAAAAGGCATGTATGGAAAAAACGCATATAGGTGAAAAATGCATATAGGTGAAAAATGCATGTAGGTGAAAAACGCATCTAGGTGAAAAACGCTTATATGGAAAAAACGCGTATATGGTAAAAACGGAAATATGGGGAAAACGCAAATATGGGATAAACGCAAATATGGGAAAAACGCAAATATGGGAAAACGCATGTAGGAAAAACGCAAACATGGGGAAAACGCAAATATGGGAACAACGCTTATAGGCGAAAAAAGCATATATGGAAAAAACGCATGGATTGCAAAAACGCAAATATGGCATTAACGCAAATATGGGAAAAATGCAAATATGGGAAAAACGCAATTACGGGGTAAACGCAAATATGGGAAAACACAAACATGGACAAAACCTAAGTAAGGGGAAAACGCAGATATGGGAAAAACACAAATATGAGAAATACACAAATATGGGAAAAACGCAAATATGGGAAAAACGCATATAGGTGAAAAACGCATATAGGTGAAAAATGCATATAGGTGAAAAACGCATGTAGGAAGAAAACGCTTATATGGCAAAAACTCAAATCTGGTAAAAACGCAAGTATGGGACAAACACAAATATGGGACAAACGTAAATAAGGGAAAAACACAAATATGGGGAAAACACAAATATGGGAAAAATGCAAACATGGGAAAACCGCAAACATGGGAAAAACCCAAATATTAGAAAAACGCAAATATGGCAAAAACGCAAATATGGGAAAAACGCCAATATGGTCAAAACTCAAATATAGGAAAAACTCAAATCTGGTAAAAACGCAAGTATGGGACAAACGCAAATGAGGGACAAACGCAAATATCACAAAAATGCAAATATGGGAAAAATTCAAACATGGGAAAACCGCAAACATGGGAAAAACGGAAATATTGGAAAAACGCAAATATGGGAAAAAAGCAAATGTGGGAAAAACGAAAACATGAGAAAAACCTAAATATGGGAAAAACGCAAATATGGATAAACGCCAATATGGCGAAAACCAGATATGGGAAAAACGCAAATATGGGACAAACGCAAATATGGGAAAAATGCAAATATGGGAACAACGCAAATATGGGTAAAACCAGATACGGGAAAAACACATATAGGTGAAAAACGCATATATGGCAAAAACGCATATATGGGAAAAACGAATATAGGTGAAAAACGCATATAGGTAAAAAATGCATCTGGGTGAAAAACGCATGTAGGTGAAAAACGCTTATATGGAAAAAACGCATATATGGTAAAAATGCAAATATGGGAAAAAGCTCATGAAATGGTACAGTACCGCCCGACATTGAAAATAGGTACAATATACTTCATTATTTTTGTCAGAACAACACATTTTTTTTGTAAAATAACTCAATTTCAATTAATACAGCTAAGCTGCATACCAGTGTGGGAAAGAATGACAATTTATTTATTTCATTAATCACATGTGCACTCCCACAAAGTAAATCCCTAAGTCCAGTTTGGTGAGATCTTTTGAAATGAATGAATGTATAGTCGTCTGCTAACCACAGATAGTGAATGTGAATATATGATCATCTTTGAGTCGATCCTTTGGCCACCTTTGGTGGGACCAAAGAGATGAAATTTTGCTGAGCATTGAGCGCCTGAAATGTGGCTGACCAATACGGTAACAAAGTGCTTCCCCCACCCCGACAGAGATGGGAGATGACCTGGAGAATTGTATGTTGTGATGATGTCCCGAATATATAATGTGTGCGGCATTCATATTCAGTGCGATGGCCACGTGTTAAATAAAAAAAAAAAAAAAAAAAGAAAATGTGGTATTGCCAGTGCGTAGTGAACAGTCAGAGTTCTGTAATTTACTGATAGTCAGATGTGCGTTTCTGTTGCGTATTATTCATACAGGAGGTTAATTTGTGACCTAATTGTGAGTACGAGAGTTCATGTTACTCGACAAATAAGAATGAATCCACTCGCTTGGCAGACCACTCATCTTGCAGGCCTGACTGCTTGATGCCACAGCATGAGCAAGGCACATGGGTGCCTCTCAACGTAAACTAATTATTAATAAACAGTAGTTAGTGGAAAATTTGGAAAAAAGGTTTTGAAAGTATGTCTTTAATGAAAATAAGCAACGGTTGCCAGTTTTTCACCAGAACACGAATAATTAAATAGAAACTGAACTTTATACACGTGAGCAGTCTTGCGTAAGAATCAGTTACAGCACGATTGTCTATTGGCTGTGGACAGAAACTTTTGTTACGTTACTCACCGTAATACTGACTGTCGTAATTGTAGCAAGCAGGAAGATTCTGTGAATTTACTCATTGGTAAGGACTGTTGTAAATTGTGCCGCAAGGTATAAATTAGAAACTACGCTTTGACAGTGAAATCCAGTGTCCAAATTAAGTAAAGTTTTACTAGAAATTTTTGATTGTGAAAGTTACTCTATTTTCAGCAAATGAATTAATAATGGCTTTTGCATCATTCTGTTTCTGACATTAGTCATACTACAACCAAAGATTTCATTATTACGTAATTGTCCAAAAGCTTTGATAATCTAATAAATTATATTAACTTCGTTTTCAGTTCATTTTCTGACTATCTCGGTTCGTACAAAGGGATACGATGGGTACTGTGATACTTGGATAACGACGTATGAAAATTATTTATCTGACAATATGCACGAAAACAGTGTTATTTAAGCACTGAAATTCCAAGTACGCTGGTCAGCCTGTTACACTTCTAGTTATAAAAAGTCTAGGTCTGCTTCACTTTATGATGCCGTTGGTTTGTCGAGCGGCTTCATTCAGCGGTAAAATAGGCCACAGGTTGATCTTCTTGCCATACCATAGCCAATAACAAGGGCCCACAGTACTCTTGATGTTAGGCGAATTACTCTTGCTGCATTTGTGCTGTGCCCAATAAATGCCATACACGTAGCTTGCCCATATTAAACATCCGCCAAAACAACCGTTTCAGTTTTCACTGCTCCGGACTTGGGAAACAGATTTTTCGCCTCCGCGCTTTTGCACAGCCACACCGGCGAATACGCACAACCGACGACACCAATCGTCTCCTCGCAACTCCCGACTTCTGCTTCTTCTTGGCGCGCTCGCACGCCCAGCGATAATGCATTTACAATTTATTACGCTTTTTGACAGTAGCTTTTCCCTGACTAGGCCAGCGTGTCTATTCACAAAATGTTAACATTCCATGCGTATTATGTTTCTTAAATAACAAATAGCATTTGCAACTGACAACATATTTACAAGAATAATATGCAGCACAGCTAATGATACAAACATAGGAAAACACGTAGAAAACGTATGACCACACAGAGGGTTGTGGTGTTGTACCCCGGACATGCACAAAATGTGGCTTGTGGTTGTACCCAATAGCACGCCACACCATAAGGCCTCGAACTGGGGCAGTATGCCTCGTGCGAATGCAGTCACTGAGACGCCGCTCCCCCTGTGTAAGGTGAACCAAAATGAGGGCATCGTTTTCAAACAAACAGAACCTGGATTCGGCGGAAAACACTATATGATGCCATTCCTGTCCGCAGTGGCGTCTTTCCATACACCATTGCTGTCTAGCATGTTTATACACGTTCGTCAATGGCAGGTGGAGAAGTGGACGACGCGCAAGTGTAACCCGTGCCGTAACAAACGGCGACGGACTGTCACCCCTGACAGTGTACGGTGTGTTACACTGTTCCACTGTTGCGGCACAGTCGAAGAGCACACAGATCTGTCCTGGAATGCCATTTGGATGACGCATCTATCTTCTCAGGGAGTTGGCTGGATTGTGTGACCTGGCCCATCTCGTCGAGTTCTGCGGCCTCCGTGAACCATTCTGCACACACCCGTTGCACTGCCGAAGCACTTGGTCCCACAAGAGCAGCAATTTCCCCGATGGACGCATCACATTCTCTCATGCCAATAATACACCCTCTTTCAAACTCACTCATTTGACGGTACACTACGCGCATGAGCCTCTCAGCCATCCTGCACGTATGCTCGAGTCACACTGACTCATTATCTTCGGTTTGCAGCGACAACGAGAGCCACAGGCGCATGTTACCGGTAGGTGGTGTTGCGGCGTGATGTCGATGTTGACCTCGAACCCCCGGGCCGACATTGTTCAAATGCTTACCACTTCTGCAAAAAAATGGTTCAAATGGCTCTGAGCACTATGGGACTTACATCTTAGGTCATCAGTCCCCTAGAACTTAGAACTACTTAGACCTAACTAACCCAAGGACATCACACACATCCATACCGGAGGCAGGATTCGAACCTGCAACCGTAGCGGTCGCGCGGTTCCAGACTGTAGCGCCTAGAACAGCTCAGACATACCGACACCTACAACGTGCTGACATGAGGAAAGTTTCCAACCGATTTCTCATACGCAAACAGCAGCTGACCGGGGTTGCCTGGTGAAACGTTGTTGTGATGCCTCGTGTAAGGAGGAGAAATGCGTACCATCACGTTTCCGACTTTTATAAAGGTCGGCTTGTAACCTATCGCGATTACGATTTATCGTATCGCGACATTGCTGCTCGTGTTGGTCGAGATCCAATGACTGTTAGCAGAATAAGAAATCGGTGGGTTCAGGAGGGTAATAGGGAACGCCGTGCTGGATCCCAGCGGCCTCGTATCACTAGCAGTCGAGATGACAGTGAAACTTCCCCTTAGAACAAATTATACAAGACTGTGCTTAACCTGACGCACAATATTTTGTTAGCGCAACGCAATCTGACTTTCAAAATTCCCTACAAAAGACTGGCCCTGACTAACATTAAACTATACCTTTCTCAAATCACTTACCTCACAAAAATCTTCGCTGCTCAAGCTACTGCAATACAGCGAGCGCCACTACTGCCAGCTAAATAAAAGATTCAAACTACTGAAGGCACTAACTACTGATAGGGATACTTAGCAAATGAAAGATATTAATAGAGAACAAACAATGTATATACCTTGATATCATCATATATAAATATAGCAGTTCATGACAAATTTCAAAACTCCGCCATCTCTCTCCCCACATCCACCACTGCTGGCGGCTCACCTCCAACTGCGCAACGCTACGCGCTGTTCACAGCCAGATGCCTAACACTACAATGGCGAGTATTACAACAATGCAAAGCAGCCACAGACTGCACACAGCACAGCCAGTGATTTTCATATTGAGCGCTACGTAACGTTGCCAATAAGAAAACATAAACAGCCTACTTACATAGAGAAAACATAAACAGCCTACTTACATAGCCCCCATGCTCCCCACAAAAAATTTTACAAATTTTTTTTTGGGCAGTGGCCAATAATGATTTGATAAAATTTTTCATAATTACAATAACAAAGAAATCAAATGCACACACTTATTGATACAATGTTGGTCAAAAGCTAAAATTTTCTCACAGTCCATAAAGATAGTCCTAATCATTCATCATAATAGTAATTACAGTTTTTTTTCACAAAGTCTCATTAGTAAAAGAAATTGCACACAGAAGTAGTGGATTTCCATGCAGTCTTGAAGAAGTAGCGTTGTCCTTCCAACGGAAAGACAGTGCTGACTCTTGACATGCTGACAGATAATGGGCCACAACAGAGCAAACCCACAGCAGAGTCAGTCGAAATTTTGAAGAGTATTGGTAGGTAGGTCATCACAGAGCAGACCCACTGTAGTCCTGGTAGAGATTGTGGTATTGGTGGGTCACCAGAGGTGCAGACCCACTGCAGTCCTTGTAGAAATAATGGTATTGATGGATCATCAAAGATGTAGACCCACTGTAGTCCTTGTAGAGATAGCCAGCAGCCATCTGTTGTGACTGTGCAGGTGCACAATCACCATTGAAGAGTCTTGCGGATAATATAGCAAGTCCATAAATCACCACTTGTGCACTCACAAAGTTTTTGGAATTGTCCTTAGAACCAGCAATGCTGTTATCCAGTCCCTTGCTGAATTATTAACACACGTGCAAACACTAACAGTCCCTTCTTCTCACATATTGTCCATATACTATGACCAACAGAAACGTGTGTAGTGAAATGTAACTTACAAGTTAATAATATGATGAACTGGTGACAATTACAATTTTATAACATGAGAATACAATTACAAAGGTACAAAATACATCATTAATGAACATGACAATACAGATAACATTTGTAGTAAAACAGGCATTACAAAAGAATAGAAATAGACATATACGTCAGTGTTACAGGAATTATGACATGAGTACAAAAATAAAAGATCAGAATCACTTTCAAAACATCAACTTCACACATGAGCATTAAAACAAAACAGAATAAATAATGTGTAAGCATATTTATAAGATAAATAACATATTATTAATGCCAATTATATTTGAGGATAACAGTATTCCTCATCATAGTGAATGTAGCTTAATATTAAAAGAAGAAAAAATTCTATGAAACTACACAGAGACAGGAAGAAAACAAATACACAAGGGTACACAAACACATAGTGGTATAACACCAATAGGAAAGGACAGGGTTCGTTTTCAGTGTAACATGTGGTACTGCAGTCCTACCCAAAACTTCATATATCTTTCCTCTTATTTCATCCTTTGTTTCCACCAAAAAAATTCTATCTAAGCATGCTTTCTGTATTTATATGTTCACACATTTCTTACATCAACATTTATTTCCAAAAAAATCCTACCTAAACCTGTTTTCTGTACTTTTTTTCGTATAACTTCTGAATGCATTTCTTCCAATTCATCGCAACTCATTCTCTTAGAGGCTACCCCCTCTTAAGCTAACTTAAATCTACTGAGCTCAGATGCTAAACTAAGGGACGAGGCAATGCAGCAGCACATAAAACAATTAATATAAACAGCAATGAAAAAAAATGGAAAATCGCAAAGCTAGCTACAATAAATCTAAATTACCAAGCAATTCAACATTACAGCTAATATGAGGCAATGCGCAGCAAACAAAAAAATAAATCTGGCTTAGCAGAGTAACACAAATTAAATTTCAGTAGCACTATACCTGGCAAACAGCAGCTTATATCTAAATATGACATAGCTCAAGCAGAAAAAATATTACAGTAAAAACAACAATGCAGATAAGGGAAATGTATATTCACATCTTAATGTCTATGTAATTAAAGTGGTGCACCACAAATTATTCTACAAAAGAAATTACCAAGTACTTGAAAAGAAAATTATAGATGCAGTTACTGTTATTAGTCCCTTTTTATTGTTCTCTCCATTCCAAGAGCTCCTTTTTCGAAGAATGTGGATCAGAAAATACTTATTTAATAAATCTGTTGACAGAAAGTGTTCACATTAGCAGATGCATTTAAGTTTAGTTTATAAAACCAATGCTGCAACACAGCTGGAAACCAGATATTAAACAAAATGAGCAATCTCTTAACTACAAAGACAATAGATGTAAAATGTTTCTAATCATTTCATTAGGCATTTTAGTAAATATCATAAATTACGAGCTCCACAGTATGCTTTCAACAAGGAAATGT
This sequence comes from Schistocerca piceifrons, assembly GCF_021461385.2. Lineage (NCBI taxonomy): Eukaryota > Metazoa > Arthropoda > Insecta > Orthoptera > Acrididae > Schistocerca > Schistocerca piceifrons. Next base: position 1,013,763 of record NW_025727759.1, read on the forward strand.
CAATAGCGAGGACAATGGCCTCCCCTTTCCTTTTTTTTTACCTGTGCCGCTGAAAGGCTAATGGCTTTTTTTCGGGCGGCTGTCGCCCAGGTGGGTGCCCTCGACGCATTACGTGCAGGTGGTCACTTAACTTTCTTACGGAAATATTTACGACAGCAGTTTCCGCTACAGTGACAGTCTCACATAAAAATATTTCACAGGTCAAGAATTAGCGTTGCAAATCTGTAGAAACAAAATCCTATAAATATAAGTGTCCAAAAAAATTTTCGCCGGCATTGTGATACATTCACGCATTTACACACATTTCATAACTCTTAAAGTACGATTCTTGGTTTCCAACATCCTGTTTCACAAGTCAAGAGTCCCTACCCACTATTCATTACTCCTTACCTTATTACACATATACGTATCCATCGACACTCGTCAATATTTCGTCATTATAAATATGAAGCATAATCAAATAACTCATATAGCCTCAGCCTATTAATCATAAACATACCTCAGCAGCATAATACACATCGTCGTCGTAAAAATAACATCATAACACCTCAGTCAAATCTCAAAATCGTCGTAGCTTCCTCCAATAATTAAAAAAATTCTCTGCTCATGTCAAAAGTGTCATCTGCCTCAAACGTACTTTAAAAATCATGATCTCATACCAAATACATCATTCAAAGCTCTCGTAGTATCACAATGGTTCCAAAACAATGTGAACAGTTCACAAAGTACAAACAACATACAATTTTGTAAGTGTGAAGTTATCCAACGGTGTAATTACGTAAACGTCTGTCACTGATGTAGTAAAATAAATGTTTGTCTCTCTCAGGTAAATAATCAGATAGCTGTGTAATTCTGTGTTAGAGAAATATGGTACCGATGTGTAAGGTTGTATAAGCAAATACCATATTAGCTAGGGGTCCTTGTGCTTGCCAAACACATGGTACACAAAGTAGGCGTGTACCCCCTGAGGATTAATGTAATTATACCCTCAGGTTTTACAGATTACAACAGTGGAATGAAATGTATTACGGAAAACCTTTGTATCATTGTCCTTCAAATATCTTTAAAAATAAATGAGTTAAGTACAAAATTAATCACTCAAACACATGTCCTGTAGCGCTAAATGTGCGTCTTGTTGCAACATAATCTCTGTGGAAGTGTCGTAGTTATCGTCCTCCGAAAGCTAAGTTCTGCAGAAGTCAATGTACTTACCTCATGATAAACAAAAGTGAAATGCTTTGTGTATAGATATCGTAGTTATTACGCTTATTGTTGTGATGAAGAAAGTACTGTACTGTAACGTATTGTTGTGCTACGGAAAACCCTGTCTCATTGTAGCTATACTACAAAAGTTACTACTAAAACGTGTTTTACTTTCCAGAAGAATTCAGAAAAACTGTGCAGATATAAAACAGATACACCGCAAAAGCAACATTGTAAAATTTCACTCATTAGTAGCGTCGTGATAAAACCGTGTAGTTGTCACATAAACTAATCACTGTGTCGTCTGGTATCTCACAGAAAGTACTTTAAACCCAGAATGTATTTTCAAGCAAACCAAAATGTTGCATTAAAATCTCATTAGCAGTACTGGTAAATGTTCTAAGTATGTGAGCCTTATAGTCGTTCCATAATCGTGCAACTAACAAGCAAGAATGTACACACACAATAACGCTGTGACGTCTGTTCACTATAACAATGCATTTGTCATTTCTGTTTAAATAAGTTCTCTTGGTTCTTGATTGGATATTTAACGTCAAACATTGTTGCATGGTAACAGTTTCTGAAGCATACTAGAAATGTGAAGTTAAGAGTTTTATGGCAAAGACAAAGTTAAAAAGCAGATTATCTCTCAATAAGCGGTTTTACATGTGAAGTGTGGTGCAATCCTTTACTCTTCATAGTACTCAGAGTTTGAACTTGAATGCAATTGTCAGGCGGTATACGTCGGTAAAGAATACTGAAATTTTTCTCAAGGTTAGCGTCTATGTTATTTTTCTCTGAGCCACCTGGCGCACGCGGCTGCCTGCTGTGCGAGTCATTGTCTGTCTCTTTGTTGGCGCGCGTCGTTATTGGGATTTGGAGACCTAACTTCTACAAATTCACCGTGACGAGAAGGCCCTGCTCTGTTTGAATCCCGCCAGTTCTGATGCAATTCAGGTCTGTCGTTACGATCACATCGTCTGCCGTCATGTCGGTAGTTCCTGTAGTTTCTTTCTTGTCGGTTAAGTGGTGGAGAATTTCTCCCTGAATCGTAACTGCACGCTGGACCGTTGCGTCTAAAGTTATTCTGTCTCCCGTAATAATAATTATTTTGGTTCCCATATTGTCTGTTTCTCTGATTGTCTCTGTGATAGTCACTACCACGGAGAGGTGATCTTTCCCTGTAATTATTACTACTCTGCCAACGGTTGTCGTACGTGTGGTGTCTATTTTGGTCACGATTTGCGTTGTAAGAATAGACCTGTCGTTTCCAGTTATTGTTTCTGTCGTCACGGAATTGTGACGGAAGTGACCTGTAGTGATTGTTTTCCTGTTTTCGCATCCCGCGACTGTCTGTGTCAATTTCCAGTTCTTGTAACAGTCCCTGAAAAGCCTCAATGTCTTCTTTGCAACGTCCTGCTAAAATAATATGTGGTAAATGTTCAGGCAATTTGAGTAAGCAAATGCGGATGAGTTCTGAGGGGCTGTATGGGTTTGAAAGATACTGATTCTTATGCAACATGTCTTCAAAATATTTCACAAGACTGGAAAATTCAGATTGTTCGAAACGTTTCATCATTATGATGCCATGTTTTACTCGGTCTTGTGTGGCTTGAGACCAATATGCTGAGAGGAAGGCATGGTAAAATTCTCCTTCACTGTGGCAATCGTGAATGACCGATCGCATTCTTACAGCTGGTTCATTCTCTAAGTAGCCACACATAAATTCTAATCTGTGTTCTAACGACCAGTTGGGAGGAAAACAATGAGAGAATTGATGGAGCCATGCTTGTGGATGAATGTCGTTGCCAGAATTCTTAAATGTTTTGAATTTACGTGTAGTAATGAACAGCTTATAGTCAAAATCGTCATGTCGGCGAGTCGCATGTCGGTCATTGTTACTTCGTTTCGGCAGTTCCATCTCAAAATCCAATGCGCCTTGCCAATTTCTTTCATAATTTCCGAAGTGTCCTGTGTTATTATTTTGTGGTTGTTCCATATTTCTATGTCCCTCTTCCCGTATTGGAGCGCGAGTCTCGTCTGAAATACGTAATTCTTGTATTACCTGCGTCAACTGATCTTGTACTTCCCGGATTTCTCTTTTGTACTGTTTATTGATTTGATTTTGATTTTGTTTGAATTTTCTTATTTGTTCATACTCTTCTGTGTCAGTGAAGGCTACGGGTCTTGTGTCATTCAGATCATCATCTACCTTTGTAGATAAGTTAGTGACCTGATCCGAAAGTTCGGCTACTTTCTCCGATAGTGTACTTATTTCCTCCATGTGTCTTTCTGAACCAATTTTCAGGGTATCTACTGTGTCCTTTAAGTTTTCCTGAGTTCTTGCAAGTTGCGTAACCGAATCGGTAGATGCAACTGAGTCAATTTTAGCTTGCAAGGTCTCATGATTTTCATGAACAATAGTTTGCAGTTCTTTTATGGCTGCTTCGTGATTCTGTAATACATTTTCATGACGCGAAAAAATAGGTTGGAAATGCTCACAAATTTGTGTTTTTACGTCATTACAGACCTTTTGACATTTCGATTCGATGTTATGTAACTCAGTGGTTAAATCTTCACGTGTTTGTTCAAGTGTAGTGTCTAACTTTTGAAGATTTTGTTCCATTGTGTCTAACTTTTTGAGATTTTGTTCCACTGTGTCTAACTTTTTGAGATTTTGTTCCACTGTGTCTAACTGTTGCTGTGTTTGTCTCTGGTGTTGTTCCATTGTGTCTAACTTTTCAAGCTTTTGTCCCATTTGTTGCATTAATTGTAATAGCAATGCACTGGTGTCTGAAACATTTTCCTCAGTGCTTTTCGGCAGTGAAGTTGCACCGGCAACATTCACATTTTGACAAGCGGAAAATGTGTCTTGACTCATTTGAGAAAATGGTGAGGACGCAAAACCTGAATCTACAGTATTTGCAAAATTGTGTCCTGTCATTTCGGTTTCCTGAGGCGAGCTGTTGCCGACCGATCGATCGATAATGCTTCCCTCTTCACTAATTGTTTCACTGTCCACGCCATTGTTTGCCGCCCGCTCCATTTCCCTATGCGCAATTACCAAATTACTACTTTGAACATCAGTTAATTCATTACTCGGTGGCGCTAACACACTGCTTTCTTTTTCACTGTCATTTCTCAGTTTACTTTGGAGCCTAGTATTACGTTTTTCACACGCCGTTTTTATTGTCACAGTATTTCACACGACAACACAGAAAAACACAATTTGAAGAGCAAAAATAAGAGAACACATGAACATAGCACTGAAAATAATATTTAGTTAACTGCAAGCGCAGCTGCGAAAAACTTGCTGCAAATCTACATGCATGCCACAACTGTTTTACTGTACAACAATGAAAAACTACAACTACAAAGGAAATTCTCTCTATAATTACGCGCTAGCAATAGACAAAATCTACACTAATTACACAAACTACAAGAAAAAATCAGAAGATTCCAGTGAGGTATCCTCGGCTAAGGGTCGACATATGAAACTTCCCCTTAGAACAAATTATACAAGACTGTGCTTAACCTGACACACAATATTTTGTAAGCGCAACGCAATCTGACTTTCAAAATTCCCTACAAAAGAATGGCCCTGACTAACATTAAACTATACCTTTCACAAATCACTTACCTCACAAAAATCTTCGCTGCTCAAGCTACTGCAATACAGCGAGCGCCACTACTGCCAGCTAAATAAAAGATTCAAACTACTGAAGGCACTAACTACTGATAGGGATACTTAGCAAATGAAAGATATTAATAGAGAACAAACAATGTATTTACCTTGATATCATCATATATAAATATAGCAGTTCATGCCAAATTTCAAAACTCCGCCATCTCTCGCCCCACATTCACCACTGCTGGCGGCTCACCTCCGACTGCACAACGCTACGTGCTGTTCACAGCCAGCTGCCTAACACTACAATGGCGAGTATTACAACAATGCAAAGCAGCCACAGACTGCACACAGCACAGCCAGTGATTTTCATATTGAGCGCTACGTAACGTTGCCAATAAGAAAACATAAACAGCCTACTTACATAGAGAAAACATGAACAGGCTACTTACAACAGGCATCTTATCCGCACGGCTGTAACGGATCGTGCAGCCTCGTCTCCATCCCCGAGTCTACTGATGGGGACATTTGCAAGACAACAACCATCTGCACGAACAGTTCGACGACGTTTGCAGCAGCACGGACTATCAGGATGCAGACCGTGGCTGCGGTTACCCTTGGTGCTGCATCACAGACAGGAGCGCCTGCGATGGTGTACTCGACAACGAAACTGGGTGCACGAGTGACAAAACGTCATTTTTTCGGATGAATCCAGGTTCTGTTTACAGCATCATGATGGTCGCATCTGTGTTTGTCGACATCGCGGTGAACGCACATTGGAAGCGTGTATTCGTTATCGCCATACTGGAATATCACCCGGCGTGATGGTATGGGGTCCGATTGGTTACACGTCTCGATCACCTCTTGTTCGCATTGACGGCACTTTGAACAGTGGACGTTACATTTCAGATGTGTTACGACCCGTGGCTCTACCCTTCATTCAATCCCAGCGATACCCTACATTTCAGCAGGATAATGCACGACCGCACGTTGCAGTTCATGTGCGGGCCTTTCTGGATACAGAAAATGTTCTTCTGCTGCCCTGGCCAGCACATTCTCCAGATCTCTGACCAATTGAAAACGTCTGGCCAATGGTGCGAGCAACTGGCTCGTCACAATACGCCAGTCACTACTCTTGATGAACTGTGGTATCGTGTTGAAGCTGCATGGGCAGCTGTACCGGTACACGCCATCCAAGCTCTGTTTGACTCAATGCCCAGGCGTATCAAGGCCGTTATTACGGCCAGAAGTGGTTGTTCTGGGTACTGATTTCTCATGATCTATGCACCCAAATTGCGTGAAAACGTAATAACATGTAAGTTCTAGTATAATCTATTTGTCCAATGAATACCCGTTTGTCATCTGCATTTCTTCTTGGTGCAGCAATTTTAATGACCGGTAGTGTAGTAACCACTCGGCGATGTGAGTGCAGTAACCTCTGTGCATGTGCATTATGCGATTGTTTGTTGCTGAGTAACTAATGTTGTCAGAATGTCTGTGTTTGATTTGGTATGATGGTGCACTTCGATCCCACCCATCTATTTGTCACCAGTGCGCATGCCATGTAACGGGTGTGGGAGGAGATCTACAAGCCTGCCACCTGATGCCAGCCAGCGCAACCACTAACACATCTTGGTCAAAGACGTCGAGCGAGCAGCAACCGACATGATGCATTCACCCCTTTGATGGAGGACACGTGTAATCCACCGCATCATCCACTGTTTGGCTTCAAATGGCTCTGAGCACTATGCGACTTAACTTCTGAGGTCATGAGTCGCCTAGAACTTAGAACTAATTAAACCTAACTAACCTAAGGACATCACACACATCCATACCTGAGGCAGGATTCGAACCTGCGACCGTAGCCGTCATGCGGTTCCAGACTGAAGCGCCTTTAACCGCACGGCCATCATCCACTGTTTCCTTGACCCCTTAATAAGCTTGTATCCCATGCCAGTATATTCTGAAGATACCAGCGTAGTGAAATATTGAATTATAGAGCATAAACATGTATTGATATAAAAAGGGAATTCACAATTTTTGAAATTTGTGGTGAGGTCTTATGGGACCAAACTGCTGAGGTCATCGGTCCCTAAGCCTACACACTACTTAATCTAGCTTAAACTAACTTACGCTATGGACGACACACACACCCATGCCCGAGGGAGGACTCGAATCTCCGACGCGAGAGCCGTACAGACCGTGACAACACGACTTAAACCGCGTTGCTACCCCGCGCGGCCGGAATTTATAATTGCTGAAGGTACTGTCGAGCCATATTCTAGATTCATCGCAACTTTTTGCTGGATTATTCCAATCTCTGTCTTCTCTAAAGCTTCTACCCTCTCCATATCACCAGGGAGTTAATCCCTGATGCCTTAACAAATTACCTAACTCTCTAAAGATCGCTCTAGTACCATGGAGTTTATCCATGAAGCCTTAACAAATTACTTATCATCCTGTCCTTTTTTTAATCAGTGTTTTCCAGATGTCTCTCTCTTCTTCCATTCTGCAGAGAACCTCCACAAACCTTATCTTATGCCCACCTAATTTTTAAGATTCTTCTTTAGCACCACATCGCAAATGTTTCAGTTATCTTCTGTTCGAGTCCTCTCTCGGGACTGTGTGTGTGTGTGTGTGTGTGTGTGTGTGTGTGTGTGTGTGTTGTCTTTAGCGTAAGTTAGTTTAGGTAGTGTGTAAGTCTAGGGACTGATGAAATGGCTCTGAGCACTATGGGACTTAACTGTTAAGGTCATCAGTCCCCTAGAACTTAGATCTACTTAAACCTAACTAACCTAAGGACATCACACACATCCATGCCCGAGGCAGGATTCGAACCTGCGACAATAGCGGTCCCTCGGTTCCAGACTGTAGCGCCTAGAACCGCTCGGCCACCCCGGCCGTTCAGGGACTGATGACCTCAGCAGTTTGGTCCCATAGGATTTTCCACACATTTGAACGTTTATCTTCTGTTCCAGTTTTCCCACTGTCAATGGTTCACTGTCATACAATTTTATGCTCCAAAATTAAGTTTTAGGGCATTTTTTCCAGAAATTAAGGCCTGTGTTTGACACCAGTATACTTCTCCTGGCCAGGAATACCCTCTTCACCTGTGCCAGTCTGCTTTTAATATTCTTCTTGCTCCATTTGTCATGGGTCTATTTTGCTTGTATTCCTTAATTTAGTATACACTTTAAGTTTCTCACTATTCTTATTTCTGCTATTCATCATTACATTTGTCTTTTTCCTGTTTTGTCTCAGTACATATTCTGTACTCATTAGTCTGCAGCTCGTGGTCTTGTGGCAAGCATTGCTGCCTCTGGATCAAGGAGTCTCAGGTTCGATTCCTGGCTGGGTTGTGAGGTTTTCTTTGCCTGGGGACTGGATGTTTGTGTTGTCCTCAGCATTTCATCATTATCTGTCAAAGTGGCGAGATTGGACTGTGGAAAGATTGGGACTTTGGTTGTGGGGTGCTCAATGGTGCGGTTATCAGAGCCTGTACGAACAGCATCATTATCATCTTAGATTGTTCATTTTATTCAACACATCCTGTAGTTTTTCTCACTTTCATTCAAATAGCAATACCATCAGCGAATCTTATCATTGGTATAATTTCACCATGAACTTTAATCTTACTCTTTAACCTTCCTTTTGTTTCCTTCATTGCTTCTTCGATGTATAGATTGAACAATAGGGCTGAAAGACTGCACCCCTATCTTAATTCCTTTCTTATCCTATTGTACCCTCGTGGTTTATGTACATATTGTATGTCACTCGTCTTTCCCTGTAGCTTCCTGTTACTTTTCTCTAAACATCGAACATCTTGTATCATTTCACATAATCGGTTTTCTAGATTGACAAATCCTATGAGCGTTATCTTGATTATACTTCAGTCTTGCTTCCACTATCAAGTCCAAAACCAGAACTGCCTCTCTGGTGATCTACGTTTCCCAAACCAAAACTGATCGTCATCTAACAGATCGTCTATTTTCTTTTCCATTCTTTTGTATGTTGTTCATGACAGCAGGTTGTATGCACAAAATGGATTTCCCTATTTAGATTTCCTAGCTACCCTACCATGTTCAAACTTCACTTTTTTCAATTACAGGCCACATATCTTGTAGATACACATTATACGTTTTTAATGCCGTAATTTCCATTGCCCTCCGCAGGCTCAAGCCGTTGATCATCGCTGATTCCTCTGCCACTTTGGGGCAGCATCCCACCCCTTCCTGATAAAGGCGCTGGCATGGCGAGTATAGCTTCGTATACCGGATGTCTTCGCCGACCAATGCTGATGATTTTTATTTAGAATTTAAACTGTGGTTGTGTTCGAACCTAGGACCTGTGACGTGAGGATTACTAATCAAAGACACTATGCAAGGATCACAGGCCTAACTTAATAATACATTTTGTGCACTTTTCTTTCTGAAGGGAGAATTTTACTTAACTACAGTATAACGTAATGGTGTAATAATATTCTTTGATTAGCTCTACATTCATCTAGGTCTTCTGTGATTTTTATAACACTACAAGATGTTTTCTACGTGTTTAATCTCTGTTTGTCGCATAGCTTGTATGAAAAAATATCTTCCTTGGTAATTATTCGCAGCTCTACTGTTATGTCAGGTCACTGCGCCGACTGATCTGTCGTGCGCCATCCAACCTAACAGGACTTTTAAGGCCTTTAGGGATTCGACATTGCTTTCATCCTGATTAACTGCACATCAGACAGAGTGCTTACACAGTAATTGCCTGTGTCTACGTGGAAGTGTCTTTTGTTCATTAACTTCTGTCTTTAGAAGTATATTATCTCCACAGCTTCGAAGTCAGACAAAATTCCTCCCTTTTTGCTTTATGGCAATGTTCCACTGACAAGTTTTCTATGTATTTGTATGTTGTGTACTTGGCTGGTACCTTCGCTATTTTATGATTTTGTTGACATTATCAATTTCCACTGGTTACATTTATGTTAGGTACACAATATAAACATTAGTTTTTGGAACGCCAACACGTTAATAGTCGACTGATATTTCTTGCTATTTGTAATCTGGCTAGGACGACTTGAATATTTCGTTCGGTATTATGGTTCAAAAGGCTCTGAGCGACTTAACTTCTGAGGTCGTCAGTAGCCTAGAGCTTAGAACTACTTAAACCTAACTAACCTACGGACATCACACACATCCATGCCCGAGGCAGGATTCGAACCTGCGGCCGTAGCGGTCGCTCGGTTCCAGACTGCAGCGCCTAGAACCGCACGGACACTCCGGCTGGCCGTTCGGGATTAGATTTGAATTTTTTTTTCCTTGAAATTCGCATTGCACATGAGGAATTCCACGTCGAAAACTTAAGAATTCCTTGGATATGAGGATACAATTGCAGCGCCTTTTTTCGTTAGAACGAATATGGTATCTGTGAGCTGTGGCAACGTGTGGTTAAACCTCTCTACATAGCGAGTAGAAGAGGAAGTGCACGTTACCACGGGTAGCACAGGACAGGTGGCGTGCCAGCAAACTACGAGCAGTACTGTCGCTTGAGGAATGAGAACCGTCGTGGTGCGTTTCTGTATAGGACCGTGTACTTTGTGTGCTTACTTTGTGGTTTTGTGTCGGAAACGTTGAAGAGATACAGTCTCCTGTTATGACTTCTCTCTATCCATATTGAAATAAGGAGAAGAAGGAAACAATCTACATGTTAGTTGCAGCGCACACACCCAGTTACAGAGAAAATAAAGGAAATATGTTTCAGATATATGAAGAACGGAGCTGAACTTTTAAAATCAGTGACAACAGTTCCTCCAAAAGACAGAGATATGAGTCGAAACTGATTAGTGTGCGGCTCGTGATTCGCAGGGGAACTTCTTACAAACACGAAAATGTTTATCGTCGGCGGGAAACAAGTTGAAATTACGTGACAAAAAATATAGTCTCTAAAAGCCAGAGTTGTTCCCCAGTTATTTCCTTGTTTACCGTAATATCTTTTTAAGATATAACTGAAAAGAAAATTGCCAGTAAAACACTCACAAAAGGGCCAGAATATTGTAAAGGAGAGAAAGTTGTGATGTGCGCCAGTGTTTCTTCAGTCGAGGAAAATATACAGAACAAATCAGTGCCGGACGCAGCAATAATTTCAGTAAAAAGAACACACACGTGTAAGAAACTGGAAATTGTGTGATTACGTGAGGATATGGGAACAGAGAACTCCAAAATAACTCTACTGCAAAAGCTGCTCACTTCTTAAAAACGTAAGACGAGTGAATGAGACCTTGTACAATTTATATCATTCTAAACTCAGTAAGAAGCATAGCTGACACATGGTAAATGATGAATAATAGATCACTGCAGTATGATAATGTATTTGTTATTGACATCCTACTTTTGAAAACTAAGTCGTCCAAAGGATACATATATTGCTTTTATCACGGATTGTTGCCACTTCCTTATGAAATAACTCAGAAATTTACTAAACAGTCTCAAATAGGCAAACGTAATTAATACATACTCATTGGAAGCAACTGGGAATTATTACAAGATAAAAATAAACGCATAGGTATGCTGCTTTTTCACGAAAATAAGTTCCAAGAAAAACTGTCGTTCAGTTGAACTTGGCTGAAACTGAACTATTCCGTTAATTTAGGGAAATATAATCCAGACGATTCTAAGGGTACACTTTCAAATCACGCCTTTCTGCTCCGTAGCTCGAACCAACTTTTCGCAGTGTATGTAAGCCGTAACACAACTTCACGAGCAACATGGAACAATAATTATTGTATTCCCTTCTGATGACAGTCATCCGAATAAAAAGGTCTGGTGGTGTCTTGGAACTGATGGCATAAAAAATAACGTGTTTTATACCAAATCCAATTGACGAAATCAGTACGTGGTAATTTTCACACACCATTTATGTAATAAAATGGGTAAGAAATAAATTTTGTGATAAAAGAAATATACTCCTTAATGACGAGTGCGTCACTCATAACTTTGTCAAGGAACTGATCACAAGGATAATTGCCCAGAATTCATGAAACTGAGAATTTGCCACAAATTGACTTGAACTCAGTTGCATCTGACGCCATTTCAACGAAGCAACTTTAAGAATAGCTTTGCATTGCTCAGTAACTCAGTAGCCAATGGCAAAATATTGTCGAGGGGAAAATAAGCCACAGGATTAGATGGCATCGAGTCAACAAATCTAAACTGCTTAATCGTTACATAAAGGCCTCAAAAAATGTCGAAGTCTTCCTGGAAACTAACCAAAACCACCTGGCAACTGAAGTCCACTGAGGTACGTTAATTAAACTCACATATTTTACATTCAATTATATAAGATCCGGTTCGTTAACCATGTTTGTGCATTGAAATTGCCGTGGGTTACAAGTGGAGGAGCTGACATCTCACGGCAGAACCGGTCAACTAGAGGAGTCAACACACTTTCTCTTCTTCTCCCTATGCTCTCTCGCGGCGGAACGGGTCAACTAGAGGAGTCAACACACTTTCTCTTCTTCTCCCTATGCCTTCTCGCGACGGAACCGGTTAACTAGAGGAGTCAACACACTTTCTCTTCTTCTCCCTATGCCCTCTCGCGGCGGAACCGGTCAACTAGAGGAGTCAACACACTTTCTCTTCTTCTCCCTATGCTCTCTCACGACAGAACCGGTCAACTAGAGGAGTCAACACACTTTCTCTTCTACTCGCCACGCTCTCTGGTATCCACAACCAGATACGACGCTGCTTGTTCGGAGAGTGCAACGCGGGGCAGTCGTGGGCTGTCGTTTGGAGATGGCCGGAGCCGTTAAAGACACCGTGCGTCATTACAGAGGCGCCGCAGTAAGTGCTCAGGCTGCGCACGTGAATAATGCTTAATGTCGACGCTAGTGTCGGAAACGTCATCCCAGACTGAACCATTTCAGAACCCTAAGAGTTATTAGAATCTTTCAGCATGAGTTTATTATTCTGAAAGGCCATGAATAAAAAAAATGTTGCGTGCTAGTGTGTTGTGCTTTCAGAACTTCACCGAATGATTGTTAAACAATCTGCTTGCAACCTGAAGAAAGAAGAGGTACAAGCTATCAAGAGGCTTAAGGCCGACAGTAGTATATTTTTACTGCCTGCCGATAAGGGAAATGCAACCGTCGTAATGAACACCAAAGATTATGAGCTGAAGATCTGGGACCTCTTACGTCCCAAGACGTACCGAAAACTAAGCGCATATCCGACGCAGCGTATCACATGGAACACGGATCGGTTAATCAAGGCATCTTCTCTGCCGGCACACATACAGAGGAAACTGCGAAACACAGAAGCTCTACTGTCTCGGCTGTATGGATAACTTTCCACTGCCGGCCAGAGTGGTCGAGCGGTTATAGGCGCTACAGTCTGGAACCGCGCGACCGCTACGCTCGCAGGTTCGAATCCTGCCTCGGGAATGGATGTGTGTGATGTCCTTAGGTTAGTTGGGTTTAAGTAGTTCTAAGTTCTAGGGGACTGATGACCTTAGAAGAAGCTAAGTCCCATAGTGCTCAGAGCCATTTGAACCATTTAGCTTTCAACTGAGACCTGTTGTTAGCGCTCCTGGGTGACCGTCGTATAAACTGGCGAAAAACTTGGCCTCTCTGCTCCAGCCGCAAGTGGTGAAGACTGACACATACATAAAGGACTCAGGACAAAAAAATGGCTCTGAACACTATGGGACTTAACATCTGAGGTCATCAGCCTTCTAGAACTTAGAACTAGTTAAACCTAACTTACCTAAGAACATCGCACACATCCATGCCCAAGGCAGGATTCGAACCTGCGACCGTAGCGCCTGGAACCGCTCGGCCACACCGGCCGGCGACTCACGACATTTCATTAAGAAGCTGAATAAACTAAAACACGCACCGAACGACATTCTGGTCAGATACGATGTTGTTTCTTTGTTTACTCTCTGGAGCACATCAGTCCCATTTTCACGCAAGACATCGCCAAGCTCTCTCATGCATGTCTCACCGCGAGCTATTTCACGTGGAATGGCAACTTCTATGAACAGCAGCAACGCGTCGCCGTGGGTAGTCATCTTAGTTGAGTGGTGGCCAGCTTCTTCATGGAACATTTCGAAGCACAGGCACTAAACTTGGCGCCTTGTAAACCTAAAGTGCGGTACAGACACGTAGATCATACCTTTGGTGCGCACAACCATGGTTACAAACAGCTTCCTAAGACACTTGAACTGCCTACACGCCAACATAAAATTTACCAGGGAAGCAGAAAAGGACAAAAACCTACCATATCTAGACGCGCTGGGCACAAGCGACGGTGGAAACGTGGGAGACGAGGTGTATCGAAAACTGACGCTCACGGACCGCTACCTGCACAAGTTGTCAAACCATCACCCGAGCCAGAAAAGAAGGCGTGATTAATACACATTCCCAGAGTGAGGTACAATATCGGCAGTATATTGCGCAAACACGGCGTAAAGACTATTTACGTACCGACAAAGAGTGTCTCAAATCGGCAAAGGAGAAAGGACCCACTTGCAATGTCGGGAATATACCGCATACGGTGCTCATGCGGAAAAGTTTATGTCGGAATGACTGGACGATCAATCAACACCAGGATCGCACAACATAAGCGACATTGGAGGCTCGGAAAGAAATCGGCCGTGGCAGATCTCGCGCTGTGTGAGACCGACCATGGAAGTTCTGGCTGTAGAGAAGAACTATCACACCCGCTTGTTCTTAGAAGCTGTGGAAATACACAAACACGAGAATAGCTTCAGCAAGAAAGAAGAAAGCATCAAGGTAAACGGATTCTGGACTCTCGTGCTGCAGCGATGTCGGGAAAAATGATCAGACTAACGTCGGCCAAAGACCCGAGACAGAAGACCACAGACAGTTTGTAAATTTTATTAACTAGCCTACATGTCGTCGTCCATAAGGAGAGGTGCTGTTCTCAGAGAAATGGGGCAAAAAAAAGGAGGAATCGCAAGAAGTTGTAAAATTGCTTAAAAGGAAGGACAAGTCTCACAACTTAATGCCTTTTCACGACCGTGGACTGTCAAATTAAGTTTTATGGATTTCGTCACTTAAAACTTCTGGGCTAATACGCCGTGCTAGATATATAAAACTTTCTCCTAACATTTCCTCTCCGACTCCCTTGACAGGGTGGCTCTTAGTCCGGCTGTGGCCGATTTGTTTACAGGGAATTTTGACCAATGGGCGTTGCACACTGCCAGTAAAGGACCAGCACGGTGGTACCGTTACGTCGACGATACTTTCGTAGTGTGAACGCACGGTGCAGAGGAATTGTATGCCTTCCTGAGACATCTCAAGAGTATCAACCAGAAACTACAATTTAGTACAGAGACGGAGAATAATGGCCAACTGGCTTGCTCGCGTGTGTCTCTTATCAAGTGAGGATACGGGACGTTGCGCTATAGGGTGCACGAAAAAGCCACGCACACTGAGAATTACCTGCACAAAGAGTCTGACCACCACCCCAACCAAAAAGAGGTATGATTAAAACCTTGGTGGACAGGGTGGACAAAACCTGTGAACCGACTTATTTAAAAGATGAGCTTGAAATCTACGGTCGACATTCAAGAAAGATGGTTATTGGAACAAGGAGATAGATCGAGCACTTCGCAATAGGGAGAGAATCAGGATGGACGAGGACCAAGTTTTCCTTCCGTTCATCAGTATGATTACAGAGCGCATTGGGAAAGTGTTGAGCAAGTATAGTGTGGAAACTGGATCTGTTGATAAAATATCGATATAACGATATTTCTTCCAAAAATATCGATAAATATAGGCGATATGTATTCCACGATATATAGACATCAAAATGGCTATATCGAGTGCCGATGTGTGAAGGACTCTTACTGCTTTTGAGGTATCCTGACATCCAGTCTCTCTCTTTGACTGTGTGAAGCAAGCATATGTGGTACACGAGAAGAAGTATGTCCGATAGCCCGATAGCACCAGGGGGGGGGGGGGGGATGTTTGCGGTGTGAATTGAATGACAAGATTTTCAATGTGAAGAAACAGCACACCAGTTGCCTTAAAAAAACAATTTTTAGCGCAACTAGTGTGTTATTTCTTCGATTCGGCATACTAAAACAGTTGCTGAAAAGGATGAACAAAAATATAAATTCCGCGCGGGATTAGCCGAGCGGTCTAGGGGCTGCAGTCACGGACTGTACGGCTGGTCCCGGTGGAGGTTCGAGTCCTCCCTCGGGCATGGGTGTTTCTCCTTTGAATAATTTAGGTTAAGTAGTGGGTAAGCTTAGGGACTGATGACCTTAGCAGTTAAGTCCCATAAGATTTCACACACGTCTGGACATTTGAAAAGTATAAATGACTAGATTGGTCTCTGCGGTGGGCAGATACGTGTGAGGGGAAATGTTGACGGAACCGGCGCTTGGCGCTACCAACAGAAACTGTAGCTTTTAGCTCCACCACGTGGTTTTGACACAAGTGCTACGTCGCTGGCGTTGGCAGAAACGAAAAAAAAAAGCATGGAAGTCGACATGAAGTGTTCCGGACAAATCCGATGCGTGACGAAACGGAACGAAGGATCCATCTGACGCCTCATATTGTTCCACTTACTTGCAGTTACCATTGTTAGCAAAGGGGCTATCACCAGGCGTGAACGTGCATCGTTCTCCTTCCAATTCTTGCTCGAAGGGGGATAGGAAGGCTGATAGTGTATATCTAGTAATAAATCAATACATAAATATACAGCTCTAAGACCGGCAGCATATATACAATGTGAAGCCCGTACGTCGATATTTTTTGTTGTCCATATAAATCAGTACTTTTTCTCGGTGTACCGAGAGTCGGTATTGTTACTTTGTTAAATATTGATATATCAGACTCCCGATATTTTTAAAAATACCAACAAGCCTGATATAAACTACCTTTAGACCCGCCAGTAAAATAAAAGGATGTTTAAGATCGACAAAAGACATACGACATCCTTTGACTACACCCTGTGTATATCAAATTCCTTGTAATTGGGGTCGGGTTAATATAGGTAACACAGAAGGAAGTTTCACAAGCTGCTACATAGTCACGAATATAAGCAGTGATCCAGGTACTGTCAAATGTTTTTTATTCCAGTCTTTGACCACGATATAAAGTCTTTCGACGGTGACCGATTTCAATCAGTAATGACTAGCGGGCAGTCTATCTTTCAAAACAATACAGTGCTTCCTATCACGATATACTCTGATACAAACTGGGAATGTACAGATATAATAAGGTGAAACGTACCTGTTCTACACCGTGTCCTAATGTGTTAAACCCGGAATGGCATCATCGAAACATATAAATACACTCAGCAAAGCATCGTCACGTAGAATTAAAATATGGTGTAAAATAGGCCACATCGTCCACACAGTCTGATCTCACACCGCTTGCCTTTTACCTGTGGGGTCATTTAAAGCAGCTCGTATATGTAGAGAAAATAAAAAACTGGTTATCATCTCGAAGAACGCACTGAAGAAACGTGTGCCAACATTTCTGCAGAAATCCTTCAGCGAGTGCATGACGATAGGATTCAGCGCCTTGAAATGAGCGTTGACCGAAAGGGACATTCAATGACTGTTGTTTTATGGAGAACAGTCCCCCTCGTAATTCCAAGAAAAATGTGTTATAACTTTAAAGCCACAAGTGCTACTTCGAATTTGTTTGTAGGAATGTGCCTGTCGGAAAATGCTGATGTTATTTGATATATCACGTAAGCGTCTTCCCACTTGAGAATACCGACTTCGATTCAGAATAACCGATTGCAAGATGGCGCCCGTGTTGTGTACGTACAGCAAAGGATAGATCACCTCACCATACACTAGCGCAATGTTCAGGTCTCCCCATTCCTGCAGGGTTTTCGACATAGAGGGGTGTACTGCGACTTTTGACTAGCCCTGCACTTCCAGAGTCCTGCTCCTTCTGCTCTTAATCAGAAAAGCAATAAAATGATCAGAGCCACAGTCTACTCCTGTTTTTAACCTTACATCTTGCACCTTAATTACCCGGTGCCTCAGCACTCTTACACATTCTGTAATGGATTTTAGATCCCTTGACCGATTGACCCAAGTGTATTTATGTATATCTTTGTGCTGGGATGGGGCATTCATACGAGTACTCTTCTGAACCTTACACAAGTTAATCAGCCTCATTCCGTTACCGTTCTCTACAACTTAATCATTTAATCTTTTCCCACTTCACCCATTTAAGTCCGTCATTATTAATAATTTGCTTCCATCTGGAAATTCGTCAACCACTTCTTGCAAGCCGTCGAATAAACTCGTCTTCATCTCGTCAGTTGCTGCTTTGTTAGGGTCATACACAAATTAATTCCAGTTTTTGTTCCTTGAGTTTTTATTCTTACACTGACTATCCTTCATTCTCTTCCTTCCAATTAATTATTGCATGTTTCCATTCTCGTTTATAAGAACTGCTTCTTATGATTTGGTCTTTCCACTTCACCCCAAAACCAAAGTCAGTTTGCAGTTACTTCTTGGCCAGATCGTTTCATTGTCGTTCCTCTTATTACCGGGATATCCATTTAATTACCACTAAATGACGTTAAGTCAACTTTCATGTCTACACTCCTGGAAATGGAAAAAAGAACACATTGACACCGGTGTGTCAGACCCACCATACTTGCTCCGGACACTGCGAGAGGGCTGTACAAGCAATGATCACACGCACGGCACAGCGGACACACCAGGAACCGCGGTGTTGGCCGTCGAATGGCGCTAGCTGCGCAGCATTTGTGCACCGCCGCCGTCAGTGTCAGCCAGTTTGCCGTGGCATACGGAGCTCCATCGCACACTTTAACACTGGTAGCATGCCGCGACAGCGTGGACGTGAACCGTATGTGCAGTTGACGGACTTTGAGCGAGGGCGTATAGTGGGCATGCGGGAGGCCGGGTGGACCTACCGCCGAATTGCTCAACACGTGGGGCGTGAGGTCTCCACAGTACATCGATGATGTCGCCAGTGGTCAGCGGAAGGTGCACGTGCCCGTCGACCTGGGACCGGACCGCAGCGACGCACGGATGCACGCCAAGACCGTAGGATCCTACGCAGTGCCGTAGGGGACCGCACCGCCACTTCCCAGCAAATTAGGGACACTGTTGCTCCTGGGGTATCGGCGAGGACCATTCGCAACCGTCTCCATGAAGCTGGGCTACGGTCCCGCACACCGTTAGGCCGTCTTCCGCTCACGCCCCAACATCGTGCAGCCCGCCTCCAGTGGTGTCGCGACAGGCGTGAATGGAGGTACGAATGGAGACGTGTCGTCTTCAGCGATGAGAGTCGCTTCTGCCTTGGTGCCAATGATGGTCGTATGCGTGTTTGGCGCCGTGCAGGTGAGCACCACAATCAGGACTGCATACGACCGAGGCACACAGGGCCAACACCCGGCATCATGGTGTGGGGAGCGATCTCCTACACTGGCCGTACACCACTGGTGATCGTCGAGGGGACACTGAATAGTGCACGGTACATCCAAACCGTCATCGAACCCATCGTTCTACCATTCCTAGACCGGCAAGGGAACTTGCTGTTCCAACAGGACAATGCACGTCCGCATGTATCCCGTGCCACCCAACGTGCTCTAGAAGGTGTAAGTCAACTACCCTGGCCAGCAAGATCTCCGGATCTGTCCCCCATTGAACATGTTTGGGACTGGATGAAGCGTCGTCTCACGCGGTCTGCACGTCCAGCACGAACACTGGTCCAACTGAGGCGCCAGGTGGAAATGGCATGGCAAGCCGTTCCACAGGACTACATCCAGCATCTCTACGATCGTCTCCATGGGAGAATAGCAGCCTGCATTGCTGCGAAAGGTGGATATACACTGTACTAGTGCCGACATTGTGCATGCTCTGTTGCCTGTGTCTATGTGCCTGTGGTTCTGTCAGTGTGATCATGTGATGTATCTGACCCCAGGAATATGTCAATAAAGTTTCCCCTTCCTGGGACAATGAATTCACGGTGTTCTTATTTCAATTTCCAGGAGTGTATATTACACTTACACTATGTTATCAAAAGTATCCGGACACCTGGCAGAAAATGACTTACAAGTCCGTGGCGCCCTCCATCGGCAATGCTGGAATTCAGTATGGTGTTGGTCCACCCTTATCCTTGATGACAGCTTCCACTCTCGCAGGCATACGTTCAGATGCTGGAATATTTGTTGGGGAATGGCTGCCCATTCTTCACGGAGTGCAAAACTGAGGAGAGGTTGTAATTAACCTATTTCTACGGGCTATAACGTTAAGATTAGGGTCGCCACCGAGTCCAACCATACAACTAATCAAAGGTTTAACTGAGCCGGAAAATAAATTAATTCGATCACAGAGCAAAAACTCATAAAAATGCATACGTCGTGATATCGCTCATAGGGGATGCGATGTAATTATTAGTATTGCCCGTGCACTGTTCACGAGAATCAACCATTTAAAATAAAATAGCACATGTAAGAACACTGTGCAGTAGATCAGCTCCCAGCACCACACCTGAAAATAAGACGTAATCTAAGGCATTCGTTTTAAAATAAAGGGATAAAGTAACCACTGGACCCGTGCTTAGGTGCAAAAACGTAACCTCGGAGCACAAGAGAAAATTGTAGATAAAATCATTTATTCCTAATAATGGATGTGAGGCATGTACACAATTCGTGATAACATTAATTCCTAAAACATTAAAGAAAAGCATCGATACATTCACCGTTATAATCTACATCTAAACTCATTGGTGTGAATCATTCATACAACTGCTGTTGCCTGATAACTGATCGCAATAATTCGTGAAACGGTGCACGTTTCGCAGTACACCCGCGTGCCCACGTGGTTTGTGGAGACGCAATCTCCAGGTATCGTGGCCAAGTTGTAACAATATCACATCACACAATTATGAAGAGTTAACATTCTTTAAAACAAACATGAGATCGGACAGTTAGTGATGACGGTAGCCCAACAAACTCAACCACGTGGTTGGCCCCCCACAGACGAAAGATACATAAAGCAAGGAAATTTTAAGAGAAGGCGAAGCTATTAATATTTAGGAAAATAAAAGCTCATACAGGCACAGCTGAAGGCAAACAGACATTCGTACAGAAGCGAGTGCTCACTTCTCATCGACACCTTTGCGTGGCGCTCTTCCGGCGAATCCATTTACTAAAAGAAAAATCCGCCCTAGTTTTGCATTCCTTGCTGCGACAAGGCAAAGCAATCTTTCAGAGTTGAAAAGCGAGACCAAAAGCTAACAGCTCTCCTCTCGCCAAGTAACAACGCGCCACGTGGTCAGTCTAACTCACCCTTCTTCGACTGGAGCACAGCTGTGGACGCTTCCCGTACCGGCGGCAGACTGCCTCCCTTTTTCTCCTCCAGCCTCTTCCACGCTCCGCCATTTCCGCCACCAACCTAACGCAGGTGGATTTCTCACAAGTAGCGCAAACCTCTTTACCTACTTGACCACTACGAGAGTTGGCTATTCTGTACAACTGCCGCTGAATCTGTATGACTATCGCAGACTTTCTGTAGCAGACTACGCCACCCTCTAGCAACGTGACACTCAACCACAGTCATTCAATCACACCACTATGAGAGTTATAAACAAGGAAAAGAAAGAGAAATGCTAGAGAAAATGGGCTACCGGACTAATGAAAGGTGGCTACAGGACCCTTTCAAGGTATCGATGTCGGTCGATGAGGCCTGGCGCGAAGACGGCGTTCCAAAACATCCCAAAGGTGTTCCGTAGGATTGTGGTTAGGACTCAATGTAGGCCAGTCTATTACAAGAAATTTACTGTCATGTAACCACTCCGCCATAGGCCGTGCTTTATAAATAGGTGCTCGATCGTGTTGAAAGACGCAGTCGCCATTCCCGAATTGCTCTTCAACAGTGGGAAGCAAGAAGGTGCTTAAAACATCAACGCAGGGCTGTGCTGTGATACTGCCACGGAAAACAAGGGGTGCCAGCCCCCTCCATTATAAACACGACTACACCATAACACCACCACCTCCGAATATTAATGTTGGCACTACACACGGCCGGCCTCTGTGGCCGAGCGGTTCTAGGCGCTTCAGTCTGGAACCGCGCGACCGCTTCGGTAGCAGGTTCGAACCCTACCTCGGGCATAGATGTGTGTGATGTCCTTAGGATAGTTAGGTTTAAGTATTTCTAAGTTCTAGGGGACTGATGTCCTCAGAATTTAAGTCCCATAGCGCTCAGAGCCATTTGAACCACACGCTGGCAGAAGACACTGGAGGAAACTGACAGCATGAATCCTTAAGGGCTGTGCATAAATCCGTAAAATTGCTAGGGGGTGGAAATCTCTTCTGAACAGCACGTTGCAAGGCAGTCCAGATATTTAGGGAGTTTGGTGGCCAACGCAAGTGTTTAAACTCAGAAGATTGTTCCTGGGACCACTCTGCAGCAATTCTGGACGTGTGGGGTGTCGCATTGTCCTGCTGGAATTGCCCATGTTCGTAGGAATACACAACTGACATGAATGGATGCAGGTGGTCAGACAGGATGCTTACGTGCGCTTCAGCTGTCAGAGTCGTATCTAGTCGTATGAGGAGTCCCACATGACTTCAACTGCACACGGCCCAGACCATTACACAGCCTCCACCAGCTTCAACAATCCCCTGCTGACATACAGGGTCCATGGATTCACGAGGTGGTCTCCATAGCCATACACGTCCATCCGCTCGATACAATTCCAAACGGTACTCGTCCGTACAGGCCTCATGTTTCCAGTCATCAACGATCCACTGTCGGTGTTGACGGGCCAGGCGAGGCGTAAAGGTTTGTGTCGTGTGGTGATCAAGGGTACACGAGTGGGTCTTCGCCTCCGCAAGCACATATCGATGATGTTCCGTTGAATGGTTCGCATGCTGACACTTGTTGATGGGCCAGCATTAAAATCTGCAGCAAGATACGGAAGGGTTGCACTTCTGTCACGTTGAACGATTCTCTTCAGTCGGCGTTGGTACTGTTCTTGCGGGATCTTTTTCCGGCGGCAGCGATGTCGGAGATTTGATGTTTTACCGGATTCCTGATATACACGGTACACTCGTGAAATGGTCATCCGGGAAAATCCCCACTTCATCGCTACCTCGGAGATGCTGTGTATCATCGCTCATGCCCCAACTATAACGCGACCTTGAAACTCACTTAAATCTTGATATCCTGCCAAAGCAACAGTAACCGACCTGGTAACTGCGCCAGACACTTGTTGTCTTATACAGGCGTTGCCGACCGCAGCGCCTATTCTGCCTTTTTACATATCTCTGCATTTGAATATGCAAGCCTATATCAGTTTCTTTGGCGCTTCAGTGTATGTTATGGGAAATATTTCAGATCCTGTCATATTAAATGACAAATGTGTCATTGCTATGTAAGAGCATAATGTAAGTAGACTTATATTACTGCTATATATGTACAGTTGTCAGTTTGTAGAAATAGATGTACATAAAATCGTTTGTTCCTGTGTATCAAATGCCACTGGTGATGTGCTATTAACCCGAAAAGCCGATTTCGGCAAATAAAATAGTTCTAATGCAGCTCATGGTGTATTGAAGACGTCTTTCTATAAACTTTGTTTCCTCCTTATCAGACGTGACATATTTCTTATTTGGGTAAGAAATTACGAGTTCCGCGTTACGACGGCAAACCACTTCAAGATCAAACCAGACAAGTGTTGTATCTACCCCGAAAATAGTGCAACGTCGTCGTACAACTGCGATTCTACCTGGAGAAATTGCTACAGTTGCATTAAAAAGAAAAGGAAAAAAACGTCGATATCTATTTCTCTGTAATTAAACTAAACTCTGCCCGAACTGGTCATAAAGCCCCAACGGTACCGACCGGTCGCCGTGTCATCCTCGGCCAACAGGCCTCACTGCATGCGGATATGTAGGATTATGCGGTCAGCACGCAGCTCTCCAGGCCGTATGTCAGATTACGAGACCGGAACCGCTACTTCTCAGTCAAGTACCTCCTCAATTGGCCTCGAAAGGGCTGAGTGGACCCCGCTTGCCAACAGCGTTCGGTAGGCCGGATGGTCACCCATGCAAGTGCTAGCCCAGCCCGACAGCGCTTAACTTTGGTGACGTGACGGGAAGCGGTGCTACCACTGCGGCAAGGTCGTTGCCTTCTCTGTAAGTAATTAGCAATGAAAATACGCTCAGTGCCGCTTAGTGAGTGCTTCCTCACAATTCACCCACTGGAAATGATATTACGACATTGTAAACGGCTTCGGAAGCAGGTGAGGTGCAGAGCTTAGCCTAATCGCCCCTTACATCGGACAACACGTGTGTGCTCCAGAGCTGAGTGACGCTGCCGCCGAGCGCTCACCTCGCAGTCGTCCGCCAGGTAGTCGTAGCTGGTGGTGAACTCCCCCGTGTAGGCCGTGTCGTTGGCAGCCTCGTCCAAGATCAGCGACACGTTCACCAGCATCCCCGGGTATTCCTCGTCGTCGCAGGCGCCAAAGTCCACGGCCTTCATAGCGTACGGGCCCTGCCGGGCACAAACAATACATTGTGTAAGTAGGCTGTTTAGGTTTTTTTTATTGGTAACGCCACGTAGCGCTCTGTATGAAAATCACTGGCTGTGCTGTGTGCAGTCTGTGGCTGCTTTGCATTGTTGTAATACTCGCCATTGTAGTGTTAGGCAGCTGGCTGTGAACAGCGCGTAACGTTGCGCAGTTGGAGGTGAGCCGCTAGCAGTAGTGGATGTGGGGAGAGAGATGGCGGAGTTTTGAAATTTGTCATGAACTGCTATATATATTATGACTATTAAGGTAAATACATTGTTTGTTCTCTATTAAAATCTTTCATTTGCTAACTATGCCTATCAGTAGTTAGTGCCTTCCATAGTTTGAATCTTTTATTTAGCTGGCAGTAGTGGCGCTCGCTGTACTGCAGTAGTTCGAGTAACGAAGATTTTTGTGAGGTAAGTGATTTGTGAAAGGTATAGGTTAATGTTAGTCAGGGCCATTCTTTTGTAGGGATTTTTTGAAAGTCAGATTGCGTTGCGCTAAAAAATATTGTGTGTCAGGTTAAGCACAGTCTTATATAATTGTTCAAAAGGGGACGTTTCATATGTCGACCCTTAGCCGAGGATACCTCACTGGAATCTTCTGATTTTTTTTCTTGTAGTTTGTGTAATTAGTGTAGCTTTCGTTTATTGCTAGCGCGTAATTGTAGAGAAAATCTCCTTTGTAGTTGCAGTCTTTCATTGTTGTACAGTAAAACAGTTGTGGCATGCATGTAGATTTGCACCAAGTATTTCGCAGCTGCAATTAACTAGATATTATCTTCAGTGTTATGTTAATGTGTTTCTTATTTTTGCTCTTCAAATTGTGTTTTTCTGTGTTGTCGTGTGAAATACTGTGACAATAAAAATGGCGTGTGAAAAACGTAATACTAGGCTCCAAAGTAAACTGAGAAATGACAGTGAAAACGAAAGCAGTGTGTTAGCGCCACCGAGTAATGAACTAACTGATGTTCAAAGTAGTAATTTGGTAATTGTGCATAGGGAAATGGAGCGGGCGGCAAACAATGGCGTGGACAGTGAAACAATTAGTGAAGAGGGAAGCATTATCGATCGATTGGTCGGCAACAGCTCGCCTCAGGAATCGGGAATGACAGGACACAATTTTGCAAATATTGTAGACTCAGGTTTTGGGTTCTCAACGTTTTCTCAAATGAGTCAAGACACATTTTCCACTTGTCAAAATGTGAATGTTGGCGGTGCAAATTCACTGCCGAAAAGCACTGAGGAACATGTTTCAGACACAAGTGCATTGTTATTACAATTAATGCAACAAATGGGACAAAAGCTTGAAAAATTAGTCACAATGGAACAAAATCAGAGACAAACACAACAAAAGCTTGAAAAGTTAGGCACAATGGAACAACACCAGAGACAAACAAAGCAACAGTTAGACACAGTAGAACAAAATCTCAAAAAGTTAGACACAGTGGAACAAAATCTCAAAAAGTTAGACACAGTGAAACAAAATCTTAAAAAGTTAGACACCACACTTGAACAAACACGTGAAGATTTAACTACTGAGTTACATAACATTGAATCGAAATGTCAAAAAGTCTGTAATGACGTAAAAACGCAAATTTGTGAGCATTTTCAACCTATTTTTTCGCGGCATGAAAATGCATTACAGAATCACGAAGCAGCCATAAAAGAACTGCAAACTATTGTTCATCAAAATCATGAGACCGTGCAAGCTAAAATTGACTCAGTTGCATCTTCCGATTCGGTTATGCAACTTGCAAAAACTCAAGAAAACTTAAAGGACACAGTAGATACTCTGAAAATTGGTTCAGAAAGACACATGGAGGAAATTAGTTCATTATCAGAGAAAGTAGTTGAACTTTCGGATCAGCTAAATAATTTATCTACGAAGGTAGATGATAATCTGAATGACAGAAAACCGGTAGTCTTTAATGACACAGAAGAGAGCGAACAAATTAGAAAACTGAAATAAAATCTGAATCAAATTAATACGCAACACCAAAGAGAAATCCTGGAAGTACAAGACCAGCTGACACAGGTAATACAAGAATTACGTATTTCAGAGGACACTCGCGCTCCAACACGGGAAGAGGGACTTAGAAATACGGAAAAGCCGCAATATAATAACACAGGACAATTCGGAAGTTATGAAAGAAATTGGCAATGTGCACCGAATTTTGAGATGGAACGGCCGACACGACCTAACAATGACCGATATGCGACTCGCCGACATAATGATTTTGACTATAAGCTGTTCATTACTACACGTAAATTCAAAACATTTAAGAATTCTGGCAACGACATTCATCCCCAAGCATGGCTCCATCAATTCTCTAATTGTATTCTTCCTAACTGGTCGTTAGAACACAGATTAGAATTTATGTGTGGCTACTTAGAGAATGAACCAGCTGTAAGAATGCGATCGGTCATTCACGATTGCCACAGTGAAGGAGAATTTTACCATGCCTTCCTCTCAGCATATTGGGCTCAAGCCACACAAGACCGAGTAAAACATGGCATCAGAATGATGAAACGTTTCGAACAATCAGAATTTTCCAGTCTTGTCAAATATTTTGAAGACATGTTGCATAAGAATCAATATCTTTCAAACCCATACAGCCCTTCAGAACTCATCCCCATTTGTTTAATGAAATTGCCTGAACATTTAAGAAATATTATTTTGGCAGGACGTTGCAAAGATGACATTGAAGCTTTTCAGGGACTCCTACAAGAATTAGAAATTGACACAGACAGTCGCCGGATGCGAAAACAGGAAAACAATCACTACAGGTCACATACGTCACAGTTTCGTGACGACAGAAACAATAACTGGACACGACAAGGCTATTCTTACAACACAAATCGTGACCAAAACAGACACCACCCATATGACAACCACTGGCAGAGTAATAATAATTACAGGGAAAGATCGCATTTCCGTAGTAATGAATATGACAGAGACAATCATAGAAACAGACAATATGGTAACCAGAACTATTATTATCAAGGGAGACAGAATACTTTCAGACGCAACAGTTTAGCGCGCAGTTACGATTCCAGGAGAAATTCTCCACCACATGACAGAGAGAAAAGAAACTATGTAAACTACCGACAAAACGACAGACCTGAATTCCATCAGAACTGGCGGGATTCAAACAGAGCAGGGCACTCTCGACAAGGTGAATTTGTAGAAGTTAGGTCTCCTAATCCCAATAACGACGCACGCCAACAAAGAGACAGACAATGACTCGCACCGCAGGCAGCCGCGTGCGCCAGCTGGCTCAGAGAAAAATAACACAGACGCTAATCTTGAGAAAAATTTTACCATTCCTTACCGACGTATAAAACATGACAATTGCTTTTCAGTTGAAAGTCTGCGTACTAGTAAGAGTAAAGGTTTACACCACATTTCACATGTAAAACCATTTATTGAGAGATAATCTGCTTTTTAACTTAGTCTTTGCTATAAAATTTTTCACTTTACATTACTAATATGCTTTGTCAGACTTAGAAACTGTTAACATGCAACATTTTGGTTTACTTGAAAATACATTCTGGATTTAAAGTACTTTCTGTGAGATACCAGATGACATAGTGGTTAGTTTATGTGACAGTTTCACGATTTTATCACGACGCTACTAATGAGTGACAATTTACAATGTTGCTTTTGCTGTGTTTCTGTTTTATATCTGCACAGTTTTTCTGAATTATTCTAGAAAGTAAAACATGTTTTAGTAGTAACTTTTGTGGTATAGCTACAATGAGACAGCCTTTTTCGTAGCACAACAATACGTTACATTATAGAACTTTCTTGACCACGGCAAGGTACGTAATAACTACTTTATCTATACATAAAGCATTTCATTTTCGTTTATGATGATGTAAGTACATTGACTTCAGCAGAATTTTGCTTACAGAGGACGATAAGTACGACACTTCCACGGAATTATCTGACAGCAAGACGCACATTTAACGCCACAGGACACGCATTTGAGTGATTAATTTTCTACTTAAAACATTTATTTTTCAAGATTTTTGAATTACAATGAAAGTTTTCCGTGATACATTTCATTCCATTGCTGTAATCTGTAACACCTGAGGGTATAATTACATTAATCCTCAGGGGGGTACATGCTTATTTTGTGTATCATGTGTTTGGCAAGCACAAGGAGCCCTAGCTAATATGGTATTTGCTTATACAACTTTACACATCAGTACCATATTTCTCTAACACATAATTACACAGCTATCTGATCATTTAACTGAGAGAGACAGATATTTTTTTTACTACATCAGTGACACATGTTAACACAATTACACAGTTGGATAACTTCACACTTATGAAATTGTATTTTGTCTGTACTTTGTGAACTGTTCATATTTTTTGGAACAATTGTGATACTATGAGAGCTTTGAATGAGGTATTTGGTATGGGATCATGATTTTTAAAGTACGTTTGAGGTTGATGACACTATTGAAATGAGCAGAGAATTTTTTTTAGGTTTTGAAATTATTGGAGGAAGCTACGACGATTTTGAGATTTGACTGAGGTGTTATGATGGTATTTTTACGCCGACGATGTGTATTATGCTGTTGAGGTATGTTTATGATCAATAAGCTGATGCTATATGATGAATTTGATTATGCTATGTATTTCTTATGATGAAATATTGAAGAAGTGTCGACGAATATGTATATGTGTAATAAGATAAGGAATAATGAGTAGTGGTTAGGGACTCTGCCTTGTGAAAAAGGATGTTGGAAACCAAGAATCGTACTTTAAGAGTTATGAAATGTGTGTAAATGCGTGAATGTATCACAATGCCCGCGAAAATTTTTTGGTCACTTTTATATTTACAGGATTTTGTTTCTACATTTGTAACACAAATTCTTGACCTGTGAAATTTTTTATATGAGACTGTCACTGTAGCGGAAACTGCTGTCATAAATATTTCGTTAAGAAAGGTAAGTGACCTTGACGTAATGCGTTTTCGGCGACCAGCTGAGAGGTAGTCATCTGACAAAAGAAAGCCATTAGGTGGAAAAAAAGAAGCCATTAACCTCGCTTCTGACATACCTTTGTAGAAAACATCGCAAAAACGACACGGTCGAACTTGAAAACATATGATTACACTGTGAAGCTCTTAATTTATGATATTTACAGACATGCCTAATGAAATGACGAGAAATATTTTTACATCTGCACACCTGATTATGACAAGCGTCTTTCTACGACAGTTGAGAGAATTTGTACTAACTTATGAAATGTCACATGACTATTGAATGATATTTTTATGCTTTGGTTTGCATAATTGCTTATTTCATTTGATATCTGGTTTCCAGCTGTCTTGCAGCATTGGTTTCATAAAATAAAATTCTGTCAACAGATCTATTAAATAATTACTTTATGATCCACATTCTTCGAAAAAGGAGCTCTTGGAACGGAAAGAACAATAAGAAGAGACTAATAACAGTAACTGCATATATGATTTTCTTTTCAAGTACTTGGTAATTTTTATGTTAGAGTAAGTTTTGGTGCACCACTTTAGTTACATAGACATTAAGATGTGAATAGACATTTCCCTTGTCTGCATTGTTGTCTTTAGTGTAATATTTTTTCTGCTTGATCTTTGCAATGCATAGTGCTACTGAATTTCACTTTGTATTACTCTGTTAAGCTAGTTTTACTACTGATTTATTTTTCTTGTTTGCTGCACAGTGCCATATGTCAGTTGTAATATTGCAATTGCTTTGCCTAGTTAAATTTTTTGTCATTGCTGTTTGTGTTAATTGTTTTGTGCTGCTGCATTGCCTCGTCCCTTAGTTTAGCATCTGAGCTTAGTAGATTTAAGTTAGCTTAAGAGGGGGTAGCCTATAAGAGAATGAGTTGCGATGAATTTGAAGAAATGCACTGAGAGGCTATACGAGAAAAGTACAGAAAGCAGGTATAGATAGGACTTTTGGAAATAATGAAGAACGAAGGGAGATCTCTGAGACGTAAAGAAAGTTTTGTTTGCAAAATACTGCAGTAAAACAAACCCTGTCCTTTCCTTATATTATTCCGCTATATGTTTGTGTACCCTTGGGTATTTATGTTTTCCCTGTATTTATATGTTTATCTGATAAGACTTATGCCATAGAATTTTTCTAGTACTAAGCTACATTCACTATGATGAGGAGTACTGTTATCCTCAAATATAATTTGCATTAATAATATGTTAGTTTCTTTGTAAAAATGTTTATAGACATTATTAATTCTGTTTTGTTTCAATGCTCATGTGTGAAATTAATGTTTCGAAAACTATTCTCATTATTTTATTTATTTACTTATGTCATAATTCCTGTAACACTGATGTATATGTCTATTTCTATTCTTTTGTAAAGCCTGTTTTACTACAATTGTTATCTGTATTGTTATGTTTTTAATGATGTTTTCTGTATCTTTGTAATTGTATTCTCATGTTATAAAATTGTAATTGACACCAGTTCATCAAATTAAGTATCTTCTAAGTTACATTTCACTGCGCACGTTTCTGTTGGTCAAGGTATATGGACAATATGTGAGAAGTAGGGACTGTTAGTGTTTGCATGTGTGTTAATAATTCAGCAAGGGACTGGATAACAGCATTGCTGGTTCTAAGGACAATTAAAAAACTTTGTGAGTGCACAAGTGGTGGTTTATGGATTTGCTATATTGTCCGCAAGACTCTTCGATGGTGATTGTGCACCTGCACATTTGCAACAGATCGCTGCTGGCCGTCTCTACAAGGACTACAGTGGGTGTGCGTCTTTGCTGACTCACCAGTACCATTATTTCTGCAAGGACTGCAGTGGGTCTGCGCCTCTCTTCGATGGTGATTGTGCACCTGCACATTTGCAACAGATGGCTGCTGGCCGTCTCTACAAGGACTACAGTGGGTCTGCGTCTTTGCTGACTCACCAGTACCATTATTTCTGCAAGGACTGCAGTGGGTCTGCGCCTCTGGTGGCCCACCAATACCGTAATCTCTACCAGGACTACAGTGGTCTACTCTGTGATGACCTACGTACCAATATTCTTCAAAACATTGACTGACTCCGGTGTGGGTTTGCTCTGTTGTGGCCCATTACCTGTCAGCATGTCAAGAGTCAGCACTGTCTTTCCGTTGGAAGGACAACACTACTTCTTCAAGACTGCATGGAAATCCACTACTTCTGTGTGCAATTTCTTTTACTAATGAGACTTTGTGAAAAAAAACTGTAATTACTATTATGATGAATGATCAGGACTATATTTATGGAGTGTGAGAAAATTTTAGCTTTTGAACAACATTGTATCAATAAGTGTGTGCATTTGATTTCTTTGTTATTTTAATTACGATTATGAAAAATTTTAACAAATATGTATTGCCCAGTGCCCAAAACAATTTGTAAAATTTTTTGTGGGGAGCATGGGGGCTATGTAAGTAGGCTGTTTAGGTTTTTTTATTGGTAACGCCACCTCTGTATGAAAATCACTGGCTGTGCTGTGTGCAGTCTGTGGCTGCTTTGCATTGTTGTAATACTCACCATTGTAGTGTTAGGCAGCTGGCTGTGAACAGCGCGTAACGTTGCGCAGTTGGAGGTGAGCTGCCAGCAGTAGTGGATGTGGGGAGAGAGATGGCGGAGTTTTGAAATTTGTCATGAACTGCTATATATATTATGACTATTAAGGTAAATACATTGTTTGTTCTCTATTAAAATCTTTCATTTGCTAACTATGCCTATCAGTAGTTAGTGCCTTCCATAGTTTGAATCTTTTACACTCCTGGAAATTGAAATAAGAACACCGTGAATTCATTGTCCCAGGAAGGGGAAACTTTATTGACACACTCCTGGGGTCAGATACATCACATGATCACACTAACAGAACCACAGGTACATAGACACAGGCAACAGAGCATGCTCAATGTCGGCACTAGTACAGTGTATATCCACCTTTCGCTGCAATGCAGGCTGCTATTCTCCCATGGAGACGATCGTAGAGATGCTGGATGTAGTCCTGTGGAACGGCTTGCCATGCCATTTCCACCTGGCGCCTCAGTTGGACCTGCGTTCATGCTGGACGTGCAGACCGCGTGAGACGACGCTTCATCCAGTCCCAAACATGCTCAATGGGGGACAGATCCGGAGATCTTGCTGGCCAGGGTAGTTGACTTACACCTTCTAGAGCACGTTGGGTGGCACGGGATACATGCGGACGTGCATTGTCCTGTTGGAACAGCAAGTTCCCTTGCCGGTCTAGGAATGGTAGAACGATGGGTTCGATGACGGTTTGGATGTACCGTGCACTATTCAGTGTCCCCTCGACGATCACCAGTGGTGTACGGCCAGTGTAGGAGATCGCTCCCCACACCATGATGCCAGGTGTTGGCCCTGTGTGCCTCAGTCGTATGCAGTCCTGATTGTGGCGCTCACCTGCACGGCGCCAAACACGCATACGACCATCATTGGCACCAAGGCAGAAACGACTCTCATCGCTGAAGACGACACGTCTCCATTCGTCCCTCCATTCACGCCTGTCGCGACACCACTGGACGCGGGCTGCACGATGTTGGGGCGTGAGCGGAAGACGGCCTAACGGTGTGCGGGACCGTAGCCCAGCTTCATGGAGACGGTTGCGAATGGTCCTCGCCGATACCCCAGGAGCAACAGTGTCCCTAATTTGCTGGGAAGTGGCGGTGCGGTCCCCTACGGCACTGCGTAGGATCCTACGGTCTTGGCGTGCATCCGTGCGTCGCTGAGGTCCGGTCCCAGGTCGACGGGCACATGCACCTTCCGCCGACCACTGGCGACAACATCGATGTACTGTGGAGACCTCACGCCCCACGTGTTGAGCAATTCCGCAGTATGTCCACCCGGCCTCCCGCATGCCCACTATATGCCCTCGCTCAAAGTCCGTCAACTGCACATACGGTTCACGTCCACGCTGTCGCGGCATGCTACCAGTGTTAAAGACTGCGATGGAGCTCCGTATGCCACGGCAAACTGGCTGATACTGACGGCGGCGGTGCACAAATGCTGCGCAGCTAGCGCCATTCGACGGCCAACACCGCGGTTCCTGGTGTGTCCGCTGTGCCGTGCGTGTGATCATTGCTTGTACAGCCCTCTCGCAGTGTCCGGAGCAAGTATGGTGGGTCTGACACACCGGTGTCAATGTGTTCTTTTTTCCCTTTCCAGGAGTGTATTTAGCTGGCAGTAGTGGCGCTCGCTGTACTGCAGTAGTTCGAGTAACGAAGATTTTTGTGAGGTAAGTGATTTGTGAAAGGTATAGGTTAATGTTAGTCAGGGCCATTCTTTTGTAGGGATTTTTTGAAAGTCAGATTGCGTTGCGCTAAAAAATATTGTGCGTCAGGTTAAGCACAGTCTTATATAATTGTTCAAAAGGGGACGTTTCAATTGTAAGGGGTCTTCCAGCAATCGTGTC
Source organism: Schistocerca piceifrons (assembly GCF_021461385.2). Taxonomy (NCBI): domain Eukaryota; kingdom Metazoa; phylum Arthropoda; class Insecta; order Orthoptera; family Acrididae; genus Schistocerca; species Schistocerca piceifrons. The sequence goes on from NW_025727759.1 coordinate 1,047,569, forward strand.
TACACAACGAATGTTGTCCTGAAACCAAGTGCTGACAAAACAATACGTTGGTCCTTCATCTTCACTAATATATAGGATGATTTCTGCACCATGTACAAGCTCTAGGGATTGACTGAAGAGAGGATACAGATCAGAAAAGGTCTAATTAACTTATGCCCGGAAGTGTATGGTTTCTCAACTGTACGAGGGTCGTTCAATAAGTAATGCCCTACATTTCTTTTCTCACAACATATTTACTGTTAAGAGTCAGAATTAGGTGACACTAACAGAGTAATCATAATTACACTTTCAAAACGCTGTAGAATTAACACCTCTGGTCACAATTACGTCAATTTGCAACGGAATATTATCGGAGAAGGAGGAAAACGTACGGCAGAAGAAAAAAAAATTGTGTGAAGATTGATCAGTAGATGGCGCTGTATGTGTCAGAATACGTAAATGAAAACACCTGCCATGCGCATCACCCAGTGAAGTTGATATAAACATGCCGGGTACACGGCTTTTCCTCCTTCCGCATCTGCAACGTTCGCCGTGACTGTCTCAATGCAGGATCGCCCTCTGCTCGTAAAGCTGCATTACAAGAACGATGGCTGTGCACACGTCGCTCTGCAGAAGCCACAGCAGTGCAGGAGGAGGCGAGTGGCGGAGTGCCAACGTGTGGTGCACGGAGAACTGCCAGAACGTTGGGCACACCCGTGAGTACGGTACGTAAAATCCTACGAAACATTCTTCTTTGCTATCCATTCAGAATTTCCCACGTGCACTAGTTGCTTCCTGTTGATCTGCCAGCAAGGGAGACCTTTGCTTTAGAATTTCTTGCTCGCACGGAAGTGGTCAATGATTGACCGTGGAAGATTTTGTGGACAGACGAAGCCCACTTTCATCAGACAGGATATGTCAGTACACAGATTGTCGAATATGGGCAACGGAAAATCCACACGCAAACCAACCAGTACCACTTCATCCTGAAAAGGTCTCTGTGTGGTGCGGGTTTATGGCATCGTTTTCCATAGGGCCATAATTTTTGTAAGAGACAGGTGCTTCCGCTCCTGTTACCTGTACCGTCACTGCTAAGCGCTATCAGTGTCTTTAAATTCCAGCTCTCCAACAGTGTGGATGTGTGGATGAAATCATTTTTATGCAAGATGGCGCACCTCCGCACACTGAAAATCCAATTAAGCAGCTGCCGAAGTACCATTTCAGAAATGCTAGAATTATCAGCCGCCATTTCCTTACAGCCTGGCCCTCTCTATCACCTGATCTTGATCCGTGTGACTTGTGGCTGTGCGGCTGTCTGAAAGATGTTGCGTTCAGTGTTCCGACTGCAAACTTAGCTACATTTAAGACACGCATTGCGCAACACATTCTGAGCGTGACCCCGGAAAAACTTTGAAGAGTTGTGGAACATGCTGTTTCTCGATTTCAACTGAAATGGTGGACAGCATATTGAACACGTTTTGCACCAGTCACAAGGAAATTAATAATCCGATTTCATTATGATTGGTGCTGTTTATGCGGTTATTGTCCTCAGGAAAATTAAAAACTGATTTTTCTCAATGCATGTGATATGACCTTGCCTTGGTGCATGGGCTTACGTAATTAACAGTATGACACCTATACACCAATGCACATTGAGCAGTACAGTTTGTTTGACGTCAAACGTACACCATAGGCTTTGTTGTATGGTTCATTTGTAGTCAACCTCTATTAAACAATGACGCTTACAGCGCCATCTATTGCTACATTCTGTAACTATTTATTTTTCTTCTGCGATAGGTTTTCCCCCTTCTCCGTTAATATTCCGTTGCAATTTGGCCTTATTCGGACCAGTGGTGTTATTTCTAAAGTGTTTTGAAAGTTTAACTTTAATTATAGTCACCCTGTACATGAACTTGTCTTGTCCAAGTCCTACTTTTCTACATAGTCTCCATCACGTTCTATGGCTGCACGCCATCGTTGTACAAGAGCATGTATTCTCTGCTATTAAAAGCTCTTGTCCTGTAGGCGTAGCCATGGTTTCACTGCATGACTGACACTCTCGTCATCTTCAAAGTGTGTTCCCCATACAGAGTCTTTAGGCGGCCCAAAGAGATGCAAGTCCGAGGGTGCAAGGTCTGGACTGCAGGGTGGATGACGCAATGATTTCCAACCCAATGGGGCGATGTGTTCCCGGCTTCTCAGACTTGTGTGTGGGCGTGCATTATCGTGTTGGAGCAAGGTTTATACTGGATTCTTGTCCGATCGAACACATCCGAAACGGTTCTGGAATTTATTCGAAGTCTTCACGTACGCCTCTGAATTGAAGGTCTACCCTCTTGGAATCACATCCACGAGAATGACATCATCAAAATCTCAGAAGACTGTCACCATGACTCTTCCAGCAAAGAAGGTTGTCTTGATTTTTCTCTTTTGTGGTGAATGAGGATGATGTCACTCCATGGACTGCCTTTTTGTTTCCGGCGCAAAGTGGTGCATCCAGATTTCGTACCCCGTAACGATCCATGACAGAAGTGTGTCTCCGTCGGTTTCTGAACGCTCCTACAATTCAGATGAAATGGTCTTTCTTTGAATCTTGTGGCCCGCTGTGAGCATTCGTGGAACCCATCGTGGCCACCTATTTGACTATCTGAGAGTCTCCATCATTGCAGACGCACTTCAAATGCTGACCGACAACTGTAGAGCCAGTTGTCGAGTTGTGATGCGTCGGTGGGCACGAATAATGGCATCCACACGATTCTGCATGTCTTCATCAGTGGCTGCGACAGGACGTCCTGAGCGGGGCTGACCGTGGAGTTCTGTTTCTGTATTTCCCGAGGCTCTAACTTTCTTTACCCATCACCCAACTGAACTCCTATGCACTCCTATCCACTGCAAAAAAATTTTTATGGATGTTCACCACGGTTTCTGTTCCTGCACACAAGGATTCAATAATAGCACGCTGCTTGTAACGTGGGTTGTATGTAGAAGCCATTTTGACGCTGTACTACGGCTCTGCCACTTGCCAGAACGGTTCGAAACCTCCCGGCGCAGGGAACAAACATCAAATGTGAAGCACCCACAAGGACGTTTCTGTGTGTATATTAATGGCTTTTTTAAAAAAAATGTGGGACGTTAGTTACTGAACTACACTCGTTCATTGTTGCACAGTTACAATATGTGTTGGAAACGTTTCCCGTGTGCCTCATCTCATCCGTGCATGCGCTGTAGCGTGCTCTGTCTGACACGTCCGCATTGGCCAGGCTGCACCCGGACAGTGTCACAGGCAGCACGGATACACTGCTCCAGCGTCTCCACATGCGGAGTGGGCTCTGCCTGCGTGATGCTACTGAGATGACACCCTAACCAGAAACCGCACGGGTTGAGGTCCGGTGAACGAGCAGGTCATGCGACTGGAACGACGCCGCCTCCCTCCCCCACCCCGTCCCCATGTGACCCACCGACAAGGGAGGACACGACTGAGATGTGTCCGGGCGCTGACGGCACTGTGAGCTGGAGCATCTGCATGTAGTAGCCGTACAATCCTTCGAATCATCAACGGCACTTCTTCCAGCAGGGGGGATAAAGTCAGCCACAGGAAGTTCCGGCCTGTTATGTGTCTTGGAAGGAAGATCGATCCCAAAATACGGTCGCCAGTTATTCCAGCCCACACATTCCGGCTGCACCGACGCTGGACATTCGCTGTCACCATACCCTGCGGGTTCTGCATAATATGGCACAGGTGACTGTCCCGAAAGTTGATGATGCCACTCCGCGTAACGGTGGCCTCATCTGTGGATAGGATGGATGACACAAATCCCGGAATCGTGGTTGCCAGTCGGAGAAACCAGTGACAAAGCTGATCGCGATGTGGAAAGGCTGCCGCTAGTAAGCCCTGCACACGCTGTGATAGGGTAGCAACAGTTGTCATCAAGAATGTCCCACACGGTCGTCTGACGCACCCTGTACTGGGGGTGGGGGGGGGTGGGGGTGGGGGCAACTTTATGGTACTGACACGGCAGTCGCCTTCCACAGTGTTTTAGTCACGTTTTCCTCCAAGTCTGGTGTCCAAACATTTGGGGTACGTCCTTCATGATTTCTAGCTTCCTGAAACGACCCCGTCTCAGACAAACGGCGAAACACTGTTGCAAACATTGAGAGGTGTGCCAGAATGAGATTTTCACTCTGCAGCGGAGTGTGCGCTGATATGAAACTTCCTGACAGATTAAAGCTGTGTGCCGGACCGAGACTCGAACTCGGGACCCTTGCCTTTTGCGGGAAAGTGCTCTACCAACGGAACTACCCAAGCACGACTCACGCCCCATCCTCACAGCTTTACTTCTGCCAGTTTCATTGAGAGCTGTGGTTGTTGGTGGGAACAGATCTGATACAACGTTACTTCCAGCAGCGCGTTGCTATTTGCCTTTCCGTAAGTAGACACCATGTGGGAAAGCTCTCGATTCAAATATAGGAGCATTGTGAATGACGCTCCATCACGTCCACTACACGGTGAATCAGCAAGAGAAGTGAATCGGACACAACGTTACCAATTACTGTGGCTTGAGAGGGCGCTAGGGCATGACATACGAGGAACAGTACCACCCTCTAGGAGGAAACCACGTGTACGGTGCCTGCATGCTACAGTGCGCATTAGACCGCATTCTCTGTAACATAATAAGTGACCTCTAGCATGAAAACCATGCCTTTCCGTACATAAGTCCGTTAGACTATTTTTGTACCGTATCCTCTCATCGATCGATCCCTAGAGTTTGCACATGGTGGTAAAAATCACCCTATATAAAGGAGAAACGTTGTTTAACATTGTTCCCATAAATCTCTAATAGTTTACCTCAAAGTTTTACACAAGGCTCTTATAAGCGATTGGAAGAACATAGGCTACACATTTTCTTAAACAACAATGCACATATTTTTCTGTTAAAACCGAGTCCGAGAAAAAAAGTGCTGTTCTGTGTTACGAAAAGTGTGGCTTCGACTCCATTCTCCCAGATGGCTTTTGTTACGATAGCAGAACGTTTAAACAATTACGCAAAATTTTTGTCCCTCATATATTGTTTCTCAGGGAATATAATTTTAAGCAATAAATGTCTACCGAACAAAGTGTCGTTTTGTTTTCTTCCTCGAAGTCGGATTTCACATAAACTTGTGTAATCAGAAATTTGTATTTCTACCTTATAGGCTAGTGATTAGAATACGGTTATGCAGTGTGAATCATCCTAAACTTTGTAATGCTATTTGTCCGTGGATTAAGACTGCGATGTAATGTCACTGAAGATGCTTCCCTCACATATCAAACAGCTGCAGAGGTCTCTCTTGTACCCCAGATACCAATCATCGTAACCGATCTATCCATTCATTTTAAGTCATCAACATTTATTTTGCAATAACAGAGAATGCTCACGGACTGGCATACAAGTACGTTGGAACGGATTTACGATCAGAGTGTTTGTACCGTCGTGAACTGTATGTACCGTTTCACTGACACTTGGCACACAGTAGCACAGAAACTAAAATTTTACTCTGCAGTATCAGGGCATAGGCTACAACAACTATTGTACAAACGACAGTACACAAGTGTACAGGGTGAAGCACCACATGTGCAGTAACTACCTCTGTCAACTCACACATCCAGCGCTGTACGGTTGGTGCTTCTGGAGGCGAACCACGGCCGAGTTCTACCGGCGGTGCCTGAAAGGCGCACTCGACGCACCAGCAGACGACCAGCAGTACCTGCCGCGACTAAGGAGAACCGAGGCGAAACTCCTTCAAATAAAGAAACAACAAATTAGAGGCGTCCTCAGCAGAAGCAAAACGTCTGGCGAAGTGGATGAAGAGCCGCTCGCCGTGCACCACCTACAGGGTGTCCAGAAGAGGACTCCCTGATTTCATAATTAAATATCTCGAAAACAAAGATCGATAGAGGAATACAATAAACGGTATGTTTATTGTGAAAGCTGTAAGAAGTTTATACAGCAGTTTGAAATAATAGTTACAAAAGCTGCTAACAGATGGCGCTGTACGCTGTACAGCTCGTACCAACATACATAAGTCAAATAATCGTATGAAAACAATCTTTGCAAACAATCACATCACAATGTTTTCAAAATGTTCACCATTGGCACTACAGAGGTGACGCAAACGAAGAATGAAATTCGCCATCACATTTCGTAGTGTCTCAACCGAAATGGATTCACATGCCACAGAGATCGCCGATTCGAGCTCGTCCAGCGTGGCGGGATGTTTCGGGTAGACCGTGTCTTTCACTGTGCCCCACAAAAAAAGTCACAGGGAGTCAAATCCGGCGAATATGGAGGCCAATCCATGCCTGCAGCAGTAAATTTGGAATATTCCAAAGCAATGACTCGATTCCCGAAGTATTCCTCAAGAAAGCGAAACACTTGTTCGGTCCGATGTGGTCGGGCTCCATCTTGCATAAACCATTCAGTACCTGGTCGATCCTCTAACGCTTGCTGTGTGGCGACAAATTGTTCCAAAATTGCAACGTAACGTGCACCAGTGACCGTTTCTCGAATGAAAAAAGGGCCAGTAATGCCTCTCCTGCATACTGCAGCCCACACAGTAACTTTAGGAGAATACAGGGGTTTCGCTTTTGGCTTTTTGGAATCCCAAAATCGCCAGTTCTGCTTATTCACGTATCCATTCATCTGTATACCAAATGCAGCCCAACATCAAATCCTTCACTATCAATCATTATGATCATCTGATTAGCAAAGGCAACCCTTTGTTGCACAGCTCGTATGGGTATGGCCTGGTGCGTTTGAATTTTGGATGGAAACATGTGTAGGTTCTTTCTCAGTATTTTCTGTGTGCTGGAACGCTTCAAACCAGTCTCAGATGCAATTCTACGGACAGATGACATTGGATTTCGCTGAATAATTCCAGAAACTGTGGCGATATTTTCAGGCGTAACTGCGGTTTGCTTGCGGCCAACATGCCCCACTAGATCATCAGTCACGCTGCCTGTTCGTTGAAATTTTGCGAAGAGTGTACGAATGGTTTTCGCATCGGATCCTTTTGGAACATTAAATCGTGCTTGAGAACTTCGCCTTGTTGCCGTAGGACTCTCTTCTAACCTATGGTACTCTAGCACCACAAAAACGCGTTGTTCAATGGAGTACATGGTTTTAATCTCTTCCTTCGGTACGCTAACCTCCTTTCACATTTCAATAGCGGAACATTGCTCTGGGCTTCAGATCACTATTTATACTAGGCATTACGTATGGCGAATTACAGCGCCATCTGTTAGCAGCTTTTGTAACTATTATATCAAACTGCTGTATAAACTTCTTACAGCTTTCACAATAAACATACCGTTTACTGCATTCCTCTATCGATCTTTGTTTTCGAGATATTTAATTTTGAAATCAGGGAGTCCTTTTCTGGACACCCTGTAAATAGGGAAAGGGAGAGAGCCGCAGGAAAGTGCGCAAGTGAGCTGCAGGACAAGCAGGGGCAGACGCTCACGACGGAAACGGAATTAACAAAACACATCGAAGGCTATTTCCGAGATGTTCCGTCGAAAAGCGACAGACGACGCGGCGACAGCTGGAATTCTGCAGCAGACGAGCAGCGTGCTGACAGGCGCGGACAGGGCGCTGCTGACAGAGAATGTCGACGAGGACGACGTCACAGAGACGAAGGAGACCAGCGCCAGAGCAACAGCACCGGCCGCCGACGGCGTCCCGCTCCAGTTCTGCCCCTCGTACTGGGATGTACCGGGAGTGCAGTTCATGGAGATGGTGAACGAGATGCTCGATGGGGCGCAAATTCCACCTGGGCTGGCCGAAGGGACCGTAACCCCCATCCCTAAGAGGTGAGCCGCCCGCCGCATTGAAGAGTTTCGCCCGATTGCGCTCCTCAACGCCCACTATAAAATAATAGCGAAATGCATCGCAAACAACCTGAAATCGGCGATGAGGAAAGTCATGAGTCCGTGGCAAACATGTGCGGTACCAGGGAAAATATATATTTGGCGCCACATGCACCTACAGGGACATAATAGCACAGGCAGCCACCACCAGAAGCGCAGGTGGCATAATTCCGGTGGACTTCAACTGTAAGATGGCAAGAACTATGCCCCTTACATGAAGTCATTAAAGATCACCTAACTCACATTGAGCAAACAGTAGGGCTGAACAAAAAATGACTGACAAGGCACAATGCATCTTGTAGAGTGTATAGTATGGATGTATTGAAATAATTAATGTCAGGTGATGGTTTTAAAGTAATTCACACGACATGAAAACTTTGTGGAAACGCGTCAATTTACTGGAGGATAGTTTATCCCAGGGAAGTACTCAGAATTGACTGTGGTCGCCACGGGAGCGACTAAGGGAAGCGACAATGGGCAGCTTAGGGTGGCTCAAGCTCTGAGAAAGTGGTAATGGTGCACAGCCTCCAGCCGCCTAAACATGAGTGACAGTGAGTGGGTGGTTGACCCCAACCCTATGCTGGTGTACCGGGAAGCAGACGGAGAACTTGTACGGCTGTTGATAAGTGTCCGTCATCCCGTTTTCAGCGAAACGTGCGAGAAAGTCATGCAAAGCTACGGTGGAGTGGTCAACAGAGGTCAAAATAAGCATGTCCATGACTGTAGCAACTTCACGCTGAATTCACGGTCCGCAGAGTCTGAAGTAAATCAGGTGAAGAGCGACAGAATGAAATACGCCGGCCTCCGATGGGAATGTAGGACCGAGGAATTTGAAGTACTCTCCTGGGAGTCAGAATTACAGAAAAATTGGTGTTTGTGCAGATGCTAACCTTGATGGGTGGCCAGGGAGGAGCTAAATAACAGAAGTTGAGAGGAAGGGATATTTTGTGGGAATTTGTTCACTTCTCAGGGTAGGCATTGGTCGGCACTGGGAACTGACGCATAATTAACGTGACTTGCACTGCAATGGGTGTAAGTGATTTTGCTGGAGGGGAAACCGAGGCAAGGAGCGGACCGTGAGAAGTCTCCGTAGAAGTCTTCCATTCTCAGCTTGCCTAGAGTGCAGACGTGGCGTTCTTGACTCAGCTTGCCTGAGAAAGAGTGAGCACCTCTGCAGTTTAGGACTTAGCAAAGGGAACGATTGAGCTTGGAGATAGGAAGTTTTGGTTCAGCTATGTACTGAGCAAGATAGCTAGGCGTGAATAGACGAGCAGAGTCTTGCAGCACCACGAGGTTGGCCGACGTCCACACAACGACACCTCTCCGCCACACTGTATTCGGTGATATTGCACCCGCTCCGGCCACTGATTAATTTGTTGGATCATGTCGGCAAAGTTTCCACGAGGGTTTCATGGGCCGTGTATTGTAGAATTCTTCTCGCACTTCGCATTATGCCTGGGTCAGTCGATTGGAATTACTTTTGATTTATCGCGCTTTACTCTGCGCAAACGCAATTTATTACCACTGCCTGTTAGGAGAGTCATGTAATGTGATGATTGAAGGTCGTGAGTTAAAATAAATCTCTGCTAATCGACTGCATCTGTTTTCAATCAAGTAGTTGAAATCCCAAGTCACTTTCTTAATTAATTTTATGTTCAACATTTGCATCTGGTGTTCAATAGCTGAATATAACATCAATGTCCACACTTTTTTAATTAAAAGGGATCAATTCTGAATCAATTAATGTCAACACTTCTACCGCAGTTCAATCAGGAGTCACAGGGCCTTATTACTTTCTTTGCGTTATCTGACATTGAGACAGTTTAGCACTCTCTGTTGATCTGTTAGTCAATTACCTGGGGTGAACACACACCAAAAGCAGATAAGTGACGGGTGGGGTGTTACACAACAAGGCCTTCGACAGGATCGATCACAAATACCTCGTAGAGACACTAAACAGACTTGGGTTTGGGCAAAAATTCATCACAATAATCCAGAAGACACCAAGTACTGGGCGATCGACAGTAATAACCAATTGTTGGAAAACAAAACAGATAAAACTGGACAGATCCGTGAGGCAAGACTGTCCATTGTCAATGGCTCTATTCGCTACAGCACTGGATCCGCTGCTGCGGAAACTCACAAATGACATCAGAGGATTCTCCGTAGGAGACAAAGCAAAAGCATGTATAGCCTACGCTGACGATCTAGGCATCTTTATTGAAGATCAGGAAGATATTGGCGGAGTATAAACCCTCATGAACACTTTCCAAAAAGCGTCAGGCGCCCAAACCAACAAACAGTGCTACTGCCGACAGAGAATCGTTGACTCAAACCAGACAGGCAGTGGTACAAAATAGCAAGGTATCTGGAGCAAATCTTGAGCATCCCGGCCGAAACTGCGCGAGCACTTAGGGGCGCAGTGTACTACCTGTTGTGGCGTCGAAATATATTCAAAGTGGCGCAAGCAACGTGCTCGCTGCCAACGAAAGAACGGGGCTAGGTCTACTTGATATAAAGACCAAATGTGCATCCATGCTACTAAAACGAACGCTCGCCATCCAGGACAATAACCCTGACAGCGTCACAGCCAACATCATTGCAGGATACAAGCCCGCATCAGGAGAAGCGCCGGTCGACACAAGGCAGAATGCGACACGTCAGACTGCACTACGCCAACAAAAGTTACGTTCTGGACACCGTGGCGAACCCCAGCCACAGAACAGCCAAGAGAATACGCTGGGCCCTCAGGGGGAAGCCGGCAAAAAACAAAATTGAACACAAACTGCCGCAGTACAATTGGAAACAAATATGGGGAAACGTCCGGGAAAACGTGTTGCCTAAACATGCGAAGGAGACATGGTACAAAATAGTCAACAGAGCGGTTCCAACCAGCCAAAGACTGGCGGAGATAAAACACGTCGCAAGTGACAAGTGCGACGTATGTGCCACGACCGATAGCCTCGAGCACCGATTCACCTGCGGGAATGCCGCCAACAAATGGGAAGCGTGCCAGCAGATGGTGGCCCACATCGACAGAACGTGTAAGTGAGCTGTTTAGGTTTTTATGTTGGTAACGCCACGTAGCGCTCTGTATGAAAATCGCTGGCTGTACTGTGTGCAGTCTGTGGCTGGGTAGCATTGTTGGAATTTGCTATGGTAGTATTGGGCAGTTGGCTGTTAACAGCGCATAGCGTTGCACAGTTGGACGTGAGCCGCCAGCAGTGTTGGATGTGGGGAGAGAAATGGCGAAGTTTTGAGAGCGGATGATCTGGACGTGTGTCCATCAGAGACAGTAAATTTGTAAGACTGGATGTCACGAACTGATATATATATATATATATATATATATATATATATATATACTATATACTATATATATAGTAATATATAAAGTCATTATATATATATATATATATTTATATATATATATAATGACTTTTGAACACTATTAAGGTAAATACATTGTTTGTTCTTTATCAAAATCTTTCATTTGCTAACTATGCCCATCAGTAGTTAGTGCCTTCAGTAGTTAGAATCTTTTATTTACCTGGCAGAATTGGCGCTCGCTGTATTACAATAGTTCGAGTAATGAAGATTTTTGTGAGGTAAGTGATTCATGAAAGGTATAGGTTATTGTTACTCAGGGCCATTCTTGTGTAGGGATTACTGAAAGTCAGATTGCGTTGCGCTAAAAATATTGTGTGTCAGTTTAGTGATGATCAGAATAAGTAAAGAGCGAAATGTCTGAGTATGTTCAGTTTTGCTCAGCTGTTTGAAAATCAACTAATGTAAGAGGTTTATCAGGACGATCATTCATTAATTTTTCTAAGGGGGCTTTTCAAACGGCGCCGGGAAGCACCACAGTGGAGGCAATCACCGCCCCAGACTGCAGCCCACTTCCACGACCCAAACGACTGGCGACTCTCTGGATCCTCGCCATGGCAGCACACGCCGTCGTAGCTGGCCTTCCTGGTGGACCCCTGGGAGGAGAACGAGATGGCCCAGCAGCACCGGCGCTACCGCGAGAACTTCACAAACTTGCTGCAGATTCGACTGCTGACAGCGACCGCCAGAGTCTTCCCCAGCCTGTAGCCCTCAGCACCGCCACCAGCCACCTCACCCCACCACACTCACCACGAGAAGAACGCGTGCAGTGACAGTGATTGAGTGCTACAGAAAGGATAAAGTGCTTTCTCCTCTCGCCTCAAATAGTGACGTATAGTAGTATAAAGTGTTTCTTCTTAGTGAAATCAGCCCCTCCCCCCCCTCCCCCCCATCTGCCTTTGGCTTGGGAGTGTCATCTTTCTGCCGCCCTTTTCGTGCAGTGTTTTACAGTGAGTGTTTTACAGTGAGTGTTCCGTGTTGTGTTTTTTGGGAAGTGTTGCGAACGGCCCTCACACTGTCGCTGGGTGTGCTTTTTATCTCTTGCGAACGGAAACCAGACTGTCGCCGTGTTTTTTAATTGTGTGTGTACTATGTTACTTGTCTGATTCCTGTGTCTTTTATTAACATTGCCAACCCCTTTTGCTTTCTGTTTTAACTTTCCGCATTTTTCAGCCATTTTACACTTTACGTCACCGTTTTATCGCCTGTTTTTCTTGTTTCTTTTCTTCTTCCGTTTTTAAAATAAACGTCTGTAGGCTGTAGAGCGGCGTACTAAGCTGCTGCCAGCCCGCCCCCTTCGGGAGGAATTGAAACTCAATAAAGGAAAAAAAAAATGAAATCAGTGATACAAAGTGCTTCTCACCAAACGTCTGTCACGCTCGCAGCCAAATCAGTGTCGAAAGTATGACCAGTAGTACTAACAGTGATTTTTTTCCTCATTATTTGCACTATATAGTCTAGGATACAAGCATTACTTAGTGGAAAGTGCCAACTACTCATAATTTCTTTTTTTGTATGATTTCCTTTACTACGTGCACTATAAAATTTATATTGCTTACTCACACTTTCCTCTCTGCTTCTCGTATATAATATGACATTTTTTTTCTTTCTTCTTCAATTTATGTATAATCTGTAGCACATGTAAAAAAATTTCCTTCCACTTCTGCTCCATCATTCATGCTGATGTTTTCCCTCATACTGTCCCACATAACAGTGCAAACTAGAGGAAGAGATCAAACCAGAATACACAATGTGAATGTGGCATCACAAGTGCATGACATACAGAAATTTGAACTCAAAATCAATATGTCGATGCTACGTATAAATTATTATACCTGTCCTGTAATGTTTTACCCAAACAAAAAAAGACGACAAATGGCCATGTAAAATGGTTCAAGGAACAACAATAAGAGAAACACGAAAAACGAAACAAATATAGAAACGAAAACCTATAAAATGACAGTAATGTTAACCAACTCTAGAAATAGGTTAATAGAATGAAATGTTTTATTTTATTTTAAATGTATCATTGTTAATATATTTAAATAAATAGATATGGTTACAAAAATTAAAAAAAAGGTGCAGTGGATAGTGTTTTGGGTTAGCATGCAAAAGGTCGAGGGTTCGATCCTGGGTTCAAACATATGTTTTTTATTTGGTATATGTAGTGCAGGTGGTACGGTATCTGGCAACTTAATCAGGTCCTCTGGAAAACATTTGCACTTACATACTACTGTACAATCGTAGAAATGGAAGATTGGTCAGCTTTGAAAGAAGCCTTTTCTACGTCGTGGGCTCGAATTTATTTGCACTACTTCATTTACTAGATGCGAAATCTGTTTTCTTTGTACCTTCCTCTAGTGGTCACATTGATTAGCACCAACTATTATTCTTGCCTCGTTCAGGCCCATTACATTTCGTTAGGGCCTTACGTTACCGGTAGGACTAGCAACATGCTTTGCAGATAATGTCCAAACTCGGTTACTGTTTCTATGTGTTATCACCATGGTCTCATTAATTGTTCAACTGTTTATTTCTTATTTGTCTAACTACGTATATGTTGAGTTCAGCAGTAGAAAATGTTGTAAATTTAAGATACATGCGACATAAGAAATGGTATATATTACTGTATGAAATGTCAGAATGAAATTATCAAATAAAAAAATGCGCCCCAACCCATGGTTGAATCCCCAACCTCCTGCACGCTAACCCAACACTCTATGCACTGCACCTTTTTCATTTTTTTCATTTTGTTCGTTGCTGATCGTTGTGTTTGGTCGTTTCGGAAATCACATAACATCGGTTCAAATTCGTTGTTGGGCCCTTCATTCAGTTTTTTTTTTTTTTTTTTTTTTCATTACAAAGGCAAACCAGCTCTCTCACCGAACACGCTGAACTACTGTGCCGGCACATGAAGTGCTCAGCACAAGTAACATGTACTGTTAGAGGTAGTTACTAGACATGTGGCTATAGTGTTGCCAGATTGCCACTCTTTAACGTCCTTTTTCTGCCGGATGTACTCCCCGGACGAAATTTTGTGAGAGACTCTTTTTATCCCTGATATGTGAGGAGTCGCGCTGCAAACGTGCTGTATAAATGGGCTCTTTTGTTCTCCTCATTGTGGTCTGTTTAGGTAAGACAGCAAGGCATTTTTAAATCATCAGACAAGTTTTTAAAATGATCAGTTTATTTTGACCTTTCATGAATCAGTAGTTAAGAGAACTACTTCATACTGTTACTTACCACGCAGTGTCCAAACACACGAGAAATTTGGTGTATTCTGCAGTTTTGTAATTGTTTTCTGTAGAAGAATCTCCTCCATCAACCCGACCTGGTACGGATCCCACACTGATGAGCAATACTCAAGTATAGGTCGAACGAGTGTTTTGTAAGCCACCTCCTTTGTTGATGGACTACATTTTGTAAGGACTCTCCCAATGAATCTCAACCTGGTACCCACCTTACCAACAATTAATTTTATATGATCATTCCACTTCAAATAGTTCCACACACATACTCCCAGATATTTCACAGAAGTAACTGCTACCAGTGTTTGTTCCGCTATCATATAATCATACAATAAAGGATCCTTCTTTCAATGTATTCGCAATACATTACATCTGTCTATGTTAAGGGTCAGTTGCCCCTCCCTGCACCAAGTGCCTATCCGCTGTAAATCTTCCTCCATTTCGCTGCAATTTTCTAATGCTGCAACTTCTCTGTATACTACAGCATCATCCGCAAAAAGCCGCATGCAACTTCCGACACTATCTACTAGGTCATTTATATATATTGTGAAAAGCAATGGTCCCATAACACTCCCCTGTGGCACGCCAGAGGTTACTTTAACGTCTGTAGACGTCTCTCCATTGAGAACAACATGCTGTGTTCTATTTGCTAAAAACTCTTCAATCCAGCCACAGAGCTGGTCTGATATTCCGTAGGCTCTTACTTTGTTTATCAGGCGACAGTGCGGAACTGTATCGAACGCCTTCCGGAAGTCAAGGAAAATAGCATCTACCTGGGAGCCTGTATCTAATATTTTCTGGGTCTCATGAACAAATAAAGCTAGTTGGGTCCCACACGATCGCTGTTTCCGGAATTCATGTTGATTCCTACAGAGTAGACTCTGGGTTTCCAGAAACGACATGATACGCGAGCAAAAAACATGTTCTAAAATTCTACAATAGATCGACGTCAGAGATATAGGTCTATAGTTTTGCGCATCTGCTCGACGACCCTTCTTTAAAACTGGAACTACCTGTGCTCTTTTCCAATCATTTGGAACCTTCCGTTCCTCTAGAGACTTGCGGTACACGGCCGTTAGAAGGGGGGCAAATTATTTCGCGTACTCTGTGTAGAGTCGAACTGGTATCCCGTTAGGTCCAGTGGACTTTCCTCTGTTGAGTGATTCCAGTTGCTTTTCTATTCCTTGGACACTTATTTCGATGTCAGCCATTTTTTCGTTCGTGCGAGGATTTAGAGAAGGAACTGCAGTGCTGTCTTCCTCTGTGAAACAGCTTTGGAAAAAGTGTTTAGTATTTCAACTTTACGCTTGTCATCCTCTGTTTCAATGCCATCATCATCGCAGAGTGTCTGGATATGCTGTTTGGATCCACTTACTGATTTAACGTAAGACCACAACTTCCTAGGATTTTCAGCCAAGTCGGTACATAGAATTTTACTTTCGTATTCACTGAACGCTTCACGCATTGCCCTCCTTACGCTAACTTTGACATCGTTTAGCTTCTGTTTGTCTGAGGTTTTGGCTGCGTTTAAACTTGCAGTAAAGCTCTCTTTGGTTCCGCAGTAGTTTCCTAACTTTTTTGTTGAACCACGCTGGTTCTTTCCCGTCCCTCACAGTTTTACTAGGCACATACCTGTCTAAAACGCATTTTACGATTACCTTGAACTTTTTCCATAAACACTGAACATTGTCAGGGTCGGAACAGAAATTTTCGTTTTGATCTGTTAGGTAGTCTGAAATCTGCTTCCTATTACTCTCGCTAAACAGATAAATCTTCCTCCCTTTTTTTTATATTCCTATTTACTTCCATATTCAGGGATGCTGCAACGGCCTTATGATCACTGATTCCCTGTTCTGCACTTAAAGAGTCGAAAAGTTCGGGTCTGTTTGTTATCAGTAGGTCCAAGATGTTATCGCCACGAGTCGGTTCTCTGTTTAATTGCTCGAGGTAATTTTCGGATAGTGCACTCAGTATAATGTCACTGGACGTGTATCTGTGCCACTGACAGCGTGTGCAGGCGCTGTCAGCAGCTCATTTTACCCGCGTAGGTACTCTCCTGCGATTGGTTTATTCAATAAATTGTAAACCCTAGTTTTAGTGCAACGGTGCTGTTCACAGATGAGGCGTCTTTTCATCGAGATCAGACTGTAAATTTCCACAATCGGCACGTATGGACAGACGTCTGTCTTCACGAAACTGTTGAAGCAAGTCGTCAACACAGATTTTCTGTCAGTGTTTGGGCCGACGTTGTTCGTGACTGTTTGGTACGGTCTAAATTTTTTCCACCCAGGCTCAACGGACAAAGTTACCATAATTTCGCAGAGAATGTTGTACCTGATCTGTTAGCAGATGTGACTTTAGCTGTGCAACGAAACATTATGGAGCATCTCCTCATTTTAGTGTTGGTCGGCCTCTACATAACGTCTTTCGTTGGATAGGTAGAGATGGACAGTTGCCTGGACTCCACGCTCTCCAGACCTAAGCCCCATCGAATTTTATTTGTAGTGACATTTGAAACCTCTGGTATATGGAACCACAGTAGAAGACGTTCAAGAGCCTCTGTGCCCATATTATGGAAGGCTGAAGGACCGTATGCAATATTCCAGCGGTACATCAACGGGTCCGAGATTCACTATGACAATGCATCAGGGGCATATTGAACATCTCCTGTGAATTGCATGTAGTATGGTCGTTCGTTCTGTCCATTTGTGTTTCCCGTCTTAATGAGTAGTAATACGGAAACAAAGTGTTTCCAGACTTATGTTCAAACAAAAACAATTTCATCACGTACATGTGAGGAATGAGTTCCGGCGTAACCACAAGCGCCGGCATCAGGATGAAGAACGCAGGAGCAGAGAAAGCTGTGAGAGGACGTCGAGCTCGCTGACTAGGACCGCACCACGACGGGAGCGGCCTCTACAAGAGGAGAATACAAGCGCCGCTGCTGCCAGCCTCGGCCGCGCAGTAGCAGCACAGCAGCAGAGTCGCCGCACCAACTGTTGTACTGAGACAAGTGCCACGTATCAATAGCTTACACGCACATTCTATAAAGCATGTAGCCCATCGCCTGCGACACGTACTTGTAATATAGAGTTAAGTAGTGTCAATCTTCTTTATTGTAATAAAAACTATTAATGTGATTTTCTTGAATTGTTGTACAAACCACAGCAGCACCCCATCTCCAGGCCACAAGTGGCCCACCAGGACCATCCGACCGCCGTGTCATCCTCAGCTGAGGATGCAGACAGGAGGGGCGTGTGGTCAGCACACCGCTCTCCCGCTCGTTATGATGGTTTTCTCTGAGCGGAGCCGCTGCTATTCGGTCGAGTAGCTCCACAGTTGGCATCACGAGGCTGAGTGCACCCCGAAAAATGGCAACAGCGCACGGCGGCCCGGCCGACAGCGCTTAACTTCGGTGATCTGACGAGAACCGGCGTATCCACTGCGGCAAAACCGTTGCCGAATTGTTGTGTAGCAATCCGAGAAAGCAGCATCCTTTGGGCATCCCATAAGAGACGAGTTGGCAGGACAACACAGAATGTGTCCTGTGATTTGTGCTACGCATTTTTGTTACACCCTGTACGATCCAATGCATAAAAACTTTGTCTCAATAGTGGTCGAAGATGAGTCTTTCTGCGAAGTCATTTGGACGCAATTAATTGGCTGAAATGCACTCTAGTTAGTCATTGGATGTTTTTTACCAGCCATCCGATTCCGCCGTAATAGCAGTAGAATGATCAAAGAAAGTGTATGCACAGTAGCGCAAATATTATTCGGAACCGTATTTACTCTACAATGTACACATTCATTGTAGGTGGTATGGGCAGAGAGTCTTAGGAACTAC
Source organism: Schistocerca piceifrons (assembly GCF_021461385.2). Lineage (NCBI taxonomy): Eukaryota > Metazoa > Arthropoda > Insecta > Orthoptera > Acrididae > Schistocerca > Schistocerca piceifrons. The sequence continues at coordinate 1,065,933 of NW_025727759.1, forward strand.
ACTGCGCAACACGATTAGAAGTTTACTTTTTCGGAACTCCGTAAATGTTTCTGACGGCAATGTATATGCTTGAAATGTTGCTCAAAGGTGCCTACAATCTTCCTCTGTAGTGGTGCAGAAGTGAGGCGCCCTCCGAAGTCTCCTTCTGGCTCGGCGACGCTTCCAACAGCGAGGTATCGACACGGGCGAAAGAACGGCCAGATCTCAGCAGAAGTTCACGTAACTTGCAAAGTGGGTTAATTATGTCACACCGGCGCCAAACTCCACCACAACGCTTTCCAACGCAGCCATGGGCGTGTCACAAGATGAGAAAGACGTCACAGCCCGTAAACACTTACGGCTCTCGGACTGACGTTGGGGCCGGGTGTGCCTTCGTCATCGACACCCGTGTCTTTCGATATCGGCTTCCGGCACTCTGCTCGGCATTTACAGCAGAGCTCTTCGGCCTGTATCGGGCAACGGAGTACATCCGGCGACACAGACTTTTCAGTTGTGTGCTCTGCTCACACACTCTCAGCGCCCTTCAAAGTCTACGTGCGCTGTACACCAGCCATGCCTTAGCGCAGCAGGTCCAGGAATAATGTCACTTGCTCACTTGGCCACATCGGTCTGCCAGCAAACGAGGCTGCTGACGCTGCTGCCAAAGCTGCAGTCCTCGTACTGTACCTTAGCCTGCTAGTTACTGTATTCCCTCCGATGATATCTGTGTTGCCGTCTGTCAGGAGGTGGTGTCCCTTTGACAGCTCCAATCGTCCTCCCTTCACGGGAAAAAGCTCCGGCTTATTAAGCCTCTCCCAGCGGCTTCGACGGCCTTCTCTCGGCCCTCCCACCGGGAGGAGGTCATTTTAACTAGGCTGAGTATTGGGCACTGACTTTTTAGCCATCGTCATTGGATAAGTGGCGCTACCCGACCACTTTGTACAGATTGTGCCCAAGTTTTGAACGCCATTTCCTGACGGAATCCTCATTTTTTAAGCGTTTACGTTCCCGCTTGGGTTTGCCTTCTGAGTGATCGGCCGTTTTAGCCAATGACGCGCTGGCTGGTGACCGCGTTTTACTTTTTGTCTGCCAAAGCAATATGGTGAACGCCACTTAATTTTCAGTTTTTCGACGTCCGTTTCTGTGTGGAGTCTTTTTTAGCCATTTCTCCACGTCCACGTTTTAGCTGTCTTCTCTTATGTCGTTTTTTAACTCCTCTTTGTCTTCGTGTTCTAAAGTTCTGACCTGGGCGCGTATGACCCCAGTTGTTTTTTACTCCCTAAAACAAAACAAAACCACAAACCAAAACATATCGCCCCCTCTTTTTGGGCCCCTGCGATGGAGGTCTGAACCGCGACAGCCAGCGTTGAAATCACGCGATTTTCTTATGACCGATCCAGGGAAACATTTCAGACACGCTGCTGCTTAGAATGGAAAGCAGAAGACCTCAGGAGGGTAGCACAAAGGGCGTCAATGAATCCACCCCTTTCCCTGGGCTGTTGTTTTCTACACATTTCGCAGTCGAAAACGACAGCTAGATATTCTTTACTACCTGTGACAGTGCTGACGCACTCGGACGTTTCAATCCTTCTGCATGGACACTGTAACGCTGCAAGTGGTTCCATTAAACGCAATCGCACCCCTTTTTTAGGTCAGTTCTACCGCTATTTTCTCTCTTGTGTACAGGGTGGACCCACATTCGACGATATTCGAACGTGATCCGAAGCAGCCAAGAGCTTTTTATGCTGATGTTTGACATGCGCCTCTGGTGTACTCACACAGAGGTGTGAATTCATACAGCTGAAGATAAGACGGTAAAGCATCCCTCCAAGACCCCGCAGTTTTACAAAACCGTCGGTGGCACCTGCGCACATTTAGTGAAAATTTTAAAAATGCATCTTCATCGAGAACATTTGTGATGCAGTTTGAGGCGTCTATAGGTAGGCAACCGTTTGATACAGCTCTGAGTACAGTGGTAACACCGATGCCAGAAGTTAAGCGCTGTCGGGCTAGGCTAGCACTTGGATGGGTGACCATCCGGTCTGCCGAGCGCTTTTGGCAAGCGTGGTCCACTCAGCCCTTCTGAGCCAAACTGAGGAGATACTTGACTGAGAAGTAGAGGCTCCGGTCTCGTAAACTGACATGCGGCCGGGAGAGCGGTGTGCTGACCACATGCCCCTCCGCATCTGCATTCAGTGACGCCTGTGGGCTGAGAATGACACGGCGGCCGGTCGGTACCGTTGGGCCCTAAAGGTCTGTTCGGACAGAGTTTCTCTCCAAAGGCTCATTTCTGATTATTCAATATATGTAGGCGGGCAGCTTTGAGCGTTTTAACGAAATGGTGGCTTTTGGAGGGACCCTCCGTCATTTTATTCTCACATGTGTCGATTTCATACCCCTCTGTCATCTTACCACAGGAGGGCGCGAATGGGTAGAACTGAAACAGTATAACAACCGTTTGCTTCTTCGTATGACGTTCGAGTTTGATGAATCGTTTCCAACAGTCCCTATTGGCTCCATCCTGGACACAAGAGCGAAAATGACGGTGCTACTGCAGTCCGAAAGGGTGCGATCAGGCCTTAGGGGACGCAGCTCCACAATGTCCATACAGAAGGACTGAAACGTCCGAGTGTGTCAGTAGCGTAGAAGTTTGTCGAGAATATCTAGCTGCAGTTTTCGACCGCGAAATGTGTGGGAATTAACGTCCCGAGGAAAGGGGCGGGTTCATTGATGTCCTTTGTGCCACTCCTTGAGGTCTTTTCTTTTCGATTCTGAACGGCGGTGTGTCTGAACCGTTTTGCTCGGCCACTCTTTAGAAAATCGCGTGATTTCAACATTGGACGCCGCGGCTCTGACCTCCATCTCAGGCGCACCAAAAGAAGGGGTTAATTCGGGATAAGACCAGCCGTTACGACCTTCCTACTGCGTGACGCTTCGGCGGTGGCGTTGGACAGAATTGTGGCGAAATTTTGTCCCAGTGTGTCGTCATTAGCCCCCTTTACGCGTCACAGGTCACACGAATATTCAAGAAAGGTAGTAGGAGTAATGCAGTTAATTACAGGCCCGTATCATTAACATCGATATGCAGCAGGATTTTGGAATGTATATTGTGTTCGAACATTATGAATTACCGCGAAGTAAACAGTGTATTGACACATAGTCAACACGGATTTAGAAAACATCGTTCTTTTGAAACACAGCTAGCTCTTTCGTCGCACGAAGTGTTGAGTGCTTTTGTCAAGGGATTTCAAATTGATTCCGTACTTCTGGATTAAAAAAAAATGGTTCAAATGGCTCTGAGCACTATGGGACTTAACTGCTGAGGTCATCAGTCCCCTAGAACGTATAACTAATTAAACCTAACTAACCTAAGGACATCACAGACATCCATGCCCGAGGCAGGTTTCGAACCTGCGACCGTAGCGGTCGGTCGGTTCCGGACTGGAGCGCCAAGAATCGCTCGGCCACCCCGGCCGGCTTCTGGATTTCCTTTGCTGTTCCTTATCTATATAAACCATTTGGGAGTTAATGTCAGCAGCCGTCTTAGGTTGTTTGCAGATGACGCTGTCGTTTATCGACTACTAAACGCATCAGAAAATCAATACAAGTTGCGTAACGGTTTGGAAAATAAATATGTATGGTGCGAAAATTGGCAGTTGACACTAAATGAACCGGCCGGAGTGGCCGAGCGGTTCTGGGCGCTACAGTCTGGAACCGCGCGACCGCTACAGTCGCAGGTTCGAATCCTGCCTCGGGCATGGATGTGTGTGATGTCCTTAGGTTAGTTAGGTTTAAGTAGTTCTAAGTTCTAGGGGACTGATGACCTCAGACATTAAGTCCCGTAGTGCTCAGAGCCATTTGAACCATTTTTTTACACTAAATGACGAAAAGTGTGAGGTCATCACATGAGTGCTAAAAGGAATCCTTTAAACTTCGGTTACACAATAAATCAGTCTAATCTAAAGGCCGTAAATTCAAGTAAATACCTAGGTATTACAATTATGTACAACTTAAATTGAAACTAATACATAGAATATGTTGTGGGGAAGGCTAGCCAAAGACTACGTTTTATTGGCAGGACACTTACGAAATGTAACAGATCTACTAAGGAGACTGGCTACACTACGCTTCTCCGTCCTCTTTTAGAATACTGCTGCGCGGTGTGAGATCGTTACCAGATAGGGTTGACAGAGTACATTGAAAAAGTTCAGAGAAAGGCAGCAAATTTTGTAGTATCGCGAAATATGAGAGAGAGTGTCACTGAAATGATACAGGATTTAGACTGGCCGTAATTAAAGCACAGGCGTTTTACGTTGTGGAGTAATCTTCTCACGAAATTTAAATCACCAACTTTCTCCGCCGAATGCGAAAATATTTTGTTGACGCCGACCTACATAAAGAGGAACGATCCCCATGGTAAAATGAGCTCGTACGGAAGGATATAGGTGTTCACTGTTTCCGCACGCTATACGAGATTGGAATAATAGAGAATTGTGAAGGTGGTTCGATGAACCCTCTGCCATGCACTTAAATGTTATTTACAGAGTATCCGTGTAGTTGTAGATGAGGTCTGTCTTTTTCTTCGCCTGTGTTGACAGCCTGCTGTTGAAAGCGTCGTGCAGGTCGAGGGCAATATCGCAGGGATCGACGCTTCTCCACCATTACTGAGGAAGGCTGTAGGCACCTCTGGGCCACATTTGAAACTTATGCGCTGCAGTCGGAGACAGTTACGAGGTTCCGTAAAAGCGGTCCTTTAATTCTGTTGCGCAGTGTAGTGATTGAATACGTTTTGTGAGCCGGCTGGAGTGGTCGAGCAGTTCTAGGCGCTACAGTCCGGAAAGGCGCGACCGCTACGGTCGCAGGTTCGAATCCTGCCTCGGGCATGGATGTGTGTGTCGTCCTTAGGCTAGTTAGTTTAAGTAGTTCTAAGTTCTAGGGGACTGATGACCTCAGATGTTAAGTCCCATAGTGCTCAGAGCCATTGGAACCATTTTGAATTTTTTGTGAAGACTGTCTTCATCAGCTACAACCCAGCCGCGTGGAGTGGCCGCGCGGTTTGAGGCGCCATGTCACGGATTGCGCAGCCCCTGCTGCCGGAGGTTCGAGTCCTCTCCCTTGTTCTTAATTCGTAGAACAAGTTAGTTTAAGTAGTGTGTAAGTCTAGGGACCGATGACCTCAGCAGTTTGGTCCCTTAGGAAATCAGACATTTCTACAACCCACACGCAGTGAAATTATTTTAGGCCTTGCAATTACGGACAGGCCTGAGCTTAACGTCAGTGTAAGTTTAGAAATAGAGATTAGTGATAATGATGTCAACATAGCTTTGATTGTTATCGAAGTTCGTAAACTCAACAGAAAGACTGGGGTACAAATTATGCTGGAAAGACCAGGTAAGCGGCAATTAGCTCCCTACTTAAATAGTGGATAGACAACATTTAGTTCAAATATTATTGAACGATACGAGTTATTGCAAGTTTTAAACTCACTGTAGATAACACTCTGGAGTATTATTTGCCTAGTAAATATATCAAGGGCGGGAAACAAAGCTCAATCCTGGTTTTATGAGAAAATTCGGAAAATACTGAAGAAGCAGAGATTGTTGAACTCTCGGTTCAGTAAAGGAGGTGCAAATGTCGACCGGCAAAAGTTAGAAAGAAATTTATGGATCTTGAAAAAGATCGAAGCGTGAAGCGTACAAAATCTTCCGCTGTCACACGTTAGCGAAAGATCTCGCCGAGAATTCGAGAAAATTCTCGACCTATATACACCAAATGGGTCGCAGTCAGTCACTCGTCGACTAGTTTCGTGTGGCAGTCAAAGACAATGAAAGGAAAGGAGAAGCTGCAAGTGTCGAGTTCAAAAACAAAATCACATACCCGAGTATAAAAAGATCACATAGCCGGGTCATTGAGATGTACCGTCGTTAGGCCATTGCACCCACTCACGTCTGTTGGCAGCGGCGGAGTGTGGGGGGAAGGTGGGTGGGGGGTTGACTGGAAGCGATGCCACCCCCGGCCGTCTGTACCCGGGGTGGCCTGCTTTTGTCAAGGGCCTCGTGATCTGGAGACCCCCCCCCCCCCCCAGGACAGAGCTGGTTCTAATAAAATCTCAAACAAGGCCAAAACGTGTTCGGTAATTAAGAGGCAGTCTGCAGTTTGGGGCTGCATTATCAGCCTATTGCGCTTCAGAATTTTTAGATTTGCATGAAATCTAAAAAATACCGAACGATAAGCATTAGCTGATAGAAAACGACTCTATGCCGCCATCGTTCATTCCGCGTAAGGCACGGAAAGGTAAGAGAAATTAGCACTCCTACAGAGGTGTAAACAGTCGTCTTTCCCTCACTTTATTGAAAAGAGGAACAGGAAAGGAAATTAGTTCTAGTGGTGCGAGGTAGCCTCTGCCATGCACCACACGGTGGCTCGCACTATACGTATATAGATGTAGGTGTACATCTACATCTGCATCTACATCTACATCAGTACTCTCCTAATCACACTTAAGTGCCTGACAGACAGTTCATCGAACTACCTTCACAATAACTCTCTGTTATCCCCGTCTCGAACAGCGCATGGGAAAAAACGAGCTCTGATTTTCCATATTTCAATATGATGATCGTTTCTCCCTGTATAGGTCGGCGTCAACAAGATGTTTTCACATTCGGAGGAGAAAGTTGATGATTGAAATCTCGTAAGAAGATTCCTCCACAACGAAAAACGGCTTTGTTTTAATGACGTCCATCCTAGATCCTGTATCATGTCCGCGACACTCTCTCCCGTATTTCTTGATAATACAAAACGTGCTGCTCTCCTCTGAACTTCCTCGGTGTACTCCGTTAATCCTATCTGGTAAGGATCCCGCACCGCGCAGTACTAGTCCAAAAGAGAACGGACAAGCATAATATAGGCAGTCTCTTTAGTAGATCTGTTGCATCTTCTAAGCGTTCTGCCAGTAAAACACAATCTTTGGTTCGCTTTCCCCACAACGTTGGCCGGACTCTCTGGTCCAGCGGTTCTAGGTGCTTCAGTCCAGAACCACACGGCTGCTACGGTCGCAGATTCGAATCCTGCCTTGGGCATGGATGTTTGTGATGTCCTTAGGTTAGTAAGGTTTAAGTAGTTCTACGTCTAGGGGACTGATGACCTCAGATGTTAAGTCCCACAGTGCTTAGAGCCATTTCGAACCCACCACGTTTTCTATGTGTTCTTTCCAGTTTAAGGGACCACACAGTGGTTCAGGTCGAGAAAACTCGATTTTCGGTTTTCATCATATTTCGATAGATTAAGGTTTTCTTTAAGTACTCTGAAAACTATTTTGCTGAAAAAAGTTTTTTTTTGAGCGTTTAAAGAGCATTTTCCTGCCACGTGTGTTTATATGCCACACCCACTTTTTTATCACCCACTTTTCTATCACCCACTTTTCTGCATATATTTTAGATCTTTACATCCTCTACATTGCAAGTTAGGGATTTTTTTTTTACTCCCAAGTGTGTTGGCTATCCTCGGAATGCAACGGTCGGTATTCTTTTGTATCTGCTTTCACACAGACGGTTACTTTTGTTCAAGTGTGATTGCGAGTAGTTGTTGTACTTACGTTTGCAGTACTTTTTCACGTGTGTTTTGTAGTGTTTATTGAAGATGACAAAACGTAAAGGCATTTTCAAGAAACGACAATTTAGAGGAAAGAATTTAGAAAGCTTTCTATACAAGAGGTTATGTCGCCTGACAACGATGTTTCTAATTGTATTTCTTCAACAAGTGCATCATGAAAGAATCTCTCACCATTTGAAGCATTTGAAGAGAGTTACAACGAATTTACTGTAAGTGACAAGGAGTGCAGTAACATTATCATTAATTTGAGAATATGATCAGATATAATTTCTAAATTTGTACAATGTAGACAGTGTGGTGAGTCACAGAGTGTGAAAATTTGGCCGGCCACGGTGGCCGAGCGGTTCTAGGCACTTCAGTGCGGAACCGCGCGACTGCTACAGTCGCAGGTTAGAATCCTTCCTGGGGCATGGATGTGTGTGATGTGGTTAGGTTAGCTAGGTTTAAGTAGTTCTGAGTTCTAGAGGAGTGGTGACCTCAGATGTTAAGTCCCGTAGTGCTCAGAGTCATTTGAAGCCAATTAATCCTGGTGCAAGTTTGATCACTGGGCTGCAACATTGCGCTAAAATGAGGATAGCCGATGCAGACAGGTCTGCATGTAATATGGCCAAGAAAACTGGACAAACATCCAGGAAGGTGAAAAAGAAGCTGGAAGACCTGCTAGAGGCCAAAGAAAAAAAAGAGGCATTCACCAAAAGCGTAGGGCACAAAGAGAGCGTCAAACGAAGGAATCTGAGTATAGAAAATACAGGTCGCAGTTAAATATTTAAGGCGGTACGGCAGCATGGAAACGGTGGTCAGTTAGAACATTCTCTATACATACTACTGTTAATTAAGTGGTGGCTCATTTTTCACTCATTTTCACTTTTTTTTAAATATACTCAAACAAGAAACATGGGCATGTGATTGTCCTCATTTCTGAACAAGTACTGTCTCGTTCGTCAGCTAAATGCGATACACGTGTTTGTGACGCTTCAAATTTATCTTGTTCTCGTCGTGACGACTGGTTAGTGCAAACATTCTGTTTACGTATACATTTTCTGTAAAATACCTATCATTTTGAACAAGGGCCTCAGTGTGGCAGATTTCAATTACGTTCCCGTAGCGCTGAAAATATGCATTTACGACTCTTAGTTGCCATACACGCATTCCTATGTTTCATGCTGTCCTTCCGCCCTGCATTTTTGTTTCTCCACGCCCTGTATAACGGTGCTGGATGGCAAACCTCGCTCAAACAGCACTGTTTAAATTAGTCGCTTCATACGTTCGTTACACATACGTCACTGAATGACACTCAGCCAGGTCGTCCGCCTATATTCCGCCACGTCACTGGAAAGCCAGCACGCGGTTCACAAAACCACGAAACCAGCACCAGATTCGCATAGTGACACTGTACTAGTTGTAAGCACATTCGGACATTAATCGCAATTGCAGATCGTTGTAATGTAGAAGCTGAGTTTATCTTTCCGTTAATTCCCCGTCTCCCGCAGACCACAGAGCTCTGTCGCTGCATCAGCGGTCGATTGTTGCTGTTGGCGCCACGGGATGATGGCAGTTAGATTCAGGCTTTCTCCGGAGTAACTGGGGCTCTCTTAAAGGAATGAAAACAGAAATAAGTAACGAATGAGGCAACTCGGAATCAAACACTACGTTTCTGGTAGTTTAATGCGATGACAATTTCGAATGATAACTTAGGTGATGCGACTGCGTTACCAGCAATTACAGAAACCCAGCTTTTAAGTTGGGCCCTCCACAGACAAAGTCACTATAGTTATCGTCCGTGCCAAGTTTCATTTTAAACACAACGGATTTGTACTATTTCCAATGAACTACACATAACCTAGCCTGTAATTCATGACGAAGTTGACTATTTCTACTACCACTCTCGTATTTTTTTTTGGTAAGGAATTAGCAAAATGCTCACACGAGAAAGCAGTCTTGCGTCTGTCACGCAATCATCCTGGAAACAATTCCTCTATCCAGAGCATTTCTTTCTCCGACATAGGAATGATTTTACAATTACCTTTGCATGTAATCCATACTTTACTGTATAAACTGAATATTTAGTAAAAGGGCGAACCGAGTTAAGTACTGCATAGTGTGAATGAATGCTGCGATTTTCCAACAAAGAACAACGGGCACAAAATACTGAGACTCGGCTACAGATATCTGCCACCACCGAGCTGCAGTGGCAGCTGAGTCATTCGTGAAATCTTAATGGCGGCCACGGCTGCCGAGGCTCGTATACAGATGTAGCAGCAGCCCACAGTGTGGGGTGACGTCACTAGGCACCCCTGTCTCCAAGACAACGCACGACGTGTTTTGCTGTATGTAATCACTTGTTTCTCTTTATCGAGCATTTCCATATTTACACATCTTTGAACTCCAGTATATTTTCTCGGTATCAATACAATCAATTTAAACGCTCTGTATAATACTTTTTACGAGCGGCACGATTAATAACAATTTTACATTCAATTTTTGTCGGGTACTTGGTCGTTAGTTACCGTATTTCCTCATTCCAAACCCAGCGTCAAGCAAGTTACGTGCACCTCTGAAACTTGGCCCGCCTTTACGAGGTACATCTCTAGTAGTATTGGGTGCTTAACACGTCTGTATGATTTGCGTGCAAAACTTGATCTTCTACGCAAAAGGCAGACGTCATTTCGCGTCTGCTGCAAGTTGTAAGATGCATTCCGGTAACGTGTCCCACTCACTGACCAGTTACGCCGATTTTAATCTGTCCACCCGGGGCCATATGGCCGCCCACAGATTTCTGGGTAGTCCTTCTACGTAACAGAACTTTTCCGCTCTTTGCCTCCCGCTGCTGTCGATGTAGTTCAGATTTTCCGTTTCAAGATCCGCCAGACAGTCGATCACTCGTAACACGCGGTCCGCGACCGCTTTCTCTGAAGACTGCCGCCGGTTGTTAATTTGGCTCTTTCTCCATTCAGATGATGTATCTTCCAGCGTCGCACCTAACTGCTTATGCCTCTTGTTACTCCTTGCTACGAATTGTGCCCTTTTACTGAAGAACTAAAGAAAAATTAATGCCACGTATTATTTTGAGTAGTTGAAAAGTACACTTCGTAGGCAATATACTTGCACCTGACATTGAAATCAATTTGTTTTCCTCTCACGAAAAAAGAAAAGATGTTCCGGGGAGTGTTGGAATGTGACGAAAAAAACAGTATTTATTTCCATTCTTTGCAAAAGTAATACGAAATATAAACTTATTTTATGTTTTAATATGCTACTACCTATTTGACAGCGCTGAGCAACGCTTCGCTCGAGAACGAAAACAGTCTGAAATTTATTCTACGACAACTGACTGCGTTATACGATATTCTCTGGTGCTGTGTGGAGGCGGATTTGAAATCGCAGCCGCCTGTTTCTCTGGTGTGGCGGTCTTGTCCGCTCACAGTTCTATCATTTTATCTTTTGTCATACATATAGGCTACAGCCCTCCCTCGTTGCCCACTACAAGAGATTTCGATGTACGGATGTTCTGTTTTTATTTCTTGGAAGTGCGTGATTCGCACCCGAATCAGCGGTATACGCTGTGATGGCGCCCCGTGTTGCAGAAGAAGGTAACTGCGAAAGGAGTTACAGAGGACGCAGTGTCGTCGACGGCCGACAGATGGCAGCATGCGACTTCCCGTGTTCAGCTTTGATATAGGGAATATGCCGGTGAAACGGAATACACAGGGCGAAAAAGATGCTCCATTGTGTATAATACGGACACTGAAATTCTGATACCTTTTTATAGTAAATTATAAATGTCGAACGGAGGAGAATGTTTAGCGTAAAAATAAAATTTTTGAATCTCTTGTGTTTCCATTTCGAGAAAGTAACGGTATGTTAATAATCGCTTCCATTCTGTCAAACAAAATATAAACTTTATTTAACAGTTCTACACACGGCTAACGAATGTGCTTTCCATAAACCGAACTGCCGCTACCGCTTCTGGTTCGTCATGTAAACGCTATCATATCGACTCCCGAAACATGGTCACCGATGCCGGATTTCTTGCTGTATTTCGAAGGAAAAAAACACTACCACAGCATTCCATCATTTTACGGTTTTAAGCACTTTCATTTTATCGAAGAATTGAGAGTGCGGTCAGCACCCTTATCGTGTCATGTCTGATAATGTGTAACGGTGCATGATGACAAAACCCCCCCCCAACCGCCACTGCTTACGTTTGCGTTTTTTCACACACGTCAGTGACTGACTACCAAAAGGGACGCCACTCGAACGCCAGCACGGGTTACACAAAATCGTAAAACCAGCGTCGCATTCGCATACTGACACGGTACTGACGTTGGGCACTTTTAATCGCGGTTGCAGATCGTGGAAAGACAAAGCTGAGTTTATTTTTCCGTTAATTCTGCGTCTGCTGCAGCCCACAGTGCTTTGTCGCTGCCCCAGCGACTTATTGTTGCTGCTGGCGCTCCACAATGTCGGCAGTTTATCACTTGCTCGCTGACAATGGCGGTTTTATGGAGAAAATGAAAACGGAGATATGATAGTAAATGCACAACCACCAATCAAACTTTACATGTAAACGATAAACAACGTCGGTGGGGCACACATAGCTGTATGTTGTCCATTTAAACGCTCATTTAGAGTTAGGCCTTCCACACACAAACTCGCAAAACTTATTATTCTGTCCAATCGAAATTACGCATCGCATTCCTCAATGAAAAATACCACTCACTTCCACTAATCACTTGTGGCGTCGTGCTTGCGTGACAGTTCCACCTCCCTGTACAAGTTACTGCTGCACACTCTCGTCTCTGCGGCCTGTCTTCTCACGGAGCAGATGTTCCTTGGTTTTACCTGAATATAAATAACGTAAATAATGTTGCCAAAACACTACGGCGAATATTTACATTTATTACTAACCGTTTTCTCGCATTATCGTCCAAGGCATATTCAGGTTTCCTAATACCCTTACTGTTTTCACATGTGTTTGTGGCCGCCGGCAATCAAATGCGCCATTAGCAGTGCAGGAAACTCACCGTCGTCAAACCAGCATCGGAGACAAATTTGCTTACCGAGAAAGCAACTTGCGAAGGTTTGCATCTATTATAGAGCCGATACAGCTTGGCCTGTTGTAGGTCACACTAAGAGAAGACATGTAGCACTCGAAAAAGACCGTCGTTTTAGGAAGTTAAGGAATTTCAAGGGTATACTTTTTGTTTGGCTCTAGCTTCAATACACTCTAAATTCGTCTCAGAGGTGTTTATGTTACCGTCTGCAACTCTGTCGCTTACGTATAATTAATCTGGCCTAAACTTTTGTTTTAGGAGCTGACTGCTTGAGATGTTTTGCTTAATTTGGCACCTTCCATTGCGACGTGGTGCTGTGGCCCTTTACATATTCGGCCACTCACTAAAAGAGTGTTACAATTGTCGTGATGATAATGGATAGGGAATGAGTTGTTGTTATAATTGTATCTCGTATTATCGAGAGCTTAGTGCGTAGCTGTGCAGTCTCTTTGCGACAGTACTTCATTAACTAGAGACCACGGCCGGAGTTACTTGCTCGTACACCACAGTGACGTCATAACATCCACACTCGCGTCTCCTTCATTATGAACGGCTGCGCACTGCCACATATGCTAGCCCTGAAATCGGGTGAGCCCGGCCTTTTTGCTTCTCACTAGAATAACACGGCAACTACTCTAAAAAGAGCCATGCATTTCTGGACAGACGATTTTTTCCATTTAATACAACTTTTCTTTCACTACAGGTATTAACACTCTTGGAAAGCGTGTAATCGGCGGATATCTGTCCGATCGTGTTTACTCACTGGGCTACAAGCGCAAAACTTGTACTCCTCACGGCTTTGTGTTTGTCTCGACCAACGGATTACGTGACGTCTGTTGCCAACATGCTGATTTTATTCCTGCAGCGTCTTATATCTCGAAATTCTACCGTAGTCGGTTCCACATTCTTGGTATATATTAAAACAATCCCGCGATTTATTTGAATGACCACGAAAACAAATGTTGTCATTTTTATTTCCTCTTCTTAAACGTACCATTCGTCGCGGTTCAACAGTCGACATCACAAAGCTGTACCACAGATCGGCGCGATTTGTATATCTACACACTCTCTCGAAGCGATTGCCCAATATGGGACAAACACAACTGCCACGACATTTGCGATGATACAATTGTTCTCTACTATTCGAATCTCCGATTTCTCACTAATATACTTGCGTAGGGGAGCGTATCTGTTACTCAGCCCGTTTCTGTGAACGTCAAATAGTAGGACAGCTACTATTTATTACATAGAGCAGTCTCTGCAAACGGATCTGCTAATAGCAGTTCCGTCTTATCACGCAACCTCTGCGATATGGATCCTGGAAATGTGCTTATAACCACAGCCAGCCTCTCGCTTAGTGGCAAGGGCTGCGGCAAACAGTGGCCGGAGACAAGACACCCGCTAACTCTTTGCACAGCCGTGTGGATGGGTCTGTAGTCTTTGACAAGTTTAGTCGCCGTGCCTAAACGCCTAAAGCTTTTTGGTGAAATGTGTTTGCAGCAGTGTCCATCTCGCACTTCTTTCCACAACGAGCGTAATCCTGGTCGCTCAAGAAACCACCTACGAACGCTTCAATGGCCGAGCACGAGACTTTTGAACGTTGCTCTACTTCCAATCTCCTCTTCACCCTCCACCACATCACGACTCCACTGGCGTGTGCCAGGAATCCGTACTCTAAACCATCTGTTAATGTCTCCACCGCGTATTACGCGAAGACTGGTAAGTTTGCTTCGTCGAGGACAGCTGCATTGCAGAGACCACGCGTGTAAAAATTATGAAGCTCGGGACATGAACGTTTGCTCACTCTAGCAAAACCGATTACTGTTTAACATGTAACCACATGATTAAAACGTTTTCCGAAATTTTCTTTATCTGAATGTTGTTTCCCGTGTAGTCGTCGTCTCTCTCGTACCGTTCATCCTGACTGCTCAGTACAAACATGGAAACTTGCTGCAGGTGTCAGATACCTACAATGGAGGACCTGAGGCAAATTTCACGACATTTCAGCACAGTGAAAACCGTAAATAAATAGAATGTAGTTCGCCTCTGCCAGAAGAACAAATCAGGGCAACTCGGTCTCGTAGGTTACTGTGTCGCAGGGATATATCGGGATACGGAGAGCAGCTGATATCAGACTATTGATCGGTCTCTGAGTCATCACTTCCACATCACAGAAACTATAAAATTAATTCGTCTCTATGATAGGAGCAATGCTACCAACGCCATTAAAAGTTGCGTTTCATTTTCAGTCCATAGGGAACTGACCAATGGTGCATTGTCTCTCTCGTTCCATTAATACCGACGCTGTAGGGGCTCATAATATGTTGCCCCATAATAATGTGCCAGACGCTTTTCTCACCACATTTATACATTTACTACTTGGTTAAACGTTTCGTACTTTCTTTCACGTACTTGCCGTCTACTAAATTTTATAGTTGTACATCGCTACCAACGCATTCCGTCATTTTGTCGTTTCCAGCACTTTCTATGGAGTCGTGAGAGTTCGACTATCATTATGTCACTTGCTACGACACGCTTACTTAATTAAGTGGTGACTCAGTTTTCATTTACTTTGATCTTTTTAAGACATCTTCCAGTATTAAATATGGACATGCGATTGCCTTCATTTCTAAGGAAATATTGTGTGGTACGTCGCCTAAGTATGATGAACGTGTATGCGATGTTTTAAAGTTTTCTTCTTCTCATCCTGAAGACTGGTTAGTCCAAAGACTGTGTTCACCCGTACATTTTCTATAAATTACCTTTCATTTTGGGTAAAGAGGTCTCCATGTCAGATTTTAATTACACTCCTGTAGCGCCGAAATTACGCATTTGCGGCTCTTACTTGCGGCACTCAAATTCCTATGATTCGTACTGTCTTTCCGCCCTGCACTTTTGGTCAAATTGTTTTTCTGCACCCTGTATAACATTCCTGGATGGCAAACGTCGCTCAGTCAGCACCGCTTAAATTATTCACTTTTTACAGACGCTACACATATCTCACTGAATGACACCTAGCCAGGTTGACCGCCTACATTCCGCCACGTCACTGGAAAGCCAGCACGCGATCCACAAAATCACCAAACCAGCACCAGATTCGCACGGTGACACCGTACTGATTGCAAGCACACTCGACATTAATCGCAAACGCAGATCGTAGTATGCAGAAGCAGAGTTTATCTTTCCGTTAATTCTGCGTCTCCTGCAGACCACAGAGCTCTGTCGGTTCATCAGCGGTCGATTGTTGCTGTTGGCGCCACGGAATGATGGCAGTTAGATTCAGGCTTTCTCCGCAGTAACTGGGATTCTATTAAAGAAATCAAAACGGGAAGGAGTAACGAATGCGGCAACTGGCAGTCAAACAGTACGTTTCTGTTAATTTAATGCGATGACAATTTTGAACGATAATGTTCGTGATGCGATTGAGTTACCAGCAATTACAGAAACCCGGGTTTTATGTTGCGTCCACCTGAGACAAACTCACTAAAGATATCGTTCCTGCCACGTCCCTACGAACTACGCACAACTGAGCCTGTAATTCATGACGAAGTTGACTATTAATTTTACTAGTCTCGTATTTTTCTTAGGTAAAGAATGAGGAAAATGCTCACACGTGATAGAAGTGTTACGTCTATCATGCAATCGTGGAGGAGACAATTGCTCCAGCCAGAGCAGAAATGCCCTTCATGTAATTTATATTTTTCTTTATAAACTGAACATTTAGTAACAGGGCGAGCCGAATTACATACTGCATAGTGTGAACAAATGTTTCAATTTTTTGAGCAACCGTGATAAACAAGAACAAAATACTAAGACTTGGCCACAGATGTCCGCCATCATAGGGCTGCAGTGACAGCTGAGTCGTTCCTCAAGTCTTAATGGCGGCCACAGCGGCTGAGGCCGCCACATCGCACCCCTGTCTCCGTAGAGCACGCGCGACGTGTCTCGCTGTATCCAATCATTTATTTATCTTTATCCAGCATTTCGATAGTTTCTCACCCTTGAACACCAGTGTATTTTCTCGGTATCACTATAATCAATTTAAACGCTCTTATAACACTTTTTTACGAGCGGCATGATTATTAACAATTTTACATTCAATTTTTGCCTGGTTATTCGTTTGTTGCCGACTTTCCTCATTCTACACTCAGTAAACGTCAATCATTTTTGCTTGTACGTTTCAAAGTTGCCCCACTATTGCCGGGTACATCTTTAGTAGTACTAGGCGCACAACATATCTTTATAATTCATAAGCAAATTCCGATCTTCCACGAAAAAGACACATGTCAATCCGTGTACCTGGTTAAGGGAAACATTGGAGTCTCTCCCTACTCAAGCCAGCGAACTAATGTCCAAAACTGTGAGCACAGCATAATGCTGCGTCTGCTGCCGGTATCCTGTCCCACCCACTGACCAGTTACGCAACTTTAATCTGTCCACACAGTGGTATATCGCCGCCCACAGATTGCTGGATACTCCTCCTGCGTAACAGAACTTGCCCGGCCTTTGCCTCCCGCTACTGTTGATGTTCAGATTTTCCGTTTCAAGATCCGCCAGGTAGTCCGTCGCACTCAACACCTGATTCGCGACCGCTTTCTCTGAAGACTGCCGCCGGTTGTTACTTTAGCTCTTTCTCCGTTCAGATGATGTATCTTCCAGCGCCGCACCTAACTGCTTATGTCTCTTGTTCTCCATGCCAGGAATTGTGCCCTGTCACTGAAGAACTAAAGAGAAATTAACGCCACGTATTATATTAAGTAGTTGAAAAGTACGCTTCGCAGGGAATATACTTGCATCAGACATTGAAATCAATATTTTTCCTCTCAGGAAAAAAGAAAAGATGTTCCTGGTAGTGGTGGAACGTGACGAAAAAAAAAAAAACTTTATTTATTTCCATTCTTTTCAAAAGAAATACAAAATATAAACTTATTTCATCTTTTAATATGCTACTACTTATTTGAAAGCTCTGAGCAACGCTTCGCTCGAGAACGAAAACAGTGTGAAATTTATTCTACGGCTCCTGACTGCGTTATACGATATTCTCTGGTGCTGTGTGGAGGCGGATTTGAAATCGCAACTGCCTGTTTCTCTGATGTGGCAGTCTTGTCGGCTCACAGTTGTCTCAATTTACCTTCTTTCATACAAATAGGCTACAGCCCTCCCTCGTTGCCCACTACAAGAGATTTTTATGTACGAATGTTCTGTTTTTATTTGTTGGAAGTGCGTGATTCGCACCCCAAAGAGCGCTGTCGAAAGACGTTCTGATGGCGCCCCGTGTTGCAGAAGAAGGTAACTGCGGAAGGAGTTACAGAGGACGCAGTGTAGTCGCTGGCCGACAGATGGCAGCATGCGACTTGCCGTATTAACCTTTGATATAAGGAATAAGACGTTGGAATAAACAGCGCGAAAAAAAGTCTACGGACTCCATTCTGTCACACAACGACCAAGGACCTTGTATATAGTAATGGACACGGAAATTCTTATATCTTTTTGCAGAAAATTATAAATGTCGAACGGAGGAGAAATGTTTAGCGTAAAAATAAAATATTTGATTCTCTGTGTTTCAGCTTCGAAAAGGTAACGATATGTTAATAATCGCTTTCATTGTGTCAAACAAAATATAAAACGTTATTTAACAGTTCCACAAACGGCTAACGAATGTGCTTTTCATAAACCGATCTGCCGCTACCGCTTCTGGTTCGTCATGTAAGAGCTATCATATCGACTGCCGAAACATGGTCACCGACGCCGGATTTCTTGCTGTATTTTGAAGGAAAAAAACACTACCACAGCATTCCATCATTTTACGCTTTTAAGCACTTTCATTTTATCGAAGAATTGAGACTGCGGTCAGCACCCTTGTCGTGTCATGTCTGATAATGTGTAACGGTTTGCGTTCTCTCACACGCGTCACTGACTGACTACCAAAAGGGATTACACAAAATCGTAAAAGCAGCTTCGGATTCGCATAATGACACGGTACTGACGTTGGGCACTTTTAATCGCGCTTGCAGATCGTAGAAATATAGAAGTTGAGTTTATTTTTCCGTTAATTCTGCGTCTCCTGCAGCCCACAGACCTTTGTCGCTGCCTCAGGTACCTATTGCTGGTGCTGGCGCTCCACAATGTCGGCAGTTTTAACTTTCTCGCGAATAATGGCGGTTTGATGCAGAAAATGAAAACGGAAAAATGATAGTAAATGCACAGCCATCAGTCGAACTTTACATTCATCGGAGTTAGAAGCGAGTAAACCTTTAAGCGATAAATAACGTCGTTGGAGCGCACATGACTGTATTTAATCTATATAAACCCACGTTTAGAGTTAGGCCTTTCAGATACAAACTCGCCAATGTTATCATTCTGTCCAATCGAAATTATGCATCGTATTCTTCAATGAAAAATACTACTGACTTCCAGTGATCACTTGTGGCGTCATGCTTGCATAACACTTCCACCTCCCTACAGCAAACTATTGTGTGCTATATTACACACTCTGTTCGCATTTGAAAGCATTTCAATATTTTCGCAATAGTAATGGACGACCTATAAAGATTCAACGTCTTCTTACTTATCTTGTTGGCATTCACATACATAATGTGAGTGCCGAGCACCGATTTGTTCACGTGGAGAGACAATGATTTATTGCTCTGAAACAGCGGCTAAAACTCGTATGCAGACGTGGAAAGTAACAATCTATCGTATTCGTCACCAGGAAATGATACTAACTGATATAATTGACAATAATTTCCATAATCGTTCTCTTTCCAAAGCTAAATGTTTCGTAGACTCATCATCGTAATTAGTTCAGAGGTTTTCGTTTCTTCAGCAGTACATAAACGAACAATTGCAAAGAGGTGAATTTTTGAAATGTCACGAAAGCAGTACTGCACCGAAAATTTCGTTACAACTGCGAACGGAGTGTCTCGCAGCGGCATTCTAGATACAAATGCTTTCGGCGTGTTTGGCGCGTTAGATTTGAATAAGAAATCAAGATTAGGACAAATCTCTCCATCTCTCTGCACCAGCCGGCTGCAGCCGTGCTGTCAAAGAAGGCGTCGATGTCTGCGACGCTGCTTCCCCCCCCCCCCCCCCCATGCTCGAATCGCAACCAAGTCGGGGAAATCCTCTGCAGCCCCTCAAGGAAAGACTGTAGCCGCGGTGCCGGTGCAAGCTTCTGCTCTACGTTCCCATCTCTTGCGGCCTGACCTGCCTTTCCACGGAACTGATGTACCTTGGTTTTACCTCAATATAAATAACGCAACTAATTTTACCTAAAATACTACAGCCAATATTTACATTTATTGCTAACTCTTTTATCGCATTATCTTCCAAAGCATATTCAGGTTTCGTAATATCCTCTCTGTTTTCACACGTGTTGTTGGCCGTGGGCAAGCAAATTGCACCATTAGCAGAGCAGGAAACTCACCACCGTAAAACCAGAGGCGAATTTGCTTACCTGGAAAGCTGCCTATGAAATTATGTATTCTGGAACCGACACTGCTTGGTCTGTTTTGGCCACACTAAGAAAATACATTTAGCACTCGAAAAGTTCCGTCGTTTTAGCAAGTTAAGGAATTTCAAGAGCATACTTTTTGTTTGTCTCTAGCTTTAGTACACTCTAGAAATATCTCAGTGGTGTGTACGTAACCGTTTGCAACTCTGTCGCTTACATGTATTTATTCAGGCCTTACTTGTGCTGTAAGGGCTGACTGCTCGACATGTTTTCCTTGATGCATGATTTTCTGAAGAGGTGATTGTTTCCGTTTAGTACGACACTTTTTTTTCTAGTGTATGTGTTAACCCTCTTTGAAAACGTGCAAATGGCGGATGTCTGGCCGATCGTTTTTAAGTCACCGGGCTACAAGCGCAAACCTTATACTCCTTATGCTTTCAAAATTCTAACGTAGTCTGTTTCACATTCTTGGTATATATTAAAACAATTCCGCAATGTTTTTTGAAAAACCACGAAAATAAAAGTTGTCATTATTTATACCCTCTTGTTAAACGTGCCATTCGTCATGTTTCAACAGACGGCGTCGCAAAGCTGTACCACACATCGGTGCGATATGTGTACCTAGATACTCTCTCGAAGTCATTGCCCAATATGGGACAAACACGTCTGCGGGACATTTGCGATGATAGAATCGTTCTCTAGTATTCGAATCTTCGATTTCTCCGTAATATACTTACATTAGGAAGCGTATCTGGTACCCAGTCCGTTTCTGTGAACGTCAAATAGTAGACATCTTCAACTTTTGTAGTCCTGTCGGCCGGCTATGTGGCCGTGCGGTTCTAAGCGCTTCAGTTTTGAACCGCGTGACCGCTACGGTCGCAGGTTCGAATCCTGCCTTGGGCATGGATGTGTGTGATGTCCTTAGGTTAATTAGGTTTAAGTAGTTCTGAGTTGTAGGGGACTAATGACCTCAGTAGTTAAGTCCCATAGTGCTCAGAGCCATTTGAACCATTTTTTTGTAGTCCTGTCTTCCTCAGTTGCATGTAATATTACGGTATATTGATAATTTTTACTTATGAACCGTCTGACAGTCGGCAACAGAAACCAAAACATTGCATTGAAAGAAGCGTTCAGTTCATAGTGCTGTGGAATGTGGGAAAAAAACCGCAAATTCGCATTCATAAGAAGAACACCGAAAATGCAACAGGAGCGTAATATGTAAGAAATTATCCACGCAACCTGCCACTGATGATGTCTTGCAGAAAATAAAGGCGAAACGCGTATGGCACTAAGATTGTGTTTTATTCAGTTGCTGTCAGACGGTCGATAAGTAAAAATTATCAATATACCGTCAAATAGTAGGACTGCTACTACATAGTACGTAGGGCAGTATTTGCAAACCGATCTGCCAATAGCAGTTCTGTCTTATCACGCAAACACTGCGATATGGATTCTGGAAATGTGCTAATAGCCACAGCCAGCCTCTCGCTTAGAGACGAGGGCTACGGCAAACAGTGGCCGGAGACAAGACACCCCCTAACTCTGTGCACAGCGGTCTGAATGGGTCTTCAGTCTTTGAGTAGTTTTGCCGCCGTGCGTAAACGCTAAACGCATTTTGGTGAAATGTGTTTGCAGCAGTGCCCATCTCGCGCTTCTTTCCGCAACGAGCGTAATCCTGATTGTTTAATAAATCAGCTACTTACGCTTCAGTGGCCGTGCACGAGGCTTTTGGACATCCCTTTACGTGCAATGTGCTCCCCATCTTCCCCCATATCACGACTCCACTGGCGTCTTCCAGGATTCCGTACTCTCCACTACTTGTTAATGTTTCCTCTTCGTATTACACAAAATGACAAGTTCGCTTCGTCAAGGGCAGCTCCATTGCAGAGAGATGCGTGTAAAAATTATGAAGTTCTGGACATCGACGTTTGTTCATCCTATCAAAGCCGATTAATGTTTAACATGCAACCTCATCATTAGAGAGAAATGGTTTCCGAAATTTTCCTCACCTGAATGTTGTTTCCCGTATAGTCGTCGTCTTTGTCGTACCGTTCATCTTAACTGCTGAATACAAACATGGAAAATCGCAGCAGGTGTCAGATACCTTGACGGAGGACTAGAGGCAAAATTCACCACGTTTGAGTACAGTTAAAAACGTAAATAAATTGAATGTGGTTTGCCTCTGATCAGAAGAAGAAATGAGGGCTACTTGGTTCCGTAGGTTAACGTGTGGGGGGAGTTGATATGACGGTATTCGTCGGTCTCTGCCATCACTGCCACGTCACAGAAGCTGTAAAAATACTTTACTTACGACGATAGGAGCAATGGGACCAACACAGTTAAAAATCGTGTTTTATTTTCAGTGCTTTGGGAACTCACCACCGGTGCACTGTCTCTCGTTTCGTGAATACCGATGCTGCAGGGGCTCATATGTTGCTCCATAGTAACGTTACGGAGGCAATTGTCACGACATTTATACATTCGCCACTTCAGTTGAGGACTTTTTGTGATCAAGAAACATATTTTACATCTTACATTCTAGCTACATGGTTAAACGTATCGCATTTTTTCTATTAAATTTTAAGATTATATATCGGTACCAGCGCATTCCGTCATTTTGCCGTTTCCAGCACTCTCTATGGACTCCTGAGAAGTTGACCATCATTCTGCCATGTCTTGTCTCACATATACAGTGTGTGAGAAAACAGTCTGACCCAAAGTGCAGGGCAGAAAGACAGCATTAAAAAAACCAATCCGAGTATAGGAACTAGAAATGGCTGTTGAATATTTACAGCGCTATGCCAGCATGAAAACGGTGGGCAGTTTGAACATTTGCTGCGACATACTTAACGCTAAGTAAGTGGTGGATCACGTTTCCTTTACTTTGTCCTCTTGAAGACATGTTGAAATGTAAAACATGGACATGTGATTGTCTTTATTTCTAAAGAAATGTTGTCTAGAACGTCGGCTAAGTATTACACAGGTGTATGTGATGCTTTGAGTTTTTCTTGTTATCGTCCTGAGACTGCTTAGTCCATAGACTCTGATTACACTTACAGTTTATGTGAATTATCTTTCATTTTGAGTAAAGACGTCCACATGTCAGATTTTAATTACGTTCCTGTAGCGCCCAAAATACGAGTTTTCGACCCCGAGTTGTTGTACTCAAACTACTAAGTTTCACACTGTCTTTCCGCCCTACACCATTGGTCAAATCGTTTCTCTGGAGCCTGTATAACGATGCTGGATGGCGAAACCCTGCTCAACCAGCACTGCTTAAATTGTTCACTTTTATCGTACGCTAGACATACGTCACTGAGTGACTCCCACCCCGGTCGTCCGCCCATATTGCGTCGCGTCACTGGAAAGCCAGCACGCGAAACACAAAATCACCAAACCAGCATCAGATCTGCATAATTACTCTGTACTGATTGTCAGCACATTTAGACGTTAGTCACAAATACATATAGTAGTAATGTAGAAGCTGGATTTATTTTTCTGTTAACTTTCCGTCTGCTGCAACCGACAGAGCTTTGTCGCTGCGTCAGAAACCGATTGTTGCTGCCAGCACCGCGGAATGTTCGCTGTTTTAACTCTCCCGCGAGTAATGGCGGTTTTGTGAAATAAGCGAAAACGGGAGAAAAATTCAGATGCAAGGGTTCATCATCGAAATGAGAGTGAATCCCTACTTGACGCATGTCTACCCACATCAAGAACTCACGTAGGTGTGTGTCGTTCCCCACGTGTGAATCACACTCCCAGTCGCTGGTCAGTTCTACCACTGTAACGCATCCGGACTGTACTGTTTCGTACTCGGTACATTCGTGGATGGCCTTCTGTCACAGCTGCCTCCAGCTGATGTTACGCTACACCCCCGAGAAGGAGGCGATTGAGTGAAAAAATCTCCCGGTAAACATGTAAGTGTCCAAGGAATAGAAAAGCAACTGGAATCACTCAACAGAGGAAAGTCCACTGGACCTGACGGGATACCAATTCGATTCTACACAGAGTACGCGAAAGAACTTGCCCCCCTTCTAACAGCCGTGTACCGCAAGTCTCTAGAGGAACGGAGGGTTCCAAATAATTGGAAAAGAGCACAGGTAGTCCCAGTCTTCAAGAAGGGTCGTCGAGCAGATGCGCAAAACTATAGACCTACATCTCTGACGTCGATCTGTTGTAGAATTTTAGAACATGTTTTTTGCTCGAGTATCATGTCGTTTTTGGAAACCCAGAATCTACTATGTACGAATCAACATGGATTCCGGAAACAGCGATCGTGTGAGACCCAACTCGCTTTATTTGTTCATGAGACCCAGAAAATATTAGATACAGGCTCCCAGGTAGATGCTTTTTTCTTGACTTCCGGAAGGCGTTCGATACAGTTCCGCACTGTCGCCTGATAAACAAAGTAAGAGCCTACGGAATATCAGACCAGCTGTGTGGCTGGATTGAAGAGTTTTTATCAAACAGAACACAGCATGTTGTTATCAATGGAGAGACGTCTACAGTCGTTAAAGTAACCTCTGGCGTGCCACAGGGGAGTGTTATGGGACCATTACTTTTCACAATATATATAAGTGACCTAGTAGATAGTGTCGGAAGTTCCATGCGGCTTTTCGCGGATGATGCTGTAGTATACAGAGAAGTTGCAGCATTAGAAAATTGTAGCGAAATGCAGGAAGATCTGCAGCGGATAGGCACTTGGTGCAGGGAGTTGCAACTGTCCCTTAACATAGACAAATGTAATGTATTGCGAATACATAGAAAGAAGGATCCTTTATTGTATGATTATATGATAGCGGAACAAACACTGGTAGCAGTTACTTCTGTAAAATATCTGGGAGTATGCGTGCGGAACGATTTGAAGTGGAATGATCATATAAAATTAATTGTTGGTAAGGCGGGTACCAGGTTGAGATTCATTGGGAGAGTGCTTAGAAAATGTAGTCCATCAACAAAGGAGGTGGCTTTCAAAACACTCGTTCGACCTATACTTGAGTATTGCTCATCAGTGTGGGATCCGTACCAGATCGGGTTGACGGAGGAGATAGAGAAGATCCAAAGAAGAGTGGCGCGTTTCGTCACAGGGGTATTTGGTAAGCGTGATAGCGTTACGGAGATGTTTAGCAAACTCGAGTGGCAGACGCTGCAAGAGAGGCGCTCTGCATCGCGGTGTAGCTTGCTCGCCAGGTTTCGAGAGGGTGCGTTTCTGGATGAGGTATCGAATATATTGCTTCCCCCTACTTATACCTCCCGAGGAGATCACGAATGTAAAATTAGAGAGATTAGAGCGCGCACGGAGGCTTTCAGACAGTCGTTCTTCCCGCGAACCATACGCGACTGGAACAGGAAAGGGAGGTAATGACAGTGGCACATAAAGTGCCCTCCGCCACACACCGTTGGGTGGCTTGCGGAGTATAAATGTAGATGTAGATGAAATCGTAAAGAAGTACCGTCAAAACGTTTTTATCGAAGCCAAATAACTCACTGATGCTGTTTTATTACGCTCGCGTGGATCACACGCGTCGTGCGGAATACGTGGAACGGTAAGAGCTGGAACGTATTTACACTCCATGGATTTGAAGACGTATAATGGACAGAAAAATTGCTCTACAGCCAAGGAGAAATCTTAGTCGTGTACGTAGAATTAGCGAATATGTTGTCACCAGGCATCGCTTATGATGACGTAACTAAAAAGTTGACAGCATCATTTCTTTGTATCGATGTGTTAAATGGTAACAGATAAGAAAGGATTCCTCGAATGCCTTTACACACTGCTCATGATAGGAGGACGACTGCATTCGAGTCAACAATTAATTCACTGAGAAGGCAAAGAAATGGAAAAAGCCTCCACAGAATCGGTTGGCGGGAATCATATAGTTTTCTGGCCATTTCCTCACGACTACGTCTCATGTGTGGCATTATGCTTTAAGAAGTGACACCCGTAACGTCCTATTTTTACACGGAATAAAAACCTACGACTTGTGCTTTATCTAGTACAAATGACGAACCAGTATCGAGATAAGAAGAAAACGTTGCTTGTAGAGTAAATTCATAATAGTGGGTTAGAGGTTAACGCTCTGTCGTGTCAAAAATTTTCGCCATTCGTAGAGCTTCAGAAATGACGACCGACACAGCCAACATCCCTGCTTTCATCCAACCCAAGGATTTTGGGAAATGTTTGCCGCGTAGCGTGTGCTGTTGTCATTTGGGTTGAAATTCTCCCTTTTGAAAGAGTGTCCAAACATTCCTGAGTGATCGGTCAGTGGGCAAACTGTAACGACGTTTGTTTCACGTGTCTTTGTGATGGTCGGCAAGCGCGGGAGCTCACCGCTGTCAGCCCAGCCCTAGAAACGCATATGCAGATGTGTAGTCATACTGTGGAAAATTTACCTATGTTCCATACACATGGCGTTCCATGATACACAACCGTGACGTTATAATATATACACTCCCGTCCTCTTTATTACGAGAGATTGTCACAACCCACATATGCAGCCCCTACCTTATCCTCTGTTGACCAAGATGATACGTCCAGTGTTCCAAAAGATTCCACCGTGTTAACGTTGTAGTTGCATCTTCCTCCTCAAAGTAGTTCTGCGACGTCTCACACATTCCGGCCACGTATCAAATCAATATCAGTGTTGCCTTGATGACGACACAGAGTAAATTACTCATTAATATCTGCTTCTACAAAACGCGTTGTGCACTCTCCGTCGTGTTTAAATGGTCCTTACTAGAAGACTGTAGTAGAAACTGGCGCCAGTCATACATGTACGTAATCTTTGAAAACTGTGACCCAATTACGGGAAACAGTTGCTGTACTAGAACCACTGTCTACTACTAGAAGTTTTAATTTGTCATTGATACACTGACTTTTGCGTAACAAAGCGTCTGTTGTACTTAGGAGATTTGCATGAATAATGCATGCTACGGCACTTCTGTTGCTTTCAGACCGATGCCTCGACGTAAACATCGAAACTTCCAGTTGCTATTGAAGTTTTGGAGCCAGTGAAGATGTGGTTCTGGAGGAAGTATTTTGCTGCTTTCAGTTTAGTCAGTATTGGTAACATTTGAAGCTACTTTCTCTTCTCGTCGGAAGAAACTGGTAGCACCTCTTGGTTCCGGCAGATTACACTTTACCGTTCCTGCACGTACAACCACCACGTCACACAGTGTGTGTTACTCTTGTGCCGTACCTTTATAGTGAGAGCAGAAAGGAGAAAAAAGACAGCTGATATCAGTATATTTAACGAAGTCATTCATTTCTGTGTACGTTATTCACCTCTTGCTGTGTGCCCTGCTCTGTTTGGGAAAGGAGGAAGCGTCGGTAGCAAACTTTTGTCAACGGCTGAATCTGGAGGTCGTCCGTACTAGCGAGGCGATGAAGGCATTTGCGAACTAGGGGTAAATGTGTTTAATTTTTTTTATTTCATCGCATTGGTGAATAGACTGAATCAGCATAGTGTGGTCTCCCCTAATCCACAGAAGATACGATAAGAAATGTTACGTTCTTCCGATTAATCTACAGCTAAGAAAAACCTTCAACTTCTCGTCGTAATCGCAGTTCCTTCCAGTTCACCGCCCTGTAATTCGTCAGAATCAGATGAACGGACAATTCAAATGACGCAGTGTTTACAATATACTGTTGCGAAAACAGCTGTGCGCCTAAAATTCCGTTACAACGGGGAACGGAGTGGCTCGCGACGGCATTCTTCCCTCAGACGCTGTCCGTGCTCTTGTCGAGTTAAACTTTTGTATCTGTTCAGGATTACTTTAGAAAGATTCATGTCCTGTCGTCGTGTTGCCAGACGAGGTGTCGACGTCTGCGACGCTGCTCCCCCACGTCCGGACGCAAATGATTCGACCAACTGCCCCGTAGAATAGCCGCTGCACAAATTGAATTTTTTTTTGGGAAATCTGATTTTTGCGGCATCTCTGACGACAGAAAAATGTGAAGCCCTTTTCTTATACAAAAGTCTGTATTCCTATATTTTTTGTTGGTAACAGTACTCTAAATATTTTTACGTAAAACGCTAGGCAAAGTATTACACTTAGATGAGGCAAGTGGCAAACGAGGGAAAATGTTAGAAATATGGCGTGCTTCCCAGACTTGACTGTTCCTTTCGCTTCAGTTGTGTTACACATATTCAGGTCTGGGGAGGGCGTCTCTTGCTGATACACTGTGGAGACGTCGCAACATCGACACTCGCGAGTCATTCATTACCGACGATCCTGCACTGGCAAACAAGCCACGCCTGTAATCTAGTGACCCTGGCCTCACATTCTTATTACTAAAGTACTGAAGAAACAATTTTTTTCTATTTCAATGTGTCTCATTTTTGCTCTACTATACGCTTAATACACCTTGAAAACGTAAACGGCGGACATCTTTCCGACTGGTTTCAACTCTGCTAGCTACAGCTGCCAGCTAATATAATTATTAATCGCTCTGTCTGGTGATTGTGCAAAAGGATCGCGCGAGCCGAGTAGACGACATGTTTACATCGCTGTGACATCTTCTTCCCGGAAGTGGTGCTGTGGTCTCCTGTACATTCCGGTCGTGTATAAAAACAGGCCAGTACCCGTCTTCTTGACAATGTGGAAACACGTACAGTTATCCTTTTTGTAACCTGTTGTCAAGTATGCTGGCCATTCTCTATCGTGTTTGAATACTTGGTACCACAAAGCCGCAAAAGAAATAAGTGCGCAACCTGTATCTACACTTAGTTCACAACCGTGCACCAGTAAACGTAACTTTTGTCGCTCAGTACAGCACCTTCCAACGCTTTAACGGACGTGGATACTTTTGAACACCCGTTTATGTGCAACCTCCTCCTCCTCCCCATGTTTTCACTGGCGTCCGTAACAAGTCCGTACCCTCCACCATTTGTTAATGTCTCCTCTCGATATTAGGGAGACACCGAAAAGTTCGCTGTACCGAGGATAGTTGCAATGCAGAGGCTATGAGCGTAAATGTTATGAAGCTCGCAAAATAGAGGCTTCTTCGGACTAACGTTTCATAAGCAAACATGCCTAGAGAAAAGCAGTTGCCCAAAGTTTCGTCTTGTCAATGTTGTGTCCCGTGTGAACGTCATATCTGTCGCACCGTTCACCTTACCTCCTCAGTAACCAGGCTAGGTGTTAAATCATAGAAAATATTAAATTCTGGTCGAGGTCTACGTGGTTCCATAGATTGTTGTCCACATGTTTCAGATGTTTATTGAAATACAAAGATAAGTTAATATCGCCGTATTCAACAGCCTCTGAGTCATCAATACCGAATCACAGACTATAAAAAAGAGTACCGCCATTACTCACGTTGATGGTAACAATGTGACCAATGCAGCTAAAAATTTTGCTTCGTTTTCAATGCTTTGGCAATTGACCGACGGTGCATAGTCTTTACTTTCATTAATATTGACTCTGTGCGGTCTCACGTGTTGCCCCATAACAGCGCGACTGATACGCTTGTCACGACACTTGTACATTACTACTTTACCTGAGGACATTTTGTAATCAAGAAACGTATTTCACATCTATTTCCTTAGCGCCTTTGTTAAACGTATCATAGTTATCATCCACTGAATTTTAAAGTTACAAATTGCTACCAATGCATTCCGTCATTTTGCCGTTTTCCACACTTTCCATCAAAGATTAAGTGTACTGGACTCTAGAGAATTCGACCAACCCTCTGTCACGCCTCGTCTGGCATTCGCAGGGTGCGGAAACACAATTTGACCAAAAGTGTAGGGCACAAGGACGGCATCAAATGAAAGAATCTCAATATAGAAGCCATAGGTCGCACGTGAATATTTAAGGCGCTATGTCAGCATGATGACGGTGGTCGGTTTGAACATTTGCTACAGATAATTATGTTAATTAAGTGGATGCTTATCTGTCATTCATTTTGGCTCTTTTATGAGATATTGAAAAACGAAACATCCTGTTCTTCAAATATTCTGTTTACGTATACACGTTCTGCAAATGCAGATCGTAGTAATATAGAAGCCGACTTTACCTCTCCGTTAATTCTCCAAATCTCGCAGACCACGGAGCTCTGTC
Source organism: Schistocerca piceifrons (assembly GCF_021461385.2). NCBI lineage: Eukaryota > Metazoa > Arthropoda > Insecta > Orthoptera > Acrididae > Schistocerca > Schistocerca piceifrons. The sequence goes on from NW_025727759.1 coordinate 1,096,095, forward strand.
GGTGCATCAGCGGTCGATTGTTGCTGTAGGCGCCACAGAAAGATGGCAGTTAGATTCTGACTTTCTCCGGAGTAACTGGGATTCTATTAAAGAAATGAAAACAGAAAGAAGTAACGAACGCGGCAGCTAGCAGTCAGACAGTACTTTTCTTTTAGTTTAATGCGACGACAATTTAAAAAGATAAAGTGTTTTATCTATTAAAAAAATCAAAGTTTAAAGTTACGCTCGCAACAGACAAACTCACTAAAAGTTATCGTCCTTGTCACATTTCATTTTACACACAATCGAATCAGACTATTTCTAATGAGCTACACATAATTAAGCCTGTAATTCATGACGAACTTGACTGTTACTATTCCTACTGTTGTATCTTCCTTACGTAACGAACGAGCAAAACGCACACATGAGATAGTAGTCTTGTGTCTAGCACGCTATCTCCCAGGAAACAATACCTCCAGCCAGAGCATTTCCGGTTGCCACAAATGAATGATTTTGTCATTACCTCTACACCTAATTCATATGTGACGTTCCAAACTGAATTACGTAGGCCTACTACATTGCGTGAATGAATGCGGCAGTTTTCTCGGCAACAACGATAAACAAGCAAAGAAATAGAAAGACTTGGCTATAGATGTCTGCCATCACAGGGCTGTCGTGACAGCTGAGTCTTCCGTGACGTCTTAATGGTGACGACAGCGGATGAGGGGCGTTTAGAGACGGCAGCAGACCACACTGACGTGTGACGTCACTTGGCAACCAAGTCTTCTTGTATCCGCTGCAATTAATCATTTATTTTTATCGATCATTTCATACGTATACATTTTCGGTAAATTAACCATCATCTGGTGCCAAGATGCCCCTGTGGGAGATTTTAATTACGTTCCGGTACCGCCGAAAATGTGCAAATTGCGACGCCTAAATGCTATTCTCAAATTTCTGTGTTTCATGCAGCCTTTCCAGGCTACACTTTTCATCATATATTTTCTATGTACCCTGTACAACGATACGGGATGGCAAACTTCGCTGAATCAGCACTGCTTAAATTTTTAATCTTTTACGTACACTGCACATATGTCATTCAATGACTCCCACGCCGATCGTCCACCTATATTTTGCTACGTCACTGGAACGCTAGCACGCGACACACAAACCGTGAAACCAGCATCAGATACTCATAACTACACTGTACAGAGTGTGAGCAAATTTAAAAGTTAATCACAAACGTAGACAGTAGTAATGTAGAAGCTGAATTTCTGTCTCTGCTAGTCTTCCGTCTCCTGCAGCCGACAGAGCTTTGTCGCTGCCTCAGTGACTGATTGTTGCTGCTACCACGAGGATCGGTGTTAATTTTAGCTCTCCCGCGAGTAATGGCGGTTTTCTGAGATAAACGAAAACGGGAGGAAAATATATATGCAAGTGTTCGTCATCGAAACGATAGTGAATCCTTAATTGGTACAGCGACTGAATTTTTAATATTCAGGAACAGCAGAATCTGGCGTTGCCCGCCAATTGCGAGATGCGTGTCCATTCCCACACGTGAATCACACTCCTAGTCGCTGGTAGTTGTACCATTGTAATGCATTCAGAGTGTGCTGTTTTGCACTCTGCACCTACACGGATAGCCTTCTGCCTCAGCTGATCTTACCCTACACTCCTGAGAAGGAGGAGATTCTGTGAGTAAATCTTCCGGAAAACACGTACACTACTCGTCAAAAAATACCGTCAAAACGTTTTTATCCAAGCCAATTACCGCATGTGATACTTTTATTATGCTCAGTTGCATGATATGCGTTGTGCGGAGTATGCGTAGCGATAAGGGATGGAGCTCCACGGTTTTGAAGACATATGATGGCTAGAAAAATTCCTCTCGGGTCAAGGCGAAACCTTAAACACGTACATAGGATTAGCAGATATGTAGTCACCACCCATCGATTGTCAAGACATAATAAAGAAGTTGACAGCGTCGTGTGTTTCGTATCGACGCGGATTATAATCGCGGTGTTAGAACGTGTTTTACTTCGTACAATGTGTCCAACTGTTGTCCCGCTTCTACAGATTGCGTTCGTATCTAGTAACGGATATGGAAAAAGAACTATCGTCGGCTTTTACACACTGCATATGTGAAGAGGAGAACCGCAGTGAAGGTCACAACTAATTTACTGGAAAGGCGATAAAAACAAAAAACAAAAAATCTTCTGTCCACGATATATCTCTGTCATGTCGCCGGAGAGCAATGATCGCGAGAACGAAAGTCACCAAGGCTTTATTTTACGGCGCCTGACTGCGTTATACGCTGCTCTTTGGCGCATGCGGACACACACCACGTTTCATACCTTAGGCCATAGAGATACACATATATAAGGCACGTGCATCTATCCTTGCTGTGTTGTGGTTCGAAACCAAGGCAGTTGCAGTATTTATAAAAACTTCATTCTGCAGCATTTATAGGTAGAATCAAGGACTGTTTTCAACAACTGATCTCCTTGTTGTATTAGTATCACACACGTAGTAATGAAGTTGAGCTAATTTCCCCAAGATTCGCAGTGTTAATCCGATAACTGTCCTTATTGCAGTTGGCCACGTGAAATGACATCAAACGTTCCAAACACTGCCCTGACAATTCTTTATTTTCACAAACGACAGAATACAGTAATACGACGAATTCCTGTTCTTGTTGGAATGTGGCTCATTTAGCTGACCGCTTCCACAGAATCGGTTTGGCGGGAAGCATATAGTTTTCTGGTCGTTTCATCGGGAGTACGTGTGAGGTGTGTTGTTATGCTTTAAGAACTAACATCCCTGATGTCCGAATTTACACAGAATACGAGTCTATGATCCCTGCATAATCCAGTACAGGTAGCGACACAGTATCGAGATATGAAGCGTGATGTACCGAATACGTCACTCATGGAAGACATTAATATACCGAGTTAGAGATTAACATCCTGTTGTCTCAAAATTTTCGCCATTCGGAGCGTTTTAGACCTGACGACCGACACGCATCCCTACTTTCTACCTATGCAACGCTTTTGAAACAGGTTTGGTGCGTAGCTTGTGGAGTCAGTTGGGTTAAAATTCTCCCTTTTTAAAGAGTGTGTCCAAACATTCCTCAGTGCTCCGCCACCGGGCAAACTGTAACGACTTTTGTTTCACGTGCGCTTGTGACGGTCTGTGCAAGCACTTGCATAGTAAGCAGCGCTGGTAATTCACTGCCGTCCACCAAGCCCGGGAAACGCACAATATGCAGATGTAGACACCTACTTTGGAAAGTGTACGCACGTTCTGTACTCATCGCGGCAGTCCTCGTTACGTGGTACACTACCGTGACGTCACACGGACACACTCGCCCTGTTTATGACGGCCGACTCTGCAGCGCCAAACGTGCAGCCCCTGCCTTCGACACAGCTCGGCCTTACAGTATTCTTACTAAGTCGATATGTTTAGTATTGCAAAAGATTTGTCCTATTATGAAGTTTTAGCATCTAAATGGTGTACTACTACTGCTTTAATATACTATCAAAACATATAAATGGCGTACATCTAAGCGATCGCTAGGAAAACAGGGATTGCAAGTTCCAAACGCACAAATTTCCGTCGCTTTGTTTTCTGCATCGACAATCGAATCGCAAAGCCTTTGTTGCCAAAGAGTTTTCATTGTAGTTTGCTTCTTCCTCTGCGAAGTAGTACTGTGACTTCTTACACACTCCAGCCACGTACCAGCTCAGTATGAAAGTCGCCTCGATGACAATAGAGAAGTAATGTTTCATTTCAAGGTTCTGGTACGAAGTCTGGTGTGCGCTCCTCGACGTGTCCGAAAAGTCCATACTACTAGGAATCTGTACTACAAATTGGCACACGCCGTATATGTAATGCAATTCTTTGGAAACCATGTCCCAATTAGGGCACACGCAATCACTGAGTCGAAACTACTGTGCACTATTAGAATCTTTCGTCTGCCTGACTCTACATAGGTAGCGTCACAGGTACTCTGAACATTTCAGGTAATGTCGCCTACTACTTTTGTTTCGTTCAGAACGATGCTTCGAAGTAAATATCAAAACTTGCAGAATAAAAGAGCATAGTGTTGTCCTCCTTAATGCACAGGAAACGCGATAAGGAATGTTGCGCTCCTCCGATTACGCCGCAGCTAAGAAAAGCGTGCAGCTCATCAGCGTAATCGCATTTCCCTCCGCGTCACACCTCTGTCATTCGTCAGTACGAGATAAACGACCAACTAAAATGACGCGGTGTTTATAAATTGCCGCGAAACCTCCTTAGGCCGAGAATTCCGTTACAACTGGCAAGGGAGTTGCTCGCAACGGCATTCCTGCATCGGACGCTGTCCGTGTTCTCGCCGAGTTAAACGTTGGTAGCAGTTCATGATTATTTTAAAAAGGTCCATCGCCCCTTTTTTTTGGGTACCGTATCACTGCCGTCGTGCTGCCAGGGAACTTGCCGATGTCTGCGACTCTGTTTCCCCGCGCCGGGACGTAAATGATTCGACGAGTTGCTCTGGACTACAGCTGCCGTCCAGGTCGTAATTACTGTCGCATAATCTGATCTGTGCGGCCCCTTTGATGGCACAATACGTAAAGCCTATGTATGAAATAAAAAAGTTTGCATCCTTGAGTTTAGCGTTGATAACAGTACTTTAAATATTTTTGCCTAAAACACAAGTGCGAAATATTATACAAAGTTGTTGTTGTTGTGGTCTTCAGTCATGAGACTGGTCTGATGCAGCTCTCCATGCTACCCTATCCTGTGCAAGCTTCTTCATCTCCCAGTGCCTACTGCAACCTACATCCTACTGAATCTGTTTAGTGTATTCATCTCTTGGTCTCCCTCTACGATTTTTACCCTCCACGCTGCCCTCCAATGCTAAATTTGTGATCCCGTGATGCCTCAGAATATGTCCTACCAACCGGTCCCTTCTTGTCAAGTAATGCCACAAATTCCTCTTCTCCCCAATACTATTCACTACCTTCTCATTAGTTATGTGATCTACCCATCTAATCTTCAGCATTCTTCTGTAGCACCACATTTTGAAAGCTTTATCCTCTATTTATCGTCCATGTTTTACTTCCATACATGACTACACTCCATACAAATACTTTCACAAACGACTTCCTGGCACTTAAATCTATACTCAATGTTAACAAATTTCTCTTCTTCAGAAACGCTTTCCTTGCCATTGCCAGTCTACATTTTATATCTTCTCTACTTCGACCTTCATCAGTTATTTTGCTCCCTAAATAGCAAAACTCCTTTACTACTTTAAGTGTCTCATTTCCTAATCTAATTCCCTCAGCATCACCCGACTTAATTCGACTACACTCCATTACCCTCGTATGCTTTTGTTGACATTCATCTTATATTCTCCTTTCAAGACACTGTCCATTCCGCTCAAGTGCTCTTCCAAGTCCTTTGCCGTCTCTGACAGAATTACACTGTCATCGGCGAACCTCAACGTTTTTATTTCTTCTCCATGGATTTTAATACCTACTCCGAATTTTTCTTTTGTTTCCTTCACTGCTTGCTCAATATACAGATTGAATAACAATCGGGGATAGGCTACAACCCTTTCCGACTCCCTTCCCAACCACTGCTTCCCTTTCATGCCCCTCGACTCTTATAAGTGCCATCTGGTTTCTGTACAAATTGTAAATAGCCTTTCGCTCCCTGTATTTTACCCCTGCCACTCTTCTATACACAGTTAAGCCGAATACATTTTTCCGACAGTTCTCCGTCCCTGCAGCCGACAAAGCTTTGCCACAGCCTCAGCTGCTGACTGTCGCTGCTGGCGCTCCGAAATGTCGGCAGGTCCACTCCCTCGCGAGTGACGGCGGTTTCCTGGCCTAAAGGAAAGCGGGAAAAGTTTTTCGAATATGCCCACAGAAGAACGTCGCGTCGCCTGCCATTTACGAGATGCGTAACCATTGCCACATGTCATAATCACACTCCTAGTCGCTGGCTATTTGCACTGTTTTCGTGCATCCGGACACTGCAGTTTCGCAGTCCGCACATTCATGGCTGTCCTTCTGTCACAGCTGCCTCCAGCTGATGGTATCCTAAACTTCTGAGGAGTAGGGGGAGGAGCTTTTGTGAGAAAATCTTCAAGAAAACACGGATGGAAATCGTCAAAAAATACCGTCAAAACATATTTATCCGTGCCAGGTAACGCATTTGATTCTGCTTTATTGTGCTGACCTGGATGACACGCGATGCGTGGTAAGAGGTGTAACGTATTTTTACGCTCCAAGATTATGAAGACTTGCAACGGCTAGAATGATTCGTCTTGAGTCAAGGCGAAATCTTAATCATATATGTATTATCAACGTGTATTTTGTCAACCAGCATCGATTGTGAAAATGTAATAAAACCAGTCGACAATATCTTCTGTTTTGTGCCGATGCGGAATTTAAACGCCGTGTGAGAAACTGTTTCCTTCTTTGGGGCAATGTGTCCAGCAGTTGCTTCTCTACTTATACATGTTCCACTAGTAACTGGCAACTGGAAAAAAAAAGATCTATCCAGGACCTTCACACACAGCATCTATGAGAACAAAGATCACGTTCAAGACAAACGGCGGTAGAAAATTAGAATAAAAACTTTGTGTCATCCATATTCTTTTGTCCTTTTGCTGGGCAGAGCCAGTGGCGTGATCGAACGCCACCAAAGCTTCATTCACGGTGCCTGAATGCGTTATTTGCCGCACGTTGGCCAGTGTAAGACTTCAGACTCACACTATTTTCCGTACCTTCGGCCGACCTCGAAATTCTTCCGTAGTGTCCTTCATATTCCTGCCATTTATTAAAACACTCTGACAATTTTTTTTTATTATCACGTGAAACAAAAGTTATCATTTTGATTTCCTCTTATTGAATGAGCTGTCCCTCGTGTCGCATCGCAGAGTTGTCCCACAAGTCAGTGCGATTTGTATATCTATGTACTCTTTCTAAATCATTCCCCAGTGTGGGATAAGCACATCTGCGAGAAATTTGTTATCATACAATTATTATCTACTGTTTGAATCTCTGATTTGTTGGTAATATACATATTTAGGGATGTGCGTGAGGTCTTCAAATCGTCTCTTTGACAGTAAAATAGTAGGACTGTTAATACATTCCACATAGGGCCGTCATTGCAAATCGATCTTCCATAGCAGTTCTGTCTTATCACGGAAACACTGCAATATCGATGCTGCAAATGTCCTTGTAACCACAGCCAACCTCTCGCTTAGGGGCATAGGCTCCATCACACAACACTGATTGATTACTCTATCACATGTTTTCTGGCCATCCCTAAACGCCTAATCTTTTCAGGTGCAAAACCCTTCCACCAGTGCCCGCCTCGCATTTCTTTCGACAACCAGCGTAACCCTGGTCGGTTAACAGAGGAGCCGCTAACGATGTAGTGGGCCTGGATAAGACTTTTGAACATCCCCTTACGTCTGACCTCATCATACTCTTCCAACTTATATTTTCACTGGCGTCCGTAAGGGATTCGTACTCTACATTACTTGTTGACCTCTTCGTTTCACAATACGAAAACACCACCAAGTTCGTTTCATCGTCGATAGTTTGCTCAGCGGAGACCATGGGTCTGAAACGTGTGAATCTTGGAACGTACCGCAGACGTTCGTTCCGGCTAGTAGAATCGATTAAGGTTTAACATGTAAACAGGACTACAGAGAAGTGGTTTCCGAAATTTGGTCATCCCAATGTTGTGTCCCGCGTGGACGCTGTCTGTGTCGCGCCGTTCCTCTTGACTGCTCAGTACAAACATGGAAACTCGCGGCAGGTATCCGATTCTGTTAGCCCACCTTGATGCAGGGCTAGAAGCAATATTCACCACATTTCAGTATAATCAAAACAGTTAATAAGTAGAATAGTGTTTGCCTCTGGTCAGGAGAAGGAGTAGGGGCTACTTGGTTCCATAGAGTATCGTTCTTGTGATATATATCGAACTAAGAAAGAGTAATCAATTTCACCGTATTCATGCTGCTCCGAAACATTACTTCAACATCATAGACGGTATAAATTTATTTCGTCTTTAATTTTAAACGCTTTGGCAACCGACCAACGGTGCTTGCCTTCACTAATACCTGTTCTGTGGGGCCTCATGCGTTGCCCTACAATAGCGTGACAGACACTCTTGTCCGACATTTCTGCGTCCACCACTCTACTAGAGGACTTTTTGTAATCAAGAAACGTATTTCACGTCTAATTCAGTAGTGCTTTGTTATAAGTGTCACATTTCCTTTTACGTAGTTACTGTCTACTGAATTTTAAAATTACTAGTCGCTACCAACGTATTCCCGCTATTTTGCCGTTCTTAGCACTTTCTACCAAAGATTAAGTGTACTGGACTCGTGAGAATTCGAACAACAGAGTGTAATGCATCGTCTGGCATACACAGGGCGCGGAAAACCAATCTGACGAAGACAGTATCAAATGAAGGAATCTGAGTATAGAAAACACAGGTCGCAATTAAATCTTTCAACCACTATGCCAGTATGAAAACGGTGGTCAGTTTGAACATTTTCTATACATACTCATGTTAACTAAGTGGTGTCTCATTTTTCACTAATTTTGACCTTTTTGAGATATATCCAAACAAGAAACATGGACATGTGGGTGTCCTCATTCCTGAAGAAGTACTAGACGTGTTGGTGATGTTTTGAAGTTATCTTGTTCCCATCGTGACGACTGCTTAGTCCGAACGTTCTGTTTACGTATACATTTTCTGTAAATTACCTATCAGTTTGAACAAGGACCTCCGTATGTCAGATTTCAATTACGTTCCTGCACCACTGAAAATATACATTTACCACTTTTACATCTACATCTACATCTATACTCCGCGAGCCACCTTACGGTGTGTGGCGGAGGGTACTTATTGTACCACTATCTGATCCCCCCTTCCCTGTTCCATTCACGAATTGTGCGTGGCAAGAACGACTGCTTATAAGTCTCCGTATTTGCTCTAATTTCTCGGATCTTTTCGTTGTGATCATTACGCGAGATATATGTGGGCGGTAGTAATATGTTGCCCATCTCTTCCCGGAATGTGCTCTCTCGTAATTTCGATAATAAACCTCTCCGTATTGCGTAACGCCTTTCTTGAAGTGTCCGCCACTGGAGCTTGTTCAGCATCTCCGTAGCGCTCTCGCGCTGACTAAATGTCCCCATGACGAATCGCGCTGCTTTTCGCTGGATCATGTCTATCTCTTCTATTAATCCAACCTGGTAAGGGTCCCATACTGATGAGCAATACTCAAGAATCGGACGAACAAGCGTTTTGTAAGCTACTTCTTTCGTCGATGAGTCACATTTTCTTAAAATTCTTCCTATGAATCTCAACCTGGCGCCTGCTTTTCCCACTATTTGTTTTATGTGATCATTCCACTTCAGAACGCTCCGGATAGTAACTCCTAAGTATTTTACGGTCGTTACCGCTTCCAATGATTTACCACCTATGGCATAATCGTACTGGAATGGATTTCTGCCCCTATGTATGCGCATTATATTACATTTATCTACGTTTAGGGAAAGCTGCCAGCTGTCGCACCATGCATTAATCCTCTGCAGGTCCTCCTGGAGTACGTACGAGTCTTCTGATGTTGCTACTTTCTTGTAGACAACCGTGTCATCTGCAAATAGCCTCACGGAGCTACCGATGTTGCCAACTAAGTCATTTATGTATATTGTAAACAATAAAGGTCCTATCACGCTTCCCTGCGGTACTCCCGAAATTACCTCTACATCTGCAGATTTTGAACCGTTAAGAATGACATGTTGTGTTCTTTCTTCTAGGAAATCCTGAATCCAATCACAAACCTGGTCCGATATTCCGTAAGCTCGTATTTTTTTCACTAAACGTAAGTGCGGAACCGTATCAAATGCCTTCCTGAAGTCCAGGAATACGGCATCAATCTGCTCGCCAGTGTCTACGGCACTGTGAATTTCTTGGGCAAATAGGGCAAGCTGAGTTTCACATGATCTCTGTTTGCGGAATCCATGTTGGTTATGATGAAGGAGATTTGTATTATCTAAGAACGTCATAATACGAGAACACAAAACATGTTCCATTATTCTACAACAGATTGACGTAAGCGAAATAGGCCTATAATTATTCGCATCTGATTTATGACCCTTCTTGAAAATGGGAACGACCTGCGCTTTCTTCCAGTCGCTAGGTACTTTACGTTCTTCCAGCGATCTACGATAAATTGCTGATAGAAAGGGGGCAAGTTCTTTAGCATAATCACTGTAGAATCTTAAGGGTATCTCGTCTGGTCCGGATGCTTTTCCGCTACTAAGTGATAGCAGTTGTTTTTCAATTCCGATATCGTTTATTTCAATATTTTCCATTTTGGCGTCCGTGCGACGGCTGAAGTCAGGGACCGTGTTACGATTTTCCTCAGTGAAACAGTTTCGGAACACTGAATTCAGTATTTCTGCCTTTCTTCGGTCGTCCTCTGTTTCGGTGCCATCGTGGTCAACGAGTGACTGAATAGGGGATTTAGATCCGCTTACCGATTTTACATATGACCAAAACTTTTTAGGGTTCTTGTTTAGATTGTTTGCCAATGTTTTATGTTCGAATTCGTTGAATGCTTCTCTCATTGCTCTCTTTACGCTCTTTTTCGCTTCGTTCAGCTTTTCCTTATCAGCTATGATTCGACTACTCTTAAACCTATGATGAAGCTTTCTTTGTTTCCGTAGTACCTTTCGTACATGATTGTTATACCACGGTGGATCTTTCCCCTCGCTTTGGACCTTAGTCGGTACGAACTTATCTAAGGCGTACTGGACGATGTTTCTGAATTTTTTCCATTTTTGTTCCACATCCTCTTCCTCAGAAATGAACGTTTGATGGTGGTCACTCAGATATTCTGCGATTTGTGCCCTATCACTCTTGTTAAGCAAATATATTTTCCTTCCTTTCTTGGCATTTTTTATCACACTTGTAGTCATTGATGCAACCACTGACTTATGATCACTGATACCCTCTTCTACATTCACGGAGTCGAAAAGTTCCGGTCTATTTGTTGCTATGAGGTCTAAAACGTTAGCTTCACGAGTTGGTTCTCTAACTATCTGCTCGAAGTAATTCTCGGACAAGGCAGTCAGGATAATGTCACAAGAGTCTCTGTCCCTGGCTCCAGTTCTGATTGTGTGACTATCCCATTCTATACCTGGTAGATTGAAGTCTCCCCCTATTACAATACTATGATCACGAAACTTCTTCACGACGTTCTGCAGGTTCTCTCTGAGGCGCTCAACTACTACGGTTGCTGATGCAGGTTGTCTATAGAAGCATCCGACTATCATATCTGACCCACCTTTGATACTTAACTTAACCCAGATTATTTCACATTCGCATTCGCTAATAACTTCACTGGATATTATTGAATTCTTTACTGCTATAAATACTCCTCCACCATTGGCGTTTATCCTATCCTTGCGGTATATATTCCATTCTGTGTCTAGGATTTCGTTACTGTTCACTTCCGGTTTTAACCAACTTTCCGTTCCTAATACTATATGCGCACTATTTCCTTCAATAAGAGATACTAATTCAGGAACCTTGCCCTGGATACTCCTGCAGTTTACCAATATTACGTTGACTTTTCCTGTTTTTGGTCTCTGAGGACGGACGTTCTTTATCAACGATGATAATGTCCTCTCTGGTAAGCCGTCAGGTATTTTATCGTTTCGCCCAAGGGGGGGGGGGGGGTCCCTCTAACCTAAAAAACCCCCGTGTGCACGCCACACGTACTCTGCTACCCTAGTAGCTGCTTCCGGTGTGTAGTGCACGCCTGACCTGTCTAGGGGGGCCCTACAGTTCTCCACCCAATAACGGAGGTCGATGAATTTGCAACCATTATAGTCGCAGAGTCGTCTGAGCCTGTATGCTACACAGAACAGAAGCCACAGACACGGGTAGAGTCAGCGTTGACATTTTAATGACCCTCCCTCCGCCACTAGAAAAATGAGCAAAAGGAACAGACAGTCAGGCAGCCTCGAAACTTTCCGCTGCGAAATTGATTGCTCTCGCTATTCCCTACTCTTACCAGGTCCTCTTTCTTTCCTAGTTTTAAATGATTGAATTAAATCTGTCCTTCGTTGCTACTTTTGAATATGAAAGTTGAAATTGGTTTTTTCATAAAAAATAAAGTGTTTAGTGCTGTGGATCTTAATTACTGTCTTCTTGGATGGAAATCAAGTAAACTCAAGGTTAAAGTTGTTCCTAGCATCCAGCGTAAGAAACAGTTTTTCAAGATCTGCGTCTTGATGTAGGTCTGAAAATTTCTTGACGCTGTTATTGAAGAGCAAGTTAGACGGATACGATTCTGAACAACTGTAACAGTCTGTGTCGTTAGAGCAAGTTCCACAAATTTTCGCTTTTCATTATAGAGAATCTGTTCATTCCAAAAGACCGTGTTATTAAACAGGAATCGCACAGTACTACCAAGCACTGAAAATCCTAAGTCTTCTGCTTGCATGCACTTTCATCGTAATTACTATGAGAGGAAAGAGAGCATAGTATTCGGTTCAGAAAAGAGAAAAAAATTATCTTTTAAGACAATAATTATTATTTAATACACTACTGGCCATTAAAATTGCTACACCAAAAAGCAATGCAGATGATAAACGGGTATCACTGCAAAAATATATTATACTAGAACTGACATGTGATTACATTTTCACGCAATTTGGGTGCATAGAACCTGAGAAATCAGTACCCAGAACAACCACCTCTGGCCGTAATAACGGCCTTGATACGCCTGTGCATTGAGTCAAACAGTGCTTTGATGGCGTGTAGAGCTGCCGATGCAGCTTCAACACAATACTACAGCTCATCAAGAGTAGTGACTGGCGTATTGTTACGAGGCAGTTGCTCGGCAACCATTGACCAGACGTTTTCAATTAGTGAGAGATCTGGAGAATGTGCTGGCCAGGGCAGCAATCGAACATTTTATGTATCCAGAAAGGCCCGTACAGGACCTGAAACATGTGGTCGTGCATTATCCTGCTGAAATGTAGGGTTTCGCAGGGATAGAATGAAGGGTAGAGCCACGGGTCGTAATACATCTCAAATGTAGCGTCCACTGTTCAATGTGCTGTCAATGCGAACAAGAGGTGACCGACACGTGTAACCAATGGCACCCCATACCATCACGCCGGGTGATACGCCAGTATGGCGATGACGAATACACGATTCTAATGTGCGTTCACCGCGATGTCGCCAAACACGGATGTGACCATCATGATGCTGTAAAGAGAACCTGGATTCATCCGAAAAAATGACGTTTTGCTATTCGTACACCCAGATTCGTCGTTGAGTACACCATCGCAGGCGCTCCTGTCTGTGATGCAGCGTCAAGGGTAACCGCAGCCACGGACTCCGAGCTGATAGTCCATGCTGCTGCAAACTGTTCGTGCAGATGGTTGTTGTCTTGCAAACGTCCCCATCTGTTGACTCAGGGATCGAGAAGTGGCTGCACGATCGGTTACACCAGTGTGGATAAGATGCCTGTCATCTCGACTGCTAGCGATACGAGGCTGTTGGGATCCAGCACGGCGTTCCGTATTACCCTCTTGAAGCCACCAATTCCATATTCTGCGAACAGTCATTGGATCTCGACCAGCGCGAGCAGGAATGTCGCGATACGATAAACCACAGTTTCGATAGGCTACAATCAGACCTTTATCAAAGTCGGAAAGTGATGGTACGCATTTCTCCTCCTTACACGAGGCATCACAACAACGTTTCACCAGGCAACGCCGGTCAACTGCTTTTTGTGTATGAGGAATCGGTTGGAAACTTTCCTCATGTCAGCACGTTGTAGGTGTCGCCACCGGCGCCAACCTTGTGTGAATGGTCTGAAAAGCTAATCATTCGCATATCACAGCATCTTCTTCCTGTCGGTTATATGTCGCGTCTGTAGCACGTCATCTTCGTTGTGTAGCAACTTTAATGGGCAGTAGTGTAGGAACGTTCTTCTCAGTGCTCAACTATTACAATATATATTCAGCTTCTTACAAGAGCGTATATTGACAAAAATTTATATTTTCTGATATCTCGCACCAATGGCGGCTGTCGTTTCTTTTTCTAACAGTAGAGGTACACCTGATTTGAAAATACGTCCTTCGTTGTCAAGCCCACTATCAGGAAACAAAAATTGTTAGTTAAGCCATGCAGTCCACAAATTTGTTTAAAGTCACAGAACGCTAACAAGCCAACGATTTTATTTACAATCTGCGGTCTCGCAGGTGAAAGCGATAATACTGGTTATTTATAACTAGCGCAGAAAAATGTTGTTCTGGGAAATAGGTTCCTACAGTATTGCCACTGTAATATTAAGTATAATAAAATTCATTTCTGTCCAGCAATCTCTAATATTTCGAAATGTTAACACGCAGTCAAGTTATTACCACATGCAGAGTGGTAACGCAATAACACTTCGGTGGCGGTATCTCAGACATTATTACATTTTAAACAATGTACAACAGGACTGATATTGAATTACCGAGTGAGTAGATTGTTTCATGACGTCTAGTTCACCTGAGTTTTTTTGTATTTTCAGTGATTATAAATTGGTGAAACTTATGTTGTGATGGAAAACATAATGGATTTACCGCAGAAGAAGAAGAAGCAGTACGCTCAAAAATATCGGGATGAGTGGGAAGCAGAACCTTAATTTGTTGGAGACTTATCTAAGGCAACATGTCAAGTATGTGCAACTGAGTTTTATGCTAAATTGTGTGATATTAGAAAGCATTCGAAAACTATTAAGCATAAACCAAAAATTGATTAAAAAAAACACAAACCACCTTACCTGTGAAAATTGTTCCGAAAACTACAGTTATAATAGCAAGCAGAACGGAAGGCGCCCTTTATTTATTGCTGAACATTGTTCTATTTTAGCTGTAGATCATTTAGGAATACTGTGCAAGAAGGTGTTTTCCGGTGATGAGGGCGCTAAAAACATGCAGTTACATCGTACAAAGTGCACTAACATTATAACTGAAGTTTTGGCTCCATATTTTACACAATCATTGGTTGAAGATCTAGGTAACCAAAAATACAGTGTACTAATAGATGAATCCACAGATGTATTAATATCTAAAATGCTAGGTATCATTATACGTAGTATTGTGTAAACAACCAAACCATTAGATCAGCGTTTCTCAAACTCGCTGTAGTAGAAACTGCAGATGCAAGAAATCGGGCTGCTGTTCTTGTGAATTCTATGAAAGATCTCAAACTTCCAATCGCTAATATGGTAGGAATTGGCACAGATAATGCTTGTGCAATGGTTGGAATAAACAATGGGCTTTTCGAACAACTCAAGAGAGAATATGGTTTGAAGCATTTGGTATTGATCCGTGGCATTTGTCAGTCTCTTCAGCTTGCAGTTTCACACGCCTCAGTGAATACCATACCTAGAAACATAGCGTCTCTTGTACGGGAAACCTACAATTGGTTCTCCATTTCACCCAAAAGACAAGAGGAGTATAAAAAGGTTTATGAGACAATAAATTGTGGAAAACAGTCACTAAAAATTTGGACGGTCTGTGCAACACGTTGGCTTTCAATTGAACCAGCAATACCAAGAATTCTGGAGCAGTGGGAAGAACTAAAGCTACATTTTGCACTTGCCATGCTTCAAGACAATTGTTACACTGCCGATCTTTTGTACAAGATGTATCGTGACGACTCAAATCATCTTTACATGTTTTACCTTACACATGCTTCAAAAGACGTATAAATAGCAATAAAAGCTTTTGAAGGAAAATACAATGACCCATCTAAATTACTAGATACACTTATTTCTCATGCAGTCAGTCGGACAAAACATAGTTTTTTCAACTGTTAATTTGTTGACAACACCAGTTCCAAGCGAATGTATGTACACAAATGCGAACCTTGGCTTTTTGAACAAAAATTGTCTGAGTCAAGTTTGTCTGAAGAAAAAAAAATTATTTGAAGAAGAGATGCATTCAGTTTAGTCTGAAACTCATAAAAGAAATTCAACAAAGACTGCCAAGTAACGTTACGATCCTGAAAAAAATGTCAATGCTGAATGTTGATGAAACACTAAAAGTGAATGAAAATAATGCTGTAACGCATGTAGCCAAAGAATTAGGTTTTAGTGGCGATTTCATAGACGGTATGATGCAAGAATGGCATAATATCAACTTCATCAGGTGGAATAACACTACTAACACTGTTCGATTTTGGAGTGAGGTTTTGCAGTGTAAAAATGCTGCAGGGGAGAATCCTTTTTCTTTGATTTCACAGCTAGCAGTGACTGCTCTATGCCTACCACATTCGAACGCAGAAGAGGAAAGGATATTCAGTTCTATGAACATTATAAAAACTAAACAACGTAACAGATTATCGTTAAAGACAATTAATGTTTTGATCATATTGAGAGACCAACTGAAGAAACAAAATAGATATTGTGCATTTTTTGACATACTGTCAGACGTATTGGAGCTTATTGGAACGAACAAAAGTTACTCTTTTGCGACAAAACCAGTCGAACTGCATCATCATCTTTTGAGCGACGTTCAACCCTCTACATCAACTACAGTTCTGCCAGAGCATGAAACAGAAGAGTTATTCGATCTTTTGAGTGACGACGATGAATAGCTCACATACCGGTATGTGTATATTTTGTAGCCTAATTTGAGTTCTTGCTTTCTTTGTTACAACTATAGTTTTATATTTCTAGTATATTTGACTACTGTGATTGAAGCAACAATTTATGTGTTGCGTCAATTATGATAACATGTTTATTTAAACGTTGGCGTATTTTATATGTATGTTGTTGCAAGCGATGCGTCATTTAATTAAGACAATATAGCAATTACATGTGAGAATTTTTATTAATTTTTTATTACCCAGTCCCCTCCCCACTGGCTTATTGCACCATTCACAGCACGAAATTTTCAGTACACCCCTAGTGAAATCAGTTTTAGCGACTTTCTACCGACTTTTGATATTGAATCTAGCGACTTGGGTTTTTTTAGAGTTGGCAACACTGGGTTCCTATACGAGTTGGTAAACAGAATATTAATATTTACAAATGTGTATCTAGCTGTCTTACCTCTGAGCATTTACATTCATATCGCAGTTTGCGTTACACGTTATGAAGCGATACTGTAACTTCATGTGCATGACTTCTCCTATGAGTATTCCTCAGCCCGGCGTATGTATTTCAGAAGAGAGGACTGAAATGCACTAAAAATAAGTTCGTGGTGGGCAAGTCTGTGGCCGCCACGGAGTCGCATCGGCAGAGCCCGCCGGTTCACAATGCGGAGGAGAGCAATTGTAGTAATCATCAGCGTGGCCTTGGCGGCTGTGGTGTGAGGTGTTGCTCAAACGCCCGATGCTGATGGCCGTCGGGGGGGGGGGGGGGGGGGGGAGGGGGCCGACGGCTGGAGCAGGGGGCAGGCAGCGGACGAAGGAGGCGGGGGCCGGCCCAGCCGTGGCCAGGGTAGGAGGAAGGAGGACAGAAGGCGGGAGTCGCGACCGACCGCCACTGCGCTGGTTGCTGCATCGCGGGACGTGCCTGGTGAGTGGCCACGTACTTCTGTCACCTCCGTGCGCTGTGACCGGCTCTCACTTTACTCGACTTAGTAGCCTCCTGTTTCCTGTTCTCTGTCTTACACACACTTAAAAGCGGTGACAGTGGAACTGAGGGAATCCAAAGAAAGAATGGAGATTTTTTTCTGTTTTTCTTAACTTCTCTCCACGACCTGTAGCACCACAGCTCTTGTGATTGATCCCTGTATCCTTTCACTTCTGGTCGTGCAGTTTTAAAGCACAGTTTAAATAATAGCACCACTAACAATATTCACGTGTCGCATGTTTTCCGAACAAGTTTCTAGGCGAATGTTATTTTTGATGTAAGTTCGTGAGATATGTAACGCTCTCGCGATGGCTAAATGTACCAGTCATGACCCTTGCTGCTCTTCTTTGGACCTTCTCAATCTCTTTAATCAGGCACAACTGGTAAGGGTCCCATACAGACGAACAATAAGAGTGGACGAACTAACGTACTGTATGCTATTTCCTTTGTTGAAATACTGCATCGCATCAGGATTCTACCATGGAACCGCAATCTAGAGTTCGCCTTGCCACTTACTTGTGTAATCTGATCATTTCAGTTAAGATCATTTCGAATAGTCACACCCAGATACTTGATGGATGTTACCGCTTCCAAAGACTGGACATTTATTTTGTACATTAATGAGGATTTTCGCCTTGTTATACAGAGTAGGTTACACTTACTAATATTCAGAGATAACTGCCAGTCATTACACCAAGCATTTATTTTCTGCAAATCCTCATTGATTTGTTCACAACTTTCGTGTGATACTATTTTTCTGTAGACTAAAGCATCATCGGCAAATAGTGTAATGCCGCTGTCAATACCATCAACCTGATCCTTTATGTAAATTGTAAAAAGCAGCGAACCTATTACGCTATTATGAAGTTTTAGCATCTAAATGGTGTACTGCTACTGCTTTAATATACTATCAAAACATATAAATGGCGTACATCTAATCGATCGCTATGAAAAAGGATTCTGAAGCAGGTTTGGTGCGTAGCTTGTGGAGTCAGTTGGGTTAAAATTCTCCCTTTTTAAAGAGTGTGTCCAAACATGGGTTGAACGCAGGGACGCATGTCGGTCGTCAGGTCTAAAACGCTACGAATGGCGAAAAAATTTCCGACGCTTTGTTTTCTGCATCGACAATCTAATCGCACAGCCTTTGTTGCCAAAGAGTTTTCGTTGCAGTTTGCTTCTTCCTCTGCGAAGTAGTACTGTGATTTCTTACACATTCCAGCCACGTATCAGCTCAGTATGAAAGTAGCCTTGATGACAATAGAGAAGAAATTTATCATGTCAAGGTTCTGGTACGATGTTTGGTTTCCGCTCTTCGACGTGTCCGAAAAGTTCATACTACTAGGAATCTGTATTTCTCTTTTGTTTCCTTCACTGCTTGCTCAATATACAGATTGAATAACATCGGGGACAGGCTACAACCCTGTCTCACTCCCTTCCCAACCACTGCTCCCTTTCATGTCCCTCGACTCTTATAACTGCCATCTGGTTTCTGTACAAATTCTAAATAGCCTTTCGCTCCCTGTGTTTTACCCCTGCCACCTTTAGAATTTGAAAGAGAGTATTCCAGTCAACAATGTCAAAAGCTTTCTCTAAGTCTACAAATGCTAGAAATGTAGGTTTGCCTTTCCTTAATCTATTTTCTAAGGTAAGTCGTGGGGTCAGTATTGCGTCACGTGCTCCAACATTTCTGCAGAATCCAAACTGATCTTCGCCGAGGTCGGCTTCTACCTGTTTTTCCATTCGTCTGTAAAGAATTCGCGTTAGTATTTTGCAACTGTGACTTATTAAACTGATAGTTCGGTAATTTTCACATCTGTCAACACCTGCTTTCTTTGGGCTTGGAATTATCATATTCTTCTTGAAGTCTGAGGGTATTTCGCCTGTCTCATACATCTTCCTCACCAGATGGTAGAGTTTTGTCATGGCTTGCTCTCCCAATACACTCTTCTATACACAGTTAAGCCGAATACGTTTTTCCGTCAGTTCTCCGTCTCCTGCGGCCGACAGAGCTTTGCCACAGCCTCAGCTGCTGACTGTCGCTGCTGGCGCTCCGAAATGTCGGCAGGTCCACTCCCTCGCGAGTGACGGCGGTTTCCTGGACTAAAGCAAAGCGGGAAAAGTTTTTCGAATATGCCCACAGAAGAACGTCGCGTCGCCTGCCATTTACGAGATGCTTAACCATTCCCACATGTCATAATCAACACTCCTAGTCGCTGGCTAGTTGCACTGTTTTGATGCATCCGGACACTGCTATTTCTCAGTCCGCACATTCATGGTTGGCCTTCTGTCACAGCTGCCTCCAGCTGATGGTATCCTAAATTTCTGAGGAGGAGGAGGAGGTTGTGTGAGAAAATATTCAAGAAAACACGTATGGAAATCGTCAAAATATACCGTCAAAACATATTTATCCGTGCCAGGTAACGCATTTGATTCTGCTTTATTGTGCTGACCTGGATGACACGCGATGCGTGGTAAGAGGTGTAACGTATTTTTACGCTCCAAGATTATGGAGACTTGCAACGGCTAGAAAATTCGTCTTGAGTCAAGGCGAAATCTTAATCATATATGTATTATCAACGTGTATTTTGTCAACAGGCATCGATTGTGAAAAAGTAATAAAAACAGTCGACAATATCATCTGTTTTGTACCGATGCGGAATTTAAACGCCGTGTGAGAAACTGTTTCCTTCCTTGGGGCAATGTGTCCAGCAGTTGCTTCTCTGGTTATACACGTTCCATTAGTAAAAGGCAACTGAAAAAAAAAGAAAAGATCTATCCAGGACCTTCACACACTGCATCTATGAGAACAAAGATCACGTTCAAGACAAACGGCGGTAGAAAATTAGAATAAAAACTTTGTGTCATCCATATTCTTTTGTCCTGTTGCTGGGCAGAGCCGGTCGCGTGATCGAACGCCACCAAAGCTTCATTCACGGTGCCTGAATGCGTTATTTGCCGCTCGTTGGCCAGTGTAAAACTTTGGACACACACTATTTTCCGTACCCTAGGCCGACCTCGAAATTCTGCCGTAGTGTCCTTCATATTCCTGCCATTTATTAAAACACTCTGACAATTTTTTTTATTATCACGTGAAACAAAAGTTATCATTTTGATTTCCTCTTATTGAATGAGCTGTCCCTCGTGTCGCATCGCAGAGTTGTCCCACAAGTCAGTGCGATTTGTATATCTATGTACTCTTTCTAAATCATTCCCCAGTGTGGGACAAGCACATCTGCGAGAAATTTGCTATCATAGAATTATTGTCTACTGTTTGAATCTCTGATTTGTTGGTAATATACATATTTAGGGATGTGCGTGACGTCTTCAAATCGTCTCTTTGACAGTAAAATAGTAGGACTGTTAATACATTCCACATAGGGCTGTCATTGCAGATCGATCTGCCAATAGCAGTTCTGTCTTATCACGGAAACACTGCAGTTTCGATGCTGCAAATGTCCTTATAACCACAGCCAACCTCTCGCTTAGGGGCATAGGCTCCATCACACAACGCTGATTGATTATTCTATCACAAGTTTTCTGGCCATCCCCAAACGCCTAATTTTTTCAGGTGCAAAACCCTTCCACCAGTGCCCGCCTCGCATTTCTGTCGACAACCAGCGTAACCCTGGTCGGTTAACAGAGGAGCCGCTAACGATGTAGTGGGCCTGGATAAGACTTTTGAACATCCCCTTACGTCTGACCTCATCATACTCTTCCAACTTATATTTTCACTGGCGTCCGTAAGGGATTCGTACTCTACATTACTTGCTGACCTCTTCGTTTCACAATACGAAAACACCACCAAGTCCGTTTCATCGTCGATAGTTTGCTCAGCGGAGACCATGGGTCTGAAACGTATGAATCTTGGAACGTACCGCAGACGTTTGTTCCGGCTAGTAGAATCGATTAAGGTTTAACATGTAAACAGGACTACAGAGAAGTGGTTTCCGAAATTTGGTCATCCCAATGTTGTGTCCCGCGTGGACGCCGTCTGTGTCGCGCCGTTCCTCTTGACTGCTCAGTACAAACATGGAAACTCGCGGCAGGTATCCGATTCTGTTAGCCCACCTTGATGCAGGGCTAGAAGCAATATTCACCACATTTCAGTATAATCAAAACAGTTAATAAGTAGAATAGTGTTTGCCTCTGGTCAGGAGAAGGAGTAGGGGCTACTTGGTTCCATAGAGTATCGTTCTTGTGTCGTAGATATACACTCCTGGAAATTGAAATAAGAACACCGTGAATTCATTGTCCCAGGAAGGGGAAACTTTATTGACACATTCCTGGGGTCAGATACATCACATGATCACACTGACAGAACCACAGGCACATAGACACAGGCAACAGAGCATGCACAATGTCGGCAATAGTACAGTGTATATCCACCTTTCGCAGCAATGCAGGCTGCTATTCTCCCATGGAGACGATCGTAGAGATGCTGGATGTAGTCCTGTGGAACGGCTTGCCATGCCATTTCCACCTGGCGCCTCAGTTGGACCAGCGTTCGTGCTGGACGTGCAGACCGCGTGAGACGACGCTTCATCCAGTCCCAAACATGCTCAATGGGGGACAGATCCGGAGATCTTGCTGCCCAGGGTAGTTGACTTACACCTTCTAGAGCACGTTGGGTGGCACGGGATACATGCGGACGTGCATTGTCCTGTTGGAACAGCAAATTCCCTTGCCGGTCTAGGAATGGTAGAACGATGGGTTCGATGACGGTTTGGATGTACCGTGCACTATTCAGTGTCCCCTCGACGATCACCAGTGGTGTACGGCCAGTGTAGGAGATCGCTCCCCACACCATGATGCCGGGTGTTGGCCCTGTGTGCCTCGGTCGTATGCAGTCCTGATTGTGGCGCTCACCTGCACGGCGCCAAACACGCATACGACCATCATTGGCACCAAGGTAGAAGCGACTCTCATCGCTGAAGACGACACGTCTCCATTCGTCCCTCCATTCACGCCTGTCGCGACACCACTGGAGGCGGGCTGCACGATGTTGGGGCGTGAGCGGAAGACGGCCTAACGGTGTGCGGGACCGTAGCCCAGCTTCATGGAGACGGTTGCGAATGGTCCTCGCCGATACCCCAGGAGCAACAGTGTCCCTAATTTGCTGGGAAGTGGCGGTGCGGTCCCCTACGGCACTGCGTAGGATCCTACGGTCTTGGCGTGCATCCGTGCGTCGCTGCGGTCCGGTCCCAGGTCGACGGGCACGTGCACCTTCCGCCGACCACTGGCGACAACATCGATGTACTGTGGAGACCTCACGCCCCACGTGTTGAGCAATTCGGCGGTACGTCCACCCGGCCTCCCGCATGCCCACTATACGCCCTCGCTCAAAGTCCGTCAACTGCACATACGGTTCACGTCCACGCTGTCGCGGCATGCTACCAGTGTTAAAGACTGCGATGGAGCTCCGCATGCCACGGCAAATTGGCTGACACTGACGGCGGCGGTGCACAAATGCTGCGCAGCTAGCGCCATTCGACGGCCAACACCGCGGTTCCTGGTGTGTCCGCTGTGCCGTGCGTGTAATCATTGCTTGTACAGCCCTCTCGCAGTGTCCGGAGCAAGTATGGTGGGTCTGACACACCGGTGTCAATGTGTTCTTTTTTCCATTTCCAGGAGTGTATATCGAACTAAGAAAGAGTAATCAATTTCACCGTATTCATGCTGCTCCGAAACATTACTTCAACATCATAGACGGTATAAATTTATTTCGTCTTTAATTTTAAACGCTTTGGCAACCGACCAACGGTGCTTGCTTTCACTAATACCTGTTCTGTGGGGCCTCATGCGTTGCCCTACAATAGCGTGACAGACACTCTTGTCCGACATTTCTGCGTCCACCACTCTACTAGAGGACTTTTTGTAATCAAGAAACGTATTTCACGTCTAATTCAGTAGTGCTTTGTTATAAGTGTCACATTTCCTTTTACGTAGTTACTGTCTACTGAATTTTAAAATTACTAGTCGCTACCAACGTATTCCCGCCATTTTGCCGTTCTTAGCACTTTATACCAAAGATTAAGTGTACTGGACTCGTGAGAATTCGAACAACAGAGTGTAATGCATCGTCTGGCATACACAGGGCGCGGAAAACCAATCTGACGAAGACAGTATCAAATGAAGGAATCTGAGTATAGAAAACACAGGTCCAAATTAAATCTTTCAACCACTATGCCAGTATGAAAACGGTGGTCAGTTTGAACATCTTCTATACATACTCATGTTAACTAAGTGGTGCCTCATTTTTCATTAATTTTGACCTTTTTGAGATATATCCAAACAAGAAACATGGACATGTGGGTGTCCTCATTCCTGAAGAAGTACTAGACGTGTTAGTGATGTTTTAAATTTATCTTGTTCCCATCGTGACGACTGCTTAGTCCGAACGTTCTGTTTACGTATACATTTTATGTAAATTACCTATCATTTTGAACAAGGACCTCCGTATGTCAGATTTCAATTACGTTCCTGTACCACTGAAAATATACATTTACGACTTTTAGTTGCCATACACAAATTCCTATGCTACATGCTGTCCTTCCGCCCTGCAATCTTGGTCAAATGGTTTCTGCACGCCCTGTATATCGGTGCTGGATGGCAAAACTCGCTCAAACAGCACTGTTTAAGTTATTCAGTTCATACGTTCGTTACACGTATGTCACTGAATGACACCCAGCCAGGTTGTCCCCCTTATGTTCCGCCACGTCTCTGGAAAGCCAGCATGCAATCCACAAAATCACGAAACCAGTTCCAGATTCGCATAGTGACACTGTACTGGTTGTAAGCACACTCAGACATTAATCGCAAATGCAGATCATAGTAATGTAGAAGCCGAGTTTATCTTTCCGTTAATTCTCCGTCTACTACAGAGCACAGAGCTCTGTCGCTGCATCAGCGGTCGATTGTTGCTGTTGGCGCCACAGAATGAAGACAGTTACGTCCAGAGTCACTCCGGAGTAACTGGGATTCTGTTAAAGCAATGAAAACAAAGAAGTGATGAATACGGTAGGTAGTTTCTGTTGGAACGAACGACGACTTTTGCGATTCGCTTTCCACGTCTGCAATCGAGTTTTAACGGCTATTTCACAGCAATAAAACGTTATCACTGCATGTTAACAAACCGATGCTCGAAGCTCACATTACGTATGAGAATGCCGACATGATAATTAAGAAGCGATAAATCTTTATAGTTCGCCCATTACTACTGCGAAATATTGCAGTGCTTTTATGTGCGGACAGGGTGTGTAAAGTAGTACACAATCGTATGCTGTCGAAAGGTGGAGGTGTTATACAAGCAAGACACCACAAGTCATTAGTAGAAGTCAGTAGCATTTTCCATTGAAGACTTCGACGCGTAATTTCGATTGGACAGAACTATACCTTATCGGGTTTGTGTGTAGAAGACCTAACTCTAAATGCTGGTTTATATAGACTACATACAGTTAGCCATGCCCCACCCAGGTAATTTACAGTTTAAAAGTTTACTCGCTTACCACTTGGATAAACGTAAAGTTTCACTGGTGATTGTGCATATGTTATAATTCTTTCCCGTTTTCATTTTCTCCATAAAACCGCCATCATTCGCGAGAATGTTATGAACTGCCGATATTGTGGAGCGCCAGCAGCAACAATCAGTCGCTGAAGCAGCGACAAAGCTCTGTGGGCCGCAGGAGACGGAGAATTAACGGAAAAATAAACTCAACCTTCTATATTTCTACGGTCTGCGATCGCGATTAAATGCGTTCAAAGTCAGTACCGTGTCATTGTGAATCCGACGCTGCTTTTACGATTTTGTGGAACCAGTGCTGGCGTTCGGGTGGCGTGGAGTAACATAGGCGGACGTCTCTTCTACAAGTCATTCAGTGACGTATGTGATAAAGAGCACACGTAAGCAGTGTTGTTGGAGCGATGTTTTGTCATCCGGCACCGTTACACATGAGGTGCTGCCCGCAATCTCAAGAGCTCCGCACTCATTCCTCGATAAAATGAATGTGCTTAAAACGGTAGACCGAACGAGCTGATGCGCCGGTTAGCACACTGGACTCGCACCCTGGAGGACCACGGTTAAAACCCGCATGCGGCCATCCCCATTTAGGTTTTCCGTATTTCCCTGAATCGCTTCAGGTCAATGCCAAGATGGTTTCTTTGAAAGGGCACTGCCGACTTCCTTCCCCGTCCTTCCCTAATCCGACGACCTGGCTGTTTGGTTCCCTCTCCCATCAAACTCACTAAAACGGTAAACAAGGTGACGATCTGTGACGCTGCTTCCACCATGCTTGAAACGTTATCAGGTCTCGGAGATCCTTTGTAGCTCCTCGACGCTAAAAGACAACAGCCGGCGTGGCGGTAGAAGTCGCTGCCGCACATTGTCATCTCTGCGGCCTGTCTGTTCACGGAACTGATGTCCCTTGGTTGTACCTGAATATAAATAACGTAATTAATTTTGCCTAAAACACTGCAGCGAATATTTACATTTATTACTCGGCAAGCAAATGCACCATTATCAGTGCAGAAAACTCACCGCCGTCAAACCAGCATGTGATGCGAATTTGCTAGCCTAGAAAACTGTTTAATAATACTGTTTCCACGTATTCTGGAAGCGACAGAGCTTGGTCTATTATTGGCCACACTAAGACAATACATTCAGCACCCGAGCAGCTCCGTCGTTGTAGGAAGTTAAGGAATTTCGAGGGCTTACTTTTCGTCTGGCTTCGATACACTCTAAAAACATCTCAGCCGATTGTATGTAACCGTTTCCAACTCTGTCGCCTACATGTAATTATTCTGGCCTTACTCGTTTTCTAGGAGCTGACTGTTTGATATGTTCCCAGAATGAGATTTTCACTCTGCAGCGGAGTGTGCGCTGATATGAAACTTCCTGGCAGATTAAAACTGTGTGCCCGACCGAGACTCGAACTCGGGACCTTTGCCTTTCGCGGGCAAGTGCTCTACCATCTGAGCTACCGAAGCACGACTCACGCCCGGTACTCACAGCTTTACTTCTGCCAGTATCTCGTCTCCTACCTTCCAAACTTTACAGAAGCTCTCCTGCGAAACTTGCAGAACTAGCACTCCTGAAAGAAAGGATATAGCGGAGACATGGCTTAGCCACAGCCTGGGGGATGTTTCCAGAATGAGATTTTCACTCTGCAGCGGAGTGTGCGCTGATATGAAACTTCCTGGCAGATTAAAACTGTGTGCCCGACCGAGACTCGAACTCGGGACATTTGCCTTTCGCGGGCAAGTGCTCTACCATCTGAGCTACCGAAGCACGACTCACGCCCGGTACTCACAGCTTTACTTCTGCCAGTATCTCGTCTCCTACCTTCCAAACTTTACAGAAGCTCTCCTGCGAAACTTGCAGAACTAGCACTCCTGAAAGAAAGGATATAGCGGAGACATGGCTTAGCCACAGCCTGGGGGATGTTTCCAGAATGAGATTTTCACTCTGCAGCGGAGTGTGCGCTGATATGAAACTTCCTGGCAGATTAAAACTGTGTGCCCGACCGAGACTCGAACTCGGGACCTTTGCCTTTCGCGGGCAAGTGCTCTACCATCTGAGCTACCGAAGCACGACTCACGCCCGGTACTCACAGCTTCTGTAAAGCTTCTGTAAAGTTTGGAAGGTAGGAGACGAGATACTGGCAGAAGTAAAGCTGTGAGTACCGGGCGTGAGTCGTGCTTCGGTAGCTCAGATGGTAGAGCACTTGCCCGCGAAAGGCAAAGGTCCCGAGTTCGAGTCTCGGTCGGGCACACAGTTTTAATCTGCCAGGAAGTTTCGTTTGATATGTTGTCCTTGTTATGGCATTTTCCATTCCGACGCGAAAAGAAAAAGTTTTTGTTATTTTATCTCGTACTATCAAGAGTTTAGTGAGTATCTGTGCAGTTCATTTTTATTTTTATTTTCTTGGATAGTACTTCATTAACTAAAGGCAACGGCAGGCGTCTCTTGCTGATACCCTATGGTGACGTCCTAACATCCAGACTGGCGTCTCATTCATTACGAACAGTTCTGCACTGCCACATATCCTAGCCCTGGAATCGAGTGAGCAGGGCCTTCTAGCTTCTCACGAGAATATTACATTAAGTACACTAAAAAGATCACGCTTTTCTGGACAGATTATTTTTTTCCCCATTTATTACGACTCTTTTTGTTAGTACAGATATTAACACATTTTGAAAGCGTGTAAATGGTAGACATCTGTCCGATCGTGTTTTAACTCACCGGCCTACAAGCGCAAAACTTTACGCTCCTCGTGGCTTTGTGTTCGCCTCGACAAACGGATCACGTGCTCTCTGTTGGGAACATGCTAGTATTATTCCTGCAGCGTCTCACGTCTCGATATTCTACCGTAGTCGGTTTCACATTCTTGCTATATGTTAAAACAAACCCGCAATTTTTTTGATAACTAAGAAAACAAAGTTGTCATTTTTATTTCCTCTTATTAAACGTGCTATCCGTCGTGTTTCAACAGTAGACATCGCAAAGCTGTATCACAAATCGGCGCGATTTGTATATCTACGAGACTATCTCGAAGTCATTGCCCAATATGAGAGAAACCCATCTGCGGGACATTTGCGATGATAGAATTGTTATCTAGTGTTCGAATCTCCGTTTTCTCAGTAAAATAATGACGTAGGGAAGCGTATCTGGTACTCAGTCTGTTTCTGTGAACGTCAAATAGTAGGACTGCTACTGCGTAGTACATAGGGCCGTCTTAGCAAACCGATCTGCCAATAGCTGTTCTGTCTTATTACGCGAACTCTGTGATATCGATCCTGGAAATGTGCTTATAACCACAGCCAGCCTCTCGCTTAGGGCCAAGAGCTACGGCAAACAGTGGCCGTTGACGAGACACCCCCTAACTCTGTGCACAGCGGTCTGAATGGGTCTTTAGTCTTTGAGAAGTTTTGTCGCCGTGCCTAAACGCCTGACGCCTTTTGGTGAAATGTGTTTGCAGCAGTGCCCATCGCGCACTTCTTTCCACAACGAGCGTAATCTTGATCGCTTAATAAGTCAGCTATGAACGCTTCCCTGCCCGTGCACGAGGCTTTTGAACATCCATCTACCCACGTTCCCTTCCTCGCCTTCCACCACATCATGACTCCACTGGCGTCTGCCAGTAATCCGTACTCTGCACTATTTGTTGATGTCTCCTGTTCATATTACACAGAGACTGATAAGTTCGCTTCGTCAAGGACAGCTGGATTGCAGAAACCATGCGTGTAAAAATTATGAAGCTCGGGACGTCGACGTTTGTTGAACCTAGCAAAGACGATTGATGTTTAACATGCAAGTACATGATTAGTGAGAAACGGTTTCCAAAATTTCATCTGAATGTTGAGATCCGCCTTTGCCGTACCGTTCATTTTGACTGCACAGTACAAACATGGAAACTTGCAGCTGGTGTTAGATACCTACATAGAGGACTTCAGCCAAATTTCAGTACAGTCAAAACCGTACAGAAATAGAACAAATGAGGGCAGCTGGGTTCCATAGGTTACTGTGTCGCAGGTATACATCGAGGTACAGAGAGTAGTTGATGTCACAGTATTCAACGGTCTGTGAGTCTTCACTTTCACATCACAGAAACTATAAAATTAATTCGTCTCAATGATAGGAGCAATGCGACCAACGCCATTAAAAGTTGTGTTTCATTGTCAGTGCATTGGGAAGTGCCCAGTCATGCATTGTCTCTCGTTTCATTAATACCGATGCTGTAGGGACTCGTAATATGTTACCCCATAATAATGTGACAGACGCTTTTGTCACGACATTTATACATTCGCTACTTCGGTCGAGGACTTTTTGTAATCAAGAAATGTATTTTACATCTTACATAGTAGCACCTTGATTAAACGTATCGCATTTTCTTTCACGTACTTACCGTCTACTAAATTTTGAAGTTGTATATCGCTACCAACGCATTCCGTCATTTTGCCGTTTCCAGCGCGTTCTATGGACTCGTGAGAAGGCGACTATCGTTATCTGTTTCGACATACTTACGTTAATTAAGTAGTGGCTCATTTTTCATTTGCTTTGACCTTTCTTAGACATCTTGAAACATTAAACATGGACATATTACTGTCTTCATTTCTAAAGAAGTACTGTCTGGTAGGTCGGCTAAGTATGATAAACGTACATGTGATGTTTTAACTTTTTCTTGTTCACAACCTAAAGACTGGTTAGTCGAAAGTCTGTGTTCCAGGTAGATTTTCTGTCAATTACCATTCATTTTGAGTCAAGACGTCCCTATGTCAGATTTTAATTACGTTCCTGTAGCGCCGAAAATACGCATTTGCGACCCTTAGTTGCGTTACTCAAATTTCTATGTTTCCCACTGTCACTCCACCCTGCACGTTTGGTCAAATTGTTTTCTTTCACCCCGTATAACGTTGCTGGAAGGCAAACTTCGCTCAGCCAGCACCGCTTAAATTATTCACTTTTTCACATACGCTACACATATGTCATTGAGCGACTCCAACGCCCATCGTCCGCCTATATTCCGCCACGTCACTGGAACGCAATCACGCGACACATAAAATCACGAAACCAGCATCAGATCCGCATAACTTAACTGTACTGATTACGAGCACATTTCGACGGCCGGCCGGTGTGGCCGTGCGGTTCTAGGCGCTTCAGTTTGGAACCGCGCGACTGCTACGGTTGCAGGTTCGAATCTTGCCTCGGGCATGGATGATGACCTCAGAAGTTAAGTCCCATAGTGCTCAGAGCCATTTGAACCATTTCTGAACCACATTTCGACGTTAATCACAAATGCAGATAGTGGTGATGTTCAAGCTGCATTTATTTCTTCGTTAATCTTCCGCCTCCTGTAACTGAGAGAGCTTTGGCGCTGCCCGAGCGACTGTTGCTGTTGCTGTCAACATCGCGGAACGTTGGCGGTTTTAGCTCTCCCGCGAGATTTGACGGTTTCTGAAGTAAATTAAAACGGGAAAAAAATGTTCATCGTCGAAATCAGAGTGAATCCGTAGTTGCACCGATTTAATTTTTAATTTCTACCCACAGCAGAACCTCGCGCATCCCTCCAGTTGCGAGAGACACGTGTCCTTTCCCACGTGTGAATCGCTCTCCTGGTCGCTGGCCAGTTGTACCATTGTAAGCATCCGGACTGTGTTGTTTCGCACTCGGCACATTCATGGATGGCCTGGCCTTCTTGCCACAGCTGCCTCCAGCTGATGTTACACTACACTACTGAGAAGGAGGCGATTGTGTGACAAATACTTCCGGAAAACACGCATAGAAATCGTCTAAAAATACCGTCGAAACGTTTTTATCCAAGCCAGTTAACTCATGTGATGTCGTTTTATTATGCTCACCTGGGTATGCGTTTTGCGGAATAGGCGTAGCGGAAAGGGGTCGGACGTGTCTACACTCCATGATTTTGAAGACGTATAATGCCTAGAAGAATTCCTCTACAGTCAAGGCGAACTCTTAATCATGTACGTAGAATTATCGGATATGTTACCAGCCACTGGCTTGTAAACATGTAATAAAACAGTTGACAGCATCGTTTGTTTTTTATCAGTGTGAAATTTAAACCCAGTGTGAGAATCTGTGTTACTTCGTCGCACTGTGTCCAGCTGTTCACCTTCTGTTCCCACAAACTGCATTCGTTAAATGGTAACAGATGGAAAACGATCCGCTGAGGGCCTTTACACACTGCACATGAGAGGAGACACAGCGCATTCAAACCAACAATCAATCCACCGAAGAGGCGGCAAACAGGAAAAAGCTTGCGTCAGCGATATTGTTGTGTCTTGCCGCTGATCAGCGCCGATCGCGACATCGAAGACAGTGAAAGCTTCATTTTACGGTGCTTGACTCTGTCATCCGCTCCTCGCTGGCGAGTGTGAAGCTGTGGACACACACCACGTTTCATACGTTCGACCATACAGACACACATATGCTCAGCGCCTGCCTCTACCCCTGCTGTGCTGATGTTCGAAACCCAGTGGACTAGACAATTACATTATCAATGCCTGCAATCAAACACTGACTTCAACATCTCCTCTTGTATTTCAATTAACCTAATTTCCCCAAGATTCGCAATGTTAATGCGATAACTACCCTTGTTACGTTTGGCCAGATGGAACGACAGCAAACTTTTCAAACACTGTCCTGACAACTCTTTATTTTAACAAACGACAAAACTGCAACAATTCGAGGAATTCCTGTTCTTGCTGCACTGCGCCTCATTTAACTGGCCGCTTCCGCGGAAGACTGAATATCGGTTTGGCGGGAAGCACATAGCCATCTTACGTGTGGCACTGTGCTTCAAGAAGTAGCATCCGTAATCTCCGATTTTTACACGGAATAAAGAGCTATGACTTGTGTTTCATCCAGTACAGATATCGACACAATCTCGAGATAATAAGCGAGATGTACCAAAAAACGTTACCTGTAAATTCATAAAAGTGGGTCAGAGGTTAACTTTCTGTCGTGTCAAATATCTTCGCCACTCGTAGGGTTTTAGATCTGACGACCGACATAGCCTTCATCCCTACTTTCATCGAATCCAAGGATTTTGGAATACGTTGGCCGCGTAGAGTGTGCGGTCGTTTGGCTTGAAATTCTCTCTTTGGAAAGAGACTGTCCAGACATTCCTCAGCGCTCCGTCAGTGGGCAAACTGCAACGACTTTTGTTTCACGTGTTTCTGTCGTGGTCGGCAAGCACTTGCATCTTAAGCAGTACCGACAACTCACCACTGTCAACCCAGCCGTGAAAACGCATATGCAGATGTAGACACCTACTTTAGGGAATTTACTTGTGTTCCATGCGCATCACGTTCCATGACAGACAACCGGGCTGTTACAACATTGGCACTCGCGTCCTGTTTATTACGACCAACTCTCAAACCCCACGTGTTCAGCCCATACCGTCGCCAGAGCTTGCCCTTATACTCTCCTCACTAAGATGATACGTTTAGTGTTTTGAAAGATTCCTCCTATTATCAAGTTTACGTGTTTAAAAGGCGTACTTTTTGTTCTGCTACAGCTTTAATAAACTTTTATAACAAATAAATAGCGTATAACTAGCCGGTCGTTTGGAACACGGCGGGTTACAAGTGCCAATCCCACAAATTTCCATAGCTTCGTTTTCTACGACAACAATCGTATCGCGCAACTTCTGCTGCCAAAGTGTTAACTTTGTAGTTGCACCTTCATCCGCGATGTAGTGCTGCAATATCTTACACATTCCGGCCACGTATCAGTATCAAAGTTGCCTTGATGACGGCACAGAAGAAATATATAATTAATATCTGCTTTTACCAAATGTGTTCTCCACTCTCTGCTGCGGTTAAATAGTCTCCATACTAGAAAACTGTACTAGAATTGGCGGGCATCGTACATGTACGTAATCTTTGAAAACTGTGACCCGATTACGGGAAACACAGCTGCTGTACAAGAGTTATTCTGTTCTATTAGAATTTTTAATTTGTCAGTGATACAATGAATTCTATGTAGTAAAGCGTTTGCCGTACTCGAGAACATTTCTATGAATGATGCATACTACGAGTCTTGTTTCGCTCAGACCGATGCTTCGATGTAAACATCGAAACTTCCGGCTACTCGTAAAGTTTTGGAGCCAGTGCAGATATGGTTTTTGACGCAGTATTTGGGTGCTTCCAGTTCAGTCAGAATTGGTAACAATTGAAGCTATGTTGTCTTCTGGTCAAAAGAAACTATAGTACCTCTTTGTTCCTGCATGAACAAACCCCACGAAAGAAAAAAAAATGGCGCTTCGTGTCAGTATATTTAACGACGTCATTCGATTCTGTGTATGTCATTCACCTATCGCTATGTGTACATCTTTATATCAGAACTAAGGAAGCGTCTCTAGTTAGTAACGGTAGCAAACTTTTCTCAACCGCTAAATCTCCGTTTTCAACCCGGAGGTCTCCCTACTAGCGAGACGATGAAGTGATTTGCCAGCTCGAGGTACATCTTCTGTTTTATTTTTTTATTTATTTACTTAGGGGAATAGACTGAAACAATATTCACAGCAAACACGGTAAGAAATGGTACGTTTTTCCGATTTAACTACAGCTAAGAAAAGCCTTCACGTCATCATCGTAACAGAAATTCTTTCCAGTTCACCGCTCTGTAATACGTCAGTATTATATAAACGGACAATTACAATGACGCTGTGCTTATAAATTGCCGCGGAAACAGCTTTGGACCGAAAATTCCGTTACAACTGGGAACGGAGTTGCTCGCGACGGCATTCTTGCGTCAGACGCTGCCCGTGTTCTTGGGAGTTAAGCTTTAGTAACAGGTCTAGATTACTTTGAAAATGTCCATCACCTTTTTTTCGGCAGCGTGTCACTATCCTCATGGTGCCAGAGAAGGTGTCGTGCGGAAATGTTGCCTGCTTATTTTTCTGAGTATTGTGGCTTCCAATGCGCTCTCAAATTACGGAATACCATCACAAAGATACGCCTGTCTCTTTCAGTTCAAGTTATCTTGCTGTTGCATACCCCAGTTCCGTCATCACTGAAGCCTGGGAAATGTGGCAACACACACGGCAACATTTCAGTTCAGTTGTCGACGGGTGGGCGAATTACACGAGACCTAGTACGGGAGAGGCCCCATCCGCTACTGTACCGAGGCAATCGAATATCACAAGCAGTGTTTCATTGACGCACTCAATCTTTCTGCTGGTCATAGTGCGTCTGCTAAAACAGGTCAAAGCACATTTAATGCACGCGAACGAACAGCCCAGGAAAGGGTGTTGTATTCGAGAATGACCTGTAAGGAATGCTCCAGATGTGGACGTATTTCTAAAAAATTATCCCAATCTAGTATGACCTTTATTGTCTCTATCTGAACGGCCAACAGGCGCAACGTTAAACAGGGGCGAATCGTTTCTGCTGCCCACTCTCCCAAGTGCTGATAAGACGCAGCATTGCTAGACTTGAGTGGTCGGAAGTTATCAGGTGCGCGGTCTTTGGCGCCAGTATAAGCAAATCGCAGGCCACAAGTATCGTTCGGCATCTCTCCACACACACACACACACACAGTCGCAATTATCGGCTGAAATACAAGTTCAGCCTCCCTCCACTGTGTTGTTGCTGCTGTGGTCTTCAGTCCAGAGACTGGTTTGATGCAGCTCTCCGTGCACACACTGAAGCTGCTTGCCCTCGGGGAAAATTACAGCTGTAGTTTCCTCTGGGTACAATGCGACAATTAAAACACGTGTGTACAAGATGACGAAATATTGGTTCGTTTGTAGTGTACACAAGTCCGTTGCACCCTCGATTGGTTTCATTACTTGATATTCCCGCTAAACGCGAGGCACGCGGTGCTTAAAACATGCCGGCAATTTAGTGAAAATGCGAGGAGTACATATGTCGTTACCTTCGTGAGGAGATGTGTGCAGTCAATACCGGCGTGTTTGACCGTGTGAAGAACGGAGAAGGAGTTTTGAGTGGTTTTCAATCTACTGAAAGAGTGCTGTACCGTTCCTGTGGACCGTAGCAGCAGAGAACAACAGATGGAGTGTGTCAGGCGCACACGCCGAATTTTCGGCGTTTCGGTACGAGATTGCACTGTGTTAGCGCTGTGGAGACTGTGCAGCGATTTAGTGTGAGATAGTGCGAAATGTTTAATGCACTTCCTATCGGAATAGTTGGTCATTTCTAAGGCGAGACGACACATGTGGCGCTTTCATTTTCTGTACATACAGAAACTCCGTTAGCGGAGTTTCCGCGTCTACACTGAGCGAGAATACATGAGCACGGTTTAAGACGAACGCTTGGGTAAAAATCTGGCCCGCAGTTGCTCAGCGACAGACGACGGCATATCTGGGGATCTACAATTTCGTTAGATGCAAACATCAGAACTTGCTGTTAGTACAGTGATCGCCGAGCCCTGTGGACGCAGTAAGCTGAAGCGTGCGCCAGCCGAGCGGCAGGCAGGTGGAAACGTTTCAAAGTGGGACCTGAGTGTTGGTCCGGATGTGCCGGCTCTGGGATTTCCTCCGGCAGGGCTGGCCGCTCAGCCGCAAAGGCGGCATTAAGGCAGGTACCGGCAGGCTCCAGCCCGAGGTCTGGAGTGGGTGGCTCTGGACACTGGAGACAATCTGACGGAACGCACTTTAACAATACTGCATGCGGCTAGCAGATCTGTTTTTCATAAACCGATCGAATACCACTTCCGATTCGTCATGTCAACACTTTGGTATCGATCGTCGAAATGCGGTTTCCGTTGCCTGATTTCTTATTGCACTTTAAAAATGAAAATCGATATCACAGCAATCCATCATTTTGCTGTTTCGAAGCACATTCGACACTGTGAAAGAATAAATATTCGACGCCTGAGGATGCGGTTAGCGCCCTCGTCACGGGTTACAGAGAATCGTGAAACCGCCTTCGGTTTCGCATACTGACGCTGTATTGACTCTGAAGACGTTTAATCGCTCCTTGAGATCTCTGTAGTGTAGAATCTGACTTTATCTTTCCGCCATTTTTTCTCCGTCTCCTGCAGTCGACAGAGCTTCGTCGGTGCCTCAGAGGCTGGCAGTTGATGCCAACGCTCCGAAATGTCTGTCGCGAGTAATGGCTCCTTTCTGACGTAAATGAAAACGGGAAGAAATGATAATAAATGCGCAACCACCAGCCAGACTTTGGGTTCGGCACAGTAATAAGCGAGTAAACTTGTAAACGGCGAGTTACGTCGGTAGGGCACAGACAACTGCAACTACGCTACGTAAACCCACGTTTAGAGTTACGCCTTCGCAGACAAACTCGCAAAGTTATCTTCCTTCCCAAACGAAACAATGTATCCTATTCTTCACTCAAAACAGATACTGGCTTCGAGTAACCACTACTGGCGTTCTTATAACACTTGCACTTTGCAACATCAGATGATGCGTGCTCCGTTATACCGTCTGCCCGCATATATTAAAACAGTTCAATGATTGTGACGGAGGAGACATAAAAAAATATCACCATCTGGGTTCATTATTATTGTCTCTGCGCTCACACATGTCACGTGACGGTCGACCACCGGCTCCATCACACGCGGTGATAACGATCTACTGTCGTGAAACAGCGTCTGAATCTCGCACGCACGGAGGGGAAAGCGAATCGCAAAAGTCGTCGATCATCCCAACAGAAAGTAGCTATCGTGTTCGTCACTATAACCTGACAGTAAGTTCCACAATTGTTCTCTTTCCAAGGCTAAATGTTCCGTCAATTATTTAATGCATTTCTCCTCAGTTCGAGGACGTTCAGTTCTTCAGTATTACATAAACCCACAGTTTCAAAGACGAGATATTTATAAAATGCCGCTAAAACAGCACTGTCCGAAAATTCCGTTCAAACTGGGGACGGAGTGTGTCGCAGCGACATTCTTCTGACACACACTTTCGCCGTTCTTGGCCGGGTGAAACGTGAGTAACAAATCAAGATTCGCACGAATCTCTCCACCGCCTCTTTCTGGACCAGCTGACACCAGCCGTGCTGCCGAACAAGGTGTCGACGTCTGCGACGCTGCTTCCCTTATGTTTAAAACGTAAACAAGTCTTGAGAGTCCTCTGTAATCTCTCAACGCTATGGCAATAGCCGCCGTGCGACTACAAGCTACTGCTGTACATTCTCCTCCGCATTTCACACAAGTGATGGGCCTCGGTTTCACTTGAATATCAGTAAGGTAACTAATTTTGCGTACAACACCACAGCCAATATTTACAGTTACTAGTAACTGCATTCAGGTTTCGTAATACCTTAACTGTTTTCGTATGTGCTTGTGGTCGGCGGCAAGCAAATGCATCATTAGAAACGCAGAAAACTAATCGTCGGCAAAACAGCATCGTAATTTGCGTACCTACAAAGGTACTTACAAAATTTTACATATTCTGGAAGATACACAGCTTACTCTGTTATTGGCCACACTAAGAAAAGACAATTAGCACTCGAAAAGTCCCGTCTGTTTAGGAAGTTAGGGAATGTCAAGGGCGCACTTTTTGTTTGGCTCTACCTTTAAAACGCCATAAAAACATCTAGCGGTGTATATGCAACCGTTTGCATCTCTACACCTCACATATTATTTTTCTCGCCTTACCCGTGTTTTTTCAAGCTCACTGGTGACATGTTTTCCTTATTGCAGCATCTTCCATTGAAAAGTGGGGCTGTGACCCTTTACATATTCCGGCCACATATTAAGAGAGTGTTATGATTGTCATGATGACAATGATGATGGAAAAGAAAAAGTTGTTATTATTGTGTCTCGTACTATCAAGAGCTTAGTGAGTATCTATGCAGTTTCTTTGCGACAGTGCTTCATTATCTAAAGATCAGGGCAGGCGTCTCTTGCTGATACACTATGGTGACGTCATGACAGCCACACTCGCGTCTCATTCATTACGAATGGCTCTGCACTGCCACATATGCTAGCCGTGTAAGTAAGTAAATTCTTCGCTATTTCAAAGCGTCTCATTTTTGTTCTACTGTAAGTGTAATACAGTTAGAAAACGTGGAAATGGCGGATATCTGTTCGACTGCGCTTTACTCTCTGTGCGATAAGCGCAAAAACACCTTTTTTAAGGCATTGTCTTCGCCTCGACAAACGGATCTCCCGTCCTCTGTTGGCAGCATGCTGACAATCTTACCGTCGCGTCTTCCATCTCGAAATTCTACAGCAGTCTCTTTCACATTTCTGTGCTATATGTTTAAAAAATCCCGCAATGTTTTTTTTTACCACGAAAAACAAAATTATCATTTTTATTTCCTCTTCTGCAGTGTGCTATCCGTCGCTTTTAAATGACCGACATAGCACAGTTGTACCACAGACTGGCACGATTTGTGTGTCTACATACACCTCAGAAATCATTGCCCACTGTGGGCAAAGATTACTAATCAAGAAACTTATTTTATACTTCGCTTCGTAACGATTTGGTTAAATGTATCAAATGTGCTTTTACGTAGTTACTGTCTACTGAACATCAAAGTTATAAATCGCTCGTAACGCATTCCGTCATTTTGCCGTATGTAGCACTTTCTACCATAGACGAAATGTGTTGGATGGCTGAGAATTCGATCATTACTGTCGCGTCACGTCAGGAACAAACAGGGTGGTGAAAAACAATTTAACCGAAAGTGCAGAGCATGAAGGAATTTCGGTATCGCAAGTGTCAGTTGAATATTTCGGGCGCTATGTCAACATGGCAACTGTGGTCGGTCTAAACATGTGCTATGACATAGCAATAAGTGGCGGATCCTTTTTTACTCATTTTCACCTTTTTAAGACATATTGAAACATGAGACATGCACATGTAAAAACGTGCTGTGTCCTAAGTCAGCTAAGTGCGATACACGTGTAAGTGGCGCTTTAAATTTATCCTGTTCTCATGGTGGCGGTTGGTTAGTTCACACAGCCTGTGTTTACGTATATATTTTCTGTAAACTACCAATCATTTAGAGGCAAGACGCTCGTGTGTGGGATTTTAATTACGTTCCGGTGCCGCCAAAATATTCAATCGCGAAGCCTAGTTGCTATACTCACAATTTTTGTATTTCATGCTGCCTTTCCCCACCCTGTATGACGACGCCGGATGGCAAACTTCGCTGAACCAGAATAGCTTAAATTATTCATTTTTTACGAACGCTGAACATGTGTCAGTGGGTGACTGCCACCCATATTCTGGCACGTCACTGGAACGCCAGCACGGGACACAGAAAATCACGAAACCAGTATCAGATCCGCGTAGTTACACTGTACCGATTATGTGCATATTTAAACGTTAATCACAAATGTAGAGAGCAGTAATGTGTGAGATGAATTTCTATTTCCGTTAGTCTTCCATGTCCTGCAACCGACAGAGCTTT
The DNA here is from genome assembly GCF_021461385.2 of Schistocerca piceifrons. Lineage (NCBI taxonomy): Eukaryota > Metazoa > Arthropoda > Insecta > Orthoptera > Acrididae > Schistocerca > Schistocerca piceifrons. Next base: position 1,135,609 of record NW_025727759.1, read on the forward strand.
GTCGCTGCCTCAGCGACTGATTGTTGCCGCTACCACGCGGAACGATGTCAATTTTAAGTCTCCCGCGAATAATGGCGGTTTTCTGAAACAAACGAAAACGGGGGAAAAATGTATATGCATCATCTGATCGAGAGTGAATCCATAATTGGCACAGCGGCTTAATTTTTAATATTTACGAGCAGCAGAGCCTGGCGTAGCCGTCAAGTTGCGAGATGCGTGTCCATTCCCACACGTGAATCGCACCCCTAGTCGCTGGCAGTTGTAACATTGTAATGCATTCGAAGTGTGCTCTTTCGCACACCGCACCTACATGGATGGACTTGTGTCTCAGCTGCCTCCAGCTGATTGTATCCTACACTCCTAAGAAGTAGACGATTCTGTGAGAAAATCTTCTGGAAAACACGTATAGAAATCGCCAAAAAATACCTTCAGAACCTTTCTATCCAAGCCAGTTAACGCTTGTGCTACTTATATTATCCTCACTTTAATGACACACGTGGTGCAGGATATGCGTAGCGGTAAGGGATGGAACTTATTTACACTCAACGGCTTTGAAGACGTATGATGGCTAGAAAAATTCCTCTCGACCCGAGGCGGAACCTTAAACAAGCACATAGGATTTGGAGATATGTTGTCACCACCCATCGATTGTCAAGGTTTAATAAACAAGTTGACAGCGTCGTCTGTTTCGCATCGACGTGGAATATAATCGCAGTATGAGAACATGTTTTACTTCGTGGCAATGTGTCCAGCTGTTGTCCTTGTTTTTCTACAGACTGCATTCGTATCTGGTAACGGATACGGAAAGAGATCTCTCAACGGCCTGCACCTGTGAAGAAGAGCACCGTATGGAACCTAACAACTAATTTACTGGAAAAGTGATAAATATATAAAAAAATCTTGCGTCAGGGATACTGTTATGTCATGCCTCTGGGCAGCGCCGAACGCGAGAACGAACGCCAGCAAAGCTTTATTTTATTTTACGGCGCCTGTTTTCGTTGCACGGCGCACGTGAAACTTTGGACACACACAGCGTTTCATACCTTAGACCATAGACACACACATGTAGACGGCAAATGCATCTATCCTTGCCGTGTCGAGGTTCGAAACCAGGTGGATACGGCAGTTGCAGTATTAAGCACTCATATCAACGACGGATCTCCGTGTCGTATTAGCGTCACACGTGTAGCAATTCACTAAGCTAATTTCCCCAAGACTCGCAGTGCTAATCCGGTATCCATCCTTGTTGCGTTTGGTCAGGTGGGACGACGGCAAACGTTTCACACACTGTCCTGACAAGTCTTTATTTTCACAAACGACAGAATTCCTGTTCTTGTTAGACTGTGGCTCATTTAGCTGGCCGCTTCTACAGAAGAGCAAATATCGGCCTGCCGGGAAGCAAACAGTTTTCTGGCCGTTTCCTCAGGAGTACGTGTGATGTGTGTCATTATGGCTTAAGAAGTAACATCTATGATGTCCGAATTTACACAGAATAAGAGGCTATGGTCCCTGCATACTCCAGTACAGATAGCGACACAGTATCGAGATATGAAGCGTGATGTACCGAATACGTTACTGATGGAGGACGCCCGTATACTCAGTTAGAAATTAACATCCTGTCGCCTCAAAATCTTCGCCATTCGTAGCGTTTTACACCTGACGAACGACACGCATCCCTGCTTTCAACCCGTGCAAGCATTTTGAATCAGGTTTGGTGCGCAGCTTGTGGTGTCAGTTGGGTTAAAATTCTTCCTTTTGAAAGAAGAGTGTCCAACCATTCCTCAGTGCTCCGTCACTGGGCAGACTGTAACGACTTTAGTTCCGCGTGCGCTTGTGACGGTCTGCAAGCACTTGCGTAGTAAGCAGTACTGATAATTCACTGCCGCCCACGCAGCCCGGGAAACGCATAATATGTAGATGTAGACAACCACTTTGGAAAGTGTACGCACATTCTGTACCCATCGCGGCAGGCCTCGTTAGGTGGTACACAACCGTGACGTCACAACACGGACACACTCGCCCTGTTTATTACGGCCGACTCTGCAGCGCCACACGTGCAGCCCCTGCCTTCGACAGAGCTCGGCCTTACAGTCTTCTCACTAAGACGATGCGTTTAGTATTGCGAAAGATTTGTCCTGCTATTAAGTTTTAGCGTTTAAATGGTGTACTGTTTGTTCTGCTACTGCTTCAATATGTTATCAAAACAAATAAATGCCGTACATCTAATCGATCGTTCTGCTACTGGCCACAGCAGCACGTCGCGTCGCCCGCCATTCACGAGATGCGCGTCCGTTCCAGCATGCGAATCACACGCCTAGCCGCTGGCCAGCTGCTCCATTTTAAAGCATCCGGACAGTGCTGTCTCGCAGTCCGCACATTCATGGCTGGCCTTCTGTCACAGCTGCCTCCAGCTGATGCTGTCCCAAATTTCTGAGGAGGAGGAGGAGGCTGTGTCAGAAAATCTTCCAGAAAACAAGTACAGAAATCGTCAAAAAACACCGTCATAACATTTTTATCCGGGTCAGTGAATGCATGAGATTCTGTTTTATTGCGCTCACCTGGATAACACGCTTTGTGTGTTAAGAGTTGTTATGTATTTACGCTCCAAGGTTACGAAGACTTGTAACGGCTAGAAAGATTCGTCTTGAGTCGCGGCCAAGTCTTAATCATATACGCATTATCAGCGTCTATTTTGTCAACAGACACCGATTGTGAAGATGCATAAAAAATTGTCGACTATGTCATCATCTTTGTGCCGATGCGGAATATAAACGCAGAGAGTCCAGCAGTTGCTTCTCTGTTTCGACAGATTCCATTCGTAACTGGAAACAGATTAAAATATATCTACCCAGAACAGTCACACACTGCACCTGTGAGGACAAAGAACACGTTCAAGTCAAACAGTAATTCACTGAGAAGGCGGCAGAAAATTAAAACAAAAAAACTTGTCATCCATATTCTTCTGTCCTGTTGCTGGGCAGAGCCGGTCGCGAGAACCAACGCCACAAGAGCTTTGTTCACGGTGCCTGAATGCGTTACAAGCTACACGCCAGCCTGTGCAAAATTTTGGACACAAACCGTGTTCCGTACCTTCGGCCAATCTCGAAACTCTGCCGTAGTGTCCTATTGTTATCACGTAAAACTAAAGTTATTATATATTGATTGTCTCTTATTAAACGTGCTATCACTCGTGTTTCAATAGTCGATATCGCAAAGTTGTCCCACGAGCGAGTGCGGTTTGTATGTCTACGTACTCTTTCTAAATCATTGCCCAGTATGGGACAAGTACATCTACGGGAAATTCGTTATGATACAATTATTATCTAGTATTCGAATCTCTGATTTGTCGGTTATATACATATTTGGGGAGCTGTATGCGACCTTCAAATCGTTTTGTGACAGTAAAATAGTAGGACTGCTACACAGCCGCCTCTCGCTTAGTGGCAAATGCTCGAGCTCACAACAGTGGATGGTGACAAAAACGTCCCATAACCCTGCGTACAGCGGTGGGAATGTGAATTTACTCCAAGTCTTCTGCCCACATCCAAACGCCTAATCTTTTCAGGTGCAAAACGCTTCCACCAGTGCCCGCCTCATATTTCTTTCGACAACGAGCGTAATTCCGGTCTACTAATAAAACAGCCACGAACGCTTTAATGGGCCTGGATAAGACTTTTGAACAACCCTTTACGTGTGATCTGCTCCTCACACTTCTCCACCTTATATTTTCACTGGCGTCCGTAAGGAATTCGTACTCTACATTACATGTTAACGTCTTCCTTTCACAACACCGCCAAGTTTGTTTCATCGTCGACAGTTGCTCAGCGGAGACCATAGGTGTGAAACGTATGAAGCTTGGAACGCACCGCAGGCGTTCCTTCCGGCTAGTGGAATCGATTAAGGTCTCACATGTAACCATCACAACAGAAAATTGGTTTCCGAAATTTTGGTCATCTAATTGTTGTGTCCCGCGTAGTCGATGTCTCTGCCGCGCCTTTCATCTTGACTGCTCAGTACAAACATGGAAACTCGCGGCAGGTATCCGATTCTGTTAGCCCGCCTCGGTGCAGGGCTAGAAGCAATATCCACCACATTTCAGTATTGTCAAAACAGTTAATAAGTAGAATAGTGTTTGCCTCTGGCCAGGAGATGGAATAGGGGCTACTTGGTTGCATAGTGTCGTAGATATTTATAAAAAAAAAGAGAGAGAGAGAAATTAATTTCACCGTATTCATCAGTCTCTGAATCCACACTTCCACATCATAGACACTATAAATTTATTTCGTCTTCATTCACGATGATAGTTCCAATGTCATACACCCAGTTAAGTGTTTTGTTTAATTTTGAACGCTTTGGCAACTGACCAACGGTGCATGCTTTCACTAATACCGATTCTGTGGGGTCTCATACGTTGCTCCATAATAGCGTGACACACACGCTTGTCACGACATTTATGCGGTTACCGCTCTACTAGAGAACTTTTTGTAATCAGAAAACATATTACACGTCTAATTCCGTAGTGCCTCGTTATACGTGTCACATTTCCTTTTACATAGTTACTGTCTACTGAACTCTATAGTTACAAATCGCTACCGACGCATTCTGACATTTTGCCGTTGTTAGCACATCCTACGAACGATTAAGTGTACTGGACTCCTGAGAATTCGAACAACATTCTGTAACGCATCGTCTGGCATATACAGGGCGGAAAAACTATTTGACCAAAAGCGTAGGGCACAAAGAGAGCGCCAAACGAAGGAATCTGAGTATAGAAAATACAGGTCGCAGTTAAATATTTAAGGCGCTGCGGCAGCATGGAAACGGTGGTCAATTAGAACATTTTCTATACATACTACTGTTAACTAAGTGGTGGCTCATTTTTCACTCATTTTCACTTTTTTTAAATATACTCAAACAAGAAACAGGGGCATGTGATTGTCCTCATTTCTGAAGAAGTACTGTCTCGTTCGTCAGCTGAATGCGATACACGTGTTTGTGACGCTTGAAATTTATCTTGTTCTCGTCGTGACGACTGGTTAGTCCTAACATTCTGTTTATGTATACATTTTCTGTAAAATACCTATCATTTTGAACAAGGACCTCAGTATGTCAGATTTCAATTACGTTTCCGTTGCGCTGAAAATATGCATTAACGACTATTAGTCACCATATACACATTCCTATGTTTCGTGCTGTCCTTCCGCCCTCCTTTTTTGGTCAAACTGTTTCTCCACGCCCTGTATAACGGTGCTGGATGGCAAACCTCGCTCAAACAGCACTGTTTAAATTAGTCGCTTCATACGTTCGTTACACATACGTCACTGAATGACACCCAGCCAGGTCGTCCGCCTATATTCCGCCACGTCACTGGAAATCCAGCACGCGATCCTCAAAATCACGAAACCAGCACCAGATTCGCATAGTGACACTGTACTGGTCGTAACCACATTCGGACATTAATCGCAATTGCAGATCATAGTAATGTAGAAGCCGACTAAATCTTTCCGTTAATTCTCCGTCTCCCGCAGACCACAGAGCTCTGTCGCTGCATCAGCGGTCGATTGTTGCTGCTGGCGCCACGGAATGATGGCAGTTAACATTCAGAGTTTCTCCGGAGTAACTGGGATTCTGTTAAAGGAATGAAAACAGAAAGAAGTAACGAATGAGGCAACTCGGAATCAAACAGTACGTTTCTGGTAGTTTAATGCGCTGACCATTTGAATGATAACTTTCGTCATGCGATTGAGTTACCAGCAATTACAGAACCCCAGGTTTTAAGTTGGGCCCTCCACAGACAAACTCACTATAGTTATCGTACTTGCCAAGTTTCATTTTAAACACAACGGAATTGTACTATTTCCAATGAACTACACATTACCTAGCCTGTAATTCATGACGAAGTTGACTATTTCTACTACCACTCTCGTATTTTTTTTAGGTAAGGAATTAGCAAAATGCTCAGACGAGAAAGCAGTCTTGCGTCTGTCACGCAATCATCCAGGAAATAATTCCTCTATCCAGAGCATTTCTTTCTCCGACAGAGGAATGATTTTACAATTACCTTTGCATGTAATCCATACTTTACTGTATAAACTGAATATTTAGTAATAGGGCGAACCGAGTTAAGTACTGCATAGTGTGAATGAATGCTGCGATTTTGATCTTCTATGAAAAAGGCAGACGTCATTTCGCGTCTGCTGTCAGTTGTAAGATGCATTCCAGTAACGTTTGCGAGTCTCGGAGATCCTGTGCAGCTTCTCAAGGAAAGACGGTAGCCGTGGTGACGGTGCAAGTTTCTGCTGTACATTCCCACCTCTGCGGCCTGGCTTTCCACGGAACTGATGTACCTTAATTTTACCTGAATATAAATAACGTAACTAATTTTGCCTAAAATACTACAGCGAATATGTATACTTATTGCTAACTGTTTTCCCGCATTGTCGTCCTAAGCATATTCAGGTTTCGTAATACCCTCTCTGTTTTCACATGTGTTAGTGGCCGTTGGCAAGCAAATGCACCATTAGCAGAGCAGGAAACTCACCGCCGTCAAATCAGCATCGGAGACGAATTTATTCAGGCCTTACTTGTGTTGTAAGAGTTGACTGCTTGACATGTTTTCGTTATTATGGCGTTTTCCATTGCGACGCGAAAAGAAATAGTTGTTATTATTATTTTATCTCGTACTATCAAGAGGTTAGTGAGTATCTCTGCATTTTTTCTTTTGGGTGGGGGGAGGGGGGGGGGGGGGGACAGCACTTGATTATCTAAAGGCCACTGCAGGCGTATGTTGCTCACACACTAAGGTGACGTCGTAACATCCACACACTCGCCTCATTCATTACGAACGGCTCTGCATTGCCACATGTGCTAGGTGTGAAATCGAGTGAGCATGGCCTTTTTGCTTCTCACTAGAATAATGTATTAAGTACTCTAAAAAGATCCATGATTTTCTGAAGAGGTGATTCTTTCCGTTTAATAAGACACTTTTTCTTCTAGTGTAGGTATTAAACCTCTATGAAAGCGTGCAAATGGCCGATATCTGTCCGATGGCGGATACCTGCCCGGGCTATGAGCACAGACCTTATACTCCTTGTGGTTTTGTGTTCGCCTCGTCATACGGATCACGTGCTCTCTGTTGGCAACATGCTAATAATATTCCTGCAGCGTCTTACATCTCGAAATTCCACCGTAGTCTGTTTCACATTCTTGGTATATATTAAAACAATTCCGAAATTTTTTTGAATGACCACGAAAACAAAAGTGGTCATTTTTAATTCCTCTTATTAGACGTGCCATTCGTCGTGTTTCAACAGGCGACATCGCAACGCTGTACCACAGATGGGCGCGAATTGTACATCTACATACTCTCTCGAAGTCATTGCCCAATATGAGACAAACACATCTGCGGGACATTTGTGATGATAGAATTGTTCTCTAGTATTCGAATCTCCGACTTCTCAGTAATATACTTACGTAGGGGAGCGTATCTGTGAACGTCAAATAGTAGGACTGCTACTACATAGTACGGAGGGCAGTATTTGCAAATCGATCTGCCAATACCAGTTCCGTCTTATCACGTAACATTGCGATATCGATCCTGGAAATGTGCTTATAGATAGAGCCAGCCTCTCGTTTAGTGGCGAGGGCTACGGCAAACAGTGGCCGGAGACAAAACATCCCCTGTGCACAGCCGTGTGGATGGGTCTGTAGCGTTTGAGAAGTTTTGTCGCCGTGCCTAAACGCATAATACTTTTTGGTGAAATATGTTTGCAGCAGCGCCCATCTCGCGCTTCTTTCCGCAACGAGTGTAATCCTGATCGCTTAATCAATCAGCTGCGTACGCTTCAGTGGCCGTGCACGAGGCTTTTGAACATCCCTCTACGTGCGGTCTCCTCCTCTCCCTCCCCCACATCATGAGTTCACTGGCGTCTGCCAGGATTCCGTACTATTCACTACTTGTTAATGTCTCCACTTCGTATTACAAAAAGACTGATAAGTTCGCTTCGTCAAAGGATAGCTGCATTGCACAGACCATGAGTGTAAAAGTTATGAAGCTCGAGACATTGACGTTTGTTCGCCGTAGCAAAGTCGAATAACGTTTAACATGTAACGACATCATTAGAGGAAAACGGTTTCCCAAATTTTCGCCATCTGAATGTTGTTTTCTGTGTAGTCGTCGTCTCTGTCGTACCGTTCATCTTGACTGCTCAGTACAAACATGGGAACTCGCAGCAGGTATCAAACACCTTGATGGCGGCGTAGAGGCAAAATTCATCACATTTCAGTACAGTCTAAACCGTAAATAAATAGAATACGGGTTGCCTCTGACAGGAGGACAAATGAGGGCAACTTGGCTCCATAGGTTAGTGTGTGACAGGTGTATATGGAGATACAGAGACAACTTGATATCACACTATTGATCGGTCTCTGAGTCGTCACTTCCACATCACAGACGCTATAAAATTATTTCGTCTCTACTGACGATGATAGGCGCAATGCAACCCACGCCATTTAAAGTTGTGTTTCATTTTCCGTGCATTGGGAATTGAGCAACGGCGCACTGTCTCTCTTTTCATTAATACCGATGGTGCAGGGTCTCGTATGTTGCCCCATAATAACGTAACAAACGCTTGTGTCACGACGTTTATACATTAACTACTGCATGAAACATGAACATGTGATTGTCTTCATTTGTAAAGAAGTACTGCCTCGTACGTCGGCTAAGTATGATAAACGTGTATGTGATGATCTAAGTTTTGCTTTTTCTCGTCCTGAAGACTGATTAGTCGAAAGACTGTGTTCACGCGTACATTTTCTGTGGATTACCTTACATTTTGAGTAAAGACGTCCCTATGTCAGATTTTAATTACGTTCCTATAGCGCCGAAAATACGCATGTGCGACCCTTACATTCTTACGTTTCATACTGTCTTTCCGCCCTGCACTTTTGGTCAAATTGTTGTTCCGCACCCGATATAACGTTGCTGGGTGGGAAACCCTGCTCAACCAGCACTGCTTAAATTGTACTCTTTTTACGTACGCTACACGTATGTCATTGAATGAGTCCCAAGCCCGATCATCCGCCTATATTCCGCCACGTCACTGGAACGCCAGCACGCGACATACAAAATCGCGACAGCTGCATCAGAGCCGCATAACTAAACAGTACCGATTATGTGATATGAAATAGCGGAGGTCGGTAAGACGAGTGTCGAAGCCAAGAAAAGGGCCACCGAAGCCAGGAGACATGCTGAATTAGTAACGGTAGAGGCAGCTGGCGCCAAAACATTGGCCAAAACCGCAAATAACCGTGCAAGAATCGCTAGGCGAATTGGACACATGAATGCAATAGGAATCGATGCAATGAAAGCCCACGAGCACAACGCAAAGAATGGAAAGCGTTGAAGAACGCGTTGCGGGTACCACCCAAAGGTGTGGAAGCGTAGAAAAAGGTGTGGCGGCGTGCGGCGCAGTCCCGCCTCTCGGCGAGAACACCAGAGACAGGTGAGGCGGGCAGCCGGCCTCCACTGGGTTTCTTGGAAGCTGCGGCTGTCGTTCTGCTCGCTTATGTGTGGCTTGTCGCGTAACTCACGACGGAAATGCTCTTGTTTAATACATTGTCTTACTTTAAAAATTAGGATCGATACGAACAAAGGGATGGCGAATAGTTTGTTAAATTAGCTCGTCGAGTGTTTAATAATTTATTACTCGTTATTTATCGCCTTGTTAGAGTCGTTTAATCGCTGATTCCTTGAGCGAGAATAGCGTGCAACGAACGGAAAATAGCGCCACATTCAGTCGGGCAGTGTTTCGATGTACCATTGTCGATTCCTGCAGATTTCTCGTACCACAGTTGTTGGAAACGAAAACCACGCGTTCCTGGCTACGTCACTGCAACGAAATAACCAATGTTCGTAGAGCACGCAAGTATGCGAAAACCACCAAACAGCACTTCGGACTGAGTGAGTTTTAGTGCGACACGGCGTCTTCTGCCATTGACTCCAGCAGCCGTGGTTGTCTGTAATTCTGGACCGCCAGCCGAGAGTGACAGCAGGTTGCCTCTGTTGCGCCTTGCAGTGCTGACAGAAGTTTATTTTTCAACATTTCGCTTAATTTGGCCGAATTTGAACATCTAAAATGTTGTAAGGTACTCATTCTAAGGTATAACCTGCCGTTACGGCTTTTACACAATAAGAAAAGTATCACAGTTGTAAATTTGGCGTGTCGCGAGGTAACGGAACGCACGGCGCTGAAATACGCGAACATTATTCACCCAGTATTTGAGCACTTCGCGACTTCGAACACACGTTGAGAATAATTTTAAAGAGTTCCAAAACTTTTTCTCGCTTACACGCTTAACGTCAAATATTACAGACGTTAACTCGTCTGCAAACTAATCAGACGTCCGAAGTTGTTTAGTGCATAGGCATTCTGAATCCTGCACTCAACTCGTGGCGTCATGCCGACGTGCTTCTGGCGATGAAACGCAGCACTTGCGTTTATTTCAGTATTTTTACAGTTTTCTGGAATTTAGGTTGTGATGCACGAGGGATCTGTTGTTTTCCCCAACCTACCTTAGACTGAGGCGAAGATTTGCTTGGTTGTTGGCGAATTCTTGAGAATTTATCGTAATGTTTGCGTTTCATGAAATAAAACTTTCTCATTCTCTTTTATCGTTCTGTGACGTCATGTTTCGTTTGTGATTTGCTGATAAAAGAGAAGCGATCACACATCACAATTTTTTTGCTCTATAGAACTCTGAGCGCTCGTGTTACTATTTGTTGGGTAAGAGAGACTCGTGTGTCGACGAAGCTACGCAAGGTCTTTGAAATGTTTCAAATGGCTCTGAGCACTATGGGACTTAACATCCATGGTCAGCAGTCCCCTAGAACTTAGAACTACTTAAACCTAACTAACCTAAGGACATCACACACATCCATGCCCGAGGCAGGATTCGAACCTGCGACCGTAGCAGTCCCGCGGTTCCGGACTGCACGCACAAGGTCTTTGAGACGCGTCGTGTTCCCTGTGGCTTGTTATGCAGAAAAGTTGTCGCAATCGTGCTTGCGCATTAGTCGTATCTTACGTGACCAAAGAATGAATAATGGTGATTGACCGTCACTTGCCAACTTCTTTATCTGACGTTCAAATGACACGATTAAAATGCAGTGTAAATTTTTATGTGCGACCTACATCGACGGCAGAATCTAGATTTAATTTGTGCCATTTCCAGTGCAAGCCGGCTGGGGTGGCCGAGCGTTTCTAGGCGCTACAATCTGGAAGCGCGCGACCGCTATGGTCGCAGGTTCGAATCCTGCCTCGGGCATGGATGTGTGTGATGTCCTTAGGTTAGTTAGGTTTAAGTAGTTCTAAGTTCTAGGGGACTGATGACCACAAATGTTAAGTCCCATAGTGCTCAGAGCCAGCCATTTCCAGTGCAATATTTGCAAGAATCGAGGTAGATTTGTTATTAGTTTCCGTCAGAGCACTGAATCACGTCGGAATTACATTTGTGGAGGCATTTGCTAATTATATTTGGCTGAAACCTATAGCAAATATTATTTCGTTTAGGTAGATACTGTTACAGAAGCCTTACCCGTTACTGTTGGTAAGTCACTTTTAGGGAATTATCGGTAGCCACTGACATCAGATTTACCGACACTTTAGCATGATAAAGTACTCAAAATCTTGAAGACTTCTGAAATGTCGTATATCATTTAGACTGCATATCGTTGTCAAACGCAAATTTGAGTACCAAAACTATGAAATTGCCAACTTTAACTTCGCAAATACATAGATCAGCACAGCGACTGTTCAGTTTGCTCCCCGCATCCAGTCGCAGCACAGGACGCGTGATGTCACATAAGAGTGACTGTCTTCACACATGAGGGACAGGATGATTAAATAAAAGTTCCACGAATTTTATGAATAATGCGTAACCCGAAATCTGAGCTCCAACTGGTTCTCACTTTCGTGACACTGAAGTGTGTGTGGTGGTTTCCGTTCTTTTACTAGGCTGTCACAAAATGTGCAACGCAATTGATGCACCGAATTGAAGACCTGTACAAAACTTCTCGTGTGTAGCGAGATTAGTAGTGCTGAATTGTCGGGAAATGTGACGTTGACGGATGAAGAGTGGCCGGAGCCAAAACAGTTTCAGAAAAAGGGCGCCATTTAATCGATAATGTGTGGAATTCGCTCTCTGAAGCACACATCGATTGCCCATAATTACGGATTAAGATCGCTGTTGACTTACGAATGTGTACAATGTTTCTGGGTGCTTTTAATTCTTCACGTGTTCTGTCCACCAGCAGAATCTTTGACAGTGTGGTGTCTCACACGATACTTGGGCTGGCAGTAACGGTACTGTACCACTGGGTGCTCATAATCTGAAGTTGAGCCACTCACAGGGGTCCAGTGTGGACTGCAACTATTGTATGGCAGCGAAACTTGGTATACTAAAGCCCCCTTGCGGAACCGATTTACACTGGAAAGAAATTATTTCCGATTTTGGCCACCAAATGGCTCTATCAACGGAAGAAAGACGTATAGAAATGTTTCCATATGTAATGGATTGGCAACGGAACGTGGGCAGGAAGGTTCAAACAAGTGAGAAAGGCAGAATGTTGATCTTGTTAGTTGAACAATTTGTTCAGTATGAGAACCGAAGACTTCGGCGAGAGGTTGTACAGCGATAGATTCGCACCTGCTAACTAAAATCGGAACTGATTTCCTCCGGCTCAAACTGGTTTCGCATTAACCCCTTAGCATACCTGCCAAGTTTCGTTGCCATACGATAATTACAGACCACAGTGAACCTCGATGAGTGGCTGCATTTTACTTACGACCACCCGGTACTTCTATGCCTCTGCTGAAGAAAAAAGCGATTCGCCAAAATTTCGCTGTCGCATTTGTGGCCCATTTGATCATAAACCATTTAGTAAAAAAAAAAAAAAAATGGTTCAAATGGTTCTGAGTACTATGGGACTCAACTTCTGAGGTCATTAGTCCCCTAGAACTTAGAACTAGTTAAACCTAACTAACCTAAGGACATCACAAACATCTATGCCCGAGGCAGGATTCGAACCTGCGACCGTAGCGGTCTGGCGAATCATTTAGTAGTTAGCCAGTTAAAAAAAGTCTGCAGTTGTCTGACATCCGTCTTGTTTCACCTTTTTGAAGCATCAACACTCGTTAGGTTCTGCAAATACCCGTCTTCCCAGTACAGGCGACTGTCTAAAATGGAGCAGGTCGCAGCTACAAATAGGGGGCGTCGACATTGCCCCGTGGCGTAATGATGTACTCTGTGACGTCATATATACTTACGGATACAACAGAACGCGGTGATGTTTACATGACTGCTATATTACGTGTTTTTTCTAATATAGGTTGTGGTGGAAAAGTGACGTGTTGCATAGCCCGAAGTCTAGGCTGGGTTGACAGGTTACAGTACGGTTCAGTTAGCGGAGCCAAAGAAATGGAGTGTTACAGTAATGATAATTATTGCTGTGTCAGATATTTTATGCACGTTAGATTTCGATGAGTGTTTTACGTCCGTTTTGATGTCGTCATGGATCGAAACACAGTTGGAACGGCAGGTTCAGTATTTTTCAGCATTGGGCACAGTTCGTAGCTAGCGTAAACGTACGTTTTACACCTGTGTAAATTTGCGTGTGCACAAGACGGACGCAGACTCTGCACAAAGAGGCATCGGTGCAGCCAGCCTCGTACGCCTGTTGACACGTGGGCGCGGGCAGTCAACACGTCCCAGACGAATACAGGCCGTGCTGTCCCGTCCACGGTTTTGTTTCGTTTGCTCCGTTTTGCTGCGTTGCACTATTAAGTTCTAGTCTTTCGTGCACTTTCAAATTTTTGTTAACCCATTGGCCGAGTGGCCTAAAAAGGAACAAATGGATGTGAAGAATATTATCGTGCATACTTATGACGCGAGTTATCGGTATCATCTAGTGTGTCTTCTGAATGATATAATGGATAATCGAGTTGAACTTTTTACTGCTAACGTTATGAGGAAACGTGCTTTCCAATGCGTATCAATTACTAATGGCCCTTTGAATAATATTCATGTTGGTTTGAGACACACTATATAGTGCCTGCTATCTATCGCTGCATTCTCGAAAACAGCATGAGAAAGTAGGCTGTAGTAAAATTATAAAGATTACAATTAGAGCAGTCAACCACGAATATGATATGCAAAGTTTATTTACACAAAAGCATTGCCGGTCGCCGATTTTCAAAAACAAGTTGTTAGGTGGCATTCAAAAGCTGATCAGAACTTGCGTTAACCGCCATTTAAAAGAATATTCGTTTCTGTGCAAAATATCAAACCTTCACGATCGGTTTTTCTCTGGAGATGTGAAATTATCGACTAAATTTTCCCATGCAAATGACGTCCGAGCTTTGTGCTCGGGCACTACATTACTAGATGAAAGGCAACAGTGAAATCAGCTACAGAATCAGTATGCCTTAAATGAAAAATAAACAGGACGCAGGATCATTCGTGAGTGGTAACGAAAATGGTGTACATTATCGGTACAAGCCAGTGATACAGTACAGGTCCATCTCCCCTTTAAAGAACATTAGGTCAGTTACTGTGGCACTTCGTATCTTGTTATCGGTATTTCAGGTAAGGAAAGGAGCCACTCGTGACTGATTCTATAAGTAAATTGTCAGCAAGACGTGAATTAAAAGTTAATGAATAGCAGCACTGACAGCTCACCATACGTGTTAGAAAACACTATGATACATAAATTTCTCATCATTGTTTTGCAGGAAGAATAAAGCCATTGGGGTATTAATTTTTCATTCTTGAGGCTGCACAGAAAGAAGTTCTAGATTTAATTACGGAATTCAAACACACGCTACCTATTAACGATACCTGTGTCTTGGTCTGTGAGTACGTCAGTCAGGTGCGAAATTGCGTTGGGTTGCATGTTCGTACTTACTGAATAGTGTACTGCAAAGGAGTAATAAAAGTCGGATGCAAGTAGCCATATATTCACCATTTACGTACGTCATCGTTGATTGCTTACGGCAAGATGGCAGATGGTAATGTACGCAGTATAGGTAGTAGCATCGAAGTCACTACATAGTTTTGGCAGTATGTGATTAGTTAGTACAGAAGTGCTAGTACATTCTGTGAATGAAATATTAGTCGCTGCGGTGATTAATTGGAAATGCACAGAAGTACTTTGATTCCTAACATTATCAGGAGAATCCTTGGAGGCAGGTTTTGTGTGCAAATATTACCTATATTATTAAAAGAATTTGTAAATACTACATTGTTAACCTTTCCGACTAATAATTAAGAGAACTTTTGGCCTCACGGGAAAATAACAATGGGATCGAAATCATGAGTTGAGTCGCTCAGTGACCATACCGTCACAGCAACGCAAGACGACACAGGAGGCGAAATACAGGGCTACCAATAAATCATTCACTGGTTTCCAGAATTCTACATTTTCCGAATAAATTTTTCGCCTCAGCGAGTTTAGACTGTGCCGACCACCTCATATTAACAATGCAACACCTTGCGAAAGTGCCGACAAGGCGAGAGAAGAGTTTTCGTGTGTTGGAATGTGCGGGATGCTTGACCAAATGTGGCAGCTGCGGCCGTGGAGGAGGGTGTGCGAGATTTTTGTACAAAGAAGTCAACAGCAGCGACAAGCCGCGAACTCTGAATACCGCAGCAAGGTGTGTGGAAGACCGTGCGTCGGCTGTTACACTTCGAACCGTGCCGTCTGCAGCCCGGAAGGTTGCGGCCGGCGCCTTCAGATTCGCGCCACAACGGAGACATCACTGGAGGGTGAACCTCCATGCTGAACCTCCATCCTGATCTTCAGCGACGAAGCAACCTAGAATTTATCTGAAAAACTTAATCTCCGCAATATGAGTGTGGGCTACTGAAAATCCTCATGAAATTGCGGCGCATGAACCAGATTCTCCGATGGTTAATGTTTTCTGTCCAGTGTCACAGACAAAGCTTAAATGGGCCGTTTTTATTCTGTGAAGGAACTACAACGATCCACAGTACGCCACAGTCTCACATGGCGGAGACAAACATTTTCAGATAAATGCAAAGTTGCTTCGTTGCTAAGTATGAGCATGGGGACGAAATGTCCATCAAGCGGTCCGTGCATTGTGGCGCAAATCTGAAGGAGCCGGCCGCAACCTTCTGCTTTTAATAGTTGTGAGAAATGCAGACGGCGCGGTTCGATGTGTGACCGCCGACGCACGGTGTTCCACGCACTTTGCTCCGGTATCTTAGAGTTCGCGGCTTGCGCCTGCTGTTGACTTCTGTGGACCGCGTACAGAAATCTCGTTCACCCCCCTACACGATTGCAGCTGCCACATTTGGTCAAATATCCCGCATATTACAACACGAGAAAAGTGTTATCTCGCTTTGTCGGCATTTTGGCAAGGCGCTGCATTGTTAATGTGAGGTGGTCAGCACAGTTTAAACTCGCTGAGTTTGCTGTTATATTCATGCTCCAATCATATTTGTACAAGCAGTATTTCCGAAAATTTAGAATTCTGGAAACGAGTGAATGATTCATGGCAGCTCTGTATTTCGCGTTCTGTCGGTCACTGAGCGATTCAACTCATGGTTTCGATCCGCTCTGGTTTTATGTAAGGCCAAAAATTAGTTCAATTTTTAGTCAGATCGGTTGACAATATTGTATTTACGAATTCTTTGAATAACGTAGGAATATTTTCACAGATAATCTGCCTCCAAGAACACCCCCGAAAATGTTTACAAACAAAATACTTGTGTGCCCTTACTATTAATGACTGCAGCGCCTAATATTTCTTTCACAGAACGTGCTCGCGCTTTGCCCCTTCCTGACCACACAGCGCCGACACTGAAGGTACCGCCTCTGATGCCAGTACTTACACTGTGTACGTTACTGTCCGGAATCTTTCCGTAAGCAATGAACGATTACGTACGTAAATGGTGAGAATAGCCTACTTGTATCGGACCCACAATACCCCTTTCTGGTACACAACTTATGTACGTACAGTCATGCTCAAAAGTATCCGAACGAATCGAATTGCATTTTGCCTGAATCGCATGCAACCCGCATAACGCAGCTGTTTAGCAGGTCCTCTAATCGCCCCTCAGTACGGTCGTTTGACTGTTGAAAATGGTTCCAACAAGTCATCACTAGGAAACACTGCTCTGTATCGCAGTAACTCAAGATGTAAAGTAATACCACGACACTACAAATATCAGGCAACCCCTTATCACATATAAACTGTCCTTAACGCTTGTAAGCTCACATTTATTACAATAAATGACATACCTCAAATGTTACCACTCTCATTGTTACGTCGGATAGGTAATGCACGTAGTAAGTTCGTCATTTTCATGATTTTTTTCTTGAAAGTAACATACCGTACGTATTTTTTAACGCAAAATGCCATTAAAAATTTAAGTTGTTCACGAGCAGCTACTTGAGAATATCTATGGACTTCAAATGACACGACGAACCGTCTCGTTCTGCATATGGATTCAAACCCAGGTCATGTAGACTAAGCAAAGATTTCGTGACTGACGGAAACCTACAGTCATTCCTGACTAGGCATACAGAGATTGATATGCCTCGATTCTAGACAGTATCAGTTAGCAAATATCAACTATAAATTACATAACGTAAACATTTTTAACGGACGCGGATTCCTACCCAGCATCTATCGTCCTTGTTAACGAACTACGAGAGATGTTAAATATTGCTTCTTTGCATGTAACTTATTTGAAATGCCGTGACGTGAAGCTTTGTGTTGGACTGGGGTTCGAACCCAGAACCTATTCTCAGCAACATTTCTCCTCACACTGTCACCCGTCTACTCCTGTTCCGCTCGCGAATGTCGCGTGGTTGAGGCGATCGTCGGCAGGGCCTCTTATATTGGCTGCAGTTCCTCATTTTTTCTCGTCGTGGCCATTTCGCTGCAAGCCTGAAAGCCTCGAGGAGACGCGTTGGCACGCCACTTTTTCAATTACATGCCACACGTCCTGTGGATACATTCAGTCGAGACCGTTCGTAGCGACATCACTTTTAACGACTTATTGGCTATAACATCGAAATCTAATGGTTCTATCTAAACCGTACATGAATGCTGCATTTAGGCTATAACACAGGAATCTAATGGTCTCATCTAAACCCTATATGAACGCTGTATTTATAAAGTCCCTTAGGACGTCTCTTTTTGCGACTTACCGAATAAAACTACGTATTTTTGTTCCATTTTCGGACAAATGTATCGGCTGTAAGATCCAATGTTAGTTTTTTTTGTCGCTTATTTGGGGAGGTAACTCTTATTTTCAAACATTCGATTTCTGCAGATTGTTGGTTTCAAATCAGGCGTCACAACGAATACATCGTCAAATGCAAAGTAAGTACGTACACCTTAGATGCTAAAAGCAAACTAATATAACAGAGTACGTTAAGTAGGGCAGTATATTGTAGTATGTGTTACTGTACAGCGTGTAGTTCAGAATCGCTAACAAGAGATCCATTTTTTGCATTCACATGACACAATTGTATCGTCAGTTACTTTCCTAACCATTTCAGGAGCGAAAATTTTTTTGATTGATTCAGATACTTCTTTCCCAGCTGGACTTCTTCGCTGAGGTTTATGGGCCAAGTTCGCAGAACCACTTTTACGTATTCTTGGAGCTGCTTCTGGATACACTCTACCAGAACTTTTAGCATATTGGGAGTGTTGTCGTGTGCATTGTTTCTTCATTGCCCCCACCCCTCCCCGTATCTTCTTTATTTTTATTCTCTTCAATGTCTATATAATTCGACTCGAAATCCCTTAACTCTGATACTTGTTCGTCTATTACATGTTAAGCGAAAATTTCCGCCTCGTTCAGGTCTCTATGACTCATTGTAGAAAATCTTCCTCAAAAGAAACACGTTTGCTCAACTGTGACAAACTGATAATAATAATGGTTAGTCTATAAATCAACCACGAAAATGAAACTAAGCAACTAGACATTCAACAATGCGCCATCAAACTTGCATTCTGGGTTGCCAAAAGAAATTTAGACCGAATTAGAATTGCGGTCGCAGGTGGTGTCAACCCAGTGCAAAATATGCCCTTGGGCACAAAAGTTAAAGTTTTTTTTCGTTATTATTTCCCATTTTCAAAAGGGATGATGGGCGATCTGTTATGTTAAAATGTGTGGATAAAAGTCGTATTTCAAGATCGCTAAAGCTCCTCTACTGATTACTAGTTTCAGATCATTGGCCAGACTTCTTCAGACATAAAATACAAAAAGGTAGCATAAAAGAGGGCAACTATAGCATAACACGTTTTATGTTTAAAATTCCTGCATCATTTTCAGTTTCGTGCAGGCCTATGAAATTCTTTTAAAAAATTGAACAATTTTTTTTTACTTTATTCAGAATGGGTTGAATGTGCGGAAGCCCATTCTGAACGATTAAATTGAGTGTGTGCGCAAAGCAGGGGATGTGTTTCCAGGCTGTGAGTCTTATAGCTGCCACAATATTAGCAGCATTGTAACTAACAACACACACGACTTTTTCTGGAATGCACCATTCCCTTGTGACATGTCGCAGTTCTTCGGAGAGTTTTCCTGACGTGTGCCTTTCGTCGTATTTAAAGCACTCTAGGAGGGAAGATGCCAGCTCCAGGTCTTTAACGTAGAGTGCTGTCACCAACAAATAACTCTCATTTGTGGTTGAGGTCCACCCATCCACTGGCAGCACAACCGCTACCGCAGAATTTATTTTGACTCTTACAATTTCTTTCATCATGGTGTACTGTTGTTGTAGTAGTGTATTGGAAATGGTCTTTCGAGCTGGCATTCTGTAAGCTCCATTTAGTTTGCCTACAAAACTTTGGAAATGTTTGCTTTCCACTATGTTGAAGGGTAAATAATCCTTTACAACAATCTCCAGAAGTGTGAAATCTATCTCCTGATTTCTTTTGTTCGAAGGAGGTTTCGAAAAGTACGTAGGTAATGTCCTGTGTTATTGATGCCTGCTGTCTGATAATGAAGTGATACTGTTATTTTCTGGCACCGACTGCTGTTCGCTTCTGACAATTGCTGGTGTTGGTTCCGGATTGTCCGCGTTATTTGTCCAAGAAATATCGGAAGATGCAGGAGCAGGGGGCGCTAAGCGCCTGACTGACAATGACACTGCCGGATGCAGCACTCGAACATGACGCGCTAGATTAAATGTATTTCCTCCTTTATATGAAACACACTTAGAACAACAGCTGCACTTTGCTTTCCCATCACCTAAATCGGCTAAGAAACCCCAAATTCCACTGCTTTTACGCGATCGCGAGTTGCTAACCATAGTATAAGAGAGTGTTGGGACGAGACGACGCCACCACTCGCTGAAGACCCGAGGAGAATTCGTCGAGTGACGCCTCGGTTTCCGGGCTCGCGCCCCTCCGCCAGGCCCACCAGACTCAACTGTCTCAGCAAGCTGGAGAGAGCCTTTAATCTCCCCTGCACAGCCGACACAGCTGTAAGACTAGGCGACAGTGGTAAATGGTAGAATGGCGATGTTGAACAGCTGAAAAAAATTTTTTTTGCCATAGTCTCTTTCATGGTTTGACACCACTCTTTCTCACTTCTCTTTCGCGCTGCATCTGTCATTTCCTCACTGACACAAAATTTCCGCTCTAGTTTCCTGTTGCACTTTCTCGCTCTTTGGCCGGCTTGTGTCCTAATTCATTTGCAGGACTGCAGACTTTTACTTCTGATCATTCCAAAATGAGGTGCCACTCCCCCTTGCGCAGTTCTCATTTATGCCCTTATTTATCTAAGATTGCTGTAATTTTTCAGGGAATCCAGCGTAACTGGACTGTCTGTTCATATTTCTCGTGAGTCGTCCTGAGCTTCTGTGCCTATATCTGGAACAAGCAGCATTTTCTAAAATATATTTTCCAGTTCCTAAAATTATTCTCTGTTCCATGGCTCGAAATGCCTCGATAATGCCCACGCGTAGCTCATACATGTCAACAGTCACAGTTACTTTCATCATTTCCACCGGAGAATAGCGATGGATTTGCAGGTATGTGTGCAAACTGAGGAAGTAACTTAATGAACCATGATCGCTGCACCTCAGAACTCTGACGATGCTGAAATGACGGCCGAGTGGAGGATGATTAAACTTTGCTATCAGCACACAAGTGACTGGCCTTTTCCACTACTATAGACATATTCGTAAGGTACAAAGAACGAAATACAAAAGGACTGACACGTCAAAAAGAGTGAGAGGTAAACTATTTAGTGCTCGTTCCACAGTATCGAACGTGAAAAAGTGCTCATAGCTCATAAGGTATGCATTTTAGAACTTCGTTCACTGGACCGTTTCTCTCTGATCGCCCTTTATAGAAGTGTCCTTCTTATTCTACTGAACTGGATAATGCGCTATATTGCAGTATCAGTAGCTTCGGAGACATTTAAGCTTGCCTCTCCATTACTTAGTACTGAAACTTCCCCTTTGAACAATTATACATGACTGTGCTTAAACTGACACACAATATTTTGTTAGCGCAACGCAATCTGACTTTCAAAATTCCCTACAAAAGAATGGCCCTGACTAACATCAAACTATACCTTTCACAAATCACTTACCTCACAAAAATCTTCGCTGCTCAAGCTACTGCAATACAGCGAGCGCCACTACTGCCAGCTAAATGAAAGATTCAAACTATGGAAGGCACTAACTACTGATAGTGATAGTTAGCAAATGAAAGATATTAATAGAGAACAAACAATGTATTTACCTTGATATCATCATACATAAATATAGCAGTTCATGACAAATTTCAAAACTCCGCCATCTCTCTCCCCACATCCACCACTGCTGGCGGCTCAGCTCCAACTGCGCAATGCTACGCGCTGTTAACATCCAGCTGCCGCTGCCCAAGACTACAATGGCGAGTATTACAACAATGCAAAGCAGCCACAGACTGCACACAGCACAGCCAGTGATTTTCATACAGAGGTGGCGTTACCAATAAAAAAACCTAAACAGCCTACTTACATAGCCCCCATGCTCCCCACAAAAAATTTTACAAATTGGTTTGGGCAGTGGCCAATACAGATTTGAAAAAAAATTTTCATAATTACAATAACAAAGAAATCAAATGCACACACTTATTGATACAATGTTGGTCAAAAGCTAAAATGTTCTCACAGTCCATAGCAAGTCCATAAACCACCACTTGTGCACTCACAAAGTTTCTGGAATTGTCCTTAGATCCAGCAATGCTGTTATCCAGTCCCTTGCTGAATCATTAACACACGTGCAAACACTATCAGTCCCTACTTCTCACATATTGTCCATGTACTATGACCAACAGAAACGTGTGCAGTGAAATGTTACTTAATTTGAAGAACTGGTAACAATTACAATTTGGTAACATAAAAATACAATAACAAAGGTACAAAATACATCATTAAAGAACATAATAATACAGATAACATTTGTAGTACAGGCTTTACAAAAGAATAGAAATAAACATATACATCAGTGTTACAGGAATTATGACATGAGTACAAAAATAAAAGATCAGAATCACTTTCGAAACATCAACTTCACACATGAGCATTAAAACAAAACAGAATAAATAATGTGTAAGCGTATTTATAAGGTAAAAAACATATTATTAATGCAAATTATATTTGAGGATAACAGTATTCCTCATCATAGTGAATGTAGCTTAATATTAAAAGAAGAAAAAATTCTATGAAACTACACAGAGACAGCAAGAAAACAAATACGCAAGGGTACACAAACATATAGTGGGATAACACAAAAGGAAAGGACAGGGTTTGTTGTACTGCAGTATTTTGCAAACAAAACTTTCTTTACTTCTTGGAGATCTCCCTTCATTCATCATTATTCCCAAAAAGTCCTATCTATACCTCCTTTCTGTATTCTATTCATATTTCTTTAAATATAATTATTTCTCAGTGTACAATACTCATTTTGGCCCAAATCTTTTTCATATTGTCCATAGTCAGTTTCTTATATAGTCTACCTCCTCTTAAGCTAGCTTAAATCTACTGAGCTCAGATGCTAAACTAAGGAACGAGGCAATGCAGCAGCACATAAAACAATTAATATAAACAGCAATAAAAAAAATGGAAAATCGCAAAGCAAGCTACAGTAAATCTAAATTACTAAGCAATTCAACATTACAACTAATATGAGGCAATGCGCAGCAAACAAAAAATAAATCTGGCTTAGCAGAGTAACACAAATTAAAGTTCAGTAGCACTATGCCTGGCAAACAGCAGCTTATATCTAAACATGACATAGCTCAAGCAGAAAAAATAGTACACTAAAGATAACAATGCAGATAAGGGAAATGTATAATCACATCTTAATGTCTAAGTAATTAAAGTGGTGCACCACAACAACTGATTGTAAAAAGAAATATTACCATGTACTTGAAAAGAAAATTATGTGTTACTGTTACTAGTTCCTTCTTATTGTTCTTTCCTTTCCAAGTGCTCCTTTTTTTTAAAGAATGTGGATCACCAAATTATTATTTAATAGATCTGTTGACAGAAAGTGATCACATTAGCAAATGTATTTTATTTTATAAAAGCAATGCTGCAACACAGCTGGAAACCAGATATCAAGTGAAATAAGCAACTATGAAAAGCAAAGCATAAAAATATCATTCAATAGTCATGTGGCATTTCGTAAGTCAGTAGCTCTCAACTCTCGTAGAAAGAGACTTGTCATAATCAGGTTTGCAGATGTAAGAATATTTCCCATCAGTTTATAAGCATTTCAGTAAGTAGCAGAAAGTAGGCGCTCCACAATATAATCATATGTTTCCAAGTAATGAGCGTGTCTTATTTGTGATGCTTTCCACAAAGGAATGTCAATAGCGAGGTTAATGGTCTCTCCTTTTTTTTTTTCTCCACCTGCGCCTCTGAAAGGCTAATGGCTTTTTTTTTTTTTCGGGCGGCTGTCGCCCAGGTGGGTGCCCGCGACGCATTACGTGCAGGTGGTCACTTAACTTTCTTACGGAAATATTTACGACAGCAGTTTCCGCTACAGTGACAGTCTTACATAAAAATATTTCACAGGTCAAGAATTAGCGTTGCAAATCTGTAGAAACAAAATCCTATAAATATAAGTGTCCAAAAAAATTTTCGCCGGCATTGTGATACATTCACGCATTTACACACATTTCATAACTCTTAAAGTACGATTCTGGTTTCCAACATCCTGTTTCACAAGTCAAGAGTCCCTACCCACTATTCATTACTCCTTACCTTATTACACATATACGTATCCATCGACACTCGTCAATATTTCGTCATTATAAATATGAAGCATAATCAAATAACTCATATAGCCTCAGCCTATGAATCATAAACATACCTCAGCAGCATAATACACATCGTCGTCGTAAAAATAACATCATAACACCTCAGTCAAATCTCAAAATCGTCGTAGCTTCCTCCAATAATTAAAAAAATTCTCTGCTCATGTCAAAAGTGTCATCTGCCTCAAACGTACTTTAAAAATCATGAATCCATACCAAATACATCATTCAAAGCTCTCATAGTATCACAATGGTTCCGAAAAAATATGAAGAGTTCACACAGTACAGACAAAATACAGTTTCATAAGTGTGAAGTTATCCAACTGTGTAATTGCATAAACATCTGTCACTGATGTAATAAAAAATGTTTGTTTCTCTGTTAAATAATCAGATAGCTGTGTAATTCTGTGTCAGAGAAATATGGTACCAAAGTGTAAAGTTGTATAAGCAAATACCATATTAGCTAGGGCTCCTTGTGCTTGCCAAACACACGGTACACAAAGTAAGCGTGTACCCCCCTGAGGATTAATGTAATTATACCCTCAGGTGTTACAGATTACAGCAATGGAATGAAATGTATCACGGAAAACTTTCTTTGTAATTCAAAAATCTTTAAAAATAAATGTTTTAAGTACAAAATTAATCACTCAAATACGTGTCCTGTAGCGCTAAATATGCGTCTTGCTGTAAGATAATCTCTGTGGAAGTGTCGTAATTATCGTCCTCCGAAAGCTAAGTTCTGCAGAAGACAATGTACTTACCTCATGGTAAACGAAAGTGAAATGCTTTGCGTATAGATATCTTAGTTATTACGCTTATTGTTGTGGTGAAGAACATACTGTGCTGTAACGTATTGTTGTGCTACGAAAGAGGCTGTCTCATTGTAGCTATACCACAAAAGTTACTACTAAAACATGTTTTACTTTCCAGAATAAAACAGAAAAACTGTGCAGATATAAAACAGAAACACCGCAAAAGCAACATTGTAAATTGTCACTCATTAGAAGCGTCGTGATAAAACCGTGTAGTTGTCACTTAAACTAACCACTGTGTCGTCTGGTATCTCACAGAAAGTACTTTAAACCCAGAATGTATTTTCAAGTAAACCAAAATGTTGCATTAAAATCTCATTAGCACTACTGGTAAATGTTCTAAGTATGTGAGCCTTATAGTCGTTATGTAATCGTGCAACTAACAAGCAAGAATGTACACACACAATAACACTGTGTTGTCTGTTCACAATAACAATGCATTCGTAATTTCTGTTTCAATAAGTTCTCTTGGTTCTTGACTGGATATTTCACTTCAAAGTATGTTACATATTAACAGTTTCTTAAGTCTGACAAAGCATACTAGTAGCGTCAATTGAAAAGTTTTATGGCAAAGAAAAAATTAAAAAGCAGATTATCTTTCAATAATCGGTTTTACATGTGAAATGTGGTACAATCTTTTACTCTTGAAAGTACTCAGAATTTCAGCTTGAACGCAATTATCATGCAGTATACGTTAGTAAAGAATACTGGAATTTTTCACAAGGTTAGCGTCTATGTTATTTTTCTCTGAGCCAGCCGGCGCACGTGGGTGCCTGCGGCGCGAGTCATTGTCTGTCTCTTTGTTGGCGCGCGTTGTTATTGGGATTAGGAGACCTAACTTCTACGAATTCGCCTTGCCGAGAGGGCCCAGCTCTGTTAGAATCCCGCCAGTTCTGATGAAATTCACGTCTGTCGTTTTGTCGGTGGCTTACATAGTTTCTTGTTTGTCGGTCATGTGGTGGAGAATTTCTCCCTGAGTCGTAACTGCGCGCTGAACTGTTGCGTCTGAAGTTATTCTGTCTCCCTTGATAATAATAGTTCTGGTTGTCATATTGTCTATTTCTATGATTGTCTCTGTCATATTCATTACTACGGAAATGCGATCTTTCTCTGTAACTATTATTACTCTGCCAGTGGTTGTCATATGGGTGGTGTCTGTTTTGGTCACGATTTGCGTTGTAAGAATAGACCTGTCGTGTCCAGTTATTGTTTCTGTCATCACGGAATTGTGACGGATGTGACCTGTAGTGATTGTTTTCCTGTTTTCGCATCCCGCGACTGTCTGTATCAATTTCCAGTTCTTGTAACAGTCCCTGAAAAGCCTCAATGTCTTCTTTGCAACGTCCTGCTAAAATAATATGTCGTAAATGTTCAGGTAATTTGATTAAGCAAATGTGGATGAGTTCTGAGGGGCTGTATGGGTTTGTCAGGTACTGATTCTTGTGCAACATGTCTTCAAAATATTTCACAAGACTGGAGAATTCAGATTGTTCGAAATGTTTCATCATTATGATGCCATGTTTTACTCGGTCTTGTGTGGCTTGAGACCAATATGCTGAGAGGAAGGCATGGTAAAATTCTCCTTCACTGTGGCAATCGTGAATGACCGATCGCATTCTTACAGCTGGTTCATTCTCTAAATAGCCACACATGAATTCTAATCTGTGTTCTAACGACCAGTTGGGAGGAAAACAATGAGAGAATTGATGGAGCCATGCTTGTGGATGAATGTCGTTGCCAGAATTCTTAAATGTTTTGAATTTACGTGAAGTAATGAACAGCTTATAGTCAAAATCATCATGTCGGCAAGTCGCATGTCGGTCATTGTTACGTCGTTTCGGCGGTTCCATCTCAAAATTCGGCGTACCTTGCCAACTTCTTTCACAATTTCCCAAGTGCCCTGTGTTGTTATTTTGTGTCTGTTCCGTATTTCTATGTCCCTCTTCCCGTATTGGGGCGCGAGTGTCCTCTGAAATACGTAATTCTTGTACTACTTGTGCCAACTGATCTTGCACTTCCCGGATTTCTCTTTTGTACTGTGTATTGATTTGATTTTGATTTTGTTTGAATTTTCTAATTTGTTCATACTCTTCAGTGTCCGTGAAGGCTACAGGTGTTGTGTCATTCAGATCATCATCTACCTTTGTAGATAAATTAGTGAACTGATCCGAAAGTTCGGCTTTTTTCTCCGATAGTGTACTTATTTTCTCATTGTGTTTTTCTGAACCAAGTTTCAGAGTATCTACTGTGTCCTTTGAGTTTTCCTGAGTTTTTGCAAGTTGCGTAACCGAATCGATAGATGCAACTGAGTCAAATTTAGCTTGCAAGGTCTCATGATTTTCATGAACAATAATTTGCAGTTCTTTTATGGCTGCTTCGTGATTCTGTAATGCATTTTCATGCCGCGAAAAAATAGGTTTAAAATGCTCACAAATTTGTGTTTTTACGTCATTACAGACTTTTTGACATTTCGATTCAATGTTATGTAACTCAGTAGTTAAATCTTCACGTGTTTGTTCAAGTGTTTGTTCCAATGAGTCTAACTTTTTAAGATTTTGTTCCACTGTGTCTAACTTTTGAAGCTTTTGCTGTGTTTGTCTCTGATTTTGTTCCATTGCGTCTAACTGTTGCTGTGTTTGTCTCTGATGTTGTTCCATTGTGTCTAACTTTTCAAGCTTTTGTCCCATTTGTTGCATTAATTGTAATAACAATGCACTGGTGTCTGAAACATGTTCCTCAGTGCTTTTCGGCAGTGAAGTTGCACCGGCAACATTCACATTTTGACAAGTGGAAAATATGTCTTGACTCATTTGAGAAAACGGTGGGAACCCAAAACCTGAGTCTGCAGTATTTGCAATATTGTGTTCTGTCATTCCCGATTCCTGAGGCGAGCTGTTTCCGACCAATCGATCGATAACGCTTCCCTGTTCACTACCTGTTTCACTGTCTACACCATTGTTTGCCGCCCGCTCCATTTCCCTTTGCGCAATTACCAAATTACTACTTTGAACATTAGTTAATTCATTACTCTGCGGCGCTAACACACTGCTTTCGTCTTCACTGTCATTTCTCAGTTTACTTTGGAGCCTAGTATTACGTTTTTCACACGCCATTATTGTCACAGTATTTCACACGATAACACAGAAAAGCGCAATTTGAAGAGCAAAATAAAATAACATAGCAATGGAAATAATGTCTACTTAATTGCCAGCGCAGCTGCGAAATACTTGGTGCAAATCTACATGCATGCCACAACTGTTTTACTGTACAACAATGAAAAACTACAACTACAAAGGAAATTCTCTCTATAATTACGCCCTATCAATAAACAATAGCTATACTAATTACACAAACTACAAGAAAAAAATCAGAAGATTCCAGTGAGGTATCCTAGGCTAAGGGTCGACATATGAAACTTCCCCTTTGAACAATTATACATGACTGTGCTTAAACTGACACACAATATTTTGTTAGCGCAACGCAATCTGACTTTCAAAATTCCCTACAAAAGAATGGCCCTGACTAACATCAAACTATACCTTTCACAAATCACTTACCTCACAAAAATCTTCGCTGCTCAAGCTACTGCAATACAGCGAGCGCCACTACTGCCAGCTAAATAAAAGATTCAAACTATGGAAGGCACTAACTACTGATAGGGATAGTTAGCAAATGAAAGATATTAATAGAGAACAAACAATGTATTTACCTTGATATCATCATATATAAATATAGCAGTTCATGACAAATTTCAAAACTCCGCCATCTCTCTCCCCACATTCACCACTGCTGGCGGCTCACCTCCAACTGCGCAACGCTACGCGCTGTTCACATCCAGCTGCCGCTGCCCAACACTACAATGGCGAGTATTACAACAATGCAAAGCAGCCACAGACTGCACACAGCACAGCCAGTGATTTTCATACAGAGGTGGCGTTACCAATAAAAAAACCTAAACAGCCTACTTACAGTACTTACGTATTCCACTTTTTCCCGTATCGTTTCTTCCTGACTAATGTTTCAAACTCAGTCTACTCTTCACCACTATTAAATTGTGAGCTGAGTCTATAACTGCTCCTGGGTATGCCTTACAATCCAATACCTGATTTCGGAATCTCTGCCTGACTATAATGTAATGTAACTGGAATCCTCCTGTATCTAATGGCCTGCATGTTCTCCAGACATAAGCCCTATCGAACATGGCTGGGACAGATTGAAAAGGGCTGTTAATGTGCGACGTGACACACCAACCACTCTGAGGGATCTACGCCGAATCGCTGTTGAGGAGTGGGACAATCTGGACCAACAGCGCCTTGATGAACTTGTTGATAGCATGCCACGATGAATACAGGCATGCATCATTGCAAGAGGATGTGCTACTGCGTATTAGAGATACCGTTGTGCATAGCAATCTAGACCACCACCTCTGAAGGTCTCGCTGTATGGTGGAACAATATGCAATGCGTGGTTTTCATGACCAATAAAAAGAGCGGAAATTATGTTTATCTTGATTCTATTCCAGTTTTCTGTACAGGTTCTGGATCTCTCGGAACCGAGGTGATGTAATACATTTTGATGCGTGTATCTACAGGCTGATAGGATTTGCAAATCTTTTAGCATCAAATGCTAAGCATTGTCCTAACAGAAAGCCTGAAAGTAGTACTATTGGACCTCCACTTACAAAGTCAATACCGTCTTCAGTTGCTCATATCTCTGTTTTAAATATGTGCAAGTAACTTGAACCCTTCTTAATCTTTAAATGTGTGTTTATATCGTCAAAATTTTTTGACACTGTACCATACTGGCTCTATTCACTCAATGAGTGAATATATTTACTGTATGTATGATTGAGGGTTTGCAGAATAGTATAACGTATTTATCATATCTGTAAATATCTTGTATAATATTTGTTTTGCACTGGTGCTCTTTCAATGAAAGACAAATACACATTTTAAATAACTTTGTTTATTAACGTTTTATACATGCACAAAATAAAAAAAAACAATTGTTGACACATTTCTTAATATTCATTATGTCTTATATCTCTACATTATTCTTTAAATAATTGTTTTTTTTATGCTATAAATTGTGCTTCCATTGTGTTCAATCCAACAGGAGCGACGTCGTATCTCCGTTCTCTGTCTGTAAACCAGGCTCTACAGTTTCAATATTTATAGGATTATAGTAGCAGCCCTTGGTGCTGCAACCATACATATGTTTACATATTGTTCTAAATCATCTTGTATGCAACATTCACTTACATAACATATAACATCGTTTAGTAACGCTTTCACATATACTTGCCACCGTATTTGTCTGTTGCAATCCGTAGTGCACTGCATAACCAATACAACTTCACGACACTTTTATACAGGTCGATGATGGTTGCCTTATTGCTACAAATGTTCATGTGAAGAGGAAGTTGAAAAGGATCGTAGTCTGTTGTCATCAACTTCTCAGTGTGCTTCATTGGCTAACAATGCTCCCCCTAACTCACATCTGTAAATTGTGTTTTACATTACGACGGACATCCTCAGTTTCTACTATAACTTCACACTCACGATCTCATGGTAATCCTACATATACATGTTTTGAACCATAAGCTAACATGTATGTACTAGTAAATAGTAGCATTCTGAAATGAACTGATATCATAGAGCTGTATAGATGACCTCGAAATCCCAAGACTTAATGCAATAACATGCAAAAATTATATAGCACGACGACAGGGCAGTTAACACACTTTCTAAGCAGTGAAGACATAGTGAAAATGACACTGTGCCACGACTCTCGTCGGTAAGTACTATTTCAGTATCCACAGTCCAGTTCACTTCAGGATACAGAGACCAAGACCATGGGAGAAGAATAACTGATAAATCATTTGTAATTATTTGATAAAATTATGACATACACCTCAGGATCCAGAAGACAGCCCCTGGGTAATTACATATCCTGATGATTAAGCATGCACATAATCGAATCAGCACGTGTGAGGATAAAGAGATCTCTGGAATTAGCATTAGATTTGATCATCATGTGACGTCACAGCAGCGGGCAAGACATGCAGCTGTCTCAAGCGTGTTGCAACATGTGATCCTGTTTCTGTTATGATAATACTGAGGCCATTGAAACTGGAATATTTAGAAAGTGACATTGAATTGTCTGTAAAAAGAACACTCACCCCATACTTGAAATAAGCACATCAGCCTTCTCCACTGCTAATCCATTTCAAGATCCTCTACTGATGTCTGGGGAGATCGAATCCTGTCTGCATGAATGGGTCCTTGACTAGATGCTTGTTGACTATTGATGACGGATTCCACTGAATTTTCCGTAAATGGTTGACAATCAAAGAGGACAGAACGAGGTTTTCTGCTGTGCATGATGAGGGTTTCCTTGATTTCAGTTGTTGATAATCTGCCTGTGGAGCATCTCGATGACTGGCCAGCTGAGGATTCTTCAGAATGTTCTTCCAGACCTATAGGAGAACTGGTTTCTTAGAGCTGGGGGTGGGATGAAGCTGAGAACAGGAAGTCTTAGAGCGATTGTACTCTGAATACATCCCATAATACCTGATTCAGTTGGACATCTATCTTCTTAGTATGAGCACTATTGATCCTGGTCGAACAGTAATCTTCAGCAACAGAGCAGCTATGATAGGGTTAGAGCTATGGATCTCAAAACACGAGCATTAGCTCCACATAAGATAGCACCAAATTTTTGAAGACTGTGGTTTCTCGTTTTGACTTTGAGTGCTACTTGTAAGTTAAGAGTTCTATCTAGCGCTGTTTCTCGGTATTATGATACAATGCAGTACAACGAGACTTGGTCTCTGAATCTATCTTCTGGTGTGCACTCTGACTGTCTTCTGCATAGATGTAATGTGGATACAATTATTTTCTGTGGATTTAGGTGGAGCCACTATTTCTTGATGTATACATCTAAGACTTGCATATCAGTGGATAAAGAGGTTTCAGCATCATAAACGTTGAGGCTCTGGGCCACCAAGCAAATGTCATCAGTATAAATCAATTTTTTTGAAGACTTTTGGTAAGCTGTGCATGTACAGACCAAAGTGGTAGTGGACTCAGAATAGACATTTGAAGTAAACTATCATTTGGTTTAATTACCCTGCATCTGTCATTGTGAGAATGGATATGAAATGCTCTATTGTTTAGCATGTTGTTAAGTAAGTCCTTAAATTTACGACACAATCGTGAATTTCTAAAGAAGTGCTTCTCACCAAGCAGTGTCGAGAACAGCTGATAGGGCCAAAAAGGCAGCTACACTTACTAATTTCTGCTCATACTCATTTCCGATATAAGTAACTAGAGAGAGTGTCTCTTCCTTAAATTACTTTCGCTTCTTAAGCTGGGCTAGCGCCTTTATTCTTAACGAAAGAGTGTGTTTCGATTGTTACTATATGTTGAGAGTTGCACTCTGTATCTTCGTTGGTGTAACCAATAGTCTATGGAAAATGTGGTTCATTAGTCAGCATGGTATGTTTTCATTATTTCTATTTGCTTAATTCTTTAATATCTGAAAACAGTTTACTATTCACATTCACCCGATAGGTACTTTCCAATTACTTACACAGTTCCAAGATATGCTATTAGATGATGGCGTTGAAGCCTACAGAATTCATAGCCACATTGCATTTACCATCATTGGCATATCATTACGCAATTCTACGTAACTTCCTTAAATTTGGTTAAATCTAAGGCAATTCCCTGTTTATTGTTTCTTTTACAAGCTAACAATAGTTGATTGGCAACCAAAACGTGTAATGAATGGTAAAGCAATGTGTTTTTGCGATCAAGAAAATTAAAAGGTTTCGTAATTAAGTTTTAATGTTTTAGAAATACATAAGATCACTTAATGCAGCTCCTGATAAGTCAGGTCTTAATAAAATGTGATTAATGTCAAGATCATTCGTCGACTACTTCAGACTGACTTTGTTAAAGAATGTCTGTTTCTGAGTTGCTGATCCAAATTACAGTCACTGTTGACAGGGGAGAGGTGAAAATGAAAATATTTAAGTTTAGTACAAGCAGCAATGTGCCCTAGCAAACGTGTTACTCTTTAAACGGAAATGTGCTTAATGATGTGGTGACAGTGTTCATCTTTAATCTGAGGCTCTTATTTGGTTTGGACGCAGCGTGTAATCCTGGTGGATTGGAGGACGATGTTATTCTTACAGCTGAGTCCTGGCATTCGCCTTATGAGTGGGTTAAAACCTTCCTCTAAAAAAGCATCACCTGCGATTGTTTGTCGATCGTTATGGCATTTTGTGTCCTGTTACATTGTCCTAGTAGTCTTTAAGACTAATGCTTAGGAACTAATCTCTAGTATGATACGAAGGGATTTGTAACATAACCGTGTAAGTCAGAGGTAAGTGCCATGTTATATAGAAGAAACTGGAGTCATTCTGAATAGTGTAGTGGTCTAAGTCTTTGTATAGTCAATAGCACAGCTACATCATATTTAGAATTTCTGCTGTCATGACATCACATAGGTTTTGTTTTTTGCTAATGTAGTTATGTCAGATATATATCTTACTGAAGGTAATATTACAGATAGGGAAGTGGTCATGGATGTAAATGAGGTGGGAGATGTAACTGTGCGAGATCAAATTTGACAGTGTTCTGAAATATCTAAGTCGAAACGAGGCCCAGGTAGTAAACAGTCTTCTGGCAGGATTACAGGCAGCCTCGGGAGAGCCGGCCACGGCGGTGCTCTCCCACCTGTTGTGCCAGGCGTATGAGACAGGCGAAGAATGTAATGTTATCAATTCCAAAGAAAGCAGTTGCTGGTAGGTGTGAAAATTACTGAACTATCGGTTTAATAACTCGTCGTTGTAAAATACTAACTCAAATTCTTTACAGAAGAATGAAAAAACTGGTAGACGCCGACCTCAGGGAAGATAAGTTTGGATTCCCGAGAAACGTGAGAACATGCGAGGCGCAACCTGACCAAATGCAGGAGCGGTTGGTAGGACACGTTCTGAGACGTCGACGGGTAACCAATTTAAACCTGAAGGGAAGTGTGGAGGTTAAAAATCGTAGACAAAGACCGGGTGGTGAATACAGTAAGAGGTCGGATGGATGTGGGCTGCAGTATGTACTTGGAGATGAAGAGGCCTGCAACTTATACAGTAGAATGGAGAGCAATTTTTGAAACCAGTCCTGACACTGAGGGGCGCAACAACCTCTCTCTGTGTTATAACATCTTATTTTCCAGTTGGTGTATTTCTTCATTGTTTATAACTGACTGTCAGAGTACCTCTGAAGATGACGTGAGGATTACATATTTATTTAAAGTAGGAGTAGTTGAAGATCACAGGTTGGTGCTGAAGGATAGATTTCGTGGATCCACTGTATTTCAATCTACTCGACTTGCTTAGCGATGCTTCCTGCTTGTTTGTGAAGGGGCTGACCTGCTCGTTAATTCTGCCGCATGTCGGGCCCTGACAACAGTAGGCAGTGACGTCTGCGTACAGGGCTCTTCTTTCGATCCTCGACCCTTAGCGAAGTCAGCCATGTTGTAGGTGTGTAGCACTGGAGACGTGACTGTCCCACGTGACGTCGCTGCAGCTGGCTTAATACCTGTCCAATGGTGATCACCAAGCAGCGCTTGTACTTACCTGTTTCCAGTAACGTTTTTAAAAAAAACTGCACACTTTGGCATGCGAAGTTCAAAAGTAACGTTTCAAAGAGCAGCCCAGCATGCCACAACCAATGCAAGGCGCGTTCGCCGTCCACGAGAAAGCGTGCCGGCGTCGCGCCTGCCGTGTTGCGTTCAGCCTGCGTCGCTCTGCTGCTCAGTCCTGGGACCGGGTCACCTGTGCTGTGGTTGCCGCTGAACCCGGCTTGTTCTTGTGCCATTATGTTGCTCTATTCCTTGAATATTTTTAGTCTGTCTCGAAAGCTTTCCCTGTCACTGAGAGAACGGTAACCTATGATTTGGTGTTGTTTTTTGGTCTTTCGGGTTGGGAAATCATCTTGAATTTAGCTTGCTTCTATTTTAGAGAGACTATTTTCAGTTTCACGGCCGCGATGAAGAAACGTCTGATGTTTTGCGGTTCACAGCATAATAAATGTGAGGTATTCGTAAGCTATCCAGTCGCCAAATTCAGTATAGCTTCAGAATCTGGGTAGCTATGTTGTACGTAGTATATGTTCTAAGATAGAAGTGCCATAGTGATTGATAAAAGGCGGCGAGTCATTTCTGAGTCTTGCGTGATTCAAAATGGCTACAACAAGTTTAATATCTTTCTTGTTCAATTTTTCAGCAAATATCGCAGATCTAACACTGAGTCTCCTGTTTCTTTAGCTGGGCACAATGAGGGTATATAATTAACGAGATCAGTTGGCGGTTCCTCGGCAGGATACATCGTTGTGGTGTTTTATATGAAAGACTATGAATCATCTATCTCAGCTTCTACTACGGTTTGGTTTGCGTGACAGATACAGTTATCTAGATTGATTTCTCTACCTGCTCATGAGGTATGTGCTGCGACTATAATACCAACTTCTTTTTCTCTTACTATGCCTTTAGGGAGTTTGTTTGTAGAGCAGAAACCCAGTGTGCTGACAATGCAGATAGTGGCAATATCTTTCTTAGGCTTGAATGTGAAGGTTAATTCTTGTTTCCTGGTGTCTCAGGCTAGGTTGGGCATAGGCCTCCTTGTCTATCAATATGGCGATATAGACGTGGATCCGTGTTCGTCAAAGAAAGTAGCTTTTTAGAAACTGCTGTTATTATTTCCCTTCTTTCAAATATCATATTGGGAAGGGCTGTAGTGAAGACTCAGAGTATGTTCTCCGTTTGATTGCTTTCGTGACATTCTTGGACGAAGACCGTGATAGTTTCATCAATGCGCTTAATGTATTCAGTTTTGTTTGCTGAGATAGGCTGTTTTGGTCTTTCTTTGCAACTCTCATCAGTATTAACGTTATCAGTGTTGCAGCTCCTGCATTTTGGTGCTTCTTGTTTCGGGTATATTTTGCAATTAAAAATTCGATGTGCTCGACTCCGTTCTTCACATTTCTCTGTATATCGCAGCTTTTCGTGGCTTATTGGAAAGTGCTGCAATATGGACGTTGCTGTTATTGAGGAGGTAGTGTTTAAATAGTCCAACCTTGTGAGGTACACAGTGCATTCTGAAATGGTGAACAAGTAGCTTGTTAGTTGGTTCTTTGTAACTATAGATGACTGGAAGGAATAGCGGGGAATTTTGATTTAGTTTCCTGGTACCTTTAGGTGCCCCTCATTTTTTTCGTTTGTTGTATCACGGTCAAAATTGGTTATCACAAAGGCGAGCGTGAGTCTGTGTGGTTTCTCTTTTGCTTAGTGTTTGGCGTGCGATGTGATTTCTGTTACTGTTGCTTGAGATCGGGAAGTAACTCAAACTGTTCTCTCGGGTTTCGATATCTGATGGGTGTGTTGTGATGTTGGCAAATTTTTTCAGATTTTTTTGTGAATGACTTGGTGGCCCAGGCAACTGTTTTAGTGCAGGTTACAATGATTTGGCGGTTTCTTTGCCACCTTCTTAGTTTATAGTAGGGTTTGCTAAAGTGCCGTAAGTTGTGTTAGATGTGCTTTAATTCCATCTACATCCAACCAGTTGTAAACCTTGTTCTTCGTGAGATGTATTTGGATGAGTGTAAACTTTTTGTAATTGGAGTACCGTGTTTGTGGCGGCTTTGCCTGTTTACTTCGGATTTCTTGTCCGGGTTTTCGGCGTAGCGTTGCGTTTCTGGAGATCTGCTGGAGACAGAGTTCTCTACTTCAGTCTGGTGCGCTCTGATCTGTTGTTGCATATCGGAAACAGGACGATCCATAGTCCCCACGCCCTGCTTGAGAACGCTCGCAGTCAGCGTTGAGTTCTGTGCCTTTAGCCTCGGCAGATGCGAGTTGGTCGTCCCTGTGTCAAAGTGTGGCGGTTGTGCAGACTGCCGATCCCAAGTCTGAGTCGCTCTGACAATGCTGCATTTGACGGCAGTGGCGCGAGTAACGCATGATGTTCTTTGCAGGGGACATCGTCTGAGTAACATGTGTGCTGTCGAACAACTACGTACATGTAACAACAGTTAAAGCAGTTTCGGCTGCGAGAATGCTTGTCTCCATATATATCAGAGGAAACCCCTTAGTAGGTATATCAGTTGCAGAAGTTAATGCTTGATACCCCACGAGTGAAAGGGTTGTAACAGGTGATTCCCTGACCACCGATATCTGCTCGCTGGTTCGCCTTTTTGAAGATCAGAACGTGACAGCAGCGGCTGTAAGCAGCAGCAGGGAGTGGCCAGTGGTGGGGCTTGCAGTCCGCTGCTGCTCCTGATTGGCTGAAAGGCCCACGTGTAGAAGGATTTCGTGGAGAGGCTCGGAGCTCGGGGAATCGAGAGCTGGCCGTCGGCGCCCGTGTGGCCGACGTGGCGGGTCGTGGGCGCTCTGGAGCGGAGTTCTGTGTCGCGACGCACAGTGTTCTCGAGTTTCCAAACGCCTTCTCGTTTGCGCGCATCTATTACCGCTTAAGAACTTTCCTGTCGTTATCTGCTAATGTTGCATGGTAATTAGTGTGGGCGTTTACGGCGAATTGTAGCTCAGGGAAAACTCGGTGATGTTAGCTAAGTGGCAGTGGTGCTCCGACTCAAATGACTGACTTGGCTGG
The DNA here is from genome assembly GCF_021461385.2 of Schistocerca piceifrons. Taxonomy (NCBI): domain Eukaryota; kingdom Metazoa; phylum Arthropoda; class Insecta; order Orthoptera; family Acrididae; genus Schistocerca; species Schistocerca piceifrons. The sequence goes on from NW_025727759.1 coordinate 1,173,447, forward strand.
GGTAATCGGATAGCGATAATCTCAGTTTGTTATCCAAATCTGGGAGTAATGTTTTTTGAGTGACCGTCTTCCTGTTGAGTTTGAACTGCACGATGTTGGGGCGTGAGCGGAAGACGGCCTAACGGTGTGCAGGACCGTAGCCCAGCTTCATGGAGACGGTTGCGAATGATCCTCGCCGATACCCCAGGAGCAACAGTGTCCCTAATTTGCTGAGAAGTGGCGGTGCGGTCCCCTACGGCACTGCGTAGGATCCTACGGTCTTGGCGTGCATCCCTGCTTCGCTGCGGTCCGGTCCGAGGTCGATGGGCACGTGCACCTTCCGCCGACCACTGGCGACAACATCGATGTACTGTGGAGACCTCACGCCCCACGTGTTGAGCAATTCGGCAGTACGTCCACCCGGCCTCCCGCATGTCCACTATACGCCCTCGCTCAAAGTCCGTCAACTGCACATACGGTTCACGTCCACGCTGTCGCGGCATGCTACCAGTGTTAAAGACTGCGATGGAGCTCCGTATGCCACGGCAAACTGGCTGACACTGACGGCGGCGGTGCACAAATGCTGCGCAGCTAGCGCCATTCGACGGCCAACACCGCGGTTCCTGGTGTGTCCGCTGTGCCGTGCGTGTGATCATTGCTTGTACAGCCCTCTCGCAGTGTCCGGAGCAAGTATGGTGGGTCTGACACACCGGTGTCAATGTGTTCTTTTTTCCATTTCCAGGAGTGTATTTATCACAGGACTTTCAGTTGGGCTTGATACTACATTCACACAGACACTCCTTTACTTTGCTCACTCAGGTTTTATTTGAACAAATGGGAGATCGTCTATTGATTACGAATCACAACAATTTCGGCGTACTGTGTGCTTCTAGTGAAGCTACTATGGCACATGTTTTCCAGGACTCACAGTACTGGCACAAGTTTATCCTTCCACAGTACTGTTCCTGTAAATACGCCTTTAAGCACTGTTCTTCCTTGCCCAAGAGTGGCACATGGAACATTAACTTTTAACATCTGCCATAATACCCTTACAAACCTCTAGCTTAACAAATCACCATCTTGTCTCACAAACCCAATAATGCTAATCTCATATAACTCTGCCATTCGACATTTTGCGTTCACTTCAAGCCACATTTCACACAACAAGTCATGTGTTACTTTATTACTATACCTGTTTGAGCCACTCTATGTAATCGAACCACTAATAAGCTGAACAAACCCATTTACACTTTCATGCACACACCACTTCAGTCATTGGCCCCTCTCTTTTGATTTTATAAGTATCTGAATGTCTCTTGTCATGGTACTTGAATTACAAATCATGTAAAAGTACATCTTTCACACACATATGGAAAATTTCCTTGTTTCAGACATAATGTTATATACTAATATCATACATTATACATTAATAAAACCGACAAACTGCAAAGACAGATCCTCGACGGAAAATGGAGATAAAACGTCCTACGAACATGTGTCCAGAAATGCACCATCGTCATGGTAGATGACCCTGACGAACGGGAATTTCTCCGACAACATGCTGCGTTCTGCTTGTATATAACAGGCCGTGTGATTGACGCAGCCTATTGTATACACGAAGCATTTCCCAACAATTTTAGTAAGTAGTCTCAGTGCATTAGAATAGGTAGACAGAGGTTACCACTCACAAATAAGCACACAGTTATAAATGAAGGAGACGTTAGGAAAGAGAAGTACTGGCTGTACGATATGAGATTTAATGACGTTTGATATTGTCATACCAGGTACACTCCATTTTATTGTTGAGTTTAATGCAGTGTAGTGTGGAAACAGTTATTTGCGAAAAATACTGAAGGAGGCTACAGCGAGGATTCTGAAAAGGGAGACTGTTCATTGTTTCTCCTGGCCAGATTCCTCTCGGCTGCCGAACACAGCTCTAGACCTGCAGGGATGCTGGTTGGGTCCCACCAAACAAGTATCCTGTTCTTCAGTAGAGGGAGCGTCGTTCCATTGCAAACGAAACAGACGAAGAGCACTGGTCCTTGCACCATCGTAACTAGATGCATATAGTACACTAACTGCGCTATTCCCTGAGCCTGGTGGAACCCAATTCTAATAATAATTCCTGTTCCACTTAATATAATGGCCTTAACTGACATGAAAAGACATTCCTTCTTTGAGGCAAATTTCTTGTTATCAACAATTTCGAGTTGCCGCATGGAGCACCGATTACGTAGGTACATGTATCCAAGCAGTCCGAGACAAACCAAGTTGAATGCCACAGACACTGAAATCCCTGCAAGGACTACTATGCGACTGTGGATCAGGTAATATTTACTCGTCTTTTCCAAAGCAACAGCTGCCACACATACTATACTCCACGGTATAAACACACACAGCACCTCACGACAGAATAACTGGCTTACTTCAGCAGGTAGTAGCTGGTTAGGAAGCCTGAGATGGCGAACACAAGAATACATCTGGTAGCAGAATGAGTTCAGCCAGATACAGCTGAGAAGTGTGAGGGCGCTATCTATCAGCACTGCTGTAGGTAAGTCAGGGACGCCTGCCATACGATACACGACCTCAGAACACAGGATCTGGACTATGCACGTGACCTGAAAGGACAAGAGTATCTTTCCAGGCAAGTTGCGTAACTGGGGAAGGTACATGTATACTCCGGCAGTCGAAAAACGGAAAATGATATTTATCAGTATAAATGAGATTTCTAAAGGCTTCAAGCTGTCTATTTTGAAGTCCTTGTATTTCAAGGTGGCGTTGTTTAAACTGTTTCTGTAGTTCAGTGTTTCTTCTGTTAGCTTCTGATACAGTACACTGCTACTACTATGGAATAATGGAAATGCGTAACTAGTGAACTTACAATTATAGGAAGTCCTAATGGAGGAAAACTCGCGACACTTTAGCAACAGAATAGCTCTGGAAACAGAGCAGATGGCGTCTGTAGCGTTTGACTGCAGACATGATTGATCGTCAGGACTATCGAAATAGCAGCGAGCATCGTGCACGGACTGTATCAAACCAAACGGGACGTCCTGACAAATGCCGTACGAGTTGACCGCCATCCAGGCCAGCAGACAGAGGTTGACGTTTATCCTCTGCGTGTAGGCCAGGTAGCTGGTGACGGGTATGTGGGGCGACCTCTGCACCACGTCGTCCCACAGCTGCTCGCGGCACCGCTCGCGCTGCTTCACGGCTTCCAGTGGCAGGTCTTCCAGCGGACACGTGGGGTGGTCCAGGGCGTTCACCAACAGCTGCACGCAGTCAGTGTCCACGGAGAGCGTATCGTGGCTTCTGTCCTCCAGCTGCCACTCCTCGTCTGCAAGAAAACGACAGCAAGTAGGTGGTGGCCGTACACTGCAGGCAGCTGAGTCCAAAGTCTTCTCTGGATGACGAGCCTGGGCGTATGTAAGGCGGCATGTCAACACAAAGTAAGAGTATTAACAAAGACAGGTATCATTGTTAATATTCACGTCTATTTCATCATGTCCAAGAAGTCCCTGCATCACTCTTGACATAGTAAAAATAAGGAAGTTAATAGGTTTTATTGATAGTCCTGCACTGAAGATGTTAAAAAAAAACAATGTTATCAGAATTATATTTTTGTTTCAGCACTGCAGTCTTTGAGTTCCGAATCCATGGACCAACAGTTATCTTGTAATGGAGAGATCAGTGGAGGATTCGTGGGTGCATGAACATCCGCAGATAGGAAAAACTATGTAAGGTATGATGAGACCATTTGCCGCAGTCCCCCTCGTAAAGTAGCCATGCCTGATTGAGATAAATGTCCTGTATTTTCAGGCTGTCTCAGAGACAGACCACATATTGGAAGCAATAAAAAGTGACAGGAAACGTGTGTCACCCACTCTTAATCAGATGAGCAGTCTCCAATGAAAATCATTTGCAAGAGAGCAGTTGGACTTCAAGCATCTTCTTCAACAATGCACGACCACACTGAAAAAATATGAATACGAAAGGATTTAGGCCCATGTTTGTTACTGAATTAACTGACAATGGTGTGGAGCAACGATTTGTAACCTACCGTACTTCGTTGTGGCGACTTGTGCCATGTCTCGCTCAAGAGTGTTGGTTACTTATAAATGTGCCATATACCACTGTTTGTTCAGGAAAAAATTGTTTTCTTGTCTAAGGAAAGTACCCATTATCAGCAAGAGTTGGAAAGGAACCTACCTCACATTATGTGGGTCATTGTGTGATCAGAATACCTGTTAGGACCACATTCTTTTGAAGCTTGCATGAATGGGAACTTCTATTTCTCTGTACAACAGAAGTTTTCAGTATCTCAGCTCCATGACAAGGCAATCACGGATCTTGTGTGGTTATAGAAGAAAGGAGCTTGAGTCTCGTTTCGTTGTTCAGATGTGTGGGTTTCTTAATGAACAACTTATTCTCGGATTGTATTTGGTTCTGCAGCATTTAAAGCCTCATTAAAATGGTTATCACGAAATCCCAACATTACCACCTCAACAACCTTTTGAAATCGTCATGACAAACTTTTGATCTTACCACGCAAATAACTGAATATGAAGAATAATAAAGCCGCATGTGGCTCAACGTTGAAAGATTAATGGAAAATTGACACAAGTGTTGAGGAAGTCTTTCTAAGCAGAATTACTAGAACCATCCGCAATAAAGCAAGGGGGACAGCGAGACACGTAGATATCTGAGGAAGCTGTGATCGTCCATACACTGATCCGTTGGATACGTATTTTTTTTATATCTAACTACGTCCGTATAGAATATACTCTTTTGACATAACTCCATAGGCGTGCTGTACAAAGAAATAGGATGCAGGCTGAATTCTCGTCTGTATGATATTTCACTTTCCTCCGTGAACTTAGTGACCCCATCACGCAGCGTAAAAAAAAGTGATGGAGCATATTTGTCACCAGTTTGTTTCGTTAGCACGAGATTGTCGAGAAAAAGCACAACAAAATACAGTAACTGACGATTTTGGAAGTAAAGTACCTTTACCACAATGAACGATTTACTGTTAATAGTCTGTTTGCATGAATTCAAAAACACGCAGAAAAATGTAATTACTTCGTCTCACTTGTACCTTGGGTAATGATAATGATGCAGCAATAAATGCAATTGTGACATATATGCCTCAGCTGCTGAGTGGATGAATGTGGGATTACAACTCCAGAGATTTGGGATTCAGGCATTGCTCCCGAGATTCCTTATGTCACTTATCTCTTCTTTCACCTCTGACATTGATTTATGGAAATCGAAAATGTTGGAACTGTAGAATTGTTCGGAGACCCAATAATTAACTGTGTCCCACAATTATTAACTGGGTAAGTTAGTTCAGAAGTAGGAAGACGGCGAGTGACCACAACCTGCAGTAGGACAATGGCTCGTGAAGCACTGTGGTGACCAAACCAGGCTTCAGCTTGATGACGGCTTTACCTACTGCATTCTGAGAAGTCCTCATGGTCGTTTTCCTCGAGCACTATTCCTGTTCAGAGTACAAATCAAAGGAGAATGATACTGATGTGCTACACATCATCCAATGTATACAGGGTGAGTCATCTAACGTTAGCGCTGGATATATTTCGTAAACCACATCAAATACTGACGAACCGATTCCACAGACCGAACGTGAGGAGAGGGGCTAGTCTAACTGTTTAACACAAACCATACAAAAATGCACGGAAGTATGTTTTTTTACACAAACATACGTTTTTTTAAATGGAGCCACGTTAGTTTTGTTAGCACATCTGAACATATAAACAAATACGTAATCAGTGCCGTTTGTTGCATTGTAAAATGTTAATTACATCCGGAGATATTGTAACCTAAAGTTGACGCTTGAAATCTCCGACGTTCAGTTGCGTCTTGTAACAAACACGGGCCACGGTCGGCGAGCAGCATCTGCAGGGACATGTTTCGATGACGACCGTGTTTACGGGTGTGGCTGTAGTGCACTGTTGTGGTTTGGTCTAGCTGTCGCAATGTCCGCATGTAGCGCTTGCTGCTATTGTTATTCTGCATTCGTCTCCGCACGCAGACCAACTGTAGTACACCGTGTTACCAGACGTCTGTGATAGTGTAGTGTTGTAGGAACTGTGACCATGGTGTATTCGAACTCTGAAAAGGCGGAGATGATACTCATCTATGGCGAGTGTCGACGAAATGCAGCTGAAGCTTGCAGGGTGTATGCAGAACGGTACCAGGACAGAGAGCATCCAACGTGCCGCACATTGCAAAACATCTACCGCCAACTGTATGCAACAGGTATGGTCGTAGCACGCAAACGGGTCCGTAACAGGCCCATCACAGGAGAAGCGGGTGCAGTCGGTGTGTTAGCTGCTGTTGCCATGAGTACACGGGACATTGCGAGAGCCGGTGGACTGAGTCAAAGTAGTGTCATGCGCATACTGCATTGTCACCGCTTTCACCCGTTTCATGTGTCGCTACATCAGCAATTACATGGTGATGACTGTAATCATCGAGTGCAATTCCGTTAATGGGCATTAACAGAGAATCCGTTGCAGTTCTACCTGTTTACCGATGAAGTGGGTTTCACAAACCACGGGGCAGTGAATCTACGGAACATGCATTACTGGTCCGTGGACAATCCTCGCTGGCTCAGACAGGTAGAGCGACAGCGACCGTGGACTGTAAATGTATGGTGCGGAATCATTGGCGACCACCTTATTGATCCTTACTTCATTGCAGGGGCCCAAACAGCTGCAACATACATCGCGTTTCTACAGAATGATCTGGCAACGTTGCTCGAAAATGTCCCACTGGAAACACGTCGACGTATGTGGTATCAGCATGATGGTGCACCTGCACATACCGCAATTAACACTAGGCAGACCCTTAACAGGATGTTCGACGGGCGTTTCATAGTACGTGGAGGACGCATAAATTGGCCAGCCCGTTCTCCTGATCTTACACCTCCGGACTTCTTTCTGTGGGGTACGTTAAAGGAGAATGTGTACCGTGATGTGCTTGCAACCCCAGAGGATATGAAACAACGTATTGTGGCAGCCTGCGGCGGCATTACACCAGATGTACTTTGGTGTGTACGACATTCATTACGCCAGAGATTGCAATTGTGTGCAGCAAATGGTGGCCACCACATTGAACATCTATTGGCCTGACATGTCGTGACGCACTCTATTCCACTCCGTAATTGAAAACGGAAACCACGTGTGTACGTGTACTTCACCCCTCATGGTAATGTACATATGCGTCAGTGAAAAAGACCAATAAAAAGGTGTTAGCATGTGGACGTAATGTGCTGTTCCAGTCTCTTCTGTACCTAAGGTCCATCACCGTTCCCTTTGGATCCCTACGTAATTCGGTGCTCTCCGATACACACGATCGAACAGCGGAGGAGTGGTACTCAAGCGTCAACTTTAGGTTACAATATCTCCGGATGTAATTAACATTTTACAATGCAACAAACGGCACTGATTACGTAGTTGTTTATATGTACAGATGTGCTAACAAAACTAACGGGGTTCCATTTTAAAAAAACGTAGGTTTGTGTTAAAAAACATACTTCCGTGCATTTTTTTATGGTTTGTATTAACCAATTACACTAGCCCCTCTCCTCCCGTTCGGTCTGTGGAATCGATTCGTCAGTATTTGATCTGGTTTACGAAATATATCCAGCGGTAATGTTAGGTGACTCACCCTGTATAGTTCATTGGCGTGTTGAGCGCAAATGTATACCCAGTAAGACGAATAAGTTCTGAAAGATTCTTATACACCGGCACGTTCTGTGAAAGGCCGAATGCACGACTTTGTCGTAAACACTCCATTTTCTTTGTTATTCATTCCTCTCCCACCACATTATCGCGTGGTGCGCAAGCTTCGGACACTTTGCTGCTCTTCAGCCTATCGAAGTTAGGCCAGTATAGTTTTTATGGGAGAATGAATAAAATGATAGGTTTCAAAAAAATAAAAGACATAGCGTTTCTACATAAACACATGTACATTGAAGTTGATGATGGTGCTATGGTGAAGATAAGGCTCTTGCTTCTGGCAAGTCACTGGCAGTCAGTTCCCAATAACTACTACGAGGGTAATACAGTATGATGCAGGTGCCGGCCAGAAAGGGTGTACGTATTCAAGGTGTTGGAGTGGGCTGGGAAGTATGATTGACAAGTTGATGTGGGTAGAGGGAAGTGTGAGGGAGGGATGACAGTGGTCAGGAGGCTGGAAGCGGGATCATCTACATATTGAAGAGGCGTAGACGCTAGGATTATAGCTGGTTGGAGGAGTAAGTGTCTACATACTATTCTGGAACAGGAAGAACTAGCCAGCTGAAGTTCCGCTCGAATAGGATACAGAAGGGTGGCAAGTGGAGGGTGGATATGACATGTTGGTATAGGCGCACCAGAAGCCTAGGTATCCAGAGGATAGGCGAGAAAAAGTGCTTTTGTTCCCCAAGTTTATGGGACGTTTACAATTTGTGACAAAGTCTGATGAACTTCAGAAGAGAGGGCAATCTAATCAGCTGGTAGAGGTTGCGTCTGAGACTGCAGATATGATACAGAATGCAAGGTGTTCTAAGACTGTAAGGAATGGTAAATTTTTGAGAGTGCTGAGATCCAAGCTATATTGGCGATAGTAACACTGGGGCCACTAAGGCTTTTGGAAAGACGAAGGAAGAAACAAGATCAGGGGTTAACGTCCTGTTGGTGAAACAGCTATTAGAGGATAACCCAGAATTGGGAAGAACGGGGAAGCAGGACAGCTGCGTCCATCCATAGGAACCGTCGTGTCATTCACCTTAAGCTGTGTAGGGACATCGCAGAGAAACTAAATATGGTCGAAAATCAAGTTTGGAGCCAACAGCTTATCACAGCATCGCCTCGTTTAGTGGGTTTTACCCAAGTACAGAGGATGGCTGAATGATGGAATCCCCACATTATCGAGTTTTCTGTCTTTCCTGTTTGTTGTAAGCTGGGGATGCGTGATTATTCCAAGATATGAGAAAGTGCCCATGTCAGCAGAGAGGAATGGAGCAGCAGGTCCACCGCCTTACTGCAAGCGCTTATCTTCCTCCACATAATTGGGCACTGTCCTTGCATTATGAGAGAACTGTGACTCGGAGTTATCTGTTGAGTGTACATGACTGTAATGGATGTGTTAAGAGCTTAACATCCACATCTGACACACATGTTGTTGTGTCATGCTTTTAATAAATTTACAAGTAGATAGATGAAACAGTCAATGATCAGAACGCCTTATTGTTTGGAAAGCAATACACTTATCTTTAGCTCCTCGTGGCTGTGGCTGTGTGAGCACGTGTGGTATTAATTGGGGTCCAAATACACAGGAGCTGCTGAAAACACTGAGCGGCATTACAGTGCAAGTCTGCACATGATGAGCACTGAACGTTTACTACAACTGTGCCAAATATGTGTCTGTTGTTGGCCCTCGACTCTCTGTACGTGCATGCTTGGCCTAGGCTTGACTGAGTGACGTTACGCCAACACTGCACTCTGAAGGCAGAAATTCGTCGCTTTTTTGCAGTCGTCATGGAACTGTTGATACCCTCGTAGACGGAACAGAAGTCAGGCTGGACTCTGGCAGAACTCGTACCAGGCACTGGCAGAGCTGGAAATACTTGTCGTGTGTGGCGCCTCGAAGCTACAGGAGGAGTGGCTTACTACTTCTTTCTCATAGGCGGTGGCGATGCTGCTTGCGTGTACAGCATCTCTACGGTAGTCGATTGACGATTTGCTGCAGGCGAGTATCGTCGACACCACATGTGTCACCTTCAACAGTGTCACAGGCATCAGTGTATCATGATACATTGAGGAGAGGTAATGTAATGTAGAACACTGACACGAGGTCTGGTGATGAGAAACCTTATGCTTCAATTACCCCTCCCATTACTGGGGAAATACCAGCAATGCAAATTTCTTCCATCACCTGGATTCGAACCAGCTTACCTTTGAAGAGAGTACCACCACACAGTCATGTTTATGTGTGCCATGGTGGAAGTTAGGGAGAGAGAAATGATTGGTGGTATTTATTGTAATAATTCCTTGGGTTTTTAACGTAAGTGATTTTGATGTAGCAGAGGCTACACCAAGAGGTGAAGTTATCGAGGCAGATGGAGATACGCTGTTGAGTAAGATTTACAGTAACAGAAGAAGCATGGTGTGCCAGACAAGGAGCTATACAGTAAACATAATTCATTGGGACACCTGGCACTTGCCAGTTTCCTCCCAGAGATCCGAATGTGCGACTATTGCGGAATATTTCGCCAATGGAGCAGTCATCATACCACTTTTCAATATCAGGCCAAATGTCCTGTGGACAGACACCAGTGGTTCCCATTACCTTCTGCATTCTCATGCCTTTGAGCACTGCTGACTCTTCAGGGTTTTAGGAGCAGGGGAAGAAAGTTCCTTGAAGCTCTGTCCGCCCATCCATCATTACTGATGATTTTTATTCTAAATTTAAGCAGTAGCGAGGTTTGAGACTGGGTCCCATGACGTTTTGATTAGTATACAAAGACACTACCCTCAAATCATAAGTGAGCCGTGGGATATAAACTTGCATACAGTATGATATCACACAACTTGACTAGAGCTAGTAGGAAATAAGAGTTTTTTAAGGAGGTCGAAAGTAATGGAGTCATGAGCAGCCTCTCATAAGAATTTCCTGAAATTGTAAGACGTCGTGGTCTCCTTCATTGGTTGCATATTCCGCCCTCACAATCATATTCTGCACATCAAGACGCTTCATTCGAGCCCAAACTCGATAAGATAAAGTCAGTATTGTATGAATTCATGTAAACGATGTGCAAATAACTAATAAATCGCAAGTGCGCACTGTGGTTGAAATACTCGAGGCTGGCGTACACACATACATTCCAGACTCGACGGTCACAGGAGCTTTTAGCTCGAGAGAGGCAACTGCACCCCAGGAGGCCGGTCCCAAGCTATCTACGACGGCCAGTGACCGCCTGTAGAGCAGACAGCGTTAGCCCGAGTGAAAGGAAGACCCCGTGTTCGGCTTAAAAGCAAATTCCGCTACATTGTGTGGGAGCGGTTAGCCTACGCATTCTTTACACATAGAACGCAGTTTCAGAGATTTTCACAGGAAGACAGCAAACGCCAAACACCGATACTACAGATTTCCGGATTGGTCACCTTAAACAAAATGTCATTCTCCCGTTTTAGAAGAGCAATTCTGATTGGCAGACGATATTTCTGACGCCTTGAGCTGAAGGAGTAATGGAAGAGATAGAAGGATATACCCCTTCACGACTGGTGTGCAGAGGGGCCGTTCCGTTGTCGTTCTTGGAGCGAGAACACGTAACGAGAGCGTGCGCGCTCGTACATGTACTCAAAGAGCGAGGAACAAGTCTGTCCTCAGTACTTCACTGGGAGAGCACCTCTGTCGAGAGCCAATCGAAGTGCAACTGTATATTGAGTCCTTGCGATTAAGCGTTGTTCACTGTGTTGGCCACCACACTTATTGTGCGGTGTGAATGGACTGAGTAATAGTTAAACGCCTGTGAGCGAATTTTTGAGTGGCATCGTGGTGGACTGGTTATCTGACTGGTGTACCACGCCAATAGACTAGGGGCGAATAGGAGTCTTTGAATTCATCAAGGCGTAGGGAGAGTTTGATTGGCGAAGGTCAATCCAGATAGAACGAGAGTTATCTTATTTGTCGGCAGCGAGCGGCGCAGACAGCAGTCATCACAGCTACAGCTCTTGCGACCCCCACATTTCCTCCACAACAGTACCCTTCACTGCATATCACACGTGACAGCCTCGACTGTACCTAGCAACATTCTAACCGGTAATTATTCGAGTAGGTGCGGCTCTCAGCCATTCCGCCAAGTCAATAACAACCTTAAACTTTGTATAGAAATTTCATTAGCGAATCCTATCCTTAAGAGGTAACTTCACATTCTGAAAAGAACCCGCAAATAACGTGTTCAATTCATGACTAAAAGTGCTATTGTGATTTCTCAGAATTTTTGCAAAATAAATAATAATTTTCGTTACTTTCATGTTTATCTTACACTAACTAGCACTACTCCAGTACCCAAGTATCCCACTAGTTACGTAAGACATTTTGTGAATTTTTGTGTCATTTCCTTACAGTGGACGACTCCAGAAGGTATTTATTGCTGAAAGTTTTTCAGGCATTTCTCTTTAGAACTTTAGGAGTGTCCATCTGACTTCTGTAGTAGTGTGGGGGTGGAAATTGCATCTTGCAGGGGCCAAAGGGTAAAGGGTACATCTCAGATTAATCTGTTGCGCAGAATGACAGAATAGCACCAACCCACACACTCACAAAATGTGTGACTTTATAGTCTTGTGTTGTAAGTGCTATATTTAATTCGTTTTGTGGCGTTATAGACAGGTATTTTAAACTGGGACCAAGAGATATGGTGGTCGTATTTGTGTGACATTGTACGTACCGAATTGTCGAGCAGTCATTAGATACAGTGAGTATATCTTTAACATATGAAGCACTGAGTCTGGCTTGTTGAGGTTGTTTGGTAACGTGTGGTTGTTATGGATGAGAGGAGAATGAATGCTTTTTCAAAAGATTGTTCAGTTAATGGAAAATGTGGCAGTGTTTTGTTCATGTGTACCACCAATCCCAGGGTTTCTTATCTGCGGAATGAGGTGCTGGTATCAAGATATCTCACAAGCACCCATTGGCAGTACCATCTGATTGTATGTTGTAGCAATTATCTGTGCCTTGTAGAGTGTATAGTGACTGGGACTGTGTTACGTGACTGTAACAATTTTCATTAAAGTATAGTTGTAGCACTGAGATAACATGTGAGTGATGAAGATCTCGTTGGAGCTGAGGGAACAGACATATGGATGGAATGCTATGCTGCTGCTTTGTCTTGATGTTTTATGTGGTGAAACAAGGTTATGTATAGGTTTTAAGCTGATGTTTTGTTGTGGCTGAAGATAAAGTTGGATTCCTTTTTGGAACAGGTGACTTGGATGTTAAAAGTGGAAGGTGACTGTGGCTGTTATCGTCATCTGTTGGACGATATGTGGACGTTGAAATAGAGTGAATGTTGTCGGAAACAGTGATCCTAAACTGGATGTCTTTCATGTTAGGGATGCGACACAAAAAACTGTTGAGATGATGACGGTGAGCTCGACTGACGGTGTAGAAAACTGTGGATCTGAACTCAATGTCTTTGATGGTGAGGATGCAATGCATGTAGTTGTTGGGATGCGGAATGTAAGTTTAGTGTCGTGAATAATGCGTTTACTTTATACTTATGAGATCATTCGAGTTAAGGCTGTGTAAATGATGCAGTTGTGCAAGGATTGTACATTTGGGCACAGTTAAAATGGATGGTTTTACGAACTTCCAGTATGATGCAGTAGTTTGGGTCAGCAACCCCTGGTAATCAGTGAACGAAAAAACGTTCCAAGTTTTTGTTCATTCGATGAGTTATCTGTATGCGCTGTAAATTTTCATTGCACGTTATTGACATCTTCGGAAATGCCATTTTCGACTATGTTATGGTGATTTGAAAATGGGTCTCGGTCCGAAACAAGTCATCGAACGAATAAAAAATAAAAATTTGCAACTAGGACGGGTTTTTCGTCCTACTGATGGGTCTTGTTTGTAACCGGGATAGGTCAGGTGCTTCTGCGATACTGGGTCAGATAGTCGTCACACTGGAAGTATTTGTGAGATCTGTAGGCTTGGATTTGCGATTTAGGTGATTTTACACAATGGCAGCGACAACAGATCAGGGCTTAGTTCTTGATACGTTGGTCTGTTGTGGGCAAGCATCTAGTTCTGCTGGACAGTGATGCGTAAAACAGCCGACAGTAAAGCACCACGGTTTTAATAGTGACGAGGGCAACTCTTTCAGACAGGGGCGTTGTAGCAGCCTGCTGGATGTCGCAAGGCATCTCCAACATCACCACGTGCTCAGAAGAGATTCGCACCCGTTTCTTCTTCTCCCCCCCCCCCACCCCCCACTCCCTATCTCGACCGAACTGCCACAATCTCTCTGAATTATCATGACAACTTTTCCCTGAAGATATCTTCAATGTCGGGTTTAAAGTTAGCTTCCAGACAAACGGCTAGTGATTCACAACTCTGTAAGCTCTTGTCGCTGCTCATTCTTTAATATCTGGTCGCTACTCGCGAGGAATGGAAACATCAACTTCAGCTCACACGTTTGTTCTCGGTGTCCATTACAGTTTCAGTCATACTTATAGACTTGCTGCCGAGTGCAGCTGAGTCTAGAAACAGATGGGGTAAGAGTCTGCTTGTTTAGTAACTTGCTAACAATGCGTATTTCCGTTTATGTGCCACTATTATTCATGTGAGTGTCTGCCGTAAATTATCGGCTGCAGCCGAAATTTTGTAAAGACCGTTCTTCGCAGTATTACAGTCCCTGGTTCTAATATACGCATATTCGTATGATAACTTAATTCTTTATGTGTTGTAGCCCTTTTAGACCACCTTAGTTTCTTAATTAGTCGGTTTACTACCAATGAAAACCCTGCAAGTTCGATTGCCTGAAGCGGTCAAGAGTGACAACGGCAGGCATAAATAATTTTTCCGCTGAGGGAGCACAAGCTCAGTGTGCCCCCTTCCTCTCATTTAAATGGAGTTACCCTCTACCGAACAAGAAGCTATCGGACAGTTACAAAGAAAAGAACGATTACAGCTTGTTTCATGTCTGGTGCAACGATAGATAGATAACCGAGTAAGTGATAAAGCCCAGCAACGAGAGTAAAATAATAAATTTAAAGAATATAGTGATTCGAACAAATAGAGTTCTTTAGCAAACAGGTGCGATAGCTGAAAATACAGTGTTTCCTCAGTCCTACTACAGTTCATAGTAGTAACATTTCTAAGGATAATATTAACAGTGTATCTCATACAATTAACTGTTCTGTTACAAATCTAAATATTGTTCGTCAAAGAAAATTAGTAAATACGAACAGTATCGTGCTAGAATCACACATGAGAAATCTAGAACACTACACCAGTTACAGTATTGACAGAAAATTAGCTTGTCTGTAGCCGTTATGTTGCAGAGACCATTCCCCATTTTTAAAAAGCCTTAGACTAGGTCTGAAAAAAACTACATGTACAGAATTTTAGAGTGTTTATAGAAGATAAAGAGGAACACTTTTTTATATGAGGCACGTGTCGCATATGTATGAAGGTCTTATCTGCACTGGCGTTCAGAGACGGAGTTGAAAGTGCTTTGGGATGGGCCCTCTTTTAGAGGTGCTGCGTGCCTCCTACGGGAGGGAGACGAGTTGTTCAGTGTACAGACCCTGGCAGACACCCCAGGTGAGGTGGTAGCCTGTTAGGCTGAGGATGCAAACATTATTTGTGAGACACCCACTTGTTTCGAGTGTGTTACACAATCGTTAGCACCCAGCTGGCACTTGAGTAACGTCTCTAAAACATCACACCTGTGACATTTGTGTCACATAAAATTTGTTCTTTTTAATCTTCTCTAAACACTCCAAAATTTTGTGTACGTAGTCTTTTTTTAGTCCCTGCATAATGAAGAAGACAATAATACATCGAAATGAAGTAGTTAGGTTGTCATAGATCCAGACGGAGAGTTGCCGAGGAATCTAAAAACTGACTTTGGAAAGAGCACCAGAGATCATGCGTGGCGTGCAAAATCACGCAAGATCTAAAACTACATGTTCAGAAGGATATTTGAATCTCAGTTGTCAGCGCATAACCGTGAAGTGGCCGGGTCCCAGTATTAAACTTACCTACAATCTTGAAGTCATCTTCGTAGAATGAATAGATGTAGTCAGCTGCATTGTACCAGGAGACACGATGGAAGGCGTACAGTTCGTCAGCGAGGCTGAACATTTGCGACGCCTCTGGCTGCCGCTCCTTGCACAGCGCACTGAAGTCGTCGTCAGAGGAGAGGCTCCACGGCTGATAGCGCAGCAGGCGTTCACTCAACAGCGGCCGCCTGTAGCACACAAAGTGCCAGGTTAAAAGTTAAAAACTTAGCATGTATAGTCTAGCAAGGACGTACAAGTATCCAAAAATGTGTGTGAAATTTTATGGGACTTAACTGCTAAGGCCATCAGTCCCTAAGCTTACACACTACTTAATCTACATTATCCTAAGGACACACACACACACACACACACACACACACACACACACACACACACAGACAGACACCCATGCCCGAGGAAAGGCTCGCACCTCCGCCGGGACCAGCCGCGCACCCCATGACTTCAGCGCCTGAGACCGCTCGGCTAATCCCGCGCGGCTAAAAGTATCCAGAACGGATTTCCACTCAGCAGTGGATGAGAAACTTCCTGGCAGATGAGTACTGTGTGCCAGACTGGGACACAAACCTGGAACTTTTTCATTCTTTAAAGGATGCATAGTAACACAGCAAACAATCGCAAATCCGTTGGTCTTCTTAGCATTTTAGCGCATCGAGATTTCATCTTTAGATTTCGGAGCACTTTAGTGAGACACCGATTGTAACTATTTCTTGCAGGTCATCCACTCCGTTCTCTGCTGCTATATCGTTTTAACAGGTTTCAGGCACACCAAACCGCAGAACTGCAGCGCTTGTCGCAGAATACCTCTTTTCTTTAAAGAGGAATTTCGTATGCATTGCAAGAGAGTGAACATGTGGTATTTATGTTAAGGATATGAATGACTTGTTCAAATTTTGTTATAGATGATTTTAGACGCTGACATGTACACATGTCTGTCATCAGCTGAAGCAAAATCGTCCTCATTACCACTTGAAAATGGCTCAAAAGGCCGAAACTGCAATTGTAAAACAATTTTTATAGTCAATGGCGAAAATAGACATCGAGCTAGGCAGGCACGAACCTAGAGCCGCCGTGACAGCCTTACTTCCGCCAGTACCTCAGCCGCTGCCTTCCAGCCGTCACAGAAGCTCCCCTGCACGGCCGGCGGGACCAGCGCTCCCGGAAGGATGGGCACTGCAGTGACCAGAGGCCTCGGGAGTTGCTTCCTGGGCGAATCCTCACTCTGCAGTGGAGAGTGCAGTCACTGGAAACGTCGCGGATCCGACCTGCCAGGGAGTTTCCTATCTGCATTAGGTGATGTGACATCTGCGATAATTTTCCGTAAAGACTGTATGACAGCTGAAAGCAGAACTCCCACAGGAAGAAGAGCTCTATGGACAAACGTGAGTGTACCGTCGAGCAGGTCCACTTATTCAGTCCCTTTCAGCTAATCCAACGGCTAAGGACAGCGCGATACGATGACTTACACTATTTCAAATCCGTCTTTGCAAATACCAAACATGTTTTTTTATTTCACAATAGGTCTTTCGTTTTACTCATTATACCCTTATCAGTTGTGGCATTTTTATAATGTTTCTGCTTACATCCGGCAGTGTGCATCCCACCATCTCACACTGCTATGCTTGACGTGCAGAAGTACATGTGTGCTGACGTAATATTGCATAAAAATGTTTTTTTACTTGGCTCTGAAGCATTCGCTCAGTCTCGCTTCGTGAGTGGTTGGTGCGGGTCTCTCGTTTGGCAGTGAAAATTATCATATAGAAATTGTCGGCCGTAAAACTTTGTCCTAAGGTCAGTGTTCCGTACATCGATTCGATGCATATGTGTCAGGTACATGTTGTGATGAGAATGGAGCCCTCAGAATCGGTTATGAGACAATTTTTTCCTGATTAATCTGCGACTGCATTCCCTATAGCCCATCAACGATGGAAAGTTTCCATACTGCCAGATACAATGCAGAACAATCAGTACTCCCTCTACTCCTTGTAGTATGGTTCTTGCTTATCAGTGTTATTTGACAACGACGTTGTCAACTAAAGCATGAAGCTGTATCATAATTGTTGTGTCGGTAGCTGGGCCGACACCGTGAAGTTGAGATGGCTGAAAAGGCAAGCTAGACTAACGCAGACGGGCGTGAAGTACTGGAACAGGATACGTAATTAATGTTAGGAAGAAAAGTACGGAGCAGGTTTAATACTTAACTTTACTCAATCATTGTGGTACATCGATCTTGACGATACACAGGAGACTTTAAGTACAATCACTGTATGGCTAATGGCGCCTTGCTAGTTCGTAGCCATTAACTTAGCTGATGGCTATTCTGTCTCTCGGCTAATGAGAGAGAAAGGCTTCGTACATCTGGTCGGTAGCTAGGTTCTCGTACAACTGGGCTGAGTGCTCTCTCGTATCACGAGACCTGCCTTGGTGGTGGCGCTAGGTCTGCGATTACACAGTGGCGACACGCGGGTCCGACATGTACTAAATGGACCGCGGCCGATTTAAGCTACCACCTAGCAAGTGTGGTGTCTGGCGGTGACACCACAATAATGAGTTCCGTGTGATGTCTGGGTCCGCAGTTTGACCGGAAGGCTGTCCCTCCCATAAGACATGTGGTGCAATGGTGCTAAGGCTCGCAAATCATTTCCACGCTACGTACAGCAGCACGCTGTTCTGCTTGGAGGTACAGTACCACACCTACTCCACTGACAAGCTGGGACTCAGAATCCGTGCCGTGATGAAAATCATCATTTCTACGCCCCAGATGCAGGATGTACGTGCACACTGACTATGATCTGAATAAACATTATACGGAGATTTGGTTGGGGAAGAATTTCGGGAAAGGGCTGTTTTTCACGTAATAGAGCCGTTCATTCCATAAGGCAACGAAAGAACGGATTTAAATGCAGCAAGGAAGTGAACAAACAATATCCACTGAAACAAGCTCTATAGAAAATCTCGAAACTTGTGGACAGTTGCGAATGTACTATACAGCTATAATGATACAAAACTGACTGCTATATTCAGTTTAGGAGCAAGTGCGTTGCAACACAAAGTGGCAAATCAACAGAGGACGCAATAAATACTCGCCACATGGAGGTGGAGTGTCGACAAGCGGGGCAGACCGCTGCCACGGGAGGCAATCGTCGACAATTTGCGTGCAGAGGCAGGGTCAGTGTCATATAGGCGGCTTTGGCCTGTAGTACTGGAGCCATTGCTGAAGGTACCATGCGAGTCCAGTAATGAAGTGGATTGGCGGAATTTAGAAATGACCGATTGTAAATGGCGATACGTGAACTCCAGAAGAGACACGAAATGGTGCGCTGCCTGGACTAGGAGGGCGGTACCTAAACTGCACCACTGCCGCTGTGGCGCCTCATGCGTCTTTGGTTATCGCCTTTGTACTGACATCCAACAGAAGGTAAACACGCTGGGTCGTATGAATAAACAAGACGACGTTCTCTGGAGAAGATTCTCCGAGCAAAAGAACATCCTCTGAGAAAGCTCTTACGAGCAAAACATTCGAAGCCATAATCTGTGACGAGAGGGTTCCTTTTTCTCACTACCTCTGCTCCCTGCTGAGTTCTCGGTGTGTGTGGTCTGCCGTGTCCGGCACAGAAAGCACGCGCAGTGTCACGTGTCATTCAGCTCGCTCAAACGGGCGACAAGTCTGGAACCGGCATCAGTGTGTTCAGGCAGAGTTGCACTGCGTTTCATTTTGTTTATTTTATGTGCGGCAACAAATTATTAAGACAATTACGTACAGTTTACGAAAATGTATTTACTTGCGATGTTACCGAATTTACAACATGCGGAAAACTTTTCAGTTATAGAAGTCAGGCGAACATCATGCGAACGAAATCTTAAGATTACATGACTTTTTATCTACTTCAAGCCGGAACTCTGTCAGAGCTCTCTAACACGAGATAATTTTGGTTAAATACGGCCCACAACTGTCTGCTCGCGTGGCAAGCACGTAAGCGCCACACCATGCGTTCGATATGAGTAACAGGTCGCTAGGTTTGCAATAAACCAGTTATTAATTTTTCTGGTAACCCTACTTATTTATAACATCACACTATATAAGACTTATGCTGTGAGAAGACATGATGGTGAAGGTCTGGAAAAGTCAGCGACACGGTTGTTTGGTGTAGGCCTACAGCTAAATGTTCTCGTACGTCAGTCTGAAAACTTGGGTCTACTAAATAGCAATAAAAATGTTTCAGTTTTCACTTCTTTTGAGAGGTAGTCCGCAGATTATGTTCTTATTGTCAAAGCGATATAAACTTCTACAGCTCCTCAATTCAGCACTTCGTTGGGATATATATTTCTTTTTTTGCCTCCCAAGCAATATGAATTCTGCCATCATTGCCAAAATGTAGCTAAAACTTAACAGAACTTACTCAGCCCGAAGAATGCTACAGATCTCGCTTCAATATTTTCCGGTTGTGAGAAGCTCCTCTAGTTTTGTTCACACGAAATCGGAGAACGTTCTTTGTTTCGAGCAACATCCCTCACCCTTTTACTCGCGATGAGCACATTATCGGCTGGAGTACATTCTCTGACTCGCTTTACTCATGCGAACATCAAAATGTCCTCCCAAAATTTCCAGTACGAAGTATATCCTCCGTTTTACTGACACGCCCCACTACACTTCGCCAGCACCTCAGCTCTCCGAGCAGATCCGAAGCACTCGAGCAATGCTGAACAAGAAGTCGCTCTGGTGTCCTATACGGGGTCTCCCTTACATACGAACCACACTTTCACAAAACTCTCCGAATACACCGAAGCCGACCGTTGGCCTTCCCTACCAGAATCCTCACATGTTTATTCCATTTCATCTCGCTTCGCAACATTAGGCCCAGATATTTAAACGAACTGACTGTGGTAAGGAGGACACTTCGAATGCCGTATGCGGATATTACGGGTTCGTTTTTGCTACTCATCCGCTTTCTTCTACATCACACCAACTAGAAATTTTGTCGACGTCATCTAGTGTCAACCTGCAGTCACTCAACTTATTCCATATGCTCGTTCTTCCGTTAGC
This sequence comes from Schistocerca piceifrons, assembly GCF_021461385.2. Lineage (NCBI taxonomy): Eukaryota > Metazoa > Arthropoda > Insecta > Orthoptera > Acrididae > Schistocerca > Schistocerca piceifrons. The sequence goes on from NW_025727759.1 coordinate 1,194,285, forward strand.
ACCCCGCAATGGGACACCGTGTCAAATGCTTTCGAGAAATCTAGAAATATGGAATCTGCCTGTTGCCCTTCATCCATAGCTCTCAGTGCATCATGTGGGAAAAGGAAAAGGTGAGATTCACAGAAGCGATGCTTACCAAAACCGTGTTGATTTGTGCACATAAGCTCCTTAGTCTGAAGAAAGTTGATAATGTTCGAACTGAGAATACGTTCAAGGATTCTGCAGGAAACAGGTGTTAGGGATATTGGTCTGCAATTTTGTGGGTCCGTTCTTTTACCTTTCGTATACACTATAGTCACTTGCACTTTTTTCCATTCGCTTGGTTCTTAGCGCTGATCGCAAGATTCGCGGTAAATGCAAGCTAAGTAAGGGGCCAATGCCGTACACTACTCTTTATAAAACCAAACTGGCATTCCACCTAGGCATTGCCACTTATTTATTTTCAGCTGTTTCAGCTGTTTCTCTACGCCAGCGGTACTCATTACTATGATTTCCACACGGGACTCTGTGCGATGGTCAAACGACGGCACGTTTGTACCATTCTCCTGCGTGAGCGATTTCTTAAACGAGGAATTTTTAACTTCGGCCTTCCTTTTGGAATATTCTAGCGCCAAAGCAGACTGGTCAACGTGTGACTGAATAGAAGCGTTGGATCCGCTTAACGATTTTGCAGAGGAGCAAAACTTTTTCCGGTTCTCCGGTGGTAGCTGTTGTATGCTTCGCGCACAGATCTTTTCACAGACGCACGAATCTCTACAAATATTGCTGTCCTCATTTGCGCGTTCTCTTTTGAACCGAGAATGTAACAGCCTTTCGTTCCTCAGCATTTTCCGAATTTCGTTATTAAAGCACGATGAGTCTTTTCCGCCCTTGATCCACTGAGTAGGCGCATACTTTTCCGGATCACGATTTACAATCTCTTTAAACTTTAGCCATAATACCTCTATGGCCATAATTCAGGAATTAAATGATTGTATTTTATTGTCTAAGTGAGACGCTGACAACTGCATATCTAGCCGGCCGAAGTGGCCGTGCGGTTAAAGGCGCGGCAGTCTGGAACCGCAAGACCGCTACGGTCGCAGGTCCGAATCCTGCCTCGGGCATGGATGTTTGTGATGTCCTTAGGTTAGTTAGGTTTAACTAGTTCTAAGTTCTAGGGGACTAATGACATCAGCAGTTGAGTCCCATAGTGCTCAGAGCCATTTGAACCATTTTTGAACTGCATATCAACTCTCCTAGCGTTCTCGACTGATTTACTGACTTTCGTAACCATAGTCGCTATGATAACATCATGATCACTAATCCCCATCTCTATGCTGACGCCATCGATAAGGTCCTGCCTGTTTGTGCTGGCTGACGAACTAGCTGCTCAACACAGTTTTCGGAAAATGTGCTCAAAAGTCCTTCACAAGACTGTCTGTCTGCACGACCTGCAGTGAATCCATAGACGTCCCAGTCTATACTCGGTAGGTTAAGGTCACCGCCAGCTAGTGTCGCGTGATCTGGATATTTATGCAATGCTGACTATTTACCTTCTTTGAATGGCTCCACATCTGTCCCAGCGGAGTCGGGTGGGTGGTAAAAACATCCAACAACTGATATGGTTTCACCTAGTCCTGTTATGTGCGACCACGTAACTTCACTATTGCACTCAAATTCAACGTCAGTAAAGAGAATATTTTTTGTCAACTGCAATGAACACTTCCCCTCCTACGGCGTCGAATATGTCTTTCCGATAAACATTCCAAGACTCGCTAAATATCTCAGAGTTTTTCACTTTGGGTCTTAACCAGCTCTCAATTCAAGAATAATTTGAGGCTGAGAACTTTCATGGAGGAGAGTAAATTTGGGAACTATGTTACAAATACTTCGACAGTTGACTGATAAAAGTTTCAGAGTCGAACTCACTTTACTCTGAAAGCTATCTGATTTCCCTAAATGTGTACCAACTGGCGAGTGTTCATGAGAGTACCTCAAACTACTGGCTAGCCTGAAACCCCCCATGTACTCTCCACAAGTACTCTGCTATCCGATTAGCGGCTTCGTTTGTGTACTGCACACCTGTCTTGAAATCTACCCATCTCCGATTTTCAGTTCACCTTCCCAATCACTGTTACCTTCATTCCCACTGCCTGACACAATATCGATAGTTTTATCCCGCCACACTATCTGCCTGTGTCCGTGCACAGTGAACCGGTAACCTACTCACAGTTCTGATGACAGATGTGGAGTAGCAAACCAAAAAACACCACACGATAAACATTGTGGAGTAACAATACCGTTCCTCAAAAACAGCTCCAGTTGGCTGCAAATCATGTTCAATCATCCTGCATAATACTTTATCCTGAGTGTGTATTTTACCACCCTGACCGTGATCTGTGCTACTGCCAGTCATCATCCTATAGCACATAATTTCGTTACACTGACCACTACCTGTCCACAGCTGTTTACCCACATCAATTCTCATGATGAACTTAACTGTGGATGTCGGTTGATCACCTTCGTTTCAAAAGACCTAGTCCGTTTCCCAGACACACTCATCCCAAAGTAGCTCCCCTACCGACCTCTTCAGATATAACTGCAGAACTCTTTCATCCTATTGATAGTAATCACGACTGAGTCTAATTGTCCATCCTAATCTATGTTCTCCACCTCCATAGCTATCCCACAATAAGCCACCTGAAAGAATCCAAGAACACCGCCACAAGACCTGGGGTGCCTGCTGGGAGCTTGCCCATTCCCACATAGGAAGCCACCTGGTCACACTTCATAGTGCCAACGTATCTCCTACAATACTCCATTCCACGGCCCCGTATGTCAACCACTCGAGAGACTATTCCGCTTTCCTCCCGCTCACAACCTCCACTATTTACGCTCTATGCTACGGACTGATTTAAACACACCAATCACAGGACAAAATATAAGAATGACGGCTATCCGCTTCCTGCCCTCATCGCTGCTTAGATTTTTCCTCCATCTATTGAGATGAACATGACAAGTGGCCTCTTTTCCTCACCGACTGGATGCCAGTATCTGGACTAGAGTCGCAACTACACGGTATTACCGTAATTACTCCCGAAGTGTTTTTGTTTTTTTTGTCCCGAATAAGACGAGGATACGCTCACTTTTCGTGCCAGGTTCCACGTCATTGTTTCCACAAATTATGAAAAATTCGGAAGTATCTGTAACCATCAGTACTTTCTCTAGTAAATGCAGTAACATCGTTTATTGTGTCAGTTTTCTCCGCTGGCCTGTTACGTAATACGTGGCACATTTTAAGACACAATACGAATCAAAAAATCGAAGGTCAAACACAGTCAAAATCCTTTGTAAATCACGAGTTTCTTTAACCATGTCCTTCACTACTGTCTATTAGTGCTAGTTCTTTGATCCATTTTGAATTAAATGATCCCTGTGTTTTCTATAACTTTAATGAATACTTCCATGGATAAAAGTGAGATAAACTCCAATAAACCATAGTGAGTACGACAGACATTTGAGTGTACACTGGTTTATACCTGATTATCAAGTTCCCTGGCCCGTCCTTGTCTTCTTCCATCTCGTAGTGCTCCACCTGTTTGCTGGCTAATTGCATGTCATGTACCCATCCGGTTAATTTCGTGCGCAGCATGTCTTTCACACGTTCCATGTCCTTAATCCAACCGTGGAGTTGCTGATCACTTGCGTAGTTACCCTGAGACACACAGAAAATAGTTCAAATTACTTTCATAACATCCACAAGCAGCAGCCTGTCTTAGTATACAGTTACATGTAGCACTATTACATGACACTGAAATTACTGCCAGCGCATGAGTGCAGTACATTCAGTTTTGTACATGCATAAAAACATTAATGCACAGCAGATGCCCGGTGGTTTTTTTAAAAATAAATACATTTCTCAAACTGTGACATCAGATAAGAGAGGTGCAGATATTTGTTGGTAGTTGACATTACAGACGCCTGAATGTATGAATGTATACTCCCGTGACGATGTATCCAACTGAAATGTTCTGCAGCTGCCAGCAGCGTCGGGTTCCTACGTGTAAAGCCACATGGCCTGGCTGCAACTCTGACGAGATTCTATTCAAACTTTTGAACGATTTTCGAAAACAGAATGGCCAGACTGTTGACAAATCCGTCAAAATCCTACTCGTTACCAACGCTCTGAGAAACCTGAACACATGTTATGACCTTCTACAAACGCAACGATAGACATCAGCCGCTCCATATCTGAAACATTATCTGAGGTAGTTGTGCACACGGGAAATGTCAGTTTGACTAAAAATTTTGTAGCGTTTGTCTGTTGCCTGGCTGATCGCTTTTGCAGAAAATTTGCGTTTGTTGCTCGTCATCTAACACGATGTCGTCTGCATCTCAACACGTCTCGACTATTGCAGATTTGAAGGAATGTATTGACTGTCCGAGTGTTAAGATCATTTTTTCTGGACCATTTTCGGGTACGAAGTTCACATTTGTGTCACATATTAAGGTCTATGCTACTTTGGCGTTGTAAAAATCGTAAGCTTCTAAGTCAATGCAATAAAGATATGGCCATTTAAATGATATATTTTGATACTCGAAACATCACTCACAAAAATCTATAAGGCGCTCCCTGTTGATTTAGAATCATGACATTTTGGAAGAAGCCAGATTTCACAGTGAAAATAAAGGAAAAAATCTTAAAATCCATAATTGGTAACTATATAACTCTAGAAAATACTTTTCGTATTATTTTTTATCAGTCTGTCGATTTGTCTGTCCATCTGTTGTGAATCTTTTTCTCTGGATCAGTTCTGGGTATCATGTTCAAATTATGTCACATACAAAGGTATACGTAAAAATTGTAAGCTTATAACTGACTCCAGTCAATAGATATGGATGTTTATGTCTCGTGTTTTATAATCGAAAATTCACTCATGGAAACCTATAGGGTGCCCTCCATTGACTTGGAATCATGAGATTTGGCAACAACTAAGTTTTCCAGTACAAGTAAAGCAAAAAATCTGAAACTTGTTAATTTTTCATGATATCACATAAAAATGTCGTTCTCGATTTGGACTTACATTGTATTCATAACCTGTTGAAAGTATAACATACGAACATTACTGCATCCAAACATAAAATGTATGTTGTATTCATGATGTAGTACGTAAACGGAAATGTGTTATTAAATCTTCTCTCCCTACATACATAAACTAAAGTCCTCTGCTTGCTTGTTCTTGTTTGTTTTGGCTGGTCTGAGGAAATAACGTAGAATTTCTGAATCGATCTTGGTATTCCTGGGACCAGTATCTTGCCAGTAAATCTACAAAGTGTCGATAACAGGCAAAAATTATTGGGAATCTCGATTCCGAGGATGGGGAGTTTGTACAGAACCCTTAGTGCGTGAGTCCCTCTCGCACTTTCCCATTCTGTTTTCCTTTCTTCTATCTACCCTAGCATCACCCAGTATGTTGTTCTGGAAGGTGAGTGCTCACCACAGACATGGGTGCCGTCAGGAGTGTCTGAGGGAAGTGGGACAGAACTGCTCTTGTTCTCTGTACGTGGAGTCCCCAATCCTTTTGGGTCACACTGAAACAGGTGACAGTGGTTCCACAATAGATTATATTGAGATAGGGAACCAATACTCGAAAGTGCATATTTGCTGTGTTAAGGACATGCACAGCATACACCACCCAACAACAATGTAGCTCACAGCAATTCTTCAAAGCAACGACTGTCAGTCTGAATGAATGCATGTATTGCAATGATGGCTGCAGTTCTTCACACTCTTGCAAAGATCTCGGGTGTCCGTTGTGCACTCGAACAGTAGCAGCTGATAAACAGTGTACACACCTGACCACCAAACGGACATACTGTACACAGTTGGTCTCACAGCACTCAAGCATCGCAGTGGCGCATTAACCTGTGACGCAAGCACACCACTGACCCTGCTGTCAGCTGTCCATTGCATCAGATAGCTTGTGTCGTGTTCATGGTGAGGTGTGTTGCTGTGTACACTGCACAATGAGTAATCAAAGATGAAATGTGCAAGCACTGCGACGAACGGATTTTGAGCCCTATGTCTGCTTGTGGCAATCCAGTATCGTTCACAGCGCTGTACTGTCCAACTTCATACAGTTTGTATTGTTTGTGGATGAGGCCTCATTCATCCGTGATGTTGTTTTCAAAAGCCAAACAGGCAGATCTAGAATGAGGACAACACCCACGCCACCCATATGGGAGGCCAACAGCAAAGATTCTCAGTCAAGGTATTTTAGGGCATTATCCAAGATCGTTCCACTTTGATGTTAAAGTTTACAAGCACCTGAAGAATACTCACTCTCATTGTAGGACTGGAAAGGGGGGGTCCTCTCTGATGGCCATTGCGATCGCTGGGTCTTACAACCCTCGACATCATTCTCTGAGGTTATGCCAAGATGTAGGTGTACGAAACACCTGTAGATACAGCTGAAGACCTGATGCCAGGGTCCAAGCTGCCCGCCTCCTGGTACAACATTGTTGCTCACGGGCGAGGCCTCCACGACGAGTGCGGCCGCTTCATGTTTAAAGATGATTAAAGGTGCGGCTGTTGTCACACGCGTCGACTCAGTCTGTGTTTCGACAAGTTTCTACACAGTTGTCACTTCTGCCCAGCTGCTCAGAACAATAAAGTGTGACATGTCTTGGAAGACAGTAGCGTGATTGACTCGATTCCACTATCACAGTAGCCGCCACGATACAGGAATGACCTGTGAGGATATGCTGACATCACTCCGAAACTGTGATCACAGAGAGAGCGTCATGCAGTCAAAGGTCGTGAGATGGTGGTATGAATGTGGGAAATTTTCAAGAACACTGCCATCCTGAATTTGGAATCATTCAACTGTATGTCAGTCAGACACCTTAGGCAAGTGTACGGTGGTGGAGAGAAAAACGGATTTACTTGTGTTGCAGATATGTGCAAATATTATTTTCTTAATAAAATTTTTGTACTTATTTAGCTACTCCGAGATCATTTTTTACAGTTCTTTTGTCAGCTATGTTTATTTACCAGGTCACATCTACACTCTTTTTGGAGAACTGTCGAGATGATTTCCCAAGTTTCTGCAATGTGTCACACGAAACGTAACCGATCAGCAGCTACTTGTAGCCAGCATATTCCATTTCGTGCGTTTCTGTCACAGCACAATCCCACTCGTTTAATATGTGGAAGTTCTTCTTCTTACGAGAAATAAACCCGTTTGTGCTGCCTTGCGTCCACGCTTGGTAAGTAATGAGAGTAGTAGCAAGTTGAGAGAGGCATGTTCAAATGTGTACCAACACGCTGGGCACTGTCGCAATGCGCTATGTGTAAGTAATGTTAGTGGGGAGAGAAGAAGCGTGATGGACTGCGACTTGAATTGCTGATCAGCGCACGCTGCGTGGCTGAAGGGTTTTGTAAACAGCCCTGCGGAGGGCGACCCGAGTCTTTTTCTCCCTCTCCGACTGCCAGCCAGCCCCGATATCGGATTCAAGGGCTCGTGCGATATCCGTGACGACCATGGTGACTGCAGTCTTGGCCACGCACGTTGGATAACAATGATGACGCCGCACTGTTGTCACTGTTTACCGACGACGGTGTGATGTCATTCATCATGGTCGCCTTGGCTGAGGATGAAAGCAAGTATACGTATTTTCTATACTGTTTTTGTTTATACACTACTGGCCATTAAAATTGCTACACCACGAAGATGACGTGCTACAGATGCGAAATTTAACCGACAGGAAGAAGATGCTGTGATATGCAAATGATTAGCTTTTCAGAGCATTCACACAATGTTGGCGCCGGTGGCGACACCTACAACGTGCTGACATGAGGAAAGTTTACAACCGATTTCTAATGCACAAAGAGCAGTTGACCGGCATTGCCTGGTGAAACGTTGTTATGATGCCTCGTGTAAGGAGGAGAAATGCGTACCATCACGTCTCCGACTTTGATAAAGGTCAGATTGTAGCCTATCGCGATTGCGGTTTATCGTATCACGACATTGCTGCTCGCTTTGGTCGAGATCCAATGACTGTTAGCAGACTAGAAACGGTGGGTTCAGGAAGGTACTATGGAACGCCGTGCTGGATCCCAAAAGCCTAATATGACTAGCAGTCGAGATGACAGGCATCTTATCCGCATGGCTGTAATGGATCGTGCAGCCATGTCCAGATGGAGACGTTTGCAAGACAACAATCATCTGTACGAACAGTTCGACGCTTGCAGCAGCATGGACTATCAGCTTGGAGACTGTGGCTGCGGTTACCCTTGACGCTGCATCACAGACAGGAGCGCCTGCTATGCTGTAGTCAACGACGAACCTGGGTGCACGAATGGCAAAACGTCATTTTTTCGGATGAATCCAGGTTCTGTTTACGGCATCATGATGGTCGCATCCATGTTTGGCGACGTCGCGGTGAACGCACATTGGAAGCGCGTATTCGTCATCGCCATACTGGCGTATCACCCGGCGTGATGGTATGGGGTGCCATTGGTTACACGTCTCGATCACCTCTTGTTCGCAATGACGGCACATTGAATAGTGGACGTTACATTCAGATGTCTTACGACCCGTGGCTCTACCTTCATTCGATCCCTGCGAAATCCTACATTTCAGCAGGACAATTCCTGACCGCATGTTGCAGGTCCTGTACGGGCCTTTCTGGATACAGAAAATGTTCGACTGCTGCCCTGGCCAGCACATTCTCCAGATCTCTCACCAATTGAAAACGTCTGGTCAATGGTGGCCAAGCAACCGTCTCGTCACAATACGCCAGTCACTACTCTTGATGAACTGTGGTATCGTGTTGAGGCTGCATGGGCAGCTGTACCTGTACACGCCATGAAAGCTCTGTTTGACTCAATGCCCAGAACGTATGAAGGCCGTTATTACGGCCAGAGGTGGTTGTTCTGGGTACTGATTTCTCAGGATCTACGCACCGAAATTCCATGAAAATGTAATCACTGTCAGTTCTAGAATAATATATTTGTCCAATGAATACCCGTTTATCATCTGCATTTCTTCTTGGTGTAGCAATTTTAATGGCTAGTAGTGTAAGTGATTCTTATGGGTTCTACTTCTTCCTTTCCAGGTGTGAGCAGGCGTTACTCGCTGTGTGATCTGAGCCCAGCAGCTGATAATGATGATGACGATGATGATGATCTCTGGGGAACGACTTAGATTGTTCAGAGGCAGATATCGCTTGTTCTACAGTATTAAATTTTTTGTTTGTTATTTTTGAGATGCTCTAGTTTGTAGATGTTCTCAATGCGAATATCGGTGTTTTGACACGACCACCAGCTACTAGTTCTTTTGCACCTATGTTTTCGTATGGGTTTGTCCATATTCTTTCAGACACATTCCCCTACTGACGTCATACACCTCCTCTAGTACCCATGCTGGATATGCCCTTAATGACAAACATGCCCACTGATGATGAGTTGCCGGAAGTGTATTCCAGTAATGAACATAACAACAATTTCACTTGTAAGTACTCAGAATTTATTATTATTATTATACGAATACGGATTTTTATTTCTCCTTCCTTAGATACTTATCAACTGCGTCTCTTTCTCCTTCTTGTGTGCAGAGTTATTAGGAGTTCGACGTGTCGTTGAGGGGAAGAGCATTGACCAAGTTAGGGGGAGAGCTGTCGTGACATCATGGGGTGAGTCGATACCAGAGTGGTCATACTGAGTCACTTTTCTGAGGTGCAGGAAAGGGGGTCGTGTAAGACACTCAGCTGTATGCTCTGCCTTGATTTATGTTCATAAGATTTTGATCAACTTATTGTGGGGTCCAGTTACATCTCTCTTCAAAAGTATATACTGCTAACAAAAAGCATGTCCTAATGCCCAGAATCATGATAAGAGGAATTTAAATTGATTTCCATGGTTGCTTCTCACTAGTGATAGAAATTAACCAAAAAATACAGGGCATACAGATACACAACAAACACCAGAGGTCCACTGACGCTCTGATTTCTCGTTTATGGCCGAATGTAGGAAAGCCATAAGAAGAAGACAAACATTAACACGCTGTGTCACATCGACAAAGAAGTCGAGCGTAAATTAGGTGGTCCCCTCTTCTTGTCCATATTAGCTGAGAAACATCCAAAAAGTGTAGGCCTGCTGCTAATCTCTGAAGGCGATAAGCAACACAACGTTTGGATCAAATGCATGTCCCACCTACGTTCCTCTGAAATGAAAACAAAAAAGGTGCAAGACATTTTTGCTGTGGATGTCTCGTATACCAAGAGCATGTATCTTGAAAGACCTAATTGACTGCTAGAGCCAGGAAACAATATGTGTGGAAATGCTTATCAAGGATAAACGGTTCTAGAAGTTTAAGAATGCCTCTCACCAACACTTCTGTCCCTTCGTCGTTTACGTCGATTTAGAGCGCCTCCTAGCTCCTGTGGTACAGTGTGAACGTGGTGCCTCTGCCTCCCATATCACTGTCACAAAATGATGCATACGATATGTGGCTACCCATCAAGTTCTGTGCACTAAAATTAAAATCTTATGTCAAGGGAATAGTGCGAGATGGCTGCTCACTGAGCTTGAAAGTCTTGTCCGGGATGTTTATAACATTTATAGTGAAAACGTCCTCATGACCAACGTGAAGGAGAATGATGCACTGTGCAAGCAGGCAGCTGATCGTTATATCTGGGGACTGTGACTGGACAGAGGTGAGGAAGCTCCCTGTAGAGACTGTTGCCACGTAACGGGGAAGTCCCAGAGTGCAGCTGACAACCCATGTAACTTTAAGTACTAACTGCCACAGCACACAGCCATCTTTTCCACAATTTAAGTGAGGATGATGCCCACTTTCTAGTTCAGCACTTTGACGAGTCTGGGTAGTAGGATGATAAGATCAGTGTCATTGCTGACACCGTTGACAGATACATGCCGCTTCACAGAGGATCACACCACTTCCTGGATTCACAACGCTTCATGCTCACGTCTCTTTAGAAATTTGCTGAACCAACGCGTCCTGAAGATATTCTTAGCAAAGGGAGCCACTTATCTCGATGATGTAGAGTTTCAAGAGTTTCAACTTGTGACGGAGAAGGGGTCTTTCCATAGGAATATCTGGATTCTCTAGTAAACTAAGAGGCATTTCCATAATGAATGGAAAGAACAGGCACTTGGTGAATGAACAGCAGGACTTCGGCATCTCTGATTTATCACAACATGTAAAATGGTGAACACGAATGTACATCTGACCGACAACATCGAGAAGTTCTGTAGCATACGGCTGAGATTTCGTGGGATGCCATGTTAAGAAAGACACAAGCCGGCAGCGAATTCTTGACCAACGTTGACATGCTTGTCTTCCTGGAACATGCGATTCACGAGTTACTTTGCCAACGTGTGCGCAGGTATGCCAAGGCAAATAACCTGCAAATAATCGAGGGGGAGTACACGTTGTCTGACGATTTCAGTATCATCCTTTACCTGGATGTAAACTGTCTCTACAGGCAAACCATGCAACAACGTCTACCATTTGGAGGGTTCTGATGGATGTCCAAAGGGGAAATCACCATACTGAGGAAAGAGATCAAATATGTGGCTGCTGATGCTGTTGAGGGATATGTCCTAGAGGTAGAGCTGGACTATCCCACAAGTCTGCATGACAAACATGGTGATTTGCACAGCCTGAAAGACTTTCACGTTCAGGGACTTCAACAGGTGCCTCCTCTAGGGCATTGGCGCTGCACCACAAATGCTTATCAGGAGACCTTTCGACCGAGGTTATATACTGAGGTATATACTGCAATTCCAGCTGGAAGCAGGGGTGTCCTACCACGATCACAAGTGGTTCACTGGGGGGCATAGGTGTGGAAATCTGCTGCACTCAGACTATTTACTGATGCCTCTGGGTGGGTTTATTTGTTAGTAAAAAGGTAAAAGAGTGTTCCACTTGACTGGGTGTGTGTGGAATAGTTTGATGAACTGTTTGTCACAGTTCTGACTGCATGTTTGAGATTATGAATGTTTCATTGCACACTGCGTGCGTCCACGTGTGAGTGTGTGTGTGTGTGAGAGAGAGAGAGAGAGAGAGAGAGAGAGAGAGAGAGAGAGAGACAGAGTATATATTTCGTGTGGAACATGTACAATATGCATCCGTGTAAAGAAAGTATTTTATATGTTTATGGTTCGTGTGTGTGTGTGTGTGTGTGTGTGTGTGTGTGTGTGTGTGTGTGTGTGTGTGTATGTGAGTGTGTGTGTGTGTATTGTTTTTGAGCTGCCATTGCTTTTGCTGTTCTAAGTATGTACACACTGAAAACTTCTCTCTCTCTCTCTGAGTTACTAATAAGTGTTTAATAGACGTTGGAAATGAAAAAATTACCTTATTCACAAAAGAATGTGTATATTGTAATGAATCAAATACGAAATAACAAAACTGTTACGTATATAACAAATACGAGAAAAAATGGAAATTAAAAAGCTTTCAGTTGTTTTCACAATACAGTTGTTCTTCTTTTTCATATTTTTTGAATGAAATACCTCCTTTATCAGTTTTATATTAATGGCAGGAGCCAGAGAAAAAAGAAATCCTTTTCGAATACAATATTTTTTAAATTTACATACATACATACATGGCCGACCGGTTCTAGGCGGGATCGCGATTTATCGCCTCCAAGTCGTATTTGCGTAAGTGGAGCTTTGCGGATGTGCGCCAGGAATACTGCACGCGTTTACGTGTGTGTGTGTGTGTGTTTGTGTGTGTGGGACGTGCATCACGTCCTCGCTGTGACAGCGTGCGGTTAGCGGTCAGCGTGCAGCCAACATCCCGTTTGTGGTCTGAGCCGCTTCGCGCTTCCGCCAGCCCGGCTGTGGGCGTCACAACAATACAGGGCGAGGTGGGCCAGCGAGCGACACGGGCCGAGTCCACACAGTAGGGGGCCCGGCGTACGGCCCGACCCAAAAGCACTGTAGTGGTGACACGTGGCTGCAGTCGACTCTTACCGATACGTCGATAAGCAGCATAGAAAACGAAAAATAAAATTCAGAATTTCCCTCGTTGTCCAGGAGCAGTGAATTGGAAGGTGGTGCACACTTTTGAATCGGCACCTTCCAATACGTTGAATCCGTCGTCCTTGCCATGGCGCCACTGCGCTTTCTGCCATCTAGACCTAATCTATGCCGGCCGGTGTGGCCGAGCGGTTCTAAACGCTTCAGCCTGGAACCGCGCGACTGCTACGGTCGCAGGTTCGAATCCTGCCTCTGACATGGATGTGTGTGATGTCCTTACGTCAGTTAGGTTTAAGTAGTTCTAAGTTCTAGGGGACTGATGACCTGATAAGTCCCATAGTGCTCAGAGACATTTGAACTATTCTGACCATACATACATACATATTTGTACACAGTATTATGTGAGAGCCCAGTTACCAGGGGCACAGGGTCAAAATCGTCAGCTGCGTCGTTACCTGGGCCACAGCACGCTTTGCCGTACTACTCTGCAGGGCTGCAGTGAAGAACCATGAGAGGAATTATCTCGAATACGAATACCTCGAGACTGCTGCAGCTGTCTGAAGACTCAAGTTTCATTCAGAGAGCAAAGTGTGTCTTTAAATCGAAACTATCTGTACAACATTGGTTTCACGGAATAACTTTTAGCAATTACACTTTTCCTAAGCAGGTGCAGTGTATGATCAACGAAGCGTAGCTGCACCGCAAATGTAATAAAGAAGTCGTCCTTTAAACATTCTCGCAAGCTGTGAGGTACTAACTCTACAAAATATTCGATGCGTATCAGGTAAATTGCCTTTGCTGCAGTGAAATGCTTGGGTGATGGTAACGAAAACAAGATGCAATGATAGGACATAATACGATGTCAGCAGAAACCATTCTTAAATACGGAACCCGCTACTGTCAATCGTTGAAATTACCATCCAGCAAACATCCGTAATATTTATAGGAAAAAGATTTAACCTACCCAGAACCTTTTCAGTTCACTAAAACAGGTATCGCGTAATTCTCTTCTCAAAGGATCCAAAATGAGGCTCACACGATACTTTAGGGACTGGCACGTTGCTACATACGCCACAAAAACTTACACAAAGACACAGATCATACTGCGTCTTTTTGCTTTCCATGTATACTACTGTCAGAATCCAAATAGTCATAATGCACAGTGGCCATTCTATGTGTTAAGGTTGGGTTGTTTGGGGAAGGAGACCAGACAGCGAGGTCATCGGTCTCATCGGATTAGGAAAGGATGGGGAAGGAAGTCGGCCGTGCCCTAAATCAGAATGGCCGGACACGGGATTGAACCGTCGTCCTCCTGAATGCGAGTCCAGTGTATGTGTTAAGAGCACATAGCTTTTACTCTCGGTAGTGGGAAAATCACTGGTGGTGGTGTTCATAAATCATAGACAGAGAATTCAGACTCGATAATGGTTCGAGTTAGGCCACGAGACACGTGCAGAAATGCTAACGACTGAGATGAATGCTCTCAGAAAGCAGCATCCGGTTTCCCGTTAGTCTGGCACAGATTTTCATTGGCCTTGACGCTTGTGACTGTAGTAGCACAGTGCCTTTAACAAAGCCACTCTCAGACGCAACACGCTCCAACTGGTGGACCTCAACTGCAGGTTTTCGTTATTGACGCGCGTCCTCTGTGGCTGCGGCGGCTGGGGCATTGCCGTGTCACACGGACAGTGCTGGCTGGCAGTGGTGAGCACAGGGGGCCGCCAATGGCGTCGCGCCACAAGTGTCAGCTGCGCTATCGTCTTGTCATGGAGTCGTGGGAAATGGTCACGTGAATGTTAAGGTGGGAAGAGTTTGAGCAGTTGTCTCGAAATGTATGAATTATGTGGTACGTATACAGGTTAATAAGGAGATTTGAAGTTGACGAACCTCCATGTTGAGAGAAGTAAGTTTATAGGCCTTCAATATGGAATAGAGATTCTTAGGAAGAGAAGATGCTGATGGAGACTTGAATTGCCACACTGAGACTCTAGACCACTCCCCACTGAATATGAAGCTAACATCCTTCACCTTGTAAAGCAGCATGCAAAGTTATCTGAATCTGTTAAAGAAGTAGCTAGCAAATACGAGAAAAGAAAGATACAGACGATTTTCTTCGATCTCTAACCATTCCGAACTTAGCCTCCCTGTATCATAGCCCCAAAAGGCTCACAGAAGTAGAGGTTGGTTCAGAATTCTTCCAGATGGTTAGTATTAGAACTGGAGAGCCAAAGATAGCTACAGGATGAAAAAGGTATACTGGGAAACACTCCCCAAGAACTGACCAGGTGGTGTGTGTCATTTTCTCACACCCTGTACGTATAATACAGTTTATAAGAGGAGGAAAAAACTCCACTTACCATTCGTTCGAATGCGAGGGGAACCAACAGCTGCGAGGCGTGCGTGGCACCGAGTGAGAGCAGCTGCGCCAAGTCCCGCCAGTAGCTGGAGAGTCGCTCCCGGAAAACAGCCGCCTGGACCTGCAGTCCTGCACAAGACGGGAGACGACGGACTGGTGAACAAGCCAGTGGATCAGACTTCTGTAGGAAGCACAGCTTTCACTTTCTGCCCCCACAAAGCGTATGCAGGTAGGATTTACCGTTTGAAACTAGATCAATATACAATGTCAGTAATCGTATGAGTTATAGCACGGACACCTTGACCGGACGTTACAAAGCTCATATTCCAGCGACAAATTTGAAGAGCACATCAAGCAAAGAGAGAGTACCATCACCTAACGTAGATCCAGTAATAAAAATTAACCTAAGGGTAGAAGTATCAAAATACCTGAAGAAGTGGAAATATACAACTATTTCAAAAATCACCCACACGGGTTGCCCAACAATAAGACAGATTTAAGAAATAAGAGATCTTGAGATAAATTCCAGTGAGTTTTACGTGCTAATAATAGAAAGTAACATAAATGAGAATGCATAGTTTGGCTATTTGACTTTGACTTACTGACAAGCATAGGACGTAACGATTTGCACAGAATCGTGTCTATGCTGGTTTTATAATATGAGTAGTCTTTACTATGTTTCCCGTGAGTTGTATGATATGTATGGAAATGAGGAAGAATTATGTCCACTCATAAACGTTTTTATATTTAGGATGTATTTATTTTAACATAAGTAATATATTTTAGTAATTCAGTAAAAAATTGAATAAGGTGTTTTGCAAGTGTAGCTGAAAAAGCCATTCACGGCCTAAACTTTCTAAGGAGCATGGAAATGTATGACTACATTTGTACTGCTACAGTACCTTACATATTAACAGTACATTTTACAATTACATGATGATACACATAACGTTCTGTAATATGTGACATGTATCCCATCACATGTTTTTATCTCTTTTTTTGTACTCCTTTTTCTTTTTATTTGTCCACCGGATCAATTCATGTACGAATGTAGTTGTGAATGCGATTTATACCTTTGTGATGTTACTGTGGTACAAAGAATACACATGTAAAATTATATATATATATATATATATATATATATATATATATATATATATATATATATGATTATTACTGCCATATTTTTATGAGCAGCCAAGCTACTGTAAGCCTTTGACGATGGATACCATATGTACTATTACGCACTATCACAATAAAGAAATGTCTTATGTTTTTTCTTTACGCGAAATGCTTGTATCGTAAACAGAATGCCAAATTTTGTTAACAAATGTAAACACGATATTAAGATACTCTGGTATAAAACCTTTATTGTGGGATGTACAATCACTGCTAAGGGCAAAGAAGAAACGACTTGTGAATATGTTCCCCACCAACCGCCTCAGTTGTCATATGAACAACATGAACAGTGGTTAGAGGGGATTCATGTTAGTGATGTTAACATCAGTAACAATAAATTTACCTGATGCCATTGCTATGATCCTTACGCTCATGTAAAGTTGATGTACTCTCGGAGTTAGGAGACTCAACATACAGAGACAACAGTGAGATATACACACGTCAGAAGATTTGTAAATTTTGACACCTCCAGTGGCCCGATGCAAGAGATGTGCTGTTTTTAGCATTTTTTGTAATATAACTGCTTTATGTATGGGAGGATAGTGGCGTTCTATACATGCCATCTGCACTTCCCTCTCCGGTTATTGCTGTATACCCGTATAAAGGGCATAGGATCGAAAATGTAGTCGTGAAAACATATAATGTTATAGTTAATGGCAGACACAACGTCTTTAAGAAAAATACTGCACTATTTTTATGCCTGTGCCAAATTTTTGGCATTTCGTTCTTATGCGAGCCTATTTTCAGTACAAAAAAGACATTGCTACAGATGGAGAATGATGTGTGGACACGATGTTTGTTCTGTTCCTAATGCTATTGGAATTACTCAGCGCAAATCGCAAAAGAGAAAGTCCAAAGAACGTGCATCTTAATAACGAATCATCGGCATGAGGGACTTGAGAGCATCGTACCGACACATTACACTGGCATCTGGCTGTAGGGCAACGACTGCAGAATGTATAGCCACGGGTTGGGAGAAGTTCACCAGCCATCACAGACAGACCGGTGTAACCTGGGCTGAGATCTGTGGCTACCACTGACACCACACCACAAGCAGCATAGTGTAGGGCGCTCTGTGGTGTTCAGCGGCGGGAGTCGCTTCTGCCTGTGGCGGTCAGGTCGACGCTGCTCTGTCCTCAGGTGGCCTCGTGAGACGTCACGGGAAGCAGCGGTCGTCGAGATGCCTACCTCTCCAGCCCACAGAAACAAACAGGGGTCAGGAAGACTCGCGATCATATGATGTGGAAGGCATATGGAAGAGTTCTTAGGAATTTCGAAAATTTGGAAGCCAAATTATTATTCAAACTGGTTCTCCAGATAAACAATCAGTATCTCTCGAAAATATCATTCACATAGTTCTGTATGTTCAAGGACAGACAAGTGCGAGGACATCCGCACAATTACCTAAAGCGCTCTCACACTCAAGTTGCTGACAAGAATATGTGTATAAGAGGAAAAAGTAGATTGAGGAAGTGCTAGATGACGATCAATTTCGTTTTAGGAAAGATAAAGGCATCAGCGAAGGACTTCTCAGTTGGCGATTGATGATTAAAGCGAGACTTAAGGAAAATCTAGGCATGTCCGTAGGATTTGTAGTTAGATAAAAATCGTACGATAATTTAAAATGTTGCAGGATTTCCGAAACTCTAAGGAAAATGGGTGTAACCTCTAGGGAAAGAAGGGTTACGTGCAATTTGTACATCAAACAAGAGGATAAAGTAGGAAGACCAATAACAAACAGACTAGGTTAAGAAAGGTAAAAGACATACATCTAATCGCCCCTACGATTCAATCTGTACATCGAAGAAGCAATGACGGAATTAAAAATGGGGTTCAGAAATGAAATTAAAATTCATGTTGAAAGGTTATCAGTGACAGGAATAGCTGAGGTCATTGCTGTTCTCAATGGAAGTCAGAGGTAACAGTAGGAGATGTTGAGTAGAATGAACAATCTAATGGGTAGACTCTATGAATTAAGACTAAACCAAACAAAGATTAAATTAATGATGTCTAGCAGAAATCAGATCAGTGTTCAACTTGTAGAATTGTAGACGAGGATCAAGACGAACTGAAAGAATTCTGCTACCTTGAGGACATAGTAGCCGGTTCAAGTGGCCGTGCGGTTCTAGGCGGTGCAGTCTGGAACCGCGAGACAGCTACGGTCGCAGGTTCGAATCCTGCCTCGGGCATGGATGTGTGTGATGTCCTTAGGTTAGTTAGGTTTAACTAGTTCTAAGTTCTAGGGGACTAATGACCTCAGAAGTTGAGTCCCATAGTGCTCAGAGCCATTTTAACCGAGGACAAACTAACTCATAATGGAAAAATGAAAGAGAACATGAAGAGTAGAGAAGAACATTCAAAGAGGATGTTCACGGCCAAACGAAGTCAACTAACATCAACTGTCAGTTTTGTAACAACGAAATCAAAGAATCATTGATAAAATTATGTAATAGGATAGATAAAAGAATCGACTCACGAAGCAGCGGCAGAACACACATAGAAACTGTTGTGATTGGCAAGCTTTCGGAACCAGTGGCTCTTTCTGCAGGTAAAAGGGTTGAAACGGAAGGAAGAAGGGTTAAGGAAAAGGACTGGACAGGTCTAGGAAAAGGGGGAAAAAGGGTAGATTTTCGGAAAGTCACCCAGAACCGCGGGTCAGAGGAGACTTACCGTACAAGATGAGAAGGAATGTTGGGGACCGCATCCAGGGAGCTTAAAGGTGAAAGATAGGTTAATATACAAGACAGAGGTTACTGCTAAAACATTGATCTCGAGTTAACAAGAGTGTGTCCTCCTATAATAGCCCTGTAACTGGCAAAACATATTCTATCAAAGGGAGAGCCAGCTGCGAAAAGATACAAGTCATATTCCAGCTACTGCGTAAACACTGTTTAGCCTTCTACATAGGCATGACTACCATCACATTATCAATTAGGATGAATGGGCATAGGCTGAGGGTATATACTGGTAACTCACAATATCCTGTTGCAGAGCACGGTCTACGACGTGACATTCGTGACACCAGCGCCTGTTTCACCACCTGGATTCCTCCCCCAGGCACCAGTATCTCAGGACTCCGTAGGTGAAAACTAACTCTACAACGTGTGCTTGGTTCTCGCCACCCAGCTTTTTATCACTGTAACTACTCTTTGCTTCACTCCGTTTCAGTTTGCTGCATCTTTCATTGTCATTCCCATCTATTTTTCACCGCCCCATCCCACCTCTGTTATGTACAATGTGCTTACCTTCTCACTCTTAATAACTTGTGATCAGTGATTTAGCAGTAATCTCTGTCGTGCATATCACCTTGTCTTAAGCTCTTAGGTTTTCAAATCTCGTCCGATGCAGTCCTCAACAATTAGTCTTCCCTCCTCATCTCGTACAGTAAGTTTCCCCTGACCCACAGTTCTGGGTGACTTTCCCAAAATCTACCCCTTAAGTTTTGAGCACAGTATTCTGTGAAAGTGAAACATGGACAGTGGGAAAACCGGGACGGAAGAGAATCGAAGCGTTTGAGATGTGGTGCTAGAGAAGAATTTCGAAAATTAGATGGACTGATAAAAGAAAAAATGATTAGGTTCTCAGGAGTATCGGTGAAGAATGGAACATACCAAACGCTTTGGTAGGAAGATGGGACAGTATTTTGTTCTTGGTCATGCAACCTTATTGTTTCCTCTTGGTTCTTGTACGTATTACCCGTCTTTTTTTGCAACTTACTCTTATTTTTCTCAATATTCCGAACATTTTGCAGAATTTTACATTTCCGGATGCTTTTCCTTTCAGGGCCTATGAATGTGTCCATTTTATCTTCCAAGTTTTGCTTCCCGCATCAGTTACAATGTCAGACTTGCCGCCCTCTTGTGCTATTAGCCTTCTGACAGTCAAAATGATCGTCATCTATCATATCCTCTATTATCTTTTCCATTCCTCTGTATATATTATTCCTGTCGACAAATTCCATACATGAGGTGTTATGCTCATTGTGCGGTAGGCCTCGCAACTATCTGCTTATATCTTCAGGGTTGTATCTAATGCTATAGCGCCATTCTCGTATATTCTAGACGCCAACTTCAATAATTCTTGGTTGACACTTTCGCCAATGATTTGCTGATCAATTGCTGTGTTTTTTTCTGTTTCCCAAGGTTTCTTTTCCGTTAGCTCCTTATATCTATCTTTGTTTGTCCAATTCCTACGATGCCCTTTTCATAGGTGTCCATTTCTGTTCAAATGAACTGCCTGTGTGGTATTCATCAACGTAATATCTACAGCCCAAGAGAAATTCAAATGAAGTTCGTGATTGCTTTGCACTTTAGTGTCCCACTCCTTTCCGCGTTTTGTTCTTCCAGACCATTCTCTTAAACTTCAATCCACCCTTGATCGCAATTCAACTGACATCTGAGCTTATGTCTGGGCCTAGGTGTGCCACACAATCGAAGAGCAGGATTTAGAAAACGATAGATTTCGACTTCTAGACATAGATAATCGGACAATTCTTCCCATAAATACAGATGTGCGAGTATTAAGAAGAGTCTCGCCAGGACGTAACCTCAGATGGAAGTTTCCTGTGCCTCGATCCTTTTCGAAGCATACCTCCCGTGGGGAAGCGAGAGTTTTCTGTAGCTACCGACGGTTGCGAGTTAAAACAAAGAGCGACAGAAGGAGAGAGAAAGCGACTCCCCTCTCTTCCACTCCGCTCCAAGGCCAAACGTCGTGTGCAATCATGACTGTTTGTACTGAAGCCATAATGTTAAGTAATTGCAGAACGTAAAGTTTTGATATTTTTATCATTGTGTAATTTGTTAAAAGAAAGGCGAACAAACATGTAAAAGTAATGCATCCACAGTTTGAAACAGTTACACTGTTTTACATCTAAGTCAACTTAAAGATGCAGAGCTACAATTTTTGTAGTATGTGTATTCTGATATAAAGCATAACGTGCTACAGTTGCAAAATTGTACATCAGCAGTTGATTTGATCACTGGGATGTGTATCAACAGTTGTGCATGTCCCATCAACAAAAACGTGTGTTCTTATGTGTCTCCACTGTTGTTGTTGTTGTTGTTATTAGCAGAAGTAGTATAATTGTCACTATCGTGTGCTGCCCGTGTACTTCGCATGCCGTAATGTTGACTCATTGAGATGTCAGGTTATATATAAGAGAGTGCACGAATGCCTTAATTTTATCAGGTGGAATAAACGCATGAAGAAGTAAATAAATGTACACGATGTGCCAAATTCCGCCACTTTTTATAACGCACATTACACTATTTCTAAGGACACGGGCTCTGTCGTTTCTTGCGACTCTTAGTGTCTGTTCTGCTGAGGTTGGCATCGTGTAGTGGATCCCCGTACGCTCTGTAGCGTATGGCATTAAAGGTCTAAAAATTTCGTAAAAGTTGCTGTACGTTCCTGCATTGTCACTTTTATCGCAACGACAATGAACGGGAGTCTTAAAACGTCACGTGTCTCAGATCTGTGCTGAAGTTTAGTGAGCGAGCAGTCTAGATCGCATCACATCGCATAGTGATTTTTTAATCCGGACCTGTGCGCTACCTTCATGCTGAGTACCCTGGGGACGCTCCCAAGACAGCAGCCGTGTTCACAG